>NC_136412.1:211051754-211689254 GCF_051521515.1 Lactuca serriola
AAAAACAAATATTGAAGGCTCCAAATCAAAGAGGTAACATCCCTAACTTGTTATCTAACCTCTTTAGCCTTCAAATTGATGTTTAAACAAGGATTTAGGACCTGGAACAAGTGTTTATGGCCAAGGCACATGCTTGGGCCGTAAACACCTAAAAATGGGGATTTAGAGCCATTTAACCCTTCCAAATCATTGTTGGGACTTAGATACGACTTTGAGACTTACAAATCGGGACTTGAAACATTTAAAACATGAATTTTGAGGGAAAAAAGAGAGTTTACGGCCAAGGCATGTGCTTAGGCCGTAAACTCCTCAAACATGGGGAGTAAACACCTTTTTACATGTTAGATTGCCTTGAAACTTAACCAATAGCCTTGGAATAAATCATAGAACCATCTAAAAATAGTTTAGAGACCTTAAACATAACAAAAAACTACATTTAGGAGTTTACAGCCATAGCATATACTCTTAGGACGTAAACTCATAAAAGTGTGCCAAATGATGCCCTTAAACCATCCCAAGGCTTGGAAAAATTACTAGAATCACATGTGATTGTCCTAAGCACCTAAAATTAATTTTGGTTTAAGATTGGGGGAGTTTACGGCCGTAAACTTCATATTTACAGCCGTGAACTCCCATAAATGGTGTATAAGTCCAAACAAATTAATCTAAGGCATTTGATAAATCCATTCTAGCAATCCCCATGTCCATTCAAGCCATAAAACACCCAAAACTACCCAACCATGTGTTCATGGCTGTGAACTCATGTGTGTGTGTGATATAGGGCAGTAAACTCCTTTAAATGTTTACTCTTGGGGAGTAAACTCAAATCCCAAGTCCCTAGTGCCATTATACGTCCGTATATGGACATTATTTCATTTTACATAGGGACATCACGAGTAATCAAGCCCCGAACCAACGTCTAGTGTCCGAATCCGTCGTATTTCCGAGTCTGGTGAGTTCATACCCCTACCCTTTTTCACTGTTTTCACTGTTTTCAGGGGGGAACACAAGAAAAGTACAAGGGTTTTCTTGTACTCAAAAACTTGTTTTCGTGTGTGTATTTCACAATTTATATGCTTTTAACACTGATTGATACAACTGATAACCGTTTGAACATGCAGATTACGTAAACATATTATTTGTGAAATGGGTTTATAAACTATTATGTTTTATATATTTCACAAATGGTTTTCCACATTTTATCAGTTAAAAGCATGACATTAGAACATATGAACATAAAACTTGTACACTGTCTTGTCCTCGGTAACACTCTACAGAGATACACGAGTGGAGGATTATCATATTATTACTAGTAAATTTGTTATTCCTGTATGATTGGAGACACATCCTCGGCGAACACTCCATAGAGATACGCGAGTAGAGGACTACACCCGTAACCAGAATCTATGGGATTTAGAGAGCATGACTTGAGTGTATAGATCTATACGGGGCTGACTTCCCCACACCTGGCTGCTAGCTACAGCCGAACAGAAATGGTTCAAAGGTGATGAAAGTCATAAGGATGTGGACTACTTATTGCCACAAGTTTAGTCTATCGTATGGTTATGGAACTCGCAATTAGGATAACAGAGATTTACTTATAGTAATAATGAACAACTTTATACACTTCACAAGAAAACTAGGTTTCGGTAAACATCATTCACATTGGAAACCAACATTCAGGAAAGTATGGGACTTTCCTGGGGAAACATTGAACATAACCACATATACAGGAAACATCTTTTACATTGATAACCAACATTCAGGAAAGAATGGGATTTTCCTGGGAAACCTTGTACATAACCAGGTCTAACAAGAATACATCTTTTACATCTTTTACATACGGTAATCAACAATCTGGAAGGTATGGGACCTTCCTGGGGAAAACATTTACATAACTAGAAAAGTGTAACTAACTGGATAACCTTACATTTTTTTACAATTGGTAATATACAATCAGGAAAGTATGGGACTTTCCGGGGAATCATTTGGTACATAACCAGAACAGTATAACAAAACAGATAACCAAACTGTACATTTTTCACATGGGTTAACGTGTTTTCAGTGTACAAATTTACTATACTTTACATATTGTGAAACAACCATCTTTTTAAGAAAATGAGGGATTTTCTTGGCGTGTGTTACATTTTCAGAAACAGAAAGGAAACATGAACATTTTGACAAAACAAAAACCACTTATGAACTCACCAGCGTTATGCTGATTTTCAAACCGCTTGTGTTCTCAGGTCATTGATAGAACAGGTACCCGAAGATCCACATGATCTAGGATGGAGTGCGTACAAGACCCGCTCGTTTTGCCTATGTTTATAATATGTATCACAACTGTATAACTATATCTTTTGAAACAATTGTAAAACTTTTTCTTAATGTAATGTAATGTTTGTTTCACTTTACTTACTATGTACGTTGGATTTGATACTCAACGCGGAGTCAACCCCGGAAATGTTTCCACCTTCAATTTTCGGGGTGTGACACTCGCATAGATGAATTGGTTGAGCAAATGCAAGGAAAGAATTACTTTTAGAAATGGACCTGAGATCCGAATATCACTAGTTCGAGTGTTAGGGAAGGATGTCCTGAAGACTACCCTCTGAACTCGATGCAGACACTTCGAGTCCGTAGTGATACCCATTGGATAGGACCAATATGCCCATAATATTCATGAGATTAATGAGTAGGGTACTCCATTCTTACTTGGATCAGTTCGTCATTTCTCCATGTAATGACTTACTTATCTACCCTCGTAGTAAGAAGGAACCCATGGAGACATTACCCTCGGATATACTTGTTGGATTAGTGTCTAAGGCCATAACTATTTTGGTATGTACTTGACCCGATGGTGCATGGTCCTTTTGGGTTGCCTTCACCAAAGCAACTTGATAGGATGAATTATGGAGAGAAAAGATTAATTATTATTTATTACAATATTATGAGAATAATATATTAAAGGAGAAATCATATTGTTTAATTAATATTAGTCAAGAATTAATAAGAATTAAGTTTGCGACTAAAAGACATTAATTAAACTTAAGGGATTGGAACTGTCAATTGTATGATAGTTGAATATTGAGCTAATGGACTCCATATTAAAGGAGTGGACAAATTCTATGGGGAATCCCATTAGAAATCGTCCAAGGCCTTTAAGGAAAGGAGTCCATGGGTTGCTTAGGGCCTAAGCATCCAAATTAGGGTTTCCTTGTTAGATAACCCTAATAGCCTCATTATAAAAAGATCCCTAGAGCACCAAAAACGTGTGGAAGTAACTCCTTAGGGTTTTGGACGGTTTTTGGGTGTCTCCTCTCTCCTTCTTCTTCATCCTCTTACTCTTGGTGTTTGTGAACCATTAGAGGAGTGACATTTGTGACTCTAAGCTTTCTAAAGTCATTACAAGGAGGATTTGAGATTGTTATTGCCACAACAATCAAGGTATGATGTAAACCCTAATTTATATGTCATATTGATTATCATATACTAGATCTAGGGTTTATAGTCTTGGATGAATTGCATGTACAATAGAGAAACCTTGATCCAAGCATTAGGGTTTGTATGAGCACATATGATGTTCTTATGGTTAAAACCCATCATTGGGGTACTCGGCGAGTTCGAGCGTCAGAAAGAGGGGATTTTGGGATTTCTTGCTGTTTTTCTCATGGATACTTGCCTTATCTGTTTTAGGTCATTAAAATTCGATTTTATACATATTTATGAGTATATCCTTGATTAAACAAAAGATAATTACCAATTGATTAGATAATGACTTCCTTATATGGTTAAGGTTTGATTATTTGTATTAATTGGGTAACTTATTTTGCAATAAATTGAAATTAGGTCAAATATAGATAATGATAAAATTAATTGTTTAATTTATATTATTTGTTATTTGATCCTTGTGTTATGAAAATTTTCAATTTTCCCCTTTAGGTTTTATAGTTTAAATTTGAACTCAAAAGTTTTTGTTTTGAAATTTAACTAGTTGAAACCCTAATGTTTTGAAATGTTTCAAAAATTGCCCTCAAGTTTTGGAATTTAAAAGTTGATTAAAAGTTTAATTTAGGAATGTTAAATTCTAAAACCCTAGTATTGTTTTGAAAAAGTTCAAATCACACCCTTATGGTTTTATTAATTGATTAAGGTGTATAATTAAAAGAGGTTTAATAAATCCATAAAGTTTCGGTTCACAATTTAATTGAATTAAAAGTATAATTGTTAAATTAGACCATCTAGTATTTTAAAAGTGTAAAATACACCCTATACTATATATAACATTAAAAGTCTAAAATTATATATATATATATATATATATATATATATATATATATATATGTATATATATATATATATATATATATATATATATATATATATATATATATGTATGTATGTGTAAAAGTCAGTCTCACCGTTAGTAGGCCTCATTCGCGAAGTTGGTCTATAAGGGGTGTTTAAGGAAATTGCCTGTAAAATGGCGATTGAATGAGTATCCACTCTTACCCACCGCACTCTTGACTAGTGGAGGGTCGTTAGCCAAACGGGTAGGATAGGACATAAACCTTCCATTATAAGTATAATGAAATACAAAAGTAACTAAATATTTTAAAATTCTCAATCTTAGTTACTTTAGGCAAAACTGAATTGATGCAATTCCATGAAATTACACTTTGTACCCTTGCAAAGACGTTAGTGGAGCGTGTGTGGTTTACCGGCACACTAAATGGTTCTAAGCAAAGGTAGCAAAGGGTGACTCAATGTTTGTCATAGTTCGGTGGAGCGTGTGTGGTTTACCGGCACATCAAATAGGTGACTGTAACATGTGGGGGCACCATGTAAGTTTGCATGGTTATTCAGACCTGCTTTGTGATCCTCGGCATCCAAGTCACAAACTAGAGGGGCATATCGAGATTTAAACATGCCATTGAAAAGTTCAATGAATCTCAAAGTATCTAGGAGTTTTCAAAACATTTAAAACTTAATTGGTTTTTCGTCTTTCATGGTGGAAAATTAGTGAATCGTCATTCACTTACCTTCAAATGTTCTGCAATTTGGGTTACGACATCCCTCTCCCGAGTTGTGGAATATTGTGTTGGGTCCTAGCCTTAATACCTCATTTGGGTGATTTATAAGGACTCAATCGATCAACTAACTTGAATTTATTTTCTCTCGTTTTGTAGATGTCAAACTTCGACAACTATGGTCTTCTCAAATCCCGTGGAACAAGCATTCCACATAAAGATGATATTCCACGATTCGATCGAGGAACAAGAGATCATGCTTCACTTCCTCCACCTCCTCCAATTATTCTCCCTAACCCACAAGATCGAAGAATTGAAAGGTTCAATGTCACTAAAGCCCTATTAAAGTGAAACATGAAGATGGTAAACCTGTGTGTGCCCACGTTCTAGGAATGAAATCACACATCGATAGGTTGATAATGTAGGGTGCGTCATTCCCTGATAAGTTGGTTGTGAACTGGGTTCTACAGTCACTTCCTGAATCATATAATGAGTTCAAAAGAAAGTATTATATGATGGATCATGACGAAAACCTCATTGACCTAACTTACATGCTCATTGCTGCTGAATCAGAAATGATTTGGCAAAGCAATGGAGCGTATTTGTTGGAAAAGTCAACAAACCATGCTTCCGAGGACGTTCTAGGAGAACCGACCTGCGTTTGCTGCCAAGAGAAAGGGTGTTGGATACAAGTCTGCCCTAAAATCCTGAAGAGTCCAGAAGATGGGAGAGTCAAAGAGTATGGTTGCGCTTCAGGTAAAATCCACTATCTAACTCCATTAAGTTCCTATTCGTTGATTCTTAATACATGATGTGATAAGATGTATTTGAATGTTTTGCAGGATCAGTGAAAAGAGAGGAAGCTTGATGAAAGAGCAAGATAAGTCTAATCACGAAGAAATGGATCTCGATCGCATGGATTTGCAGATTAGATTTTGAGCCTAGAAAGTTATGATAGAGTTGTTAGGAAATTTTCTTTTGACTACATAGTTTTCAGTTGATTTTTCATTGTAAGGTCCAATGTTTTCCGCTGCTTTTATGAATAAAATAAATTTTGATTTGACTCATTTCCTTGCAATGAAATCATTATGAAAAATTGATGTTTGCATATTTCTACAACGAATGGATGTAATTCTTAATTATGTTAATGTCAAGAATTTACCAAATAGGGAGAGTTTCTCGTCACCCACATTTCAATTGGACAAAAACTTGGAATCATGCAACTTGGTTGCACGATGAATGAGAAATTTCATATTTGGAAACTAGACTAATTCGTTGACAAAGTGTCAAGTGAAAGACTAGGAGATCGAGTACACAAAGTTGCATGTTGATCAAATCCACCACAAGAGTAACAAAGATATTCGCCATGATTTACTAAAGGTTTAGTAAATATGATTATACTTATAAGATTAAGTGTAATTCTGAATTGATTGAAAAGGTTTAAATCAATAGCAGAACAAATAAGAAGAATCAAGTAGGTAGAAAGATAAAAGTTTCTCTATTCTAAGAAGAAGGGAGAGTACCTTTTATTATGTTTTATGATAAGTCCTAATGATTAAGAACCATATCTCAATTGATCCTCTAAGTGAGTCTTAGTGCAATGGCATGTCTAAGAAGAGGAATCGAGAATTGAAGAAATGGTTAAATCAAAAAGTCAATCATACTCCGTTCCAAAACAAGTCTTAAAGTTAAGATTATGACATTGAGTGACAAGTCTAAATAAGGTTTATAACATTCATCAAATGTAGAATTTAGAAAAGGTTTTCCTTATTCTTGCACATTTGAAATTGGTAAGTTGTGATGTCTTGGATAAGACAAAGACCAACTAGGACCAATTTTATGAAATGTTTTGTCTTGATAAAAGCTACACTAACTCTTGAATATTAGTTTGTCAAGAAATGTTTATTGACAAGAGAGTCTTATATGTCAAGGAGTCAGTGGGAGTCTTAATGGTCTTGAAAAGTTCAAAAACTAATCAAGAACAAACCTTATCAATCATCACTAGCACACGAGTTGAGGTTTACAACCCATCGTGTTGACACTATCTTGTTTCTGTGTCGTTCCAATAGAGTTAATTATGCATATGAGTTCTATGAGTTCTCATTTGAACGCATAAAAGGCAAGCACCTTGATTAATGGAAAGTACATTGATAGGAAATGGTGAGCTGCTTAACTACTTGGAAGACATGGTGGGTAGCCGTGTTACCATAAGGCAAGAAATCAAGATTGAGAAATTTCGGTCCATATTAGTTTGGAATTGTCGCAAACTTTGGTTTTGACAAATTCACATGGATAGGAACACATACACCATTAAAATCGAAGTGTCATAAGATTTCCTCCTTCATTAAAATGATTGTGAGTAAATGCTTTCACTAAAAGAGATTTTAAGAAGATAGTGATTGTGATAATTGTATTCTCGAATTCGATTATGGTTACGGTATCCATTTCCATGATTCGAATTGTGAGATTTGGCAATTAGTCTGAATTGTTTATGACACACATATGAGCTATCGAAGTCAAAGGTGTATAAGTTTAAAAAGACTTGATAAAAGATTATCAAAAGCATTAGGTATTAGAAACATGGACTTAAGAAATTCAATAGATATTGTTTTTCTAAAAGTTAAGTTGTTTCTGAATACATGTCAAAGCTAGTGGGAGCATAAGTGTTATGTTTATAATAATCATCTTGATAGTGGGAGCATAAATGTTATGATTGCATGACTATTAAGGAAAGGATTGCAAGTTAGCAATATTAATTATAGAAAACAAGAGTTATACTTTGTAAAGTCGCAATGGTTGTAAAGTTGTTTTGCTATAATTAAGGGAGAGAATATTATGCTTCATTTCAAATCTAAAGGTTTAGTTTATGGAATGTTAATAAATTTAGTCAATGAAACATAGTGCGTTCTTAAAATTCGATTATGATTACGACATTCCTCTTCATAGTTCGAATTGTGAGAACGTAGCACATAAAATATTATGACAGAAGATTGATAAAGTATCAAATCTTTATGTAAGACAATATGTATAGTGTCCCATACGCTTCGGGTATAGGATCGATTGCAAATGCTATAATATTTGACCATTCTAAAATTTTCCAAATGTCTAGCGCATTAAGAGGGAAAAAGGACAAGAATCGGTTTTTGACTAAGATAATTAAACAACTATCAAAGGACGATCCAAAGCTCGCTGAGGATTGGTCGCTTGTGAGTAGTTGGAAGTATAGTAATGGATGGACCATATCGACATTATTATGAATAGAAATGATTCTATTAAGAATGAGTTGTCATATGGAAAATATGGAAATGTTTCCATATTGGGAGTTAGATATTGAGAATCAATGTCTAGATTAGAAACTTTTATTCAAAAAGGATGTTCAAAGGAATGTATTTTGAGTGAGAGACATCACATCTAAGGAATTATATTGTAACAATCTCCGATAGAGGACTTTGTAATTTCATTAGCAATAGCCATTGTGACTTTTGTGCTATGACATTACGAAAGGATCATTGCATAAAATGTTAGAATCTAGCATATTCTATAAGTGGAAAGAATTTGATATTCTTTCACTTGTGAAAAGGATTAGGAGTTGTGCAATGAGTATGATTGGAAATGTGTTCATTTGATCTATTTCACAAAGTAAGAACCGTAGGTAAACATTGTGTGCATGCGAAGAGCTTGGGACAAGTGTAGTAATAATTCAAGTAAGAAGTTGATTACCCGAAACAACAAATAATGAGTAATCGATATGGTGATAAATAAAAGGTGTTTTATTTATACTCAAAGGTTTGAGGCCATATGGGATTAGTATTATTCTTGTGTTTCATTTTGCATGTTTTGACTTCCTGAATAATTTAATTGGTTGAGAATAGTCAAATTACTCGAACGGACCACAATCGTTCATATGTTGGAAGTAGGTATGAATGAAGACTGTCGTGAATTGGTGTGTGGATTGTCTAAAGTGTATTAGACATAAGCAAATGTTTGCTGCAACGTTCATGAGTGCTTATGAATATGATTTGAGCATTGGATTAAACCCACACTCACTTGGATCACTTCATGGATTGTATCACAAGTGATTGGTGAGGCGATAACATCTTATATTCTTGAAACCGAGATGTGTGAGTTGTATCTTGCGAGTCGGTTGCATATTGATAATATGTAAACGCACTAGTAACTTGGTGTTATAAAACATATTGTTGTGTGTGATTCGATGAGTAAGTGCAAGTGAGCATTGAATCAAAGTTTATCCATTCCTTTTATCCAAAGTAGGATAAAAGCGATATCTTTGGGCCCCTCGATGATTTAGTGATGGCACCTAAGCGCTTGGCCAAGTCGGGACTAAATTGATGTGTTCAATTGTAGTCTGTTGTCAGTCATCATAAATCGGAAGTCGGGAAATAGTATAGAGAGAATGATTAAGTTCATGTCTCATATCTATATGATATCTAGAATGGAGGAATATATGATCCCTTATCTAAAGGACATGTGTATCTAATAAGATTAGAGTTGACAGCGGCTTTGGAAAGCTACGATTGCATATCAGGATCTGAAGTCATACACATAATAGTTATTAGACTTATCCAAGTGGGAGACTGTTGGATTAGTGTCTAAGTCCATAACTATTTTGGTATGTACTTGACCCGATGGTGCATGGTCTTTTTGGGTTGCCTTCACCAAAGCAACTTGATAGGATGAATTATGGAGAGAAAGGATTAATTATGATTTATTAATATATTATGAGAATAATATATTAAAGGAGAAATCATATTGTTTAATTAATATTAGTCAAGAATTAATAAGAATTAAGTTTGTGACTAAAAGACATTAATTAAACTTAAGGGACTGGAACTGTCAATTGTATGATAGTTGAATATTGAGCTAATGGACTCCATATTAAAGGAGTGGACGAATTCTATGGGGAAACCCATTAGAAATCGTCCAAGGCCTTTAAGGAAAGGAGTCCATGGGTTGCTTAGGGCCTAAGCATCCAAATAAGGGTTTCCTTGTTAGATAACCCTAATAGCCTCACTATAAAAAGATCCCTAGAGCACCGAAAACTTGCGGAAGTAACTCCTTAGGGTTTTGGACGGTTTTTGGGTGTCTCCTCTCTCCTTCTTCTTCATCCTCTTACTCTTGGTGTTTGTGAACCATTAGAGGAGTGACATTTGTGACTCTAAGCTTTCTAAAGTCATTACAAGGAGGATTTGAGATTGTTATTGCCACATAACAATCAAGGTATGATCTAAACCCTAATTTATATGTCATATTGATTATCATATACTAGATCTAGGGTTTATAGTCTTGGATGAATTGCATGTACAATAGAGAAACCTAGATCCAAGCATTAGGGTTTGTATGAGCACATAAGATGTTCTTATGGTTAAAACCCATCAATACTTTTCTCAAAGTCCTCTGAACACGAGTTTTGGAATTAAAGAGTCAAAATTTCCTAAGACACACTATTAGTGGTGTGGAAATTCTTGAGTACTCTGTCAATCTATCCAAAACCGTTGGGAATTTGTCGGCACCGTAGACGCCGACAGAAATTCGCCAAAATTATAGGTCGTGCAGACCTACTATCGTAGTCCATTCAGAACCTCTCGCGAATTACAGAAACCCTTACGACTTTGACCTAGCAGGGGGTGGCCCTTGACTGGGAAGTTGAGCAAGAGAAAGAACCTTTGGAACTCCAAATGAGAGACCAAATCCTTTAGGAAGTCTCACTCTGGGAATGGCTTCATACGCTTTGTAAAGCGTGGAAAGCTAAATCCAAGATAGTTAGGACCTCCGAGATTCTTACCAGAATCGGTCCTGTATCTCACAAACTAGACCTACTCCGCGAATTCAGTAACGTACATTTTACCCTTCGCGTCTAAATCTTGAAACCGTACCTTTCCGTTAGGACTCTCGTAAGACCACTCGATGAGATTCACGAGATCCTCGCCTTCGTATAAGAACCATAGTGACCCTCGCCCGAGAGGTCAAGCGGACGAAGCAGCGCCGCCACCGTTTAGTGAAGGTTCGTTGGAATACCAACCAAGGACCCGAATTCACTTATGAACGCGAGAAACAATCGATTAGGAAGTTTCCCACCTCTTGACTCGATCATTCATACCTACTTCCTTACCTAAATTCTAATTTTGGGACGAAATTCTCTTTAACAGGGTGGTGATGTGACAACCCGAAATTTTCATTCGGTCGAACCCTAAAAGTCAATCACTTCATATGATAAGTCAAGTTCACTTTTACTTGTTTTTAGGAAATTAAAGTTCGTTTGATTATTTTATTAATTAATCTTTAAACGAACAGGTGAACGGATGGGCCGTCTCGGGACTTGAAATTTCTAAACCGCGAATACCACCTAGCTTAGAAGTTCAGGGCCAAAATTTTATGTTTGGGCCGTAAACACCCTCAAAAACCGTAAAATCATGCCTTAAGCATGAGTTTACTCCCCAAAGTAGATCACTTTTCATTTTACCCAAAAGAGTAAACTCCAAAAAGTCTCTCAAGTATCATCCAAGTTTTTGCTCAATATCTTCAATCTAGTAAGTGTTTCTAGCCCTTTCAAGTTAGTATAACACTTAATCTAGTGATTGTACATCTTTTCATCCATCCATTTATGTGTTTTGACTAGATTTCCAAAACACCAAGAACACACACTAGTGTTCTTGGACTTTAAGTTCATTTCAAGCTTCCACAAAGTAAGTACTTCTATCCTAGAGTCATTTAAAGCTTGCTATACATATTTATACCAAGGAAAAGTCCCAAGAACACCAACAACAAAGTGTTCACGGTTTTGGGAGGCTCCCAAAACCGTAAACACCAAGTTTTTTGCCAAAGGGTGCTTTAAGGTGTCTAGATGCTTCACTATGCCTTAGGGACTTGTCTAGATCCATCCTTGATGTGTTTAACAGATAAAAGAACAAGAAAACAATCATTTATATGTGTTTACGGTTTGGGGATCTCCCACAACCGTAAACACCCCAAAAGGTGTTTAAATGTCCCACATTTACTCCTTATGCCTAGAATCTAACCTAGGCTATTACCTTGAATTGTTTAGAACTTGAAAACACCAAAATACAGAAGTCCATGAGAGTTTATGGTAGTAAACTCATGGAGAAATGGTCCTTAGACCGTAAACTCCATATAGGAGTGTTTTGATTCCACACAACACTTCCTAAGGCTTAATCATGAAGTAGGAATGCTTGGAATAACTTAGACGACTTCAAAACAACAAATGGTCAAAAGGTTAGGAGCTTATGGCCGTAAACTCAAGAGTTTACGACCGTAAACTCAAGGGGTGTTGGTCTTTAGGGAGTAAACTCATATTAGGGGTTCCCTTGAACCCTAAAACCCAATAGCCTTGCCCTACAACACTTAGATGCACTCCTTAGCACTTATAACACTTATACAAAGTGTTTATCAGTCCTAGAGTGTCTAGACTTGTTTATTAGTTGTTTAAAGACTAATTGGATACATATATTTGATATTATATGTTAACTAGGATCATAGAGTGTGTTCAAGACTCCACTTGACACCTAGCATCCTGTTTCAGTCCGTTCATCCCAACCACTTGCTACAGGTGAGTTCATACCCCTTAATGAATGTTTTAAATACTTTTAAATGTTTTATGGGGGGGGGGGGATACAAGTAGAATCATGCTAGTTATTATATCAATCACATGTGATTAATAAGCAACATTCAAATGATTTACTACATATTAGCTGTTTTACCAAACAGTTTTCTTCACATGATTTTTCATCAATGTTTTATATGTTTAAAACTCCTTATTTGACTGTTCATTATACACTGTATGTTTCATTTCAAACTCATTTACAATTGTGTTTCAAACAAATGTTTCTTTGTACTTAAACTGTTTTATCAAACAAATACTTCCAACCCGTTTTATATGCTGACATCATGTCGACCTTTTCTTAGATAATAATCATGTTCAAAGGTTTTACAAAACTTATTTTATGCTTTTATATTGTCAATTTCATGCCTATATATGTATAGTTATATAAGAAATGTTTAAAGGACTTAGGAAGGCTATCCACTCTATTTCCTTTTAACCGTTGGGATGTGGTTTGGTGAGGTACCAGGTATCCGTCCGAAGGTCGTTTAAATATTAGTTATGTATCATGTGTACATATATAGTCATAAAGGTTCTTCCAGACAGTTCAATACCCTTAGGTAGCAAGGGTATACTTCCATGTCCATACGTACCAGTTATATTACTAGTAAACTACAATAGGCGTAGTTTGGGGTTTTACTAATACTAATACTAGAACAATAAATCACACAAAGAGTCAGTTCATACATGATTCATAATACATAGTGATGAGAAACAAACATAATACATAGTGATGAGAAACAAACATAATACATAGTGATAAGAAACAAAACTTAATACATAGTGAAGAGAAACAAACTTAATACATAGTGAAGAGAAACAAACATAATACATAGTGACAAGAAACAAACATACATACTAGATAGAGAGAGAACACACGGTACATCTAGCACACGCAGAACATTATAGTACACTACTACACTATTACACGATTACGCTTACATGAGTACGTTTACATAGATACGTTTACATGAGTGCATTTACATATACGATAATAGAACAGACATCACTAGGTGCTATAACATGGAACAATTTCAGGATCTAACTATACCAATGAATCACAACGCATTGTGATAGTTATATTGGGTATAAGTAATCATAGTAATGTGGATGTTCACGACTTGCAGATATGCAGGGGTCGTGTGTGGGTGCCAAAATCCCTTTGACAGGGGAGCGTCTAGCCTGGGATCTAGCCATCACATTATGCCTTATCCCTCAAATAAGGCAATATTAGTACAGAAGTAGTCACTTATTACAAATACTACAATACTTAAAAAATTACCATAGACTTAAGGTAATTAGTACGGTTGTAGTTCGATACTACACCATAGTACTATTTCATTTTCCATTTACATTCACTTCGTGAACATTCACACGATGCACGGAAATGTAGAAACTATATTTTTGGTTAATGATAGTCAGATTTGGGAAAATACAAACTCTTACAAGAGGCACACACATAGATACTAGATGCCTTGGTAGAAGGATACTTTTAGTAGGAAACATATGGTTTTCTAGGATGTTCAAAACGTTTTCATACTTACATTTCAAATACATACAAATACTTACATTTCACGTACATACCAATACTTACATACTAATTAAGACAGTAAAATACTTATGATCTCACCAGCTTTAAAGCTGATACTCTCTTTCAAAATAACTTGTATCCTAAGGTCAACAGTAGACAGGTACCGATGCAAGGTTTAGAGAAGATGGTGCTCGTTCAAGACTCATCTTTCATTTTGATTTATACTTTAGTGTTTATCATGATTTGACAGAACACACTTGTATTAAAATTATATTATTAATGCAATGGATGATGTTGTTGCTTGTTTACTACTTTTCATTGTTGTGATACTGTACATGACGTCCTCCGCCCTAGAACGTTTCCGCCGTTCATGGTTTTGGGGTGTGACAAGACTTATAATAGTACTAACTATGGTAAGTATCATAGTAATGGTAGTAAGGAGCGGTAAACATTAACTATACCTATTATAGTTAAATATCATGTTGTAGCCTGTCTTTGATACACAAAGGTATTGAACTGAGCGAAGACGTTCATATCAAACACAAATATATGCAGTATATAACTAAGAATTCAGGACAGTCAGACAGATAACAATATACCCTAAGACCACAATCAAACAAGAACAGGAAATAAGGCGAGCTATCAGTCCTAAGTCCTTCAAGTCTTACTTATATAAATATATTGGTGTAGATATAATTTGGGAACGAAAGAAGTTTAAAAAGAGTTTGGAAATAGTTTTTATAAGAATTTAACACGGAGAATGAGTTTGATAAACATTTAAAGCAGTTTTGATGGCAAAGCGGTTAAAAGTATAGAAATCCTTTTCGATTGCAAGTTACAAATCACATGTGATTGATACCATAATTTGTTGGATTCAACTTGTATTCCCCCTCCCCGTAAAAGCATTTAAAAACATTTGAAAGGTTAATTAAGGGGTATGAACTCACCTGCAGTGAGGGGAGTGGATGGAATGCTGGGTAGGATGCTAGGTGTCAAGTGAGGACTTGAACACACCCACGTATCCTATGTAACATGTAGTGGCACATAATGATATCTAATTAGTAATTTAATCACTAAATAAGTAAGTAAAGACACCCTAATGCATGGAAACACCTTGTTTTAGGTGCTAGGAGTGCTAAGGGTGGCATCCAAGGAGTGTATGACCTCACTATGGAGTTTACTCCTCAAAGACCCACCCTATGTGAGTTTACAGTTGAGGGACCATTTCCCCCATGAGTTTACGGCCGTAAACTCATGGGGATGGTTTGTTTGTGTGTTTTAAGGCTTCATGCTTCACAAAGAAAGGTTCTAGGGTTGATTCAATGGCTTAGGAAGTGGTTAGGGCTCGAAATGGTACTCTTTTTGGAGTTTATAGTTTTTGAACATTCATTGGGAGTTTACTACCATAAACCCATGAGTTTACGATAGTAAACTCATGGTTACTCCATCCATTTCGTGTTTTAGGGCCCTTAGATCATTCA
Source organism: Lactuca serriola (assembly GCF_051521515.1). Lineage (NCBI taxonomy): Eukaryota > Viridiplantae > Streptophyta > Magnoliopsida > Asterales > Asteraceae > Lactuca > Lactuca serriola. The sequence continues at coordinate 211,067,433 of NC_136412.1, forward strand.
TGCAAGTCCCTAGTTCATTAGGCAAGCATTGGAAGGAGTTTGGGGCATCAAAACCCCCTTTTGGGGTGTTTACGGTTTTGGGATGTCCCCAAACTGTAAACCCATGTTCTTGGATTTATTCCATGGATTTGTAAGCATAAGAAGAAGATAACTTGGTAGGAATGGTATGCTTACTTAGAGGAAGCTTGCAAGGGTGTTTTAGGACCCAAAAACACTAGTGTGTTCTTAGTGATTTGAAGGTGCTTGAAGATCTAAGTAAAAATCAAAATCCATGGATGAAAATGATGTAGAAACACTAGATTTAGTGTTGTATGAACGAATTTAGGGAAGAAAACTTACATTTTTGGTGGATTTGGAAGAATGAATTTATGATAGTTGAGAGAAAAGACCTTGTGTTCTTGAGTGGGGAGTGTAAGAATGAGGGAAAAAGGAGTAAACTCATGCTATAAGCATGAGTCGCGGGGGAAAAGGTGTTTACGGCCCAAACACCTCTTGTTTGGCCGTGAACACTTGGCTAAGGTGTTGGGTTGTTTTGCCCGGGTACACATTACTAACAACGACACTTATTTAATCGTTTCGTAAATGAATAAAAATAAAACACCAAATTGACTTAAATCTAGCCAAAAATGTATTAAAATATTTTTTTGACTAATAGTTGAAGTGTTTAGATGTGGAAATTATACAAATGAAAATTTCGGGTTGTCACATTATCATCTAGTAACCTTTAATTTCTACAAGTGACTTATTCCCAAACTTTACTCTTCCATCATCTTTTTGTTCTATATACTCTTGCTATTCCTCCATTCTTCATGTCATGTGACTTGAACAACCACTGTCAATATACCATTTAGTGTCAAACTGCTCGTCACGAATTACCTGCAAAAATTAAGCAGATTTAGGAACCCAAGGTTATTTGGGTCCATGTGAGCCTTTTACAGAAATAGGGAAAGAAAAGGCAAGATCAACCATATAGGTTCGTTTTATTAGGGTGGTGTTATCTTTCTTTGTAATTTTAAAAACCTTGATTCTCTTATCTTTTAGGTTAGTATCTTTTGTGTTAGTTTCGGCCTTCTTGATTGGAGCTTGACGATCCGAAACCCGCTTTCCTTTTCCCTTAACATCTTTCAATGTCTTGTTACGATACAAAGAATACTTCTTTTGTGAGTTGTGAGGTTTAGGATTCTCCACGGGGCTTTTTGGATTTGAAAGAATAGGTTTTTGAAAAACCTTTTGTTTAAAATCATGTGGACTACGAAACTGACTTTGCGATGAGCTCTTAGGGTTCGCATTTGATGCTACTTTCGCATTTTGATTGAGAGGTTTTTCAATGCTAACGAAGTTGGGATTTTTGGATTGCCAGAACTGTTTTCTTTCCTTGAGATTTTTGTTGTATCTCATGTTCCTTTGACGTTTCTATGCTACGAACTGTTTTGAGGATTTGTGAATTTTAGCTTTTGCTCTTGGATTTCCTATTGGAGTATCATTTTGCACTGAAGCTATGTCACTAGGAACATTCTTAGTTTCACTTGGACTTCCTTTCTCATAGTTGGAATTGACCTTGTTTAAAGGTTCTGCTACGTATCTTCCTTTTACTCTCCATGAGGTCCTTTCTGAGAGACCAAATGCTTCGCCAACATTATCGATAGGAGTTGACCAGAAGTACTCATCAGATGCATCTGTTTTGTCTTCTTCGACGAAGGACGTTAATTCGACTGTTTGACCCTTATTTACCCCATTGATTTTGAAAACCTAATTAGATACAGTTTGGACTTTTGGAAAAATATTCGCAATTTCTTTTAAGACATTTGGATTATTTTCAGAAAGTTGTGCGAATTCGACAGTGTTTTTAGAAATTGGGACTTTCGCAACATCAGGTTCGTTTTTTAACGAACTCTGAGCAATCAACATCATCCTCTACATATATTTCACTAATATCACTCTCATCGTCAAATTCAGATTTGTTATCAACATTAAGTTTGTCATCTGAACTCAACTTTGTACTCAATGAGTCAAACTTCTATACCATGTCAGATTTAATTCGCTTTTTTTCATTTCTTCCAAAAGCTGTTTTAGCATGTTCTTGTGGTCTTTTGACTTAACAAATGATTCAATTTTTTCCAGACCAATCCTGTAAGCTTCTGAAGTTTCATCAGATGAGATCATGGATTCACACTTATAAAAGTCAGCATCGATCTCATCCTCCTTTAATTAAAGGAAGGGCAATATCATCTAAGGGTAAAACCAGGTATAGGAGTAAGTATAACTTAGTTGATTTCGATGAAGGCCGGATATCCATGAGAAAAACTTTGATGCCTTGTTTATTCTCATATTTTGAAATTTCTATACTTTTGCTAATTAAACTACAGCACGAGAAGTCAAATCACGAGGAACCAAAATGCTCGAGGGTGAGAGGATAAATTCTCGTTTGAAGAGAAAATGGTGTAAAAAATGAGAAGCACTAGCCTCCAATCTGCAGCTCACCTTGGAGGGCGTGTCATGCTCCTGAACAGGCACCTCCTTCTTTTTGGTTGTTGGGTTGGGTGGATCCTGGTGCACCCACATGGCAGCTTGGCAGCCGGATGCTGTCAGCTGTCTGGTAATTTCTCATTTTCTTTGGATAATTCTAATTTTCACATACAGAGCTTCGTTTTCGATATTTTTTATATCCATGGTTTCATATTTTGTGTACTAAAACCTTACTTTAGGTCTTAATAGCTAAATCGAAATCTATTTTCCTTTTATATTTATAAACAAATACTAAACACTTTGTATCTTCAAAAATTATTAATTTTTCATACGAACTCTATTTTTGACGTTCTTTTTATCCACTAGTTAGTACTACAACTTTTATTTAGGCTACTTCACGTCAAATATAATATATTTTGCTTTCATTTTATATAAATAATATCTGATGTTTATATAGTGAAATGAGATTTTGAAACCGTTATTGTGGTTTTTTATGCTCATTGGTTCATATTTTTATCTGCTATACCTTTCATATGATGTAGTTTGGCTGGAACACATGGTATTTGCACTTCAAATTTCATGAAAGGTGTTTATATTAAATTACACTGTAATGTGAAAATAGGTTGCTACACCACACTTATTAATTTGTTTACGAAATTAGTTTATCAAATTTTGACCAAAATAATGATTATATGATAGTGTCACTTTATTTGATGCGTTGGTTTTTCTATATTTCAATAATAATCTTATGTATCTTCATCAAGTTGTTAAAGATAACAAGATATGTTTGGTTTTTTATGAGAAGCAATGTTTCTTTCAGGATTTTCATAAAAGTTTGATAGTTGGGAATTGTTGACTAGGTCATTCGTCTAGTCATGTGTATGGTTTTTATATGAGGACTGTCGATTAGTAAAATGTGTATGGTGGAATTTAATAATTTGTAAATTTAATAATATTTATTATAACTCTACTTATGTGTCATATTTATTCATTTGTTATGTATCTAGTAGTACTTGGCACAGTCGGTTAAGTCATCTCTCTAGTCAAGTGGTGAATGTTCTTAGAGAAAGTCTTGGTTTGATTAGTCATCTTTAAGGTACCTATGGCATCTGGCATAAGGCTAACAAAAGTGAGATCTTTTTGCTCTTAGTAGTCATACATGTAGTGCTTTAGGTCTCTTATTCATGTTGATGTCTAGGGTCTTTATAGGACTACAACTAAATAGGGAATAATAATTTTCTTACCACTGTTGATGATTACACTAGTTCAATTTGGGTTTTGTTATAAAAATCTAAAAATGAAGTTTTTGATAATCTTTATGATCTAATAATTGTTGAAAAATCAATTTGGTAAAAATGTTAAAATTTTTAGGACAAGTAATGCTACTGGTTTTGTTAGTAATGTTTTCAAAATCTTTTTAATGACAATGAAGTTATTCATCAGACTGTTGTTGCTTATACTCCGCAGCAAAAAGGGGATAGTTGAGCATTAACATAAACATCTTTTAAATATTGCACGCTTATTATTGTTTCAAAGTTGTGACCCTCATAGTTATTGGGGAGATATTGTTCTTACATATGCATTCTTAAACAAAAGAGCTCCTTCTATTTTGAAAAGAAATAGCCCTTTTGAATTAATATTCAGAAAATCTCTTGTTTTAAATCATTTACGTCTTTTTGCACTGTTGTAAAAATCCCGATTAGGTCCCGATTAACCTCCGATTAATCCCTAGGCACTACTCGACCGATTAGAGGGCACCAAACGATTAATCCATGCATACATAATAAGTGAAACATTATAAAACAATGAAATTTTAACATTTTGATGAAGTTTTATTTCAATGGAAACAATTTGAGGCATGATTAGTGTTGTATTAATCATATTAACTTATTTTGTTATCATATTAGTGGTATTTACGTACATAGATATGATATTAATCATATTTAATTTTTTAAAATTCAAAAAATAAGCAATTAGTGGCACCGGATTAATCCCCCGATAAATCACCGCCTAGCCGATTAATCCCTTGACCCAGTCCACCGAGTAGCTAACGTCGAACGTTTTTTACAACCATGGTTTTTGGTAGTATATTTTTTTAAGTAAATGTGATAAATTTTCCTCGAGTGCTAAAAAATTTGTTTGTATTTAAAAAGGGATACAAACTTTTAAGATTGGAAAATAATAATTTCAAAAAGGGATACAAACTCAATCTTTTGTTATCTTTGATTTTGATCACCATCTTCATTTCTTTGATACTTGAAATGATACTGGTGTAGTAATTTCCAAAGATGAAGTTGTAAATAGTTGAATTCCTAACTAGTTCTTAAATCATGGTGTTGGTCCTTCAGGAAATAATATTGAGAGTGGAGTAACTTTAAATATTTTTGATGAATTAAATTCAGTACATTCTGTAGTTGACTCCATTTTTTATCTTATAGGTCTACACGTCGGATTTAACCCTTTGTTGGAATTAGTCAAAATAAAAATGTTGGGTTTAATCTTGATACTTCATCAATTGAAAATATGTTAGAAAATATTACAAACCATCCTGGTGGTAATCTAGGTCTAGGTAGTAATAGAATAGAGGTTCTTACTTTGTCTAAAGAGTCTAGGTTACCTAAGAAGTTTAAAAACTATGTTCTTGAGGGTTAATATAAGTACGAAATGGAGAAAGTTGTTAATTATTTTTTTCCCGATTCTGATTCTTTCTTCTTTATGTCAAATTTAAATAAAACTGTCGAACCAAAGAATTTTAATGATTCATGTTCTTATTTTAATTGGTTATCTATTGTGAATGATGAAATGGATACTTTATATAGAAATAATACATGCTATATAACAAACATACATGTTTGTCAAAAACCTATTGGTTGTAAATGGATATAGAAGATTAAATATAAAAAAATAGCGAAATTGATCGATATAACGCTAGGCTTGTATCAAAGCGCATATTAAGATGGATGATTAAAGTATATACGAGGTCTTATCCTTCAAAAATGATCACCAATGATGATGACATCCAATGCAACTCTCGAACTTTGTTCAAATCAAGATTCAACCTTTAGATAAATGATCAAATATTTCTTTGTTCTATATATATATATATATATATATATATATATATATATATATATATATATATATATATATATATATATATATATATATATATATATGAACATGGTACATGTAGAAGGGTTAATCTCAATGTTCCAGATTATGTTTCCTGAAAAATATTTGTGCGACTACATCAAACTAGTAAACTCAACACATCAATTATAGTTAGGGATCGGCCGAACACATTAGATGTTAGCACGAAATCATCAAGGGTCTCATAGATATTGTTTTTCAAGTTAAGGAGAAAATAACAAATAAGCATTAAACTACATACTTTTTGTCTATTCACCATGTCATACATAGACATACCCTTTATCAATACAAGTTACAGATAACGTTGGAGTATAACAATGTTAAGAGATGTTATCATCTTATAATTACTTGTGACTTTATCACCAATTCAGTTACAATTTATACTATGTAAACTTCAAAATATCCAACTAAAAACTAAACAATTATGTCATGTCGTTTTCAAATCTAATTCCTATGGAAGTTCTTGATAATGGCTTCATGAAGGGATCAAATGGATTCTCCTCCGATGATATTCTATTCACTAAAATGTCTCATTTCTCAACTCGCTTGCGTATATAGCAGTACTTCATGAGTGTGTCGACTAAGCATCATCCTTACATTCTTTGTTCAAAGCGATTGCACCCTCGTTATTACGAAGTATTTTTATGGGTTTATTGATATAAGACACAACACCAAGATCACCAATGCAATTCTTCAATGTATTCAACCTCTTTTGCAGCCTCACTAGGTTTTATATACTCTTACTCGCATGTAGAGTCTATAAAGGTATTCTATTTGGAATTTTTCCAAGTTTTAGATCCTCTGTTAATCAGGAACACCCATCTTGATTGTGAACAAGATTCATCCCTGTCAGTTTTGAAAGTTTCATCACTGTAAGATGTTACTCTTAATTCTTCTTTGTCTACATATACTAAGAACATATCTTTTGTTCTCCTTAAATATTTAAGATTGTTCATTACTACTATCAAATAACGGTCACAAGGGTTGGCCTGATAATGAATAACCATGCCCAAAGCATACGAGACATCAGGTCGAGTACATGTTATGGAATACATCATCGATCCTATAACAGAATCATATGGGCATGGACTGACTTTTTCTAGTTTTTTACAAGTACTTGGACACTGATCCTTACGAAATCAGATACCATATTGCATGGATAAAAACCTTTCTTGTAATCATGTATCTTTAACTTCTTCAAGATTTTATCCATGTATGTGTTAGGTTTTGAGCACTATAAGACTCCTATGGTGCACATGCAATAAATGCTTTGGATCTATGTTTTCTCTAGTTATACATGCATTTTGTTTTTCCAAAGCATTCTCCCTATCTAGCGTATAATTGAGGCTATATAATACAAAACTTTAGTTTGGATGCTTACCTCTTGAGTAGGGTAGAGTTATTGACCTTTAAAAGCTTTAGCACCTAAAGTGTGATGCCTCTAATGGTTCACAAACACCAATATAAAAAAGGAGGCTTTGAGAGAATAAGTTACTTGACTCCAAAGAGTGTGTAGCCGATTTTGTCTAATGGGGTCTCTATTTATAATGTGGCAAATGCTAGGGTTACACTTTGTAAACTGTAATAACCCATGACTTTCCACATTCTCATGCTCCATGGGTTTAACCTCCATGGACTATGCATGGATTAGTTTAGCCCATATTCATGGATCATTTGCCCACATTACAAGAACCATTGATTTACATAATCAATCCCCATATATTTAGTTACTCTCTTTTGATCACAAAATTAATTCCAAATTCATTCTTGATCAATACTTATTAAATAAAATGAATATATTATACTTGAAATATATTAATAAATCATAAATAACCTTATTCTCAAAAACCTATCCTATCAAATTGCACTGGCGAAGGTAACCCAAAAGGACCATGCAACTATCGGGTTAAGTACATCTCAATTATCATTATAGGATTAGAAACCAAATCCAACAGTCTCCTACTTGGATAAGTCTAATAACTATAGTTGCCAATGTGACTTTAGGATCTGACTTAGCAATCGTACGCTTTCAAAAGCCGTTGTCAACTCTGACCCAGTCAGTGACGCATCCTTTAGATAAGAGATCTTATAATCCTCTGTTCTCAAGATATCAGTCGGACAAATACATGGAACAGAGTCATACTTATTGTCTAACAGTTTGTTTCCCAATTTCCAATTCGTCTGACAAAGAACATAACTGAACACATCAATTTAGTTTTGATCGGGCCCGAAACATAAGTCAAAATAGAATCATCAAGGGGACCAAGATATCGCTTTTAATCCTCTTAGTATAAAAGGGAACAGATAAACTTCGACATTATATGCTTGTACTAATTACTCATCAAATCATGCACAACGACATGTTTTATAACATAAAGTTATTGATGCATTTTCGTGCCATCAATGCATAACCAACTTGTAGTCAACAACTCATATATCATGGTTTGAAGACTTATATGATACTATCGTCTCACGATCACTCGAGATAAATTCCATGAAGTGATTCAAGTGAGTGCGGGTTGATCCAATACTCCAAATCTTATTTTAGAAGTACTCATGAATGGTGCAGCAAACATGTTGCTATGCCTAACTCCTTAGACAAATTTGCAAGCCAACTCATGAAAGTCTTCTTTCATACCTACTTACAAAGTATGATCGATTGTGGATAGTTTAAATAAATCTTTTTATTCTGGAAGTCAAAACATGCAAAGTGAAACAACAGTAAATGATTGACACAAGACTGTAAGTTTCCTTATAAATAAAACTTATTTTGTTCATCATCAAATGTCAATTACAACTTAGCTATTACACATTTCGGTTTATTTAATCATTGATACTAATATCGTCCTTTAGCCCAATCCCCCCTGCATGCTACAAGTGCTTAACCCTAGTGAGTCCCTTTGTAAGGGGATCTGCTGGGTTGTCCTCTGACGATGTCCTCTTCACCACGAGGTGCCCTTCTTCTACTTGATGTCTTATGAAGTGGTACCTTCTGTCGATATGTTTGGATCTTCCATGATCTCTCGGTTCCTTGGTTAAGGCAACCGCTCCTTCATTATCGCAGCAAATTTCCACAGGCTCCATTATGGAAGGAGTAACTCTAAGGTCTCCGATGAAGTTTTTCAACCATATCGCCTCCTTCGCTGCTTCACTTGCTTATATGTACTCTGGTTCACACGTTGAATCAGCTACAGTCTCCTACTTGTAACTTTTCCATGCCACTGCTCCTCCCTTCAGGGTAAACACCCAGCACGACTAAGAGTAGAAATTATCTTGGTCGGTTTGAAAGCTGGCATCGCTATACCCTGTCACTCTCAAGTCATCACTCCCACTGAGGGTAAGGACCCGCAACTACATAAGAATGTTCTAAACCGCAGTCTAATAAGCTTTACCAGGGTTCCCTTGATATCTGCTGACCATGCTCAAAGCAAAGGCCACATCAGAGCGAGTACAAGTGATAGCATACATGATCGAACCAACTGCGGAAGCATATGGTATATGACTCACTTATGCTATTTTAGCATCTGTACTCGGACTCTGAGTCTTACTCAGTTCGGTATTTCCTTGGATAGGTATGTCACCTTTCTTGGAGTTCTACATGCTGAAACTTTTCAACACCTTGTCCAAGTAGGTATTTTGACTAGGTCCTATTACTCTTTTACTTCTATTCCTCAATATCCTTATCCCTAGGATATAGGAAGCTTCTCCGAGGTCCTTCATAGCGAAACACTTCAAAAGCCACGACTTAACCTCTTACAAGGTTGGGATGTCATTTCATATGAGTAGTATGTCATCGACATACAATACCACAAAGCTCACTATACTCCCACTAGCTTTGACATATACACAGGACTCATCGTCGCTTCTCGAAAATCCAAACTCTTTGACTTTCTCATCAAAACAAAGATTCCATATGTGAGACGCTTGTTTCAATCCATAAATAGATTTTTCAAGCTTACACACTCTATTTGGGTACTTTGCAACGATAAAACCCTCTAGCTTACTCATGTAAGCCTCTTCAGCCAACTTTCCATTAAGGAAAACGGTTTTGACATCCATTTCCCATATTTCATAGTCAAGCAATGCAGCAATGGCCAACATAACCCTTATAGATTTGATCTTCGCTACTGGTGAGAAGGTCTCATCATAGTTAACTCCCAGAGTTTGATTAAATCCCTTCGTAACCAGTCGCGCCTTATATGTGTATATATTCCCATCCATGTTAGTCTTTTTCTTCAAGATCCATTTGCACCCGACCGTCTTACGACCTGGCTTCCTTGTAATTGTTCGGTTAATCCAAATTTACCAGTGTGCTATCACTGATAAATGTTTCACCTTCAGCTGTTATATGAAAACCATATAACACAGGTGGAACTCTAACTCTACTGGAACGCCTCAGAGGTATAGACTCGTCAATCGGTTTAACTAGAGTTTCCTCCTCGAGTTAAGTGCTAGTATTTGAGGTTCCGTCACCGCTTGACTCTTGAAGCTCTTCAAGGTCAATTTGCCTCCCACTGTCCCCCTGGTATATGCGTTCTCTCTCACGAAAGACTCCTCCCTTGCGACGAAGAAAACATAGTCACTTGGTCTATAAAAGAGATATCCAAAGGACTTTTGCAGGTAGCCGATGAAAATATATCACTCACTCTGAGGTTCGAGCTTGTCATGAGTCTCACATCTCACGAAAGCCTCGCAACCACAAACTTTGATGTGGTCTAATGTGGGAACCTTCCCAGTCCACATCTCATTAGGTGTTTTGGAAACCTTTTGGTAGGGACTAGATTAAGGATATGGGCGGCAGCCTTTAAGGCATACCACCAGAATGAGACAGGTAACGAAGCTCGACTCATCATGGAACGAGCCATGTCTAGCAAGGTTCTATTAAGCCTCTCAACCACACCATTAAGCTGTCATGTCCTAGGTGGCGTCAACTGTGAAACAATTCCACATTCGTTAAGATAGTCAAGGAACTCGATACTAAGATACTCTCCTCCTCGATCGGATCGCAACAACTTTATCTTGCTGCCCAATTGATTCTCTACTTCTTTCTTGAACACTTTGAAATTTTCAAAGTTTTTCGACGTATGCTTGATTAAGTAGATATAGTCATATCTGTTGTAATCATCAGTAAAAGTCACATAGAAGCGATTAGTATCTTTTGTGGCGGTTCTGAATGGTCCACGCACATCAGTGTGTATGAGATCCAACAGACCTTCACCCCTTTCATAAGTAGTAGTGAAGGGTAACTTGGTCATCTTTCCAAGTAAACAAGATTAGCACGTGTCATCCGACTTTAAGTCGAATGACTCCAAAACTCCATCCTTTTGGAGTTGGGCTATGCGCTTCTTGTTGACATGTCCAAGACGATAATGCCACAAGCATGATTTATCCAAATCATTGGAAGAATCAATGTGTAACACATTATTTCCTAGGTTATCTACAACATTCACAGTTTCATACACACCATTACAAGGTAATGCTTCTAAATAAAATACATCATTTTAATAAGCATTAATACCACAAATTTCATTATTAAAAGAAAAGGTAAAACCTTGTTTGTACAAAATGTGAAAGGAAATAATATTTCTCGCCATATCGGCCGAGTAACAAAAATTATTCAAATCAAAATCTAAACTGTTACTAAGCAATAAAGAATAAACTCCAATCTTGGTCACAAGCGACATTTTCCTATTTCCCATGATTAAGTTTATCTTCCCATGCTCCACATCCCTACTTCTTTTTAGTCGCTAGAAATTAGAACAAATATGAAATCCACCACCTGTATCGAGGACCCAAGAAATAGCATGTGATGAGTTTTTAGATTGAATTGTGTTAATACCTACAAAAGAGGGTTTAATCTTCCCATCCTTTACGTCATGCAAGTACATTGGGAAACTTCGTTTCTAGTGCCCTTTTTCATAGCAATGGAAGCACTCTGCATCCTTCGGATTAGAGGAATTAGCAGAACTAGCTTTGGTGCCACTAGAAGAGGATTTATCAAGAAAGAGACTTTCCCTTGCGGCTCTTGGAGGGAGCCTTCCTCTTCTTTCCCTGCCGATGTCCGGTTGACAGAACATGGGCAGAAGTATTAGTAGAGTAGACACAACTGATTTGCCTTTCAGGTTTCTTTCAGCAGTCCTTAATAGGCCTTGAAGCTAGCTAAGAGTGACCTCCTCCTTATTCATATGATAAGTCATACAAAAATGATCATAGAAAAGAGGTAAAGAGTGTAGAATAATGTCTATGACCAACTCATCATAAAAATTGACATTCAATTTTAGCAAGCGGTCCACGAATCCCTGCATCTTTTGCAAGTGGGTTGTGATGGGTTCACCATCCTTCATCTTGGTTGTGATCATGGATGTAATAATTTCATACCTTTCCTGCCGAGCACTTTTATGGTATCTTTCCACCAAATCATATTACATTTGATAGGGATAATAGTCCTCATAGGATTTTTGTAGCTTTGCAGTCATGGTTGCAATCATAAAACACGAAACCATTGTCACATCCCTCTCATGAGTAGTGTGTTGAGCGAGTTGTTTAGGAGTAGCAGTGGTTATATCAATCTCCTTTAGCTCTTTATCAAGGACATATTCTTTGTCCTCATAGCGAATAGCCATTCTGATGTCTCGAATCCAATCATTGAAGTTCGATCCATCAAAAATGACCCTCCTACATAGATTCATAAGGGAGAAAGAGCCTGAAGGAATTGGCATCGAAGCATTGTTTGGGATAGACATCTGAAAAGAGGAAGAACAAAGTTTAGATTAGATGATAATCCTTGATATTCCACCCGATATGAAATATTAAGGTTAGGACCCAACACAATATTCTACAATTGCAAAGAGGGATGTCGTAATCCAATTGTAGAATATTTAAAGGTAGGTAAATGACGATTTACCAATTTCCACCATGAAAAACGAAATAGATTATTAAGTTTTAATTGGCTTGAAACTCCTTGATCTTTGAGTTTCATTGAACTTTTCAATGATATGTTTAAATCTTAGTGTGCCCTTCAAGTTTGTGACTAGGATGCCGAGGATCACAAACAAGGTGTAAATTACCATAGAAATTAGCTTGGTACACCCAATGTTACAGATCACCTAATCAATGTGTTGGTTAACTACACACGCTCCATTGAGCTATGATTAACATAGGTTACCTTTTGCCACACATTGTTAGTTCCAGATTAGTGTAACGGTTAACCACACGCGCTCCACTAACGACTTAACAAAGGTGCAAAGTGTAATTTCATGGATTAGCACCATTTTCACATTTTTCCTAAAGTAACTATGATTGGGAATAAAGGTTTAGTTACTTTATAGTTATCATTATACTTTTAATGAAGGGAGAACTAATGTCCTATCTTACCCGTTCGGATAACAACCCTCCACCAGTCAAGGAAGCGGTGGGTGAGAGTAGATACACATTAAACCACCATTTTATAGGCAGTAACCTTCTACCCTCTTATAGACCGGCTTCGTGAATGAGGCCTACTAACGGTAAGACATACATGCTCTTATACATATATACATACATATATAACCTTCTACCCTCTTATAATACTATTAAGTATAAGGGTTGATTTCTAACTTTTAAAACTTTAGGGATTGGAATTAAATTTTCATTTAATGAGACTTGTCAAAACTCTTCACATTCATAACCTATGAGTTTAATTTGATTTTAATGATGAGACCTTTCATTTTCCATAACTTGAGGACAAGTTATGAAGGTCATTAAACATCAACTAGACCATTTTTCTTAACAATTTTCACATAATTCATGATCTAACTAAACTCATAATCAAGACAATTCTAAATCAACAATTTTAAAAACAACTTTGTTTATCATATAAAAAAACAATTATTCTGAAAACTTTGACAATTATCTTGTGATTGGATGAGTACAAGCACTCCCATATCATAAATAAAATTTCCAATGATCCAAAATAGTTTTTGGTAGTGTTCCTAATCCAAACCAGGCCAAGAAACTAGAAATTCTGCAAACAGGTCCTTCAACTCGTCGAGTGCATGAACTAACTCGCTGAGTTGCCCTGTTTACTGAGTGGACTCATCGAGTACGTTCATGTACCGGCAAGTTCACCTATCAGAGGCAAAATTTTGACCTTTTCTAACTTTGAAATAGTAGTAAGCATCAAAATAATAGAAAACTGTCATAGGCTCTGATACCACTGTTAGGTTTTGAGCACTATAAGACTCCTACGGTACACATGCAACCCTAAATGCTTTGGATCTATGTTTTCTCCAATTATACATGCGTTTTGTTTTTCCAAAGCGTTCTCCCTATCTAGCATACAATTGAAGCTATATCATATAAAACTTTAGTTTGGATGCATACCTCTTGAGTAAGGTAGAGTTCTTGACCTTTGAAAGCTTTAGCACCTCAAGCGTGATACCTCTAATGGTTCAAAAACACCAATATGTAAGAGGAGGCTTTGAGAGAATAAGTTACTTGACTACAAAGAGTGTGTAGCCGATTTTGGCTTATGAGGTCTCTATTTATAATGTGGCAAATGCTAGGGTTACACTTTGTAAACCCTAATAACCCATGACTTTCCACATTTGCATGCTCCATGTGTTTAACCTCCATGGACTATCCATGGATTAGTTTAGCCCATAATCATGGATCATTAGCCCACATTACAAGAACCATTAATTTACAAAATTAATCCTGATATATTTAATTAGTCTCTTTTGATCACAAAATTAATTCCAAATTAATTCTCGATCAATACTAATTAAATAATATTGATATATTATATGTGTAATGTATTAATAAATCAAAAATAACCTTATTCTAAAAAATCTATCCTATCAAATTGCACTGATGAAGGCAACCTAAAAGGACCTTGTTGTTATCGGGTCAAGGACATCCCATATATATTCATGGGCTTAGACACGAAATCCAACAGTATGTACTTTGGGTAAGTCCTATTTGACGCTTTGATCTATCTCTACAGATCCTTATAGCAACTATACATGTTTCATCTCCTAGATCCTTAATAGAGAAACATTTCCCATGTCAAGACTTCATACTTTGGAACATTGGGATATTGTTTCTTGTAAGTAGTATTCCATCAACATACAAATTGGAAGACTATAATTCTCTTACTATATTTGACATATACAAATGTCTCATCTTCACTTCTAGAAAATCCAAACTCTTTGACCTTTTCATGAAAGAAAGGATTCCTGCTATGAGATGTTTTTTGAGTCCATAGATGGAACTCTCAAGCTTAAACACCTAATTTGGATCTTAAGGATCTATGAGAACCTCTGACTATGACATATAGACAACTCTTTGCCATGATTCATAATAATAGAAATGGAATTTATTGACATGGTTTGATGGTCAGAATTTGGAGCTACTACTAAGGAGTTAGGATAATTTTACTAGGTTGTTGTTACTTTTCGGAGATGTCTAGAAAAATAGTTTTCATTTTAAGCATGGACAAATTCCAATTTTCTCTTTAATTAACAAAAGTGAAGTTTTGGTTTACATGGTTGCCATATCTTATATTTACTTGTACTGGTACTAATGAATATGTTGATCATGTTTCTAATAATAGAAATATTAATTATGGATTTGAGTCTTATGATATTGTGCTTGTGGTACTATCATAATTGACCAAGTGAAAAGAAATCTCAGCACCAATTGGACAAAATCTTGAAGTCATACAATTCGAATTGTAGACCTTTTAGATCCACCACATCATACAGTAATTCTATTTGGCATGATTTAATAATACTTCAATAAATATGATTATGTTTATAAGATTAACCAAAATTATAATATTTTGAAAAGGCTCAAAGAGTAGCAGAACGACATAGAAGAATCCAGAAGGCAGGAAGATAAAAGATTCTCCAATCTGAAAAGAAAGGAGAGTACTTCAGTATCATGTTTTATGATCATCTTCACAATTATGGAATGGTATCACAATTGACTCCTACAAGAACATCTTAATGAAATTGTATGACTAAGAAGAGGAATAGAACATTGTTGGAAATGGTTCAATCAAAAGATGAGTCATACTTTGCTCAAATCAAGTTTTAGAGTTATGCTCTAGTAACTCTAAATCGTAACTTGAAACTCTTTTTAAACTAAAAATAATGATAACACCTCATAATACGTGGAATAAGACTAATTTCCTTACTCTACAACATTTAGAATTTGTGTTGTGATGTTTTCATTGGCCGAGAAACAAAACATAAACTGAGTCCACTTCTATGAAGTTTTTTCTTGTCAAGAATCCACATGATTTTTTGAATATTTGTTTTAGATCGTCAAGGAATGTTCCTTAAGTGAAAATTCGTATGTCAAGAAGTCAGTGGAAATCATATTAAAATTGAGATTTTCAAGAGTTAATCAACAATGATGCTCTTAGTTATCACTAACACGCAACCTGAGGTTGAAAACCTATTGTGTTTTTCAGTTGACACAATCTCATTTTTGTGCACCTTTAGTTAAGCTAACACTGCTTTTCATTTCTATGTTTTTCATTTAAATGTAAAAGTAAAACGTATAAATTAGTGAAGGTTCACTGATTAATATGGGTATATTGGTTACAACATGGAAGCACTAGTAGGCCCTTGTGCTACCAGAAGGCAAGAAATTTAGATTAGAAAAGTTCAGTCAATGAAGGGAAACTAAGTTTTATTTTAGTTTGTCCTAAACCATGTCTTACGACTATATGTTGGAAATGATAGATTGGCATGGATGGGAACCTATGCACCTTCCCGTCTAAGTGGCCAAAGCTTTTACTATAATTCATGATAAGGATTAGCAAGAATAACTTTTGCTGACGGATTTTAAAGATCTGATAAAGATAAATATGGATATTGGTTCTATTAATTGCATTCTCTTGTTAATAATATGATTACAACATCCCTTTTCATATCTCGAATTGTGAGAATGGCAAGGAATTGTTTAAAACTTCCTATATATATATATATATATATATATATATATATATATATATATATATATATATATATATATATATACACGCACACACACACAAACACACACACACACGTATATATATATATATATATATATATATATATATATATATATATATATATATTAGCCTTGAAGGGCTTAAAGATATACACATACCATCTTAGTAAGGTGTATAAGCTTGAGAAGTCTAGTTAGAGACTTACAGAAGCATCGCATAACAGAAATATGGACTTATATAAGAAAGTCAAAGGATATTGATTTGTAGAAGTCCATTTGATTTTTGCGTACATGTCAAAGCTAGTGGGAGCATAATTGTTTTGCTTGAATTACGTGAGGCCAAAGTTTTTCGTTGGAAACAATATCTCCAATTTGGAAATTGCAAATTTTGGGAATTGTTTCGCTATAATGGACTTAAGGGAGATGGAAATCATACTTAGTTTCAAATCTAAAAGTTTAAATCGTATAGTTTAATAGAACTTAATAAAAGACATATATGAATAGCATTTTCAAATGTTTCAATATAAGAGATTCCATATAGAAATATCATGGAAAGAAGTTAAAAATATATTAAATCCTTGTACTGGTAATAATGTGTTGAGTCCATTATGCTTCGGATATATGATTGATCACATATGCAATAATATTAGGTTTTTTTTGATATTTCAAATGCTTAAGCATTGTGATAAAAGGACTAGAATTTTATTTGACTAAAGTTGTTAAACAACTATCAAGAACATTCTAAAGTTTTACTGAAGGTTGGTTCCTTGTGGACAATTGGAAGTACAATATTGGTTGGAATGGAACAAACTGACACATTCGATTGAGATGATTCTTTACTAGAATTGATGGTCATATGTGAATCTGGAAATGTTTCCATAATCGGAGATGGTTAGTAAATCTACATGTGAGTTGGAAACTTTAATACAAGAGAAATGTTCATGGAGTGTACCTTGCATTTGAGATTGCATAACCATGAAATTGTTCTAAGTGACAATTTTTAGTGGAACATTCTGCAATATCAAAGTGTAACATCTCGATTTTCAATTATTTACCATTTAACACCTCAGTATGAGAAAGCTTGCATAAATTGCCCATAGTAACATTTTGGTGATTTTGGCCAAAGAATTAGTATGTTGGGCGTACATTGTGGACATGGTGTACTAAGGCGGATCTGAGTAAGTTGGGCGTACACTGCGTACGCATGGCATACGTGATGGATAATCAAACCCTAATCTTTATGGTTTTGTCCATATATGTACATCATCAACTCCTCATTTCTCATTCAATCTTCAGCCTCCACTTGCCATTTCATCCATCTGGAACCCTAATCCTCCTTAAGAGTGTTCTTGAGCTTTTGCGGGTACTTTAGGTGAATTAGAAGGACGGAGAAGAAGTGAGGACCACCTTGGAAGTCTGAGGCACGTTAGATCCAGAATCTCATCTTGGCATCATTTTAAGGTAAAAAGTTATACACTTGATGATGATTTGTTTAACATCTTGTTAGCCTTGAAGTTGTGAACATTTTGGTCCCATTAGCATGGAATTATGAGTATGGGTTACTCTAATTCACTTGAACTGTCCTTTTAGACATCTCATAGTGTTATGATGCATAAAGATATGATCTTGAGTGTTGTATGTAACCCATACATATGTTAGATGGCCTTATTGAGTTAAGAACTTAGTGTTTTGGACATTTAGCACTTTATATCCATGCAAAGTCATAAAGTTGAAAACTTTATGGTTTAGGACATCATTTTAAGCTTGGATCTAAGTTTTGGACACAAGGGCTTAATGGAATAAGCTCTTAATGGAGTTTTGGGACTGGGTTGTGTATGTTAGGCGTACCTGGTGGTACGCTGCACGTACCCAAGCAGTACCGCATTTTTGGTACGCAGTCAGTACCCCTTTCTTGGTACGTAGAGTTTACTCCCCTGGGAAGAAATATTGACTTTTGGACCTTTGAATGTTGATTTTGACTTCGACCAGGGTTGACTAAGTTTGGCTTAAGGGTATTTTGAGCTATAGCTAATCCTTGGTCGCTATCTGTTGATTAGGTGACCTATAGATGGCATTCGGAGCACTGTGTTGTTCATCTATTCGTCATTCTAATATGTGAGTTTTCCTCACTATATACATGGGTCAAAGACACCAATGCCGACCCACTGGATTATTTATCCTAGTCAGGATAATGGTATATTTGTAGTTGTTCAGTAGATGTGTATGGTTATCTGTATTTGTTGGCTCTATGATTATGTTTATTTGTTGCATATGTCAACATGTAGTGTTGGGTTGAGGCGGTCATGTTTTGTTTTGTTGGCCAAGACACCCGGGGACAACCTGATAGGTTGTTGGCCATATGAGGCAATCCAGTCATGCTGAAGGCTCGTAGAGGGGTAGAGATAGGTAATTTGGGGAAACTCACTAAGCTTTGGCTTATATTTTTTTAGTTTATCATTTTAGGTAATCCAGAGGATCGTGGGAAGGTAAATGCGTGAACGTACACCGCTTCCTATTTTTATGTCTCCGAATCTTTGGAAAACTAGGATTTGAAATAATGCTTTTTAAATAATGATTCTTTTTGTAAAAAATATTGATTCATGGTTGGTTTATAAAAAATAAAATTTATTGTGATTTTTAGATTGTCACAAGATGATTTTTGGAGTGTTACCTAGTACTTTGGGGGAACTCACTAAGATTTGGCTTATAGTTTTTAGTTTATCATTCTAGATACTTCACATGATTGTGGGAAGGCAAAGGTGTCATCATACATAGCCTCTTATTTTTACGTCTCCAGGTCTTGGGAAACCCTGACTTGAAATAATACTTTTGAAACACTGACCCTTTTTGTAAACAATATATATTCATTGTTGGTTTTGAAAATTTTAAATTTAGTATGATTTTTTGAGTATCACACGAAGGCTCAGTTTCTTTCACTTTGGAACCTCTAAATCACAGATGTTCAATTCATGTGAAGATGAAATGCTACTACATATTATAGAAGAAATATAAAATTGAAATTTTCAAAAGAGCATCATTGGAGTAATGACCAGTCAACCTATTCACAAAGGAATGACCATCGAGAGGCATAGTGAATGTTTATATCGATCATATACACTTCAAGTATAATTCTGTAAGTAAACTTAATCTAAGAAAATAAAGAATAGAAATGAAATGATACAGAGAGTTCTCCAAATTGTTTTTTCACCAAGAAAGGGTTTTGTCTTCGCCGAGAAGACAATTTGTCACAAAGACGATTACGACATCAAGCCATGTTCTACAACATTAGGGTTTACCCTAATGTTGTATATATACTAATATATATATACATATATATATATATATATATATATATATATATATATATATATATATCCTATGATTAAAGGGATGCATCTAGTCTATACTAAGAACCGATCTTATCACAAAGATATTGGATTTTTAATCTATTCTATACTTATCAATGTCATTACCTATATATAAAAGATTACATAGAATAGTAATACGAAACATTGACACTAATAAGCTTGATACACTGGCGCTGTCGATGTTGTGGATAATGACGCTGACAGATGGTTTAAAGTGTTTGACTCATCAGATTATAAGTTGTGGCCTTACAATCTCCCCCTATATGATTATGTCAAAACTAATTCTCAATGAATTTTTTAGATTGTGGTCCCTTTTATAATAAGAATGAATTTTTAATTCTTTAGCTATAACGAATGCTCCTCCTGGGAATAAGAGTGACTTCCCATTTTATTGGTTTTTACTTACTTGGCACAGCAGATCCGACTCGGTTATGAAATGCAGTGGACGGACGAACAAATGATGAGTTTTGGATGAATATGAGCTAAGAATGTTTAAATCAGCTTAACTCCACCTTAGATTGTGCTTGGTTGAACATCCAATAGTTTGTTCAACTTAGGAAAAAGAAGCTTAACTCCCCCTTAGATTGGGCTTGGTTGAACATCTAGTATTTTCTTCAACTTAGGAAAGAGAACAACCAGCTTAACTCCTATTTGTTAACATTAGCAGGAGAACAAACCTAGTTGAGAATATCTTTGATGCAGCTTTGTAGTCTAGCATAGGATTGTGATGTCTCCTAATAGTGTGGGTTTAAACTATCATTCATCGACATAGTACTATGAGATCTCATCAGCATGTGGTTTCATACATTGAATCATAATTTACTTTTATTAGAAGAAAAATAGCAAGAGTGGATAGTGCGTGTAATATATCACGGGCAATGATTAACCACGAGCATGCTTCCAGGGACAGGTTCAAGTGAGATATGATTAACCAAGAAAATAAACGCCCAAGGCTTACAATAATTTTTCTAATTAGGACCATGCAATCTCACTTTGAAAATTTAGACAATGCTAGACAGTCAGTGTCAGTGGGTCACTCAATGGTCTTAGTATATGGTATCGTTGATGAGAAACTTAGAGAGATTTAGTCACATACAACATCATGCTTATAGGGATGATGATGTGTCCAAAGTTGCATACTAGGCTTAGAGTTGTATCGCCAGATTCCTTTTAAAAATGGTACAAAAGAATACACTATATAAGAATATAAACAAAAGAGTTAGTCAAAAAAGAAAATAGTTTAAATAGCAAAATATGTGCAGCTTTTTCAGAAAGCTGATCAAGACTCGTTCCATCAACTCTATAGAATTGAATGGTCATTAGTGCACTTCCATTTCCTAAGATATCTACCACTTGATTTTTGTATATATAAGAGAGCAAACAAACAAAGCTAAGCACATCAATAAACAACTAACAATATACCACAAGTCATGAAGCCCTTTATTATTAAAGCATTACAGATAGATTCCAAGCTACATATTCATCAGGAGCAAGAGAGAAGTAGATGTTTGTCTTTGTAACCAACAAGTTAACTAGTTCAAATCCATAAAACCAATGTGTCTTCAAGATCAACACGAAGTTATTTGTGGTTTTATCGGATTGTGAGTCAATAGAAGAAAACAAGACTTACTATTGATGGTTGCTCCTTGTATCCATAATAGTGAGTGGAGGAGAAGGATGGAGTTTGCAAGAATAAGAGGACATGATGTAACTCTTTTTCTAAACACCAAGAGCATTGAGATCTTTCAGCTCTTGCAAAATCTAAATAAAGGAGATGTAGATAAATCTTAGATAGGCCAGAAAGATGTATAAGAGAGAAAAGAATACTTGTATATATTATAAACATAACTTAAACATATCATATAAAAGTCTATAAACATAATAAAAATAGCATTTTTTTGTTTTTGATTTATTGAAAATGTCAGTAGCTAATCAGTGGATGGAATGTAGAACCACTCCACTTTTCCCTTTTGAATTATGTCCCTGATGGAATGTTGACGGATGTCAATGTTCTTGGTCTTGGAATGCTGCACTGGGTTCTGTCCCACCTAAATGGCACTAATGTTCTCACAAAAAATGGGAGTATTCGAGAAATTTATGTTGGATTAGGTGTCTAAGTTCACAACTATTTCTGGAATGTACTTGACCCGGTTAGCATGGTCCATTTTGGGTTGCATGGCATTGCAACACTTGGATAGACTAAATGAGAGAAAGGACACCTGTGGTTTGTTAATATATTATAAGTTCTAATATATTAATAATATTATTTAAGTAGTATTGATCAAGAATTAATTTGGTGATCAAAAGGAGACTAATTAAATATATGGGGTTGATTGTGTAAATCATTCATTCTTATATATTGGGCTAATGATCCATGGTTTATTAACTTGGGCTAAAACCCATAAGGTGGTCCATTGATAGTCCACGGAGGTTTTGAACCCATGGATCATGGAATGTGAAAAGCCATGCACATTAGGGTTTACATGGTGTAACCCTACATGTGGCACACTATATAACAAGCTCCATGGCTAGCAAAATCGACCACTAAGAAGGAACTAGAGGGCTAGCCAATTTTGAGTGCTAGTGAACTTCTCTCAAGGTTATTCCAAGAGTTGTGGTGTTGTGTGAAGCATTTGAGGCATCACACTTGAGGTGCTAGGCTCACATGGTTCTCAAGGAATCCAATTAACAAAAAAGGTATGTTCTTCTCCTATCTTTTATGTTTCAAAGTTCCCGATGCCATGAGATTAGGTTAAGAACCTTAGAAAATCAAATTTGCATGTATCTTAGTAAAACATAGATCCAAGGTTTCATGGGTTACATCTACACCTTATAAGTGTTCGAATGCTCAAAACCCTTCAATTTAGACCATAGTCTAAGAGCTGATTCTGAATCCAAAGAATTTGGGCACAACACCTTCCAGCGGCAACTTACTCAGCTTCAGCGGTAGAACAAGCTACTGATTTCTTCTTTTTGCAACACCAGCTTACCAATCTATTTCCAAGCTTTTGAGCTCCTCCTGAAGTACTTTTCTGATCGATGCCACATCCACCATGATCGGAGTCATTGTATCCCCCCATCTTGAACTCAGGATTAGGAGGATACCATAACCAAAGACTGGGTGTATGCTTTAAATACCGAAAGATTTGTTTAACAACGAGTAGATGAGATTCCTTAGGACTGGCCTAATAACGAGAACATAATATAGTAGAAAACATAATGCCAGGGCGACTGGTAGTAAGATAAAGTAGAGAGCCTATCATTTCTCGAAATATGGTTGCATTCATATATGCGCCATTAGGATCAACGCCAATAGACGTTGATGAGGACATTGGAGTATTAGCCAGCTTCAAATCAGAGAATCCATACTTCTTCAGCATATACGTAATATATTTAGCTTGGCAACAAAAATACCATCAATTAGTTGTTTGACCTGCAAACCCAAAAAGAAAGTTAGTTCACCCATCATGCTCATCTCGGACATTTTGGACATGATCTCTATGAATTCTAAACATAGCTTCTCATCAGTGGAACCGAAGATGATATCATCCACAAATACTTAAGAAAGAATGATATGAGATCCTGAATTCTTTATGAACAAAGTGTTTTCAATATTTCCTCGATTGAATACATTTTAAAGAAGATAGTTTGCCAATGCGTCGTACCATGCTGTAGGTGTCTACTTTAAATCATAGACAACTTTATCAAGACAATACACATGATTTCGAAACTCTTCACTTTCGAACATTTGAGGTTGATTTAGAAAAAAATTCTTCTTGAAGATCGAAATGTAGAAAGTCAATCTTGATGTCTATTTGATTAACTTTGTAGTTCTTGAAAAAAGCAAAAGAAATAAACAAGCAAATTGCTTCAAGTCAAGCAGGAGGAGAAAAAAAGTTTCATCATAGTCTAACCCTTCAAGATGACAGAAACCTTCAGCCACACATCTAGCTTTGTTTCTTATAACAATCCCATCCTCATCCATTTTGTTCCTGAAAACCCAGCTAGTGCCAATGATAGTCTTCCTTTGAGGTTTTGGAATAAGAGTCCACACACAACATCTTTCAAATTCATTCAACTCATCCTGCATAGCCTTGATCCAATCACCTTCTTTCAATGAATCAACGACATTTTTTGTGGTTCAATCATTGAGATGAAATTAACAAACATGCAGATTTGTTGTTAACTCTATTGCGGGTGAGAATTCCAAAATTTACATCTCCAATGATTTGAGATTCAGAATGATCTCGAAGACTTCTTGGATTTCAACTTTCGTTTGTATTACTTTGAGCAGATTCATCCTGATTTTATGGTTCCGCTTCTTCAGGGATGGCAGTCTGATCTTCAGATATAGATTGTGAACTGATTAGTTGATCAACATTTGGTAAAACAGGCTCAGCGTCACATGGCAAAAGCTCAAGAACGGGATCAGAGGGACCGTAAGTAAGTTCATTCAGAATTGAGGATGACTGATCAACTTGATCATGAATGAATGAATGATTCTTCATCAAAGGTAACATGAATTGTTTCTTCAACAATTTGCCTTGATAGATTGAATACCCTGAAAGCCTTGGATACATTGGACTAATCTAGAAACACCCCTTCATCAGCTTTTGCATCAAATTTCGAACGTTGATCTCTTTGATTCAATATGTAATAAACACATCCAAACACATGGAAATACGAGTTGTCTGGTTTCCTTCCTTTCAGTATCTCATAAGCAGTTTTCCTGTGACGATTAACAATGATAGACCAGTTTTTGGTGTAACAAGTTGTATTGACAGCTTCAGCCCAAAAATGACAAGGAAAGACCAGCTTCAACGACCATAGTTATTCCAACTTCAATGAGAGTTATATTTCTTCTCTCTGCAATACCATTTTTCTAAGGAGTTCTAACTGCTGAAAACTTATGAGAAATTCCTGAGATTGAGCAAAAATCTTATAGTGAGGAGTTTTTGAACTCGGTTCCATGATCACAATGTAATTTCCTCACTGCTTAATGAGGGCAATGATTTCATCATTAAACTAACTCTTCTTTCTTAAAAAGACATCACATGTAAACCTTGAAAATTCACCTACAATGACAAGAGTGTATTTCTTTCCAGCCCTTGACTTAATCGGAACTGGTCCAAATAGATCCATGTGAAGAATATGAAGATGTCTGACAATAGAAGAGCAGGACTTTATCTTGAAGGAAGACTTGGTTTTCTTCCTTTTCACACATGTTGAGCACAACTTGAATTTGACAAACTACACTTTTGGAATTCCTCTTACAAGCTGATTCCCTGCAATGTTCGATATGTTATTGAAGTTCAGATGTAATAGCCTCTTGTGCCAAAGCCAATTTAGATGAGATTGAGAACAAGAAAAGAAGCAACGACGAAGAGAGTTGTCAACAGAAAACATATCTAGAACATAGATGTCATTTTTTGATTTGCGGTAAGAACAGTGAAACTCTTTCGATCAATAAACTTTCATTCTCTCTTGTTAAAGAGTACTTCAAAGCTAACGTCACATAGTTGGCTGATAGAAATGAAATTATGCTGAAGGCCCTTCACATAAGAGACATTATTGAAAACAATGGATTTGCACTAGATACATCCAAATCCCTTTGTGGATCCCTTGCCAGTATCTCCATATGTAACAGTCGGACCATTTTTCTTTATAAAGTCTTCTAAAGGTGACTTCAATACGGTCATATGTCTTGAGCACATGCTCTCTAAATACCAAGTATTCTCTTTACCCTAAAACTAAAGTACACAATTAGCCCTGAAAAAAATGTATGAAATATACACTTACCCATTTGCAAAGGGTCACTCAAGAAAAGATATTATAATAGTCATTAGGGAGACAGTTCAATGAGTTTCCCTTTTTTATCCACGTATCATTGTGAGTCATGATGTTGTCAGCGCGAACATAGTTCTTTTCAAATGTGCACTGACTGACTTTGTGAGAGGCATCACCACATCGATAACAACCTTTTACTACATAATTATTTCCTTTAACATTGTATTTTGATTTCTTTTCAACGGGTGAATTTGAAGAACTTTGATTTTTTAATTTAAGAGCCATTAATTTAGGTCTATAAAAAGTATTAACATCGATGTTATACTCAGATATTACTTTGTCATGAGGCTCATGATGAAATGAAGAGCCATCAGTGGTAGAAGACTTTGATTAATCGTTAGCTTCAGAATTACTAACTGAGCATTGAGGAAACATGCTAAGAATTTCATTCACAATTGAACTTCACCATTACATATAGAAAACTTTAGCAAAATCTTAGTGGAGGGAAGAACATACTCACGATGAGAAGGCTGGTGAGAAGGATCAAGACCAGATAATTTATAAACACGTTTAGAAATTCCATTACAATCAGTAGAGCAATGAGTATCAATTAAAGTTTGATTTATAAAAAAATAACTCAAAAATCTACTATTAAAATATTCTTTCAAATAGTCAGCTTTATAAAAGGTGTGCTTTGTCTCAACAACTTTGTTTAAGGAAACAACATCTTCTATATCACCTCCATGAATTTTCTCACGTTGATCTGGAATCTGAGCATTAATAATTTTTGTGATATTAAAGTGAGAAGATGCCCAGTTTTTTAAAATAAGTTGAATGCACTTAGCATGATCAATAGCCTTTTCTTTTTTTAGTGTGAACAAAATTATTAGTCAATAAGATACACGTGTTTTCCCATTTTAATATCTTAAGAGATTTTTCAAGGAAAGAGAGTTTTTCCTTGTGTTTATTTAACTCCTGACTAAGAGTACATTTTTCTTTATTTAAGAAAAATAAATCGATTACGTCATCCTTTTCGATATGAACAACAAAAGAGAATTTAAAAAGATTTTTTACCTGATACATTGCGGTATCGTCCCATTCTGACTTGAGATCCTTATCAGCATGAGGTAGATCAGCATCAAGGGTTCCAATGTTGTCATGCGAATCGTCAGCGTGAGATTCAACAATCTTAGCCATGAGTCACTTACCTTCATCGTTTGAGGAGTTTCCCTTTTCAAAAGCAAATGATAAAGTGATCATCATCTCTTAAGCAGATGAGTAATTTTTGACCAAACGATAGACAAAAAACGAAAGTGGTTTTCCAATAACAGTTCTTTCCTTTACATCAAGATTCAGCAACCTTTTCTCTTCCTTGTTATATCCGGGAACAAATTTATTTTTCAGCTTACTACCAGATGCACTATCATTGGTTGATTTATGCATAGTCGTGATAGGACATTTATTGATGACATCGAACATGTCAAAGTCGAAGAACTCAAGAGCTTATGTGGCCTTTGATTTCCAGGTAAAGAAGTTTTGTTTATCAACTGGAGGGTTCTGGTTGCAGATAGTCAATTTTGGAGTGAGGGAGGTCGACATCATGATTTGAGTATATCACAAACCCGCTTTGATACCAATTTAAGGTTTGTATCGATCGGATACACTTCAAGTACAATTAAGAAAGTAAACTTAATTTAAGAAAATAAAGAACAAAAATTAAATGACAATGAGAGTTCTACAAATTGTTCTTTAACGAAGAAAAGGTTTTGTCTTCACCAAGATGACCGTTTATGTGACAACCCGAAATTTCTATTATGTACAACCATTCACTTCAATAGAAATCAGAACAGTTTCTGCTAACTTTTGAGCTGTGTAGAGTCAGTTTGAGTGTTCCAAAGCCTAGTACTGTAACAGATAACTGGAAAGAGGATGCCCTAGGGCTTATTGTGTAAAACTAAAGTCTCAAAACTCCAAAAGTTTGGAGTTTACGGCCGTAAACTCCAAAGAATATAAATATGACACTTAGTCATTTTACTCATTTTTCTCACAATTTCAAAGCTAGAACATCAAATCCTCTCAAGTATCATCCGATTTTCCTTCTTGATCTTCAAATTTGTAAGTGTTTCTTGCCTTAATTAGTTGATATCTTACTTCATCTAGTGATCTTACATGATTTCATCCATGAAATCATTCCATTTGTGTAGATCTTCAAGTGTTCTTAGTTTCACCAAGAACACACACTAGTGTTCTTGGACCTTAAGCACCCAATCAAGCTTCTAGATTGTAAGTACACTTATCCTAGCTTGTTATACACTTGAGTTGGAGTTGTGTGCACTTAGAAATCACAAAGAAACACAAGATCAAAGGTGTTTACGGCCAAGACATGTTCTTGGGCCGTAAACCCTTATAAGTGAGGCAAAATGCACCCTAGTCCCTTCTTTTGACTTGGACATTAGCCTAGATCACATCCTTGATGTATTAAGGACCTTAAACATCAAGATTTGAGGGTTGGATGAGAGTTTACGGACAAGGGTCTCCCAAGGCCGTAAACTCCCTTTTATGGTGTAAAGTTGCCCTAATCTCCTGCCTTATGCCTAAAACTTGGATTAGAACCAACCACCATTGAACTAGGGACCTTAAAACATCAAAAAGTCCATGAACCATTAGAGTTTACGACCGTAAACACATGGAGAAATGGACCATGGGCCGTAAACTCCACAACGGGGTGAAATGATGCTACAATCACTTCCAAAAGCTTAGACATGAAGTAGGAATGCTTCTTTATGACTTATAGGCTTCAAAACACAAAACGGTAGAAGTACCATGAGTTTACGGCCGTAAACTCATGGGTTTACAACCGTAAACTCCAAGGGAGTTGGTACCAAAACCGTAAACTCATAAAGAGTTTACCCTTGGACCCTAAACCCAAAAATCCAAGTCCTACAACCCTTAGATGCAATCCTTAGGACTTATAGCACTTAAATCAAGTTTTTTACATGTCTTAGGATGTCTTAACTAGGTTAATTAGCTGTTAAATGACTAATTGGATACATATATGTGTTATTATATGTTAACTAGGATCCTTGTGTGTGACAACCCTATATTTTTCCAAAAGCAATGTAACACTCAAATGTCAAATACAATGAATACTATTTGGAATCAACGAAATTAACCCCAAAAATAAAGTGTTCAAATATCTAAATTGGGATACATCAAGTGTTAGATATCGTGCCAACGTTTCCGAAAACATAAAGAACATTCAAAACCGGGTTATATTGAAGAAACTATAACCACTCAAATATTTACGACACACCCGGTAAAATACTATTTAACGTAAAAAGTGAAATGTCAATAAAATGCATTTTTAGCCTTAAGTATCTAAACAAAAGTTGTAGAGTTCGTTATACTATAAATGTACATAAAAAGATCGTCCAAATCGGACCTCGTATGAAGAAGTTACGAATTTTCTAAGTTTCGTAACAGTAGTAAAGGGTTAAAAAACTCGAATTGAAGATCGAGCGTTATTTAGCTAACGCAACCTAAACGAAAGTTGAAGGTCTCCACAATAAGAGTAAAATGATAAAAAGAGAAACGAAAACTGACGTCGGATAAAGAAACTATGAATTTTTAACGGACTTTAGCAGTCCCGGCCTATTAAAAACATATCATTAAAAATAACTCAAAACTAGCCGACGGAGTCTAAATGAAAGTTGTAGAGCATAATCTCACCTACGCGTGGATATAAAGAACGCGAAAAACGGAACTCGTACCCGAAAGTTACGGAAATTTAGAAGACGGAAGCCAGGATTACGCCCAGCGTAATGTAGGAGTACACCCAGCGTACTCAGGTGCAGGGTCGAGTCCCATCGGCTGTAGCTCTACGCCTAGCTAGACTCGAGTCGTAAGCCATGACTCATAGTTACGCCCAGCGTACTCCGGTGGTACACCCAGCGTACTCGCCTTTCCAGCTCTATAAATAGAAGGCATAAGCTAAGGGTTTTTGGCACACATTCTCAAACTTCCACACACTCTCACACACTTACAAGCACCAGAAGCCATCCCGACATCCTCGATTTCCGCACCCGAGCCCCTGATGAAGGTTCTGCTCGACTCTAGTCCCACTCTCCTCAAACCAAACAAGTGAGTTCATACCCCTACTTTTCAAGTCTTTTCATGTTTTAGGGGGGGAATACAAGTACATTACAAGTAAACGTATCGTTTTATAAACACAAATGCAACATCCATTTTATTATTTATCGATACCAACATCTTACTTTACGTATAAAGTTTAGTATATCATCAAGTTATTTTCACCAAATGGAACATACTTTCTGAAAAACTATAATGGGTATAGTTAGCTTGTTATTCATACATTCTTACATATACATCTTGAAAAACGAAATACTTTCAACAAAAATGAAGTAAAGTCTTTCTTATCGTAAATCTATTTATACTAAGTGATGTGAGATATTCAAACTTCAACGTACTCTTATGTATTCATTTCAAGTCCTGTATTATATACCATAATCTCTTGGAGGGAGAGCGTGATACTTATGTATAGATCTATACGGGATTGACAACCCCGCACCTAAACTGTTAGCTAAAGTTAGACCGGCAGGTCTGGGGTGACAAATGTCATAACACTACAACACCTGAAGAATGTTGTTACAGGCAGTCTGTGTCAATAGTATGGTTATAAGAATCACATGAAAGTATAAAAACAAGCTTGAGTTACGAGATTCATATATGCATTCAGTATTTACATTATTTTGAGCACAAAATTTATCTTTATCATTCAAGTAAGAAAAATACTAACGCACTCCAACTTTGGAAACTTTTCAAACTATATATATAGAAAATATTGGATTTTCTGAAAACCACGTTCATCGGTTTTCTATAAAAAAGACATACTTTTCAATACAAAACACTTATGAACTCACCAACTTTATTGTTAACACTTTTTCGAAACCACTTGTATTTCTCAGGGAATCAGTAATACGGGTAACTACTAGCTTTTGCAGAAGGAACGCTAAGGACATTTATTATTAAATATTTTACATCATCATATTGTAATATTCTTTTGGAAATATGTATAACGCAACAATATACATTTTTATTATATATATGATGGTTGTGTTACTTTCTTTACAATATTCAATTGTTATGGTACTACGTGAAGTCATCCACCCCCGAATGTTTCTGCCATTCTGGTTTGGGGGTGTGACATTGTGCGCGTTCAAGTCTTCACTTGACACCTAGCAGTTGTCCGACATTTCCATACGGTCCACTCACTACAGGTGAGTTCATACCCCTTAATTAACCTTTTAAATGATTTTAAATGCTTTTATGGGGGGGGGGGGGCAATACAAGTTGAAACATTCTAGTTATTATATCAATCACATGTGATTAATAACTAGTACACAAACGGATTTTAAAACGCTTTTAGCTGTTTTAGCAAACATATTACTTCAAATGACTTTCTCAAACGTTTTCACATGCTAAACTCTTTATCAAACTGTCTTACATACAGTATGTTTCCTTTCAAACTCTGTTACAATTGTGTTTCAAACAAAGGTTTTCTTATACTTAAAACCGTTATTATCAAACAAACTGGTTTTAAATCGATTTATAATGTGACATCAAGTCATCACTTCTTATTTATTAAACTCATCAAAGGTTTTACAAAACTTCTGTTGTACTTTTATATTGTCAAATGCATGCCTATATATGTATAGTTATATAAGTAATGTTTAAAGGACTTAGGACTGCTAGCTCGCTTTAATTCCTTTTCCTTGTTTGGATGTGGCCTTAGGGTATCGGTTATTTGTCCAAATGTCATCTAAATATTAGTTATATATTATGTATACATATACAGACATAAAAGTTCTATCCGTCAATTCAGTACCTTTGGGTAGCAAAGGCATACTTTCGGTTATACATGTACATTATTCGTAGCTATAATAGGTATAGCTAGGAAGGTGCGTTCATCTACTACATACTATATGAAGTTATACTTCTACACACTCATGGACTGACCATCCTACACTTGGTTGCTCGCAACAGAAGGTGCGTTCATCTACGAATGTTCTCGGTTGTACTGTTCGGCTAGTTACCACGCCGTATTTATCCTATACAAATGGATACATTCATAAGGATTATAAAGTTTTCCTTATTACCTTTACTTTGTGACACATTCACATAAAAGATGAGGTAGGATATATTTTGATATAAATATGTTATTTTCCTTATTACCTTTATTTTGCGACACATTCACATAAACGAAGAGGAAGACTATATTTTTATAATAATAGTTATACAGGGGAAAAACCGTCATTTTTAAAATGATGCATACTTACAAAACAGTCGGGTCTTGGTAGAAGACTGCTTTATGTACTAATAGGAAATATGGGATTTTCTAGGGTTTTCATACTTATACACACTTTTCCTCAAAATAATTACAAGTCTTTCATTACAGTTTTTACAAATCAATGACACTAAAATACTTATGAATTCACTAACTTTATGCTAATACTCGCTTTCAAAATAACTTGTATTCTCAGGTCACCAATAGACAGGTACAATGACCAGGTTTCGTGAAGACAGAGCAGTCAAGACTTGTCTTTTATTTTGATTGTTCATTATGTTGTTTCATTCTATGAAAGAACACACTTGTATTTAAAATTATAATATTAATGCAATGAATATTGTCGTTGCTTGTATTACTACTTTGCATTGTTGTGATACTTTACATGACGTCATCCGCCCTCGAACGTTTCCGCCGTTCTTGGTTTTGGGGTGTGACAGATTCGTATCAGAGCATTGTTTATAGTGAATTGAGTATATCAACCCATAAAAGATATACATACCATAAATACAATGGGATAAAAAACTATGACCAAGAGTTTATACTTTTAAATAATAAAATATTTAACTTAGTATACATATCTGCATTCATACTAAGGGAAAACTGCAATAAAGTCCCTACATATTGGCATCATAATCGATTTAGCCCTTATATATTTTTTTTATTCAATTAAGTCCCAAATACCGGTAATCGTATTCAATTTAACCCTTTGACCCGGTCAACAGGTCATACAACTTTCAAAAATTACATTTTTGGCCCAGATTTCAAAATTTATTACAAATTTGGTCCAAAATTTACACTTTTGGCACAAATTTTAAATTGTTTTTACAAATTTAGTCCAAAATTTACCCTTTTTGCCCAAATTTTAGGATTTTTATTATGAATTCATCCTAACTTTAGTTTTCTTTACAATTGTTTTTCTCAAATGTTTGATTCTAATATGTTTTTTCTTTAAAACTCATATTTATACAAAAAAAACATATTTTCACATAAAAATCTTATTTTTTCTATATAAAAACGTTTTTTTAAAAAACTCTTTTGTATATGAAATATCTAATTATAAAAATAGGTTTGGATTATTTGTGTGATTTCTCTTAAAAAATTAATTAAGAAATTAAATGTAAGGCTAAATTATACTATTAAATTATAGTTTGTCAAAAACTAGTTACACTCATTTTAATATTATTTATTTGTTCATTTATAGGAAAAGTTTAAATAATAGAAGATGCTACATATTGAAAACTTCATATTTTTTGTTTCTCGCTGAATACATGTTCATACATATAGTTCATCATCACTTTGGATTTCTTTATTTAAACTTCTTTGTAAAATCGAATTCATGTGTCAATTTTGTTTGTTGTAATAACAAAAAATAACTATCTAGAAATGAGCAATTGTCATTTGTCGATAAGAAGGTTTTTGGCAGAAAATGGCATTTAAGAAATATAAAAAAGTATTACAAACGTTGATAGTTACAACTCCTACTGAAATCAATATGGATTGTAATATATGAGATTAGAACAACTTTACATAACTTTTTTCATATATATGTGATCGAATGTATGATTTAATTTACGAAGATGCAACAGATTGAAAAATACATATAAACAACTATATTAAAATCTCATAGAAAAAAGAATACACACTAAATAGAACACATATTAAAATCTCTATATTAATAGTATAATTTAGGGTTACTTTTAATTTAGGGTAACTAGTGTAACTAGTTTTTGACAAACTATAATTTAATAGTATAATTTAGGGTTACTTTTAATTTCTTAATTGATTTTTTAAGAGAATTCACACAAATAATCCAAACCTATTTTGATAATTTGGTATTTCATATACAAGAAAGTTTTTATATAGAAAAAATAAGATTTTTATGTGAAAATATGTTTTTTTATATAAATATGAGTTTTAAAGAAAAAACATATTAGAAACAAACTTTTGAGAAAAAAAGTTGTAAAAAAGACTAAAGTTAGGATGAATTCATAATAAAATTCTAAAATTTGGGCAAAAAGTGTAAATTTTGGACCAAATTTGTAAAAAAATTTAAATCTGGGCCAAAAATGTAAATTTTGGACCAAATTTGTAAAAAATTTTTGAAATCTGGGCCGAAAATGTAATTTTTGAAAGTTGGATGACCTATTGACCGGGTCAAAGGGTTAAATTGAATACGATTACCGGTATTTAGGACTTAATTGAATAAAAAAAATATATAAGGACTAAATCGATTATGAGGCCAATATGTAGGGACTTTATTGTAGTATGTCTATTGTTGAATGTCACAAGTTAACTTAGGGATGTATGGTCAGTCCTGGGAGTGGCAAAGCCTGATCAACTATGCTGGTCCGATGAGTGATTAGCATATGCCCAAGAATGGTTGTGATATAGCAACAAGTCTAAAAATTTACTAACACTACTACAATGAAGACATTAGGAATATCCTGTGTTGCTATAATTACTTAGTTGAGAACTAAAAAGATCTTCATTAGTAAGGAAATAGTTGCTAAGTGGATACACTAAGGATATATGTAACTAGGATGATATAGACTTAGAATCGGTGGATTTTTGCTTTACCCCTGTTCCTTGTGAATTTGGAGTTAAGGTCATTTATTCGAAGGCCTATCCTATTTTGATTACATATAACTGGTATGCACTTTACAGATAGTGAAGTAACTAATAAAGATTATCTTATAATTATCTAGTTAGTTCATCTAGTAATTATTTCCTTACCCCAATTCTCGCGTAGATAAAATGGATGGACTCCATCCCCACGGCGACCCGTACCTTCCGAACGAAGGCAATGTTGGATGGTTTGGAGAAGAACCAGAGGACGATCATCCAATCCCTTTGAATGATCACCATGCTGAAGACTTTTCGGATGGTGTTAACTCCGATCCCGAGGTTGAGAATCTACCCCCGGTAGCTCCCAACCCAATTCCTAACCCTCGTCCGGCTTTTCATGGCCCGACGCCTCCTTGGGTAGAATGCTTGGAGACATGGAGCGAAGAGAAGAATCAGCCTATGCTATTCAATGGAGACCGAGGTTTCTATAACATAAGCGAAGGAAGCTCAGCAGACAGAGTTCTGCCAATCCTGGTCCGTAGAGTTGCTCGAAACGAGATTCAGGGCATGACAGCTCTCCATCATATCGCAGAAGTTGATGCCAATGCAGGAATGCATACCATCCACACCGATCACCTTGAAAATGCTCGTGAGAGATCTGAGAGAGACCATGAGGCCCTGCTGCAAGCACTAACCGAAACACGAGCCGAAGTCGTAGAACTCCGAGTACGCCAGAGGGTGTACGAAAGACACCTGCTTGATATGGAACGTCACCTGGCTGAACTGAGAGTTCACCAGAGGAATGACTGTCACCAGTAGGAGAAGCCTTACTTTCCTTCCTTGTTTTAAGGAATCATTTTCCTGTATATGTCCTATATAGCGCTTTTTCTATGAAACTATCTTGTATTGTAAGTACTTTTAGTTAGGCCTTTATGTTGTCAAAACTTTTCTACTCCGGATATGATGTAAGACCTACTACAAGGTCAATTTTCCCAAACTTATTACATCACAAATATCAACGATATTAACAGTCAACTAATTTCTGTGTCACTCTTTGTTCAAATACTATCATCGTACAATCGTTGGAGTCTATCTGAAACTCACTCTAGTCAAGTTATTGGACTATGGTAATTTAGCTCCGGGGTCATTTCCAATTCTCTTTTAAAGGTTGGATCGTGTTATCCACCAACCAATGGTACCCCGGTTTGGATGACAAACGTCTTGTAACCATTCTATGAACTTACCTCTATTCTTTACTAGGACTGCATCATAGGGATGTAGGTCAAACCCTTGAGAACATACTTCTACTCTTTACATGAACGATCGAAATACATCTAAGATTCAATCATAATCACTAATGAACTCCTTTTCTTTCGTATAAATGAACCATGTCGTCATCCAGAAATAGTCAGCAGAGCAACGAAACCCCTATCCTTTATATCGACGCCGCTACTTACCAAGCCGCGGTAATAGCTGTCGTGACAGCTGTCCTTGTAAACCTTAACTCTAACAACGCAAACAAGGCTGATAAAGGGGTTGACAATTCCAATCGTTGTGTCGATCTGGGAAACCAACAAATGATAACAGTCACGGATTTGCAAAGCCATAAAGCTGAGAATAGAAAACGAAAGCGTCAAGCCCAAAAGGAGCGCAAGCGATCCCAAAGACTTGCCATGCAACGACAACAAGTGGCAATCTCTGCCATTTCAGCACCGATCAGACCGTACAAGGGAAAACTCCCGAAGTTTAATAAGTGTAGCTTTCATCAAAACGGGGCTTGTCATGAAATGAAATGTTGCAATTGCCACAAATTAGGGCACCATGCCCATAACTGTGGAGCACCGGCACGACCCATCAATCAAGTCCCTGACATCAGGGTCAACCCTGCATACTATGATGGTAGTGAAACCGAACACTATAAAAGGAATTTTCCAAAGGGGATGAACAAAGAAAACACTCATGTCCACATAACTCTGACTCGACACATCACTTCCACCACTGATTCTAGTACTAGTCAGATATGTCACCAAGGCAAAGAGATAAGACATCTCAAAAAGGATTGTCCGATAACAAAGAACTTTGGCGCAGATGGGAAGATACTAAGGATCACTGCCGCAGGAGAGACTACTCCGGACCCACGTTAAAGTAATTAAGGTGTTTCGTTGTAACAGGCCCATAAAACTGTTTAAAACTAGTGCAACTAGATTCTTAACTTTTGCGAGATCCCGTCAGACAAAGGGACCCTCGTGCCGCGTATACTTTCCTTTTTTAGTGTACCTTGTTCACAACAGTAGTCTTGTAACTAATCTAAACTACTGGAACTCTGTGAAAAGTTGCACTGTTGTGTTTTGTCTGTAATGCCTTTCTGATCAAGTCTAATGCCCTTATTTCCAAGTGATTCTGATATTATCAAACAACTTGAGTCAATTCAGTCCTCACAATACCAGTTTTGTACGTAAATCTCTTTCTCCGTAAACGTCTTTCTAGCAAAGTCGTCATTCCAGAACTCCGAGGTACTCATGCATTGAGTACCTCATGTTTCGAATCCTTTCCGAAGGAACCTCAGCAAACCTCCCCGGAATACCACTCGTACAGTACGTCAAGTTCAATCCACAGACCCTTATGGTTGATCTATCGTTGAAGAATGTATACACAAGGGTGGTATATAATCAAGGTTCTACAAGTTTAGAATTGATGATTCCGCTTTAGCTTCTTTTCCTTGTTTGGATGTGAGCTTAAAGAAGAATCATTTATTAGACTACCTTTTCAATCTTAATTATATACGACTCGTATACACGAGAATGTGATTGATGAAACATGTATGACTACTAATATGAACTTCAGGACGGTAGCTGCTCAAGACTACGAGTGATCATGTTGTCATGCGGATAAACCTAGAATCCAATAAAATGATACCCTTGATAACCGATTTGCCCTATAGTCTAACACCTACAGAGATGCAAGAACTGTCTGGTCAAACTTCACGAACTGCTCAGCAATGCCTTATTAAGACCAAGCTCCTCACCCTGGGGAACTTCAGTCTAGTTTGTCAAGAAGAAAGAAGGATTATTTAGTATGCGCACCGACTACAGAGACCTCGACAAGACTTCCATTAGGAATCGTTACCCTCTGCCTCGCATATATAGATCGTTTGACAAGCCGCAAGGAACGAATTACCCTTCGAAGATGGATCTAAGATCCAAGTATCACCCGTTACGAGTGTTAGAGAACGATGTCCCGAGGACGACCTTCCGAACTCGATACGGATGCTACGAGTCTGTAGTGACACCCCTCGAATAACACAAATGTGCCGCAGAATTCAAGAACTTAATAAATAGAGTATGTCGTCCTTACTTGGATCAGTTCGTCATTATCTTTGTAAATGACGTACTTATCTACCCTCGTAGTACGGAAAGAGCATAGAAAGCATCTACAACAAACCATGGAAACATTTCGATCAGAGAAACTCTACGTGAAGTTCTCTAAATACGAGTTTTGGATTTAAGGAGTCGAATCCCTATGGCACACTGTTAGTAAAGTGGGAATTCATGTGGACCCTTCCAAAAATCAAAACTGCTAAGAATTGGTCAGCACCAAAGACGCCTACGGGAATTCGCCAATTTCTAGGCCTCGTTGACTACTGCCGTAGGTTCATTCGGAACTTCTCTCGAATTACGAAACCTTTTACGACTTTGACCCAGAAAGGAGTGGCCCTTGACTGTGAAGAGAATCAAGAGAAAGAAACCTTTGAAATTCCAAGTGAGTGTCCAAATTCTTTTGGAAGTATCACCCTGGAAAGGGCTTGATATGCTTCGGAAATCGTGGAAAGCTAAATAGAAGATAGTTAGGACCTTCGAGATTCTTTCCGGAATCAGCCCTGTAACTTACAAATTCAACCTACTCGCGAACTTAGTAACGTACATTCTACCCTCCACGTTTCGAACTTGAAAAAGTGTATGTCCGACGAGACTCTAGTAATCACACACGATGAGATCGAGTTCAACAAGAGCCTCCCCTCTGTAGAAGAACAGTAGTGACCATGGGCCGAGAGGTCAAGCGGACAAAGCAATGCCGCATCCCATTAGTGAAGGTTCGCTAGAATGCATGCGAGGACCTGAATTCACTTAGGAGCGCAAGGATTCAATCGAATAGGAAGTATCCCCATCTCTTTGCTTCATTATTCATACCTACTTCCTTGCCTAAACTCTAATTTCGGGACTTAATTCCCTCTAACGGGGGGATGATATGACAACCCAAAATTTCTATTATGTACAACCATGCACTTCAATAGAATCCGGAACAATTTCTGATAACTTTTGAGCTGTGTAGAGTCAGTTTGAGTGTTCCAAAGCCTAGTACTGTAACAGATAAATGGAGAGAGGATACCCTAGGGTTTATTGTGCAAAACTAAAGTCTCAAAACTCAAAGAGTTTGGAGTTTACGGCCTAAACATGGAGTTTACGGCCGTAAACTCCAAAGAGTATAAATATGACACTTAGTCATTTTACTCATTTTTCTCACAATTTCAAAGCTAGAACATCAAATCCTCTCAAGTATCATCCAATTTTCCTTCTTGATCTTCAACTTTGTAAGTGTTTCTTTCCCTAATTAGTTGATATCTTACTTAATCTAGTGATCTTACATGATTTCATCTGTGAAATCATTCCATTTGTGTAGATCTTCAAGTGTTCATAGTTTCACCAAGAACACACACTAGTGTTCTTGGACCTTAAACACCCAATCAGGCTTCTAGATTGTAAGTACACTTATCCTAGCTTGTTATACAATTGAGTTGGACTTGTTGCACTTAGAAATCACAAAGAAACACAAGTTCAAAGGTGTTTACGGCCAAGACATGTTCTTGGGCCATAAACCCTTATAAGTGGGGAAAAATGCACCCTAGTCCCTTCTTTGACCTTGGACACTAGCCTAGATCACATCCTTGATGTATTAAGGACCAGAAACATCAAGATTTGAGGGTTGGATGAGAGTTTACAGCCAAGGATCTCCCAATGCCATAAACTCCCTTTTATGGTGCAAAGTTTCCCTAATCTCCTTCCTTATGCCTAGAGCTTGGATTAAAACCAACCACCATTGAACTAGGGACCTTAAAACATCAAAAAGACCATGAACCATTAGATTTTACGGTCGTATACACATGGAGAAATGGTCCATGGGCCGTAAACTCCACAAAAGGGTGAAATGATGCCACAATCACTTCCAAAGGCTTAGACATGAAGTAGGAATGCTTCTTTATGACTTATAGGCTTCAAAACACAAAATGGTAGAAGTACCATGAGTTTATGGCCGTAAACTCATGTTTTTTACAACCGTAAACTCCAAGGGAGTTGGTCCCAAAATCGTAAACTCATAAAGAGTTTACCCTTGGACCCTAAACCCAAAAATCCAAGTCCTACAACCCTTAGATGCAATCCTTAGGACTTATAGCACTTAAATCAAGTGTTTTACATGTCTTATGATGTCTTAACTTGGTTAATTAGTTGTTAAATGACTAATTGGACACATATATGTGTAATTATATGTTAACTAGGATCCTTGTGTGTGTTCAAGTCTTCATTAGACACCTAGCACTTGTCCGACACTTCCATACGATCCACTCACCACAGGTGAGTTCATACCCCATAATTAACCATTTAAATGTTTTTAAATGATTTTATGGGGGGGAATACAAGTTGAATCATACTAGTTATTATATCAATCACATGTGATTAATAACTAGTACACAAATGGATTTTACTACGCTTTTAGTTGCTTTACCAAACATATTACTTCAAATGACTTTCTCAAATGTTTTCACATGCTAAACTCTTTATCAAACTGTCTTACATACAGTATGTTTGCTTTCAAACTCTATTACAATTGTGTTTCAAACAAAGGTTTTCTTATACTTAAAACTGTTATTATCAAACAAACTGGTTTTAAATCGATTTATAATGTGACATCAAGTCATCAATTCTTATTTATTAAACTCTTCAAAGGTTTTACAAAACTTCTGTTATACTTTTATATTGTCAAATGCATGCCTATATATGTATAGTTATATAAGTAATGTTTAAAGGACTTAGGACTGCTAGCTCGCTTTAATTCCTTTTCCTTGTTTGGATGTGGCCTTAGGGTATCGGTTATTTGTCCGAATATCATCTAAATATTTGTTATATATTATGTATACATATACAGACATAAAAGTTCTATCCGTCAATTCAGTACGCAAAGGCATACTTTCGGTTATACATGTACATTATTCGTAGTTATAATAGGTATAGTTAGGAGATACTAATTACTATTCCTAGTACAAGGAATCACACTAAGAGTCAGTTCATACATGAGTCAATACATAGATTACTCTAATACATACTATACGAAGAGACACTAATACATACAATACAAAGAGACACTAGTACATACTATACAAAGAGACACTAGTACATACAATACAAGGAGACACTAGTACATACTATATGAACAAATACTACAACGTAGTATATGAAGTTATACTTCTACACACTCATGGACTGACCATCCTACACTTGGCTGCTCGCAACTGAAGGTGTGTTCATCTACGGATGCTCTCGGTTGTACTGTTCGGCGAGTTACCATGCCGTATTTATCCTATACAAATGGATACATTCATAAGGATTATACAATTTTCCTTATTACCTTTACTTTGTGACACATTCACATAAACGATGAGGTAGGATATATTATGATATAAATATATTATTTTCCTTATTACCTTTATTTTGGGACACATACACAGAAACAAAGAGGTAGACTATATTTTTATAATAATAGTTATACAGGGGAAAAACCGTCATTTTTACAATGATGCATACTTACAAAACAGTTGGGTCTTGGTTGAAGACTACTTTATATACTAATAGGAAATATGGGATTTTCTAGGGTTTTCATACTTATACACACTTTTCCTCAAAACAATTACAAGTCTTTCATTACATTTTTTACAAATCAATGACACTAAAATACTTATGAATTCACCAGCTTTATGCTGATACTCTCTTTCAAAATAACTTGTATTCTCAGGTCACCAATAGACAGATACGATCACCAGGTTTAGTGAAGACAGAGCAGTCAAGACTCGTCTTTTATTTTGATTATTCATTATGTTGTTTCATTCTATGAAAGAACATACTTGTATTTAAAATCATACTATTAATGTAATGGATGATGTTGTTTCTTTTTTGACTACTTTGCATTGTTGTGATACTTTACATGATGTCCTCCGCCCCAGAACGTTTCCGCCGTTCTTGGTTTTGGGGTGTGACAGTTTATCACAAAGACAATTACAACACCAAACCGTGTTCTACAACATTATGGTTTAACCTAATGTTATATATATATATATATATATATATATATATATATATATATATATATATATATATATATATATATATATATATATATACATACCAATCACATGATTAAAGGGATTGCATCAAATCTATACTAAGAACCGATATTATCACAAAGATATTGGATTTGTGATCTATTCTATACTTATCTATATCGTTACCTAATATACAAAAGATTAGATAGAATATCTATATTATATGCTAACGATGATAAGTTTGATACATTGGCATTGTCGATGTTAATGACGTTGACGCTGGCATATGGCATAGATTGTTTGACTCATCAGAGCATAAGGTGTGGCCTTACACATAGTATGCATGTTTATAAAATGACATGATTGATGTTATTTAATTCAAGTGGTTGGTTGATTACACGAAAAAACATACAATGAATAAATTTGTAATTGTTATGGTTATTAGATAATAAGGATTTATTTATATTCAAGGGGTGTGATACCATAGTTAACTAGTTTATTATTGTGTTTCACTTTGCATGTTTACTTCCTAAACAATTTTATTATTAAAAATTCCATATCCGTTCATACTTTTGGGATTAAGTATTGAATTAAGACTATCATGAATTGTTTGTAGATTGTCCATAGGGATTTGATATTGCATACGGATTGCTGCAATACTCACGAGTACATAGAAATAAGAATTTAAATATTGGATAAACCCATGCTTAGAGATTACTTCATGGGCTTAATCACAAGTAGTTCTAACACAATAATATATACTATTATTCAAACGGAGATACATGAGTTATAATTTGCAAGTCAGTTGTATGTTGGTATTATGCAAATGCATTTGTAACTTGATGTTATAAAACAAAGTGTCATGTGCGATTTGAAGAGTAATGGTTATAATTATGTAGTTGAATTTTATTCGTTACTTGTGCCTTTACAGAAAAAGCGATATCTTTTGTACCCAACTTATTTGAGTTGATGTATAAGAACCAGTGTTGGTCTAGACTGAATTGATGTGTATGATTTTGTAGTGTGAATTTAATCTTAAAATCGAAGACCGGAAAACAAACAAATGAACATGAGGTTCATCATTTAATCCATGACCCTTGTCATATGATATCTTGTAGAAGGAAGGATTAATTGATAACTTATCTTAGGTCCAACGTTTGATTTTAATCAAAGTTCAGCGGTGGCTTCGGAAAACACTTATTGTCGTTTGGTTCAAGGTTATACTTGTAATTGAAGTTATAGACTTATCCAAGTGGGAGGCTGTTGGATTAAGGTTTCTGCGCTTATACCTAAATAGGTATATACTTGTAATTAAAAGCAAAGTCCTTTTTGGGTTTCCCTCATTACAAAAAATAGCTCGAAATGATATTAGAAGATAGAAGAAATTATTAGTAAATATATTATATGATTAATGTACTAATTAGAAATAGATAATTAATTTGTTTATTAATTACGTGATTAATAAATTAATGTGATACCAATAGTTAAATTATTGATTTGTTAATTTATATGATTAATAAATTAATATGAAATCGATAAGAATTAATTTATTAATACTAAAAACTAATCTATAACTAATTTGGGATTAATTGGAATTACTTAAAGGTGCAACGGGTGAATTGTAATTGGTTAAGAGTTGAACAAAAGTGGCAATTCTAGAACCATCCAAAGCATGGACAGTTTTGGGAGCACTTCTAGGGTTTTCTTGAAGCTTCTTGGTTGCATATAAATAAAGGATTTGAATTAGAAATTAAATATATTATTTAATTATTCAAATATGGCTTTGTCTTCAATTTACCTAAGATATAAATAGGACCCCTTGGCTCATTATTTTCGTTGCTTTTACCATACACGAAGGGGAGAACGAAATTTCCTCTTCCTTTCTCTCTTTTCTTCATTCTAAGGTTTCTAGGGTTTTGGGTGCGAGCCATTAGAAGCATCATACTTTCGGTACTTGCTTTCTAAAGCTCAAGTAATGATTAAAAAGTATTGTTGGCTATAACAATAAAAAGTGTCACACCCCCAAACCTGAAAAGTGGAAACATCTGGGGGTGGATGGAGTTTCTTCATGTGCATTACCATAACAATTGAATATAAGTGAATCATAGCAACACATACATTCATACACTAAGAATACGAGGTTACATTGTTTACAAACTTTGTTTTCCCAAAATTTAAGTACAAATAATGGAAAAGTAGAAATCATGATGTAGTGACGCCTGTCCTCAAAATGTTTTTGTAATACTTGCTCACTGGTTTCCTGAGAATACAAGCAGTTTTGAAAAGTGTCGACATTAAAGTTGGTGAGTTCATAAGCATTTTGTATGAATAAAATATTTAGCGTTTCCTTGTAAATAATAGCATAATGCTTTTCCAGAAAATCCAATATTTTCTTAAATGTAAGACATAGTCTTAAACCCTAAGACCAAAAATGTATGTAGTATTGTATTCTAAAGTAGTATCATATAGCTTTACATATATTTTTTAAAACCAAATGAGGAAGCATTAGCCCTATAAATCAAATGCTTATTAATACCCTATCTGAGTTATTATAACCATACTTAAAATGACTAGTGGGCTGTATGACGTTCTTCAGGCGTCGGAGCTGGTAGACATTTGTCACCCTAGACTTCTGGTATAACTGTAGCGAACATCTTAGGTGTGTGGTTGTCAATCCCGTATAGATCTATACACAACGTTCTTGCTCTCCCTCTAAGAGACTCTTGTTATAATGCAAGAGTTAAGGTGTACTTTATGTAAGGTACGTAAAGAGAGTGTGTCTCACAAACT
Organism: Lactuca serriola; assembly: GCF_051521515.1. NCBI lineage: Eukaryota > Viridiplantae > Streptophyta > Magnoliopsida > Asterales > Asteraceae > Lactuca > Lactuca serriola. Next base: position 211,112,278 of record NC_136412.1, read on the forward strand.
GTACTAACGGTTTAGGTGTAATGTAGTGAAAATCCTTTTTGTATGTAAATGCATTTCTCTTCCATATATTTTTTATTGAATGACATAATTTTAGTTTGAAATAATCATCTGTGATAGGCTCGAAAACTGATAACTAGTTGAAATGAACCACAAACTATACCCATTATAGTTTAACTAAAAAAGTTGTAGAGTTGGTGAACAGTAAACCCATTTATACATTTTATTATACAAAATAATAGGTTTAGGATATTCTTAATGTGGTTAAAATCCAAGATAATATTGCCTTAGAATAGTTATGAAAACTCATTCTTGATAGAAAATTTCCTTATATCATAAAAGTCAAAATTTTCTCATGTGTTCATGTAATATCTTTAAGCTTGTGTTTTGTATAGTTATATACTATAACTTAACCATATTGTGCATGAAAGCTATAAATTATTAGTAAAATCACATATCATGAACATATAACGACATTTTGCTATAATATAGTTTTGCTTGTATTCCCCTCCCCCCAAAAAAAAACATGAAAAATCTTCAAAAAGAGGTGGGGTATGAACTCACCTTGAGGGATTTTTGTGGGTGATTTAAAGGATTGAGATGAGGATTTCGAGCTTTGCACTTGACTGGAGTGGATGAAATTCTAGGAAAGGTTATTATCCTAAGAATGTCAACACACAAAAATGTGTGTAAAAATGGTGAAACTAACATAAAATCGTATATAAACACTAGCATATTATGAAAATACTTACCAAAGAAATCTAAGGATGAACTTGGGGCTTAAATACTTTGAAACTTAGAAAAAGATTCTTAAGAGAAGGAAGAATTTAACAGGAAAGAGGATGAAGAAATGGTAAGATTTTGTGAAAATAATCTCATTTAAACAAAAGGAGTAGTATTGATGTAAAGCTTCCTTGGAAAAGTGGAGATTAAAGCATGGATATTGGTGGGTAATATGTGGGATACTGTGATTTTATTGGGAATGGGTGAGATTTCAAATTCTGAAGTCAACTTTCCTTGTTTTTTCCTTGACCTAAACCACAAACCCCTTTAAAACATCCTAGTATGACTGAAATCACATGTGATTTTGGTCCTAGGCTTGTCTTTAATTAGTTGATTTCGGTCCTAAGTCCTTCCCATGGTGTTTTCGGCCTTAGTGGATCTTTAATATGTGTTTTCGACCTTAGTGGAGTTGCATGGTGTTGATTTCGGTCTTAATGTTTTCTAGACACGGTGTTTTCGGTTTTAAGTAATAGAGATCACAAAGATGATGGTCTTAAAACTTGAGAATTCAAGGTCCTTACATTATCTTAAATCATACAAATGGTGCCCTCTTGGCTTTCAAATAACATTATTGCATCAACTTACATAGATATATATTGTGGATACACTTATACACAAGACCCCTTAAGCTTGGTCTGACCCAAAATTTCCTAGTTGTAACATGATCCCCCTCGTTTGATGGAATTTCATCCCGAAATTAGCATCTTGGACGGGCTCTTGAAACTCAAGAAAAAGTTGTTGGTACTTCTATTTCATTTGATCTTCGCGTTCCCAGGTGAACTCAGACCCTTGTTTGGCGTTCCATCGGACCTTCACAATAGGGTTGTGACTTTGTTTTGTCTGTTTCACCTCCCTGTCCATTATTTCCATGGGTCCTTCGACAAAATGAAGATTCTGTTTTACTTATATCTCATCCATCGGGATGGTGAGAGTTTCGTCGGATAGGCATTTCTTTAGATTCGACACATGGAAGACATGATGTACATTGTTGAGCTCCCGTGGTAGCCGAAGCTTGTAATCCACCAGGCCGATCCTAGCAAGAACCTCGAATGGCCCGATATACCTTAGGTTTAGCTTTCCACATTTGCCAAAGTGTATCATTACCTTCCAGGGAGAGACCTTTAATAGTACATGGTCACCGACCTGGCATTCCAAAGGCTTACATTGATTTCCGTATAGGTCTTCTACCGATCCTGAGATGCTTTTAAGAGCTCACGGATATGGACGATTTTCTCTGTGGTTTTTCGTATGATTTTTGGGCTTGTGAGTGTGCTACCAGTTTGTCTCTTGGAAAGCTACGTGTCACCCACCTCGGCCCAGCACAAGGGAGATCTACACTTACGTCCATAAAAGGCTTCGAACGGAGCGACCTTAATGTTGGTGTGATAGATGTTATTGTAGGAGAATTCAACAAGTTGCAAGTAGACATCCCGGTCTTTACCAAAGTCTATCACACACGCCCTCAGCATATCTTCCAGCGTTTGTATGGTCCTCTCTCTTTTCCCGTTGGTTTGAGGATGATAGGCGGTGCTCATATCAAGTTGGGTTCCCAAGGACTTCTGTAGGGACTTCCAGATTCATAAGGTGAATCTACTATCTCCGTTAGAGATAATAGATAGTGGCACACAATGGAGTCGCACTATTCCCTTGATATACATCCTTGCCAGCTTTTCCATCTCGTAGGTATCCTTTATTGGCAGGAAGCGGGCAGATTTGGTTAACCTGTCAACGATCACCCAAATGGTGTGAAGTCCACCTGCTGTCTTGGGTAACTTGGTTATGAAATCCATGGTTATCCATTCCCACTTCCACTTAGGTATGTGTGGTTGTTGTAGTAGGTCCTAGGGCTTCTAATACTCTACCTTAACTTTAGCACAAGTCAGGCACTTTCCCACGTAGGTAGCGATTTCGGCTTTCATATTCGGCCACGAATAAAGTTTCTTGAGATCTAGGTACATGTTATCCGAACATGGATGGATGGAGTACGTTGTATTGTGGGCTTCATTCATGACAACGTCTCTGTAACCACCAAACTTCGGTGTCCATATTCTATCTATGAGGTAGTAGGCTCTGTCATCTTTGACTTTAAGGTTCTTATCCATCCCTCACAAGGCTTCGTTTATGACGTTCTCGGGTTCCAAGGCTTCCAGTTGATCCTCTTTGATCTGCGAAGACAGGTGGGAATGGATATTTAGGGTTAGTGTCTTTACTCGGCGACCCGTGTATTCCTTTCGGCTCAAGGCATCTACGACTACGTTGGCCTTCCCGAATGATATCGGATTTCACACTCACAATTGTTCAGTAGCTCTACCCATCATCGTTGTCTCATGTTGAGCTCCTTCTAGTTTAGATTGTACTAGAGGCTCTTTTGTTCCGTGAAGATGGTGCACTTTGTACCGTAAAGGTAATGCCTCCAGATCTTTAGTGCGAACACTACTGCACCTAGCTCGAGGTTATGCGTGGTGTAGTTCACCTCATGGTTCTTTAGTTGTCTTGATGCGTAGGCTATGACCTTTCCTCGCTGCATGAGTACGCAGCCTAGTCCTTGATTGGATGTGCCGCAATAGACCATGAAATCTTTCGTCCCTTCTAGGAGGCACAAAATCGGGGTGCTGCATAGAGCTTGTTTCAAGGTTTGAAAAGCAGCATCATGTTTCCTCTCCCTGAAGAAGGTTACACCCTTCTGAGTTAAGGCGGTGAGCGGTTTAGCAATTTTAGAGAAATTATGTATAAACCTCCAGTAGTAACCATCGAGGCCTAAGAATTTCCTAATCTCCGTTGGGGTTCTTGGTGTTACCCAACTTTCGATTGCCTTTATTTTGGCAGGGTCCACGTGTATCCGTTCTCTGTTGACCACGTTCCCTAAGAAATCAACTCTGCGGATCCAGAATTCGCATTTGGAGAACTTCGCATACAGCTTATGCGCCCTTAATATTTCCAAGACTTGCTGTAGGTATTGACTGTGCTCTTCCTCATTTTGTGAGTAGATTAGTATGTCATCAATGAATAATATCACAAATTTCTCTAGGTAGGGTCATCACACCCGGTTCATTAGGTCCATAAATGTTGCAGACACATTTGTCATACCAAAGCGTATTACTACGAATTCATAGTGACGGTAGTGAGTGTGGAATGCAGTCTTGGGAATATCTTCTTCCCGGGCCCGCAGTTGGTGGTACCCAGATCTTAGATCTATCCTTGAAAAATAACTTGATCCTTGTAGCTGGTCAAATAGGTCGTCGATCTGGGGAAGGGGTTATTAGTTTTTTACGGTGAGTTTGTTTAGCTCTCGGTAATCAATGCATATGCGGGACGATCAATCCTTCTTCTTTACGAATAAAACAGGAGCTCCCCAAGGTGTGAAGCTTGGCCTTATGAACCCCTTGTTCAGTAATTCGCTCAGTTGACTGGAAAGTTCTTGCATCACCGCAGGATCTAATCGATACGACGACTTGGGTATTGCCGTGGCTTCGGGTATCAAGTCGATTCTGAATTCAACTTGTCTTTCGGGTGGCACTCCCGAAAGATCATAAGGAAATACCTCGGGGAAATTATAGACTTTCGGGATGTCATTGATGTTCTTTTCTTCCTTCTTCTTATCGACAACATGAGCTAAGAACGCATGGTTCTTCTTGTGTAAGTACTTCTAGGCCTAATACACGAGATGATTCGGAGGTTCGAACTGGGTTTGTCACCGTATATGACCAAGGTTTGGTTACTTGGTAGGTGAAAGAGAATGGCCTTCCCATAGCACATAATATCGGCATGATGAGGACTTAGCTAGTCCATGCCGATGATGATATAAAAACTCCTTATCGTAACCGGTAGTAAGTCGTTATGGAAGGATTGGTTATTCAAAGTTAGTGTGTATCCTATGAATACATTGTTTGTTGTTTCGGTTTTTCCGTTGTCCATTTCCACAGTGAATGTTTCGTTTAGTGTTTGTGGGTTTTGTTTAACTAGATGTTTAAACTTATGACTCACAAAGCTTCTCTCTGCACCTCTATCAAATAATATACATGCATAAATGTTATTGAGGAGGACCGTACCGGTGACCACTGTTGGATCTTTCATCACCTCCTCGTGTCCTATCGTTAGGACCCTTCCTGTTCCTCCAGTATTGTTGTTGCTGGCCTTCGGACAGTTCCTCTTGTAGTGGCCCGTTTCCCCACAACCATAGCACGCTTGGCTCACCCCGACATTAGTGCGTTGGGTGGACCGTTGTGCTGAGGCTTTTCAATATCAGGCAGTGTGCCCCTTCTTGTTGTAGGTTGTATAGTACAACTCTCGGCAAGCTCCATTCTGGTGAAAGGGGCACTTGTTGCACTTTGGAAGATTACCGGCATATTACTTGGTAGTTGTCGGTGCGGCAGGTACGGTAGTGGCATGAACCGCCACGATTTGTTTCTTCTTGGAGGGTTCCTGAGTTGGTTGGCCCTTCTTCTTATTTCCAAACTTCCTCTTATTGCCACTCTCCTTCGTCTGTTTGGGTATGGGAGTCATTACGCCTTGTCAAACTCTATGATCAATGAGCTTTTGAGCAAGGCGTTTGGCGCTGTCAAAAGTCGTTGGGTTTGAAGCAATTACATTCCCTTGAATCTGGCGAGATAGTCCGCAAATTAAACGTTCTACTTTCTTGCTCTCCGAAGTGATCATTCCAGGGCATAGGATTCCCAGGTCGCTAAATCTAGCGGTGGAGGCTTCGATGTCAGATTTCGTTCATAGTGAGATTCCAAAGCTCCTGTTCTAGCTTATGTACCTCACCCCTAGGACAGTACTCTTCGAGCATCATGATTTTGACATCCTACCAGCCTATTGAGTTTGATATCAGGAGTGTTAGGGCTTTGATGTGGCCATTCCATCATGAAAGGGCCCTTTCAGAAAAAGTGTAGGCTGCAAACTTCACTTTGCTCTCCTCGGGGCAGGCACATATTTCAAATACTGATTCCGTCTTTTCAAACCACCGCGTCATAGCAATGACCCCACCGCTTCCATTGAAGGGATTGGGCTTGCAGTTTGCAAAGTCTTTATAAGTACATTCCCTTGGGTGCCCTTGGTTTTCACTTTGATTGGAACTATATGTTCCATTTCCTCCTCCGTTGTTGCTACTGCTCATTTGGGCCATGGCAGCGGCTACAGCAGCGGTCACTACAACTTGGAACACTGTAGTGTCCATTTGTGGAGGAGGTGGTGATGGTGATGGCTCCGATGTATTGTTCTTGTTCCTGTTATATCTTCGGGGCGACATTTTCTACCACAAGGTGGAATGACGATATGTGTTTTTATATGAGTTATGGTTTAGATATTAATGTAATGGAACACCTTGTTTATATTGAATCTAGTTGTTATTGAGATTCATTCGTACTTTATAATTCAAATGTTACTATACCAAATAAAAATGAGATGAAAAGACATAGCAGAAAACATCATCCAATAAAATGAAATACATATCCGCTTCAATGAAGATAAGGTACTAGTACACAAATTTTGGGAAAATTTGACCCCTAAGGAGGTCTAAAGTACATCAAAAAACAAATGGCAGCATAACGACCCTCCAAATAGTGTAATCACTTAGTCGTAGGGTTGGTCCTACATACAGGAAGAAGGGTAGCACCAACTCATACCCATAAACCTAGTATATAATAAATTGTGAGTAGATGAATCCTACTCACGACGGGTAGTCCCTTGCGGTCCCTGAGATGAATTTGAGGCGCCCTGTAGTTCTGCTAGCCGACGATCGTCTGCCACCACTCTCTCCTCGAGAGCCGCATGCCTCTCCTAATATTCCCTTGCCTCCACTCGAGCGGTGGTAAGGTCCTCAATGAGTCTATCCATGGGATAGTAGTCTCTCTAGGTCTCGAGTCTGTGCGTATGTGGCTTCTACAACAGCTCCCAACTCCAGAACTCGGTTTTTCGTCGCCCTCGTCTGATCTTCGATGTCCGTGATTCACTAAATCATGACTGGGAGGGCTCTGTCAGCCGGTCCCCCATGGCTGAGGTTATAAAAACCTCGATCCATGCTGAAAGGAGGGCGCTGGTGCTGGTGTCGGCTCCATCTCTCCAGATCTTCCGCCTAGCAGGGCGTAGGTCCGTTGTAGACTAAATGGTGTGTAGGGACTCGTGCGACATAAGGAGGGTGTATGACTTCGACTCCGCATCTGATTCCTCTTTTTCTTATTACTCTTCCTCTTACTCTGGCTCTTCCTCAAATTCTTGTTCTTTGGGCTCCTCCTCCATGATCTCCTCAGGATCCTCTTCTATCCAACCTCCATTTCCCTAGTTAGGATATAAGGGTCTCTTGGTGCTTGGAATCCTTCCATGGTGTATGTACAAGAAGGTGAGAAATGCATGAAAAGTCTAAATGTATGTAATCTAAAATACTCCTATAGTATTTTAATTGTTTATGTTTGATCCTATAAATTCTTGGTATATATATAGGGTTGGAAAATTTTAGATTTGTTGTCCACCACAACCACTCCTAAACACATGTTGGTCGAATCTTGAATAAATATAGTTGATCAAGCTATATTTATCCCAGATATGATTACATAACTTTCTAAATTTAATCGCAATGTCCAACTCTTCTAAATACTTCTTATTATAACATTATTTCTAATATGCATGTATGTATGTACACTTTTATAAATTACTTTTATTTTTAAAGTATACTTTTAGTCAGAGTGTTTTAGCCCCATTGTATTTGTAGTTGTATATGTTGTACGGGCTGATATACTAGTTCACTATAAACAAGGCTCAGATACCAATCTGTCACACCCCCAAACAAGAACGGCAGAAACGTCTAGGGGCGGATGGAGTGACTTCATGTTCAGTATCATAACAACTGAATATAAATGAATCATAGAAAAACAAACATTCATACATTAAGAATACGAGGTTACATTGTTTACAAACTTTGTTTGCCCAAAAGCTAAGTACAACTAATTGAAAAGTAGAAATCATGATGTAGTGACGCCTGTCCTCAAAATTTTTTCGTAATACCTGCTCACTGATTTCCTGAGAATACAAGCAGTTTTGAAAAGTGTCAATATTAAAGTTGGTGGGTTCATAAGCGTTTTCTATGAATAAAATCTTTAGCGTTTCCTTGTAAATAATAGCGTAATGTTTTTCCAGAAAATCCAATATTTTCTTAAATGTAAGACATAGTCTTAAACCCTAAGACCAAAAATGTATGTAGTGTTGTATTCTAAAGTAGTATCATATAGCTTTATATATATATTTTTTAAAACCAAATGAAGAAGCATTAGCCCTATAAACCAAATGATTATACCCTATCTGAGTTATAATAACCATACTTAATATGACTAGTGGGCTATATGACATTCTTCAGGGGTCGGAGCTGGTAGATATTTGCACCCTAGACTTCTGGCCTAATTGTAGCGAACAACTTAGGAGCGTGGTTGTCAATCCCGTATAGATCTATACACAACGGTCTTGCTCTCCCTCCAAGAGACTCTTGTTATAATGCAGGAGTTAAGGTGTATTTTATGTACGTGAAGAGAGTGTGTCTCACAAACTGTACTAACGGTTTAGGTGTAATGTAGTGAAAATCCTTTTTGTATGTAAATTCATTTCCCTTCCATATAGTTTTTCTTGAATGACATAATTTTAGTTTGAAATAAACATCTGTGATAGGCTCGAAAACTGATAACTAGTTGAAATGAACCACAAACTATACCAATTATAGTTTAACTAAAAAAGTTGTAGAGTTAGTGAAAAGTAAACCCATTTATACATTTCATTATACAAAATAATAGGTTTAGGATATTCTTAATTTGGTTTAAACCCAAAAGAAAATTGCCTTAGAATAGTTATGAAAACTCATTCTTGATAGAAAATTTCCTTATATCATAAAAGTCAAAATTTTCTCATGTGTTCATGTAATATCTTTAAACTTGTGTTTTGTATACTTATATACTATAACTTAACCATATTGTGCATGATAGCTAGAAATTACTAGTAAAATCACATAGCATGCGCGTAAAACCTTATACACAACATATAGATGGAAACATATAACAACAATTTGCTATAATATAGTTTTTCTTGTATCCCCCCCCCTCAAAAAAATCTTGAAAAAATGTGGGGTATCAACTCACCGTGAGGGGTTTTAGTGTGTGATTTAAAGGATTGAGATGAGGATTTTGAGCTTTTCACATGAGTGGAGTGAATGAACTTCTAGGAAAGGTTATTATCCTAAGAATGTCAACACTCAAAAATGTGTGTAAAAATGGTGAAACTAACACAAAACTGTATATAAACATTATCATATTATGAAAATACTTACCAAAGAAATCTAAGGATAAACTTGGGGCTTAAATCCTTTGAAACTTAGAAATAGATTCTTGAGAGAAGGAGGAATTTAACAGGAAATAGGATGAAGAAATGGTAAGGTTTTATGAAAATAATCTCATTTAAATAAAAGGAGTAGTATTGATGTGAAGTTTATTTGTATTAGTGGAGGTTAAAGCATGGATATTTGGTGGGTAATATGTGGGATACTGTGATTTTATTGGAAATGGGTGAGATTTCAAATTCTGAAGTCAACTTTCCTTGTTTTTTCCTTATCCTATACCGCAAACCCCTTTAAAACACCCTAGTATGACCGAAATCACATGTGATTTCAGTCCTAGGCTTGTCTTTAATTAGTTGATTTCAGTCCTAAGTCCTTCCGATGGTGTTTTCGGCCTTAGTGGATCTTTAATGTGTGTTTTCGGCCTTAGTGGAGTTGCATGGTTTTAATTTCGATCTTAATGTTTTCTAGACATGGTGTTTTCAGTTTTAAGTAATAGAGATCACAAAGATGATGGTCTTAAAACTCGATAATTCAAGGTCCTTGCATAAATACATGTTGTTGTGTTAAAACTATTTGATTCTTGTTTGATTTGCATTGATCTTTCAAGGTTTTTTCCAACATGAATTTCCAAGTGTATATTATCTTTAATCATACAAATGGTGCCCTCTTGGCTTTCAAATAACATTATTGCATCAACTTATATATATATATATATATATATATATATATATATATATATATATATATATATATATATATATATATATATATATATGTGGATAAACTTATACACAAGACCCCTTAGGCTTGGTCTGACCCAAAATTTCCTAGTTGTCACAAAAAGATATGTAACCCTAATCTTATGATTTTCGATTATAGTTATGGTTCCTTAAGTTTCATAGTATGTTGCTATTAATTGTAAAGACATAGATCCTTAGATTGCATGTACCCTTAAGCGTTAAGACAGTTTCCGAAAGTACATAGACTTTTGTAACCTTAAAATTCCATCGTTTATGACATTGTCCCTTTCTATAATTAAGTCCCAAAATCAATAATTAACTTCTTTTTTTGATTGTAATTCGGTTCTGCTTTTTTCTTGTGAAACTTTAATATAATGGAAAAGTAAAAACAAGCTATTATAACCGGATCTTCTACATAATACAGAGCTCTTTCTTCTGCTATCTAGGAAGTATTATGGGTTATTAAGTTATGATGAGATATGCAAGTAATGTATTGTTCTAGTTGATCTGTTTAGTGACAATAATGTAGCAGTTAAGTTTGTTGTAAATCTTGTTTTTCATGAAATAACAACGCACATTGAAATTGATGTGCATTTTGTACATGAGAAAGTAATGGATGGAGTTTTTAATGTGGTAAAAGTTCCTTCCACTCAACTAACTGTTGATTTCTTCACCGACGTCTCTTAATGGAATCCAATATAAGTATGTCGATTTAAAGTTAAAATTGTTTGATCTCTTCAAATATAAGATTGCGGGAGAGAATAGAATAATAATGATATTCCTAATATATATCTTATATCTAAACGAAAACATTTGTTCTTATTCTTAATGTTTGAATTAATATGTATATTGGTTTGGGCAGATTAAGTTCTTTTGGTAATTCTTTTACTAAACTGTATTCATTGAATTGGATATGGGTTGTCTTGGAATGGATATAGGTTTAGGGCGTGTTTTATAAACATCTGACCGAGTCAGGTCAAACACTTTTGGCTGACTCGGTCAGTAAAATATGTTTGGTAATCCAAATTTAGCCATCTGACTGGGTTTGGAAGATCTGATTCGTATAGAAGAAAAAATGTAGCTGACTGAGAAAGAAAAATATGCTTTCCATCTATACCCTTTCTCTTCCGTTCTTTTTCAACGCTCCTCCATCCTCATTCTTCTCCTTCTTGCATCGCCTCCATAGCCAAGCATCAACGATCTCCATCAACTAGCTCTTTTCATCAGCTATGGGTTCCGATTTGATTTTTGTTCCTTTTTTATTTCCGACTTTTCTGTTCGTTTTTTTCTGCTCCTTTTTTATTTTGGATTTTTTTTATTTCTCTAGTTCATGCATAATAGTTGATTGAGAATAGGTTCCGATTCCTAATTTATCTGTTGAACAAGTATATGGGTTCTAATATCTGCTCCTGGTGACGTTTGATGTATGGTATTTTTAGGTTGTGGATTGTCTATAATTCTGCATATAATATTGGGGATTTTAATCGATGAATACCACACCATTCTATTTACAAACTCACTGGATTCTTAATATACTAATAGTTAGAAGCATAGAGAAAGGTTACCGATTATATTTCTACTATGATGTGTAGCTTCTTGTTTGCTCGTGCAACTCATGTACTGGATTTTGCTTGTATTTGTTGTTTATAATTGTATTGATGGATCTGTGCATCTGCAGATGCAACAGCAAGTCCTTCATCTATTGCGCGTAGGTATGAACGAATTGAGAACCACACAACACCAAGCTCTTCTCCAATCAAGAAGAAACAAGATAAAGTTGAAGAACAGATGGGGCTAAGTCCTTTGAGGAGGTCTGATAGAAGTAATAAACAAGTTTCACCAGATTCTTTAGGATCAAAGAAGTTAATTGAGGTGACTTCTGGTTAGATGTTTTGGTAATGGAAATTACATTTTGTGCCAACCTGATGAACTCAAGCCATTCATTTAACACTTTAAATTTCAATTTTCTTTCATATCCACGTGTGTTTGTTGGTGATAAATCGTTGCTAAATGAAGTTTCTACTATTATTTTTGTACTTACGGTTTTTATTTATGTAGAAAAGATGAATTTGTATCAGTTGATGTTAGGATGTTGTATATATATTTTTCTTTTTTGATATGAACAATTGAATGTTAAGTTGCAAATAAAACAAAGGGTAAAATGGTCATTCTGCATCAGTCAGATGTACAATCAAACAATATGATTTCTTATTCAGTCATAATTTCTTACTCAAACAGACATTTCTCGGTTAGCACTTTTTGAGTTAGCAACTATCAAACGGGGCCTTAGTTTATTTATGGGCTGAAGCAGAGGGGCTAAAGCTAGTGATATGAAGAAACTTACGGATCTAAGTCACGTTTGGGTGAATAGTTCGTATATAACGAACAAATATGTTAATTTGTTGTTCATTCCATAGATTCCCACACATACACACTTCTCTCTATTTCATTTTATTTACTTTTTCGTATTTAGTATAAGGTTTTACATACTATAAACACCGATTAAGGTTTCATAAATCTGCCTTCTTATTGTAGTGTAGTCTATTTTTGTTAAGTGTTGATATGTAACGAATACATTTAGGTCTATGAATTGTTTGTGTTTTGTAATCTCTTAAAGATCTGTTATATAAAATAAAGTTTGTTTTATTTAAGTATAATGATATAACATTATAAGTTGTAAATTAATATTTAGATGAATGCATGATAATATTTAACTAATTATTAAATTAAATATATATATTAAAGTTAAATGAGTTGGCATGTTAAACATGGGTTGATAATATTTACCTAGCTCAACCAATTCAATTAAATCGGTTAGACAGGTTGACCCACTTATTTAAATTAAATGAGTTTAAAATCTCAACTAAACCTATTTATTTTGGATCAAGATTTGGTTGGGGGTTGGGTCGATTTTTACCTATTCTACAGAAAAGTAACTTATAAGCTGCATTTAGAAAAGCTACATATGTTAGTTTTAGGCATTTTTTTAATTTTCAAAATATACCATTAATTAAGTATGAAAAATATATTTTTATAAATGTTCTTTCATATTATTTATATTCTCCTTCTTTCTTATTAGTTATTATTTACCAAACGTCATTTTTTATCAAATAGCTTATAAGTTCGGCGGGAGCTTTTCAACATCAGCTAACTTTTCAACTAGCACACCAAAAATAGGCATAGACTGTAATATATCGAATTCCAAAGTAATTTTTAAATTAAAATTAGATCAAATTACAGATTTGTTCGCTATGAATCAATAAGACTATATGGAGTGGGCTTAGTATTGTCGACCTGTTTCACCAAACATCACTCCATGAGCCCTCGACATATTGATGTCAAAGGGTTAATTCAACAGATTGTTGTCATGTCTCTCTCCTCCTTCAAAGCTAATCAACGGCTAAAAAAATCCAATCAAAACCACCGTAAATACCTATCAAACCAAAACATTATACATCATAATTACTTAGATGTCTTCTTCATCTTCATCAAAAATTAAATTTATGGTGCAAGCTATGATGGTTCTTACTAGTATGCTGGAGGGAACAATTAGCGATATAAGGAATATGGAAGTCGATAGTGTGGGACACAATATATATATATATATATATATATATATATATATATATATATATATATATATATATATATATATATATATATATATATATATATATATATATATATATATATATATATAGAAGTAAGTTCAAATAAAAACAGTAAATAGTGTGAGAACGTAAAAACACTATGTTTATGTTATTATTCTGTAATTATTTTTTATATGTGTATTGTTAAAGTAATTCTAATATAAATATTAACTTTCGATTAGTCATATATTTCTTACAACGTTATTATTCTATTATAAAGTTATTTATGTGCATTTTGGTAGTAAATTCTAATTTTAATTTTAACTTTTGACTATCATTTATTCTTTGTTGAATAATGACATAAAGTTATTGATACAAAATTCATTGCAGAATAATAACATAAAAAAGTGTTTTTACGTTCTCACACTATTTACTGTTTTTATTTGAACTGTACCCTATATATATATATATATATATATATATATATATATATATATATATATATATATATATATATATATCCAAAGAGACTATGAAAGTGCTCATCATCATATCTTTCATAATTACTTTCATGAACCTGCAATATTTTAGAGGTACTATTTTCGACGATGTTTCTGAATGCAGAAACCTTTATTTTAGTGTATCGTCTAAGACTTGACGAGGGTGTGTTTATATTTCGATTAACGATACCATGCAAACGGTACGCTAAAATTTAGTCAATTACGAAAATGCATAGCCGTACTTTGTATGTTAGATACATCACTCCGCCTGATGAGTTAGATGAGAATCTTAAGATGTCTTCACATACCACAGTTTGGAAATCTTTGGAATTTCATATTGTCTTAATTAGGAGTTAGGAAATTTCCCAAATGCACACTACGAGCAAAACACACGAGTACTTTATGGTTACTCCAGTATTATACATGAAGTAGGGGTGTAACATGATTTGGATATGACATACGTTCTTTGGTGCTCCCAGTTCGCTCAATGACATCAATACGCTTAACATGTCACAAATATTCAACAACATGTACGATGGAACTGCATTGGATTCTTCATTCGCGGTGCATGAAACGATGTACATGAATGAGTAATATATTGTTGATGGGATCTATTCAGAACGTTTAGTATTTGTTAAAACATTCTCATGTGTCACACCCCAAAACCAAGAACGGCGGAAACGTTCTGGGACGGAGGACGTCTTGTATAGTATCACAACAATGAAAAGTAGTAAACAAGCAACAACATCATCCATTGCATTAATAATATAATTATTAAACAAGTGTGTTCTGTCAAATTTTGATAAATACTAAAGCATAAATCAAAATGAAAGATGAGTCTTGAACGAGCTCCATCTTCCCTAAACCTTGCATCGGTACCTGTCTATGATGACCTGAGGATACAAGTAATTTTGAAAGCGAGTATCAGCTTTGAAGATGGTGAGGTCATAAGTATTTTAGTGTCTTAATTTGTATGTAAGAATTTGTATGTATATGAATTGTAAGTATTGAAAATGTATATGAACTGTAAGTATGGAAAATGTATATGAACAGTAAGTGTAAAAATGTTTGTAAAACAACTGTAACATTTGAAAAACCCTAGAAATCCCTATGATTCCTACTATTATATAAAGGGTGTCTTCTATCAAGACCTAATTGTTCTCAATGTTGTCTTCTACCAAGACTTAACTATTCTAAATGTTCTCTTCTTGTAAAAGTGTGTAATTTTCCCAAGTGTAACTATCATTAACAAAATATAGTTTTTACATTTAATGTTTAAGTGAAATGATCACTAAATATATGTAATGGGGAAATTAATGTAGTACTATAGTGTTGTATTATAGGAACTACTGTTGTACTAACTACCTTAAACCGGATTTATATTAAGGTATCATGTGATTAATTGTACCATGCTATCGACAGGTAACAACGACAAAGGTATGGTCGTAAAAAAGAAATGACATTTGGCACCCGCAGACCTGCAGGTCCGGCTGTAGCTAGCAGCAAGGTGTAGGATAGTCAATCCAATATAGATCTATACGCAAACTCACGCTCTCCCTCTAAGAGACTCTGGCTACAACTCGTGCCATGACATTTAAGGCATGCTCCGATACAGTGGATCACAATTCTGTCAATGTATATATGTATATGTAATGTATTGTTACTCGTTCTAGTATGGTTGTATATGTTCTCTTTCTAGTATAGTTGTATATGTTCTTCCTCTAGTATAGTTGTATATGTTCTTCCTCTAGTATAGTTGTATATGTTCTTCTCCTAGTATAGTTGTGTATGTACTCATAGTAATGTAATGTATATGTTCTCATAGTAATGTATGTTCTCTCTATCTAGCAAGTATTGACTCATAATGAACTGACTCATTGTATGATATCGCATTCTAGTAATAGTTCTAGTATCTTCCTAAACTACCCATATGGTAGTTTACTTGTAATCTAACTGGTACGTATGGACATGGATGTATGCCCTTGCTACCCAAGGGCATGGGATGAACTGGAAGGGCCTTTATGACTATACATGTACACATGTTATATAACTAATATTTAAACGACCTTCGGACGAGTACCCGATATCCCACCAGACCATATGTCAAGCACGAAAAGGAAATAGGGTGGATAGCCTTCCTAAGTCTTTTAAACATTTCTTATATAACTATACATATAGAGGCATGCAATTTATAATATAAAAGCATAAAATAAGTTTTGTAAAACCTTTGAACATAATTATTATCTAAGAAAAGATCGACTTGATGTCAATGTATAAAACGGTTTGAAGGGATGGGTTTGATAAAACAGTTTAAATATAAGGAAGCATTTGTTTGAAACACAATTGTAAATGAGTTTGAATGGAAACATACAGAGTAAAATGTACAGTTTAATAAGGAGTTTTAAACATAATAAGTGTTTACGATAAACATTTGAAGGAAATTGTTTGGTAAAACGGCTAATGAGTAGCCAATCATTTGAATGCGGATTATTAATCACATGTGATTGATATAATAATTAGCATAATTCTACTTGTATCCTCCCCATAAAACATTTAAAAACAGTTAAAACGTTGATTAAGGAGTATGAACTCACCTGTAGCAAGTGGATCGGAAGGAAGTGTCTGATAAGTGCTTGGTGTCAAGTGAAGACTTAGACACGCACAAAGATCCTAATAACATATAAGGATATATGTATATAAACAATTAGTCTTTAAACAACTAATAAACAAATTCAAGACACTCTAAGGCATCACAAACACTTTGTATAAGTGTTATAAGTGCTAAGGAGTGCATCTAAGTGTTGTAGGGAAAGGCTAGTGTGTTTGGGGTTCAAGGGTAAACTCCCTTGGAGTTTACGGTTTTGATGGTCATAACCTAGGGAGTTTACGACAGTAAACTCTAGAGTTTACGGTCGTAAACTCTATTCCTATTGACCATGTGTTGGTTTGAAGTCTTCTAAGCTATTCCAAGCATTCCTACTTCATGATTTAGCCTTAGGAAGTGTTGTGTGGCATCACAACACTCCTAAATGGAGTTTACGGTCTAAGGACCATTTCTCCGTGAGTCTACTACCTTAAACTCATGAGTTTACTACCTTAAACTCACAAGTTTGGTATTTGGTGGTTTTCAAGTCCTTACCTCAAACATGGCACTAGTCTAGGTTAGATTCTAGGCATAAGGAACAACCATGGGACATTTACACAACATTTGAGGTGTTTACGGTTTTGGGAGATCCCCAAACCGTAAACACATAAAATATATGATTATGGTGCTTTTGTGTGATACACTCATCAAGGATGGATCTAGACAAGTCCCTAAGGCATTGTGAAGCATCTATACACCCTAAAGCACTATATTTGGTGTTTACGCTTTTGGGAGCCTCCCAAAACCGTGAACACCTTGTTCTTGGTGTTCTTGAGACTTTTCCTTGGTATAAACATGTATAGCTAGCTTTAAATGACTGTAGGATAGAAGTACTTACATTGTGGAAGCTTGAAATGAACTTTAAATCCAAAAACACTAGTGTGTGTTCTTGGTGTTTTGGAAAAACTAGTCAAAACACATAAATGAATGGATTAAAGGATGTACAATCACTAGATTAAGTGATATACTAACTTGAAAGGATTAGAACACTTACTAGTTTGAAGATCTAGAACAAAAACTTGGATGATACTTGAGAGGATATTTTGGAGTTTACTGTTTTGACATTTGGGGAGTAAACACAAATGACTAACTTTTTGGGGAGTAAACTCATACATAGGTATGAGTTCACGGTTTTGGGTGATTTCTCAACCCAAAACATAAAAGTTTGGTCGAGTGTTTCTAAGCCGCGAGGTGTTTGCGGTGTTTAAAATTCAAAACCCGAGACGGAACTTTCTTTCACCCGTTCGTTTAAAAATAATATTAAAATAATCAAATGAACTTTATATTTCTTAAAAATAAGAAATAATGACATTGACTTATGATACGAAGTGGTTGACTTTTAAGGTTTGACCAAATGGAAATTTCGGGTTGTCACATCATTCCCTATTAAAGGGAATTTCGTCCCGAAATTAGAATTTAGATAAGGAAGTAGGTATGAATGATTGAGTCGAGAAGAGGAAACTTCCTAATCGATTTGTTCTAGCGCCCCTAAGTGAAATCGTGTCCTCGGTTGGTATCCCAACGAACCTTCACTAACGGGAGACTGCGTTGCTTCGTCTGCTTGACCTCTCGGTCGAGGGTCACTACAGTTCTAATACGAAGGCGAGGATCTCGACGAGTGGACTTACAAGAGTCCTAACGGAAAGGTACGATTTCTAGGTCAAGACGCGAAAAGTAAAATGTACGTTACCGAGTTCGCGGAGTAGGTCTACTTTGTGCGAGGTATAGGACTGATTCTGGTAAGAATCTCGGAGGTCCTTTCTATCTTGGATTTAGTTTTCCACGCTTTACGAAGCGTATTTAGCCATTCCCAGAGTGAGACTTCCTAAAGAACTTGGTCTCTCACTTGGAATCTCCAAGGTTTCCTTTTCTTGCTCAACCTCCCAGTCAAGGGCCACCCCTTACCGGGTAAAAGTTGTACAGGTTTCTGTGATTTGCGAGGAGTTATGGACGAACTATGACAGTAAGTCTATAAGACCTAGAATTTGGAGAATGTATGTCAGCGTCTTTGGTGTCGACAAATTCTCAACAGTTTTGACAAATTGAAAGAGTACTCAAAAACTCCCACATCACTAACAGTGTGTCATAGGAACCTGACTCTTCAATTTCAAAACTTGTGCTTAGAGAACTTCGCGAAAGTTCCTTTGAAGGTGATGTTTCCAGGGGTTTCTTCTTACTACGAGGGTAGATAAGTAAGTCATTACATGGAGAAATGACGAACTGATCCAAGTAAGAAAGACAGACTCTAATCATTAATCTCATGAATACTATGGGCGTATTGGTCCTATCCGAAAGGTATCACTACGGAATCGAAGTGTCCGCATCGAGTTCGGAAGATAGTCTTCTGGACATCCTTCCCTAACACTCGAACTGGTGATATTCGGATCTCAGACCCATTTCTGAAAGTAATTCTTTCCTTGTGCTTGCTCAACCAACTCATCTATGCGAGGCAGAGATAACGATTTCTACTGGAAAATTTTGACGGAGTCCTCGATAGCCAAGGCACATATGATGCAATATGTCGATCTCTGGAAGAATATGACTGGGGTTCTACAGGGTGAAAAGCCTAGTCTTCTTATTCTATCACTTTGTGGTTTTCTAAGTTGTCTGCACTGTTCTTGTGTCTCCGTAGGTGTTTAGGCTATATGGAAATTTGTTTACAGGAGTCGTACTGGGTTCTAAGTTTGTTCACATGACAATGTGATTACTCTTAGTCTTGAGCAGTTCTCCATCCTGAAGTTCATATTAGAATTCATACATGGTTTCACAATCACAATTTCGTGTATACGAGTCGTATATAATTAAGATTGAAAAGGTAGTCGAATAACTGATTCTTCTTTATGCTCACATCCTTTCGAGGAAAAAGAAGTTAAAGTGGAATCATCAATTCTAAACCTGTAGAACCTTGATTATATATCACTCTTATGTATACATTCCTCAGTGATAGATCGACCGTATGAACCCTTGGATTGAACTTGACGTACTGCACGAGTGGTACTTCGGGGATTTCTTCGGAAAGAAAAGAACTATGAGGTACTCCATGCATGAGTACTTCGGTGTTCTGATATGACGGTTTTGCTAAATAGACGTTTACTGATAAGGAGACGTACTTATGAAACTGTTTTTGTGAGGATCAAATTGAATCGAGTCATATGATAATGTCGGAATCATACTGAAACTTAAAAGACATTAGATGTAAACATAAGACGTTTACAGACAAAACACAACCGTGCAACCATAAACAGAGTTACAGTACTTTAGATTTACTACAAGACTATTGCTGCGAATAACGTATACTACAGAAGACAAGTATACGCCGCACGAGAATCCATATACAGACAGGATCTCACAAAAGGTAAGACTCTAGTTGCACTAGATTTGGATGGGTTATAAGTCTGTTACAACGAAACGCCTAAATTACATTAACGAGGTTTCGACGTAGTTTCTCCTGCAACTGTGATCCTGAGAATCTTCCCATCAGCACCCGAGATCTTCGCTATCGGGCAATCCTTCTTGAGGTGTCCAATTTCACCGCATTGGTGACATATCTGGACAGCACCAACGTTGGTGGTGGAAGTGAGGTGTTTAGCCAGTGTTATGTGGACACGAGTGCCTTCCTCATTACTCCACCTTGGAAATTTCTTCCTAAAGCGTTCGGCTTTATCACTACTTTTGTGTGTAGGGTTGGCCCTGATGATAGGGACTTGAGTGATGGGTCGTGACGGTGCTCTACAGCTACGAGCATGATGCCCTATTTTTACGCAATTGCAACATTACATCTCATGGCAAGCCCCATGATGATGGAAACTACACTTATCACACTTCGGGAGTTTTACCTCCTATGGCCTGCTCGGTACGGGGATGGCAGGGGTTTCCACTTGTTGTTGTTGCATGGCAAGTTTTTTGGGATTTCTTGCGTTCTTTCTGGGCTTGGCGCTTTCGTTTCTTGTTCTCTGTTTTTCGGCTTTGCGAGCCTGTGGCTGTTACCGTTTGATGACTTCTTGGATGGATACTATGATCAGAATCTTCAATGCCATCATCAATATTGATTGTGCTGATAGCACTACAGTGCGCAAGGACAGCTGTCAAGGCAGCCATCACGGCAGTTGTAACTGTGGTTTGAAAGGTAGCGATGTCCAAAGTAAAGGCAGGGGTTTCGTTGCACGGCTGATTGTTTCCGGATGACGACATGATTCTGTAACACGAAAGATAAGGATTTTGTGAGCGATTCTGGTTGACCCTAGGTGTACTTTGATTTGTTCAAGTAAAGAGTAAGAGCTTGTTCTCGAAAGTTTGACCTACATCCCTATGATGCAGTCCTAGTACGGAATGGAAGTGAGTTTGTAGAATGCTCTCAAGACGTTTGTCGTTCAAGCCGAGGTATAGTTGGTGGGTGAATAACATGATCCAACTACTGAAAGAGACTTGGAAATGTCTTCGGAGCTAAATTACTATAGTCCAATGACTTGACTAAAGCAGGTTTCAGATAGACTCCAATGAAAGTACGATGACAGTACTTGAATAAAGAATGACACAGAAGTTAGTCGGTTGTCAATATCTTTGATATTCATGACGTAAAGATTCGGGAAAATGACCTTGTAAAAGGTCTTACATCATATCCAGAGAAGATAGTCCTTGACAGCATAAAGACCTAACCAAAAGTACCTATGGTACAAGATAGTTTCATAGAAAATGCCACATTGGGAATAGACAGAAAAACGATTACTCTTAATAAGGAAAATAAAGTAAAGCATCTACTACTGGCGACGGTCATTCCTCTAGTGATCTCTCAGTTCATCCAGTTGACGTTCCACCTCAAGCATGTGTCTTTTGTACACCCCCTGGCATACGCGGAGTTCTATGACTTCGGCTCATGATTCAGCCAGTGCTTGCAGTAGGGTTTCATGGTTTCTCTCTGATCTCTCACGAGCATCTTCTAGACGAATGGTGTGGAGGGTATGCATTCTCGCATTGGCGACAACTTCGGTGATCTGATGTAGGGCTGTCATGCCTTGAATCTCATTGCGGGCCCCTCTGCGAACCAAGATTGGGAAGATTCTGTCTGCTGAGCCCCCATTGCTCAGGTCATAAAAGCTTCGGTTACCATTAAATGGCATGGGTTGATCTTGTCCTTGGCTCCATGTTTCCAAGCATTCCACCCACTCAGACGTCGGGCCATGAAAAGTCGGACGAGGGTTAGGAATTGGAATGGAAGATGCATGTGGTAGGTTCTCAACCTCGAGTTTGGAGTTAGAATCGTCCAAAAGGTCTTCATCATAGTGATCATTCAAAGGGATAGGATGATCATTCTCTGGCTCTTCTTCAAACCATCCAGCAATGACCTCATTCGGAAGGTACTGGTTGCCGTGGGGATGGAGTCCAACCATGTTATCTACGCGAGAATTGGGGTAAGAGAATAATTATTAGACGAACTGTCTAGATAATTATTTAGAAAATATTCATTAGTTACATCGCTATTTGTGAAGTGCATACCATTTATATGTAATCGAAACAGGATAGGCCTTCGAATAAGTGATCTTAACTCCAAATTCACACAGAATAGGGGTAAAGTAAAATTTTCAGAGATTCTAAGTCTATAACATCCTAGTTACATATAGCCTTTGTGTATCCACTTAGCAACCATTAACTTAGTAATGAAGATCCCGTTTTAGTTCTCAAGTATAAAGTACTTATAGTAACACCAAATACTCCTATAGTATTTTAAGTTTAATGTTATGTTCTACTGTTCTCATTATGGTAGGGTTGGTAAGTGTCACACCCCCGAACCAGACGGCGGAAACGTCCGAGGGCTATTGTGACTTAATTGAATACCATCACAATGATTATACATGAATCATAACATCATTCATCACCATGCATTGAAATATTACAACTGATATTGTTTACATTCAGTACATCATTTTAAACATTACATTTCCATAACATAAACCGTTCGATAGTAATTTAAACTAAACACCATGACATCACTGTATACATATTCTTCGATTTACCTGTTACCTGAGAATACAAGTATTTTGGAAAAACGTCAACATATGAAATGTTGGTGAGTTCATAAGTCATGTTTGAAAAATAATGATTTTTGTGAAGTTTGAAAACCCATAAAATCCGATATTTTCTGAAATGAGTATTGTATATAAGAAAAAGCGTGGAGATCCGTAGTATGCTTGTCGATTTTTGTAAACGTGTATAATTGTTAAACTTTGTATACATCACATAGGTAAGAGTGTTGAATTTCTCGGGAAAACCCGATGTTTTCCTCATACATAAAATTACGTGTCTTATTTATTGTTATACTGATACGACGATTATTCTCGATAATTCCAGGTGACATTGGATTAATTATGGGTTGTGAGTCGTTACAATCACGCATTAATGAAAATGACTAGTTTATAACTACCAAATAAAAACGATCCCTTAGGTGTCGTCCGTACTACTCACTTAATCCAACCACCCTGACTTCTCATAGCCCCACAACCAAGGAGAAAGGAGGGTACGAAGCCCCTGTTATTTCCACAAGTCGTTCAAGGCTATCGGGAATGTGAATGGCACTTGGTCCGACTCGCATTTGACTTCTCGACTTTGCTAGCAGTACCAATGGACCCTTGGGGCCCAACAGCACAATAAAGCTATTGAAAGTCCTTTTACATGGAATTAGGTCATAGAAGGCCCAATAACATGTAAGCGCGTTCCCTTCGGGCCTAAAGATCATGTTATTGGGCTAGTTAGGCCCAACAAGCACGATTTGAAACTTTCAAGCCCAAAGATTGAATATGGAATTCTCGTAAATTTCGCGTGTTTATTGAAGTAGTATTGTTTATTGATTTTTGATTTGTTATTGATTAGAGACCGAATCAATTCGTTTGGTAACGATATTGGTGTTGAAAGTGTATTTGTTATTACGTTTCGCCGGTAGTCGTGATTCTCGTATTTTATCTTAAGGGATTTATTTGTTTAAAAGTAAGAGTTTACCTTTTTATGACCCTTCTTGGATAAAATTTACACTTTTAATCCTTTATATAAAAGAATTTCCATTTTAGTCCTTAAACCATTTTTCTTGACACTTTAGTATCAAAACTTATTGAAAAGACATTTTCAGCCTAGATTTACTTGATAAACAGCTTAAGCCCTTCAAAAATGAAGTTTTCCCGGTTGGAACCCCCATTTTCGCAAACTTTACAGTTTTGGCCCAAAATGGAAATTTTTTGCATTTTTGATCCTTTTTTACTTTAAAAAACAATTTTGACCTTTGAAATGGTTTTAATACACTTGTAATCCTCTGTTTTGCAGGAAGTTGCTTTTCCAGCCCCTCAATTTCAAAAATCTCGCAATTTGGGGCTTATTGGGCCGAAAAGCCCATTTTAGGCCATTATGTTCAAAAATTACATTTTAAGCCCTCAAAAGTGTTGATATTCAGAAAAATTATATTAGAAACTATTTGGGCCCTTTTCGACCTCCATAAATTATCATTTGTTGTTTTGGGCCCTTAGTTTTGTATTTTTGACAATTTGAGCCCAAAAATGGGTTTTATGTCCAAAAATGTTCATCCTAACCAAATAAACTATTTCTCTAGACTTGATTAGTGTAAAATGGTATAAGTTATGTTTATTTCATTCCCCATGTTGTAGATCTCGGTTTTTAGGTACTTTTTGGCTAACATATTCATCACAAAACACATAGAATCATACATACAAGCATAAAAATCACACAAGGCATACATTTACTCATAGATCTACACATGTGCTTGTATTCTCCCCCATAAAAACTTATAAAAACCGAAAGAAAGGGGGTATGAAGCTCACATGGGTGTGGTTTTGGTTTTGGAAGGAAAAGATGAGAAGAATTCGATCCTAGCAACCTTTCTTGAAAGATCTCAAATTTGGATGCTTCTAAGGTGCTAGATCATAAGTTTGAATGAATTAAGAGATGATTTTTGAATGAAATGAATAGCTAGCTTATGGATCCAAGCAATATCTTACCTTAGATGATGATTTTTATGGAAAGGTGAGGGTGTTCTTTGAGAAAGCTTGCTTAATAAAAATTGGATGAAGTGTGTGTGTTTGGGAGCTCTCGGCCGAGAATCAAGAAGAAAGGAGAGAAGAGAGAGGATTGATAAGATGGTTGCATGGAAGTATGAGAGTTGCATGGAAAACCTTGGTGTAAAAGTGAGGTGGCACACACACAAAGTCAACTCTTCCTCTTTGTGGGCATGGGCCGAGAATAGAGAGGGAAGGAGAAGATTTTTGGGCTTTTTGCCCCTAAGCCTATATTATAGTTATGTTAAGTGATGTTTGGTCCAAACAAATATAAGTGTGATTTTTATGACCTATTAGGGCTAAATTAGGTTAATTATGCCCCAAAATGGTTCATATAATTAATTTATTTCATTCTAGGCCCAATATGGCCTAAAATATTGAAATACATGGAAGTGGGTCCAATTAGAGCTCATTTAAGAGTTCTAAGCCCAAGATGGTCAAATTGGAAGCTTATTGGTCCATTGGGCCCAATAAGGAAGTCCTAGTCCAAATGGACTTAACAAGAACTTCTAGGGTTTCCAATTGCTTATTGACTACTTGAAATGCTTGCATGGGGTGTTTGATTGAAATTTTGTTGTCATAGAGTATGCATCATACATGCTCTTATGTCTTTTATTCATAATTTGGCTTAAGTGTTGTAGTTACAAGCCACAAAAATTTCTAGTTGTGACAGTAAGATTCTAGACTTGTTGCAACCACACAATTAAGCTTAGGCACATGCTAGTCAACCCTCGGATAATATAGGTGATCAGGCTATATCTTCCCAGTTTTGACCATATGTCTCTAAGCCCACCTGTGTTGCCCAAAAATCGTAATTCTTTTGTACTGTCCTAGTGACACTGATTTTAGTATGAATGCAGGCACATATACTTTATTAAATATTTTATTATTTAAAGTATAAACTCTTGGTCAGAGTACTTTTAATCACTTATGTATTTATAGTTAGTATATCTTTTATGGGTTGATATACTTAATTCACTATAAACAATGCTCTGATACCAATCTGTCACACCCCAAAACCAAGAACGGCGGAAACGTTCTGGGTGGAGGACGTCCAGTATCACAACAATGAAAAGTAGTAAACATGCAACAACATCATCCATTGCATTAATAATATAATTATTATACAAGTATGTTCTGTCAAATTTTGATAAACACTAAAGCTTAACTCAAAATGAAAGATGAGTCTTGAACGAGCTCCATCTTCCCTAAACCTTGCATCGGTACCTGTCTATGATGACCTGAGGATACAAGTAATTTTGAAAGTGAGCATCAACTTTGAAGCTGGTGAGGTCATAAGTATTTTAGTGTCTTAATTTGTATGTAAGAATTTGTATGTATATGAATTGTAAGTATTGAAAATGTATATGAACTGTAAGTATGGAAAATGTATATGAACGGTAAGTGTAAAAATGTTTGTAAAACAATTGTAAACGTTTGAAAAACCCTAGCAATCCCTATGATTCCTACTATTATATAAAGGGTGTCTTCTATCAAGACCTAACTGTTCTCAATGTAGTCTTCTACCAAGACTTAACTATTCTAAATGTTCGTTTCTTGTAAAAGTGTGTAATTTTCCAAAGTGTAACTATCATTAACAATATATAGTTTTTACATTTAATGTTTAAGTGAAATGATCACTAAATATATGTAAGGGGGAAATTAATGTAGTACTGTAGTGTTGTATTATAGGAACTACTGTTGTACTAACTACCTTAAACCGGATTTATATAAAGGTATCATGTGATTAATTGTACCATGCTATCGACTGGTAACAATGACAAAGGTATGGTCGTAAAAAAGAAATGACGTTTGGCACCCGCAGACCTGCAGGTCCGGCTGTAGCTAGCATCAAGGTGTAGGATAGTCAATCCAGTATAGATCTATACACAAACTCACGCTCTCCCTCCAAGAGACTTTAGCTACAACTCGGGCCATGACATTTAAGGCATGCTCCGATACAGTGGATCACAATTCTGTCAATGTATATATGTATATGTAATGTATTGTTACTCGTTCTAGTATTGTTGTATATGTTCTCTTTCTAGTATAGTTGTATATGTCCTTCCACTAGTATAATTGTATATGTTCTTCCTCTAGTATAGTTGTGTATGTACTCATAGTAATGTAATGTATATGTTCTCATAGTAATGTATGTTCTCTCTATCTAGCAAGTATTGACTCATTAATAAACTGACTCATTGTATGATATCGCATTCTAGTAATAGTTCTAGTATCTTCCTAAACTACCCATATGGTAGTTTACTAGTAATCTAACTGGTACGTATGGACATGGATGTATACCCTTGCTACCCAAGGGCATGGGATGAACTGGAAGGGCCTTTATGACTATACATGTACACATGTTATATAACTAATATTTAAACGACCTTCGGACGAGTACCCGATATCCCACCAGACCACATCTCAAGCGCGAAAAGGAAATAGGGTGGATAGCCTTCCTAAGTCTTTTAAACATTTCTTATATAACTATACATATAGAGGCATGCAATTTATAATATAAAAGCATAAAATAAGTTTTGTAAAACCTTTGAACATAATTATTATCTAAGATAAGATCGACTTGATGTCAATCTATAAAACGGTTTGAAGGGATGGGTTTGATAAAACAGTTTAAGTATAAGGAAGCATTTGTTTGAAACACAATTGTAAATGAGTTTGAATGGAAACATACAGAGTAAAATGTACAGTTTAATAAGGATTTTTAAACATAATAAGTGTTTACAATAAACATTTGAAGGAAATTGTTTGGTAAAACGGCTAATGAGTAGCCAATCATTCGAATGCTGATTATTAATCATATGTGATTGATATAATAATTAGCATAATTCTACTTGTATCCCCCCATAAAACATTTAAAAACGGTTAAAACGTTGATTAAGGGGTATGAACTCACTTGTAGCAAGTGGATCGGAAGGAAGTGTCGGATAAGTGCTTGGTGGCAAGTGAAGACTTAGACACGCACAAAGATCCAAATAACATATAAGGATATATGTATATAAACAATTAGTCTTTAAACAACTAATAAACAAATTCAAGACACACTAAGGCATCACAAACACTTTGTATAAGTGTTATAAGTGCTAAGGAGTGCATCTAAGTGTTGTAGGGAAAGGCTAATGTGTTTGGGGTTCAAGGGTAAACTCCCTTGGAGTTTACGGTTTTGATGGTCATAACCTAGGGAGTTTACGGCAGTAAACTCTATAGTTTACGGTCTTAAAATCTATCCATATTGACCATGTGTTGGTTTGAATTCTTCTAAGCTATTCCAAGCATTCCAACGTCATGATTTAGCCTTAGGAAGTGTTGTGTGGTATCAAAACACTCCTAAATGGAGTTTACGGTCTAAGGACCATTTCTCCATGAGTTTACTTCCTTAAACTCATGAGTTTACTACCTTAAACTCATGAGTTTACTACCTTAAACTCACATGTTTGGTATTTGGCGGTTTTCAAGTCCTTAGCTCAAACATGGCACTAGTCTAGGTTAGATTCTAGGCATAAGGAACAACCATGGTCCATTTATGGGACATTTACAAAACATTTGAGGTGTTTACGGTTTTTAGAGATCCCCAAACCGTAAACACATAAAAAATATATGATTTTGGTGCTTTTTGTGTGATACGCTCATCAAGGATGGATCTAGACAAGTCCCTAAGGCATTGTGAAGCATCTATACACCCTAAAGCACCCTAAGGCACTATATTTGGTGTTTACGGTTTTGGGAGCCTCCCAAAACCGTGAACACCTTATTCTTGGTGTTCTTGGGACTTTTCCTTGGTATAAACATGTATAGCTAGCTTTGAATGACTGTAGGATAGAAGTACTTACATTGTGGAAGCTTGAAATGAACTTTAAATCCAAAAACACTAGTGTGTGTTCTTGGTGTTTTGGAAAAACTAGTCAAAACACATAAATGAATGGATTAAAGGATGTACAATCACTAGATTAAGTGATATACTAACTTGAAAGGATTAGAACACTTACTAGTTTGAAGATCTAGAACAAAAACTTGGATGATACTTGAGAGGATATTTTGGAGTTTACCCTTTTGACATTTGGGGAGTAAACACAAATGACTAACTTTTTGGGGAGTAAACTCATACATAGGTATGAGTTCACGGTTTTGGGTGATTTCTCAACCCAAAACATAAAAGTTTGGTCGGGTGTTTCTAAGCCGCGAGGTGTTTGCGGTTTTTAAAATTCAAAACCCGAGACGGCACTTTCTTTCACCCGCTCGTTTAAAAATAATATTAAAATAATCAAACGAACTTTATATTTCTTAAAAATATGAAATAATGACATTGACTTATGATACGAAGTGGTTGACTTTTAAGGTTTAACCAAATGGAAATTTCGGGTTGTCACATGATGCCCAAATGATACTAAAAGAAAAAAAATAGAAAGCTAAGGAAAGAACAAAGAAAGATGCGGAACGAGCCTTCGGAGCCTTAAAATAGGTTTGAAAAATTCAAAAATACCCAACACATTTTTACAGATTAGGCCAAACTTGCAAATACTTTGTATACGTGTATTGTATATCATAATATAATTTTAGAAGATGAAATATTAGCGATATGTTAGTATGATAAAAGTGAAATTGTTTTGAGACAACTATATGAGATTGATAATGAAGAATACATGGCTAGAAGAGTGATAATATATAATGTGGAAATCCATTACAATCTGACTTAGTGGAACATATTTTGAGTATTGACCACATTGATTTGAAATTAGAACACGTAGATGATTTGGGAGGCCAATTTTCGGATAAACTTTATATAGATTTTAATAGTTGTGTATTATATGTTTCTAATGTATAATGTTTTTAATTGTTTTTATGTATTTCTTTTATTTCAATTTAATAAAAATTATAATTTTTTATCTAAATCTAGATGCTAATAAAATTAACTTAAAAGAAAAAATATACCAAATCGGCCTAGAGGTGAGGAGTAAATCTCTCAAATGAAAGGTTAAAGGTTCAAGTCTCACTTGGAGACATAGGTAGTGTTTAGGATTACATTAGGAGTAGGATGATTTGTGGTTTTAAAAAAAATTATGTGGCAAAATGGCAAATCGTTCCTATCAAATGAAAAAAATTAGGATACAACGACATGGACTCTCTCACATAGTATTCGATCCATCTATGTTAAGCTTCGTATATTTTGTGGGATAAAGATTTGATCCATGTCCCGCTTTTATCTCCTTTCAGGTTCCTTATTCAGAGGTTGTTTACCTTAAAATATACTTCAACAAGCTTCAATAATTTTGTAGAAATCGGGAAAACAAAGATTGAAGTCAAAATCATGCTAAACAAATGTTTCATTACTTTACAACAAATAAAAAAATTACAAAAACTAAATAGTGATGTACTTTTTCTTTCTATTCATATGAAATGGTGACAAGTGTCATATTTTAATAAAATTGTTAATAATTTTGACTTGTTTGTATGGATCTGGAAGTTCTGAACTTCGTGGAGGCTGTAGGAACACCACCTTGCGTACACGTGGTGTGAGGGCTCATGGTTCTCTCGACGCTCCTCAATGGCATAAAATGGAACTGCCACATGACTATTGGTGCCAAAAGATCAATTTTTATTTTTTAATAAAATTACTTATAAATACATCTCATCATCAATCCATTTTATTCACACCACTCTTTTTTTCCTCTATATTTTATATAATTTCAAGACCTATTTGATCAAAAAATGAAGCAAATCTCAAACACCCCTTGACAAAACCCAAACCCACACCCACACCCACACTCGATCACTACCTCTCCTATGGGATTCGCCAGATACATAAGTTATATGAAACTAATAAACACCCAAGATTCACCCCAAATACCATACCAACAAACTGTTTTGAATACTGCCTCACATCCTATGCAATTTTCTTTACCAACATACTTTTAACAAAATGTTTATGGTCAATAACCAAATTTGCCACAAACTTTTTTGGTACATCATCTTCCATGGAAAATTTCAAAACATATACAACCTTCAACCAATTCAAACCCAATAACCACCACCCACACAAACCTCAGTTAAATTGTTACTGAAACTCAAGTCGAAGGTAGTTGGAGAGGGAAAGGGAAAGCAAAATCAAAAGGGAAAAAAAGAGACAACCAAGAAACTCTACAATGGTAGATGTTGGAGGAGGAATATACTTTAGTGGAAGCGTGGTGTAGTGTAGGACATCAAACAATAAAACTAAAGGAAATGGTATGAGGAAAACACTTTTTGTGAAGCACCACTAATAAATTTTCATGTTTTTTTGAAAAAGTTCTAAACCACGACATCGATATGCTAAGTCGCAAATTGCAAGAACTGAACAAAACGTAAACAAAATTCAGTGGTATCTGCAACAAGCTTTATTTGAAAAAGGAAAGAGGATGTAACGACTTCGATTAATTTAAAGTATAAAGGAGCAATATCTAGTGGGATGGGTCATACTTTCGAGTTTGAGAGACCATGAGAGATGTTGAGAAAAAAAATAAACTTAATGTCAAATGTCGTTGGAGGCACAATCTAAAACGTCAAGAAATTTGAGTTTGGTCGATATTTCTGATGCACAGACTTACACCCACCATAACGATGACACAAATGAAATTATGGACGACATTGAAGAGATCACACCTCCTTGGTTACCGGTATGACAACACAAGGCGAAGCATGGGGCAAAACATGCGTAGGAAAGTGACAGGAAAGCAGAAATCGATGAGAAATTCTAGAAACATATAATATTACAACAAGAAAAAAAATGTTTTGAGATATTAGCGGTTGGTAATACTTTGACCACAAGAAATGACCGAGCAAGTGAGACAAATTTGAGAAGAACTCAAGAATGACTTGTCAAATCTTAGGACCAACATCGAAGATTTTGCACCAGAAGATTTTGAAGTGATGCAAGCGTCGAAGGCGAATACTCGTGAAAAAATTTAGGGAAAATTTTTAATTGTTAGAATCATTGAATGTTTTTAATTTATCAAAAGTTTTTTTGGTCTTGTAACGTTTTCATTTTAAATTTTAAGGTTATGTTTTTATTCAAAATATCAGACTTTTATTTAAATTATATGTTTTACATAACAACACACTATTTTTCTTAATTATTGAAAAAAAATGAAAAATGAATAATAAAAGAGAGAAACACAAAAAAAAATCATAACTTAAAAATTAAAATGGTGTTGTGTTTAGAGTGATATTATAGATGTTGTGACAAAAATTTGATACGAAAAGGGTGACGTATAACCACCACCTTTAAAATTTTATCACATTGCATAGAATATATATATATATATATATATATATATATATATATATATATATATATATATATATATATATATATATATATAGCAAGCTTCAAATGTTTCTAGCAACTATTCTGTTCTTAAATGCACCAATGAGAATTCAAAAAATAATAAAATATTTAATAAATCATTTAAGGGTATTTTGGACCTTTTGTACTTTAATTAAGGGATAATTTAAATGAATTACTGCAATTAAGGAAATAATATATATATATATATATATATATATATATATATATATATATATATATATATATATATATATATATATTTGACATATTCTCTCTCTTATATTAGACAACGCTTCTGCTTTTTCACCTACAGGTAGATCGACAAAAGGACTCAAGTGAGCCGGAGATGTAGCCTATTTTATGACATTCACATCGCCTGCCTTCCGATTCTCTCGGCCGCTACTGGTTATCGTGGCTATCGATCTAGGGAGGCTAAACATGGAGGATTTTCAGCCGAAGAACGCTAGGTTTTATCAATCATCGATTTTCAGTTGGCGGTTGCATTTAGGGTTTATCAATCATCGATTTTCACCATCGTCATCACCGATCTCCATCTTTAGCCCATTGTCACCATTGGCAAACACATTATCATCAGATCGAACCTTTATTGATGTTGGTGATCTTTTTTTAGCGATTCAATGTATAAGAAAACCTAACTGGGGTTGAATACAATCATACACGCACAATAGGTAAATGAATCTCATATATATTTTTTTACGAAGAAAGATTGAATCAGAAGGTTTCTTCTATTTCAATTTATGAATTTAACTGGGGTTGATGTTTTTTAGTGTTTTTGTTTTAAATTTAGTGACCGATATTATAGTTTTGATTGGTGTTTTCTTTAACTTAGCCGAATTTGATATTTTTTTAGTGTTGCTTAAGTGTTTTTTAGTGTTCATTTCTCATGTAATACCATTCTGATAGAGTATGATATCAAGAACACATGTTTTATGTAATAATTATATTCTCATTGAATGGATAAGTTCATTCTCATAATTTTTATCATTAACAAATCAATGCTTACCATTTGGCTTGTTTTATGGTAATGGTTATGAGGTGTTTGTTGAAATGCTAAAAACAATCAAAGAATCTAACCATGTGGTATGCATTTTGTCCGAATTTCTAGAAACACATGTTTATTTTATATTTACATTCCAATAGAATGAACAAGTTTTTGTATTATGGAAAAGAAACTAATCATGGTGAACGATAGTGTAATCTAGAATAATGTATTTCATGTATAACATTCTAAAGCATAGACCGCATAAATTCATTCTGGCAGAATGTCTTTAAGAATGTATGTGAACAACAAGTATATTTGTTTAACTAGTAATATGCTAGAATAAATTAAAAGTCTTTAATGTCTAACATATTCTATTAGAATTTACAGTTTTATTCTTTTAGAATATACTAAAAGTTTTAATATTTTAAAGTTATTATGTTTTCTTTATGGATATAGATTTTGAAGAGGGTGCCTGTAAGTCGCCAATCTGCTTGTGTATCAATCAGATCCGTTTGATGGTGCGAAATCCCAATCAAACGGATGGTGTCAGATCAAATAGAAGAGAAGGAGAAGAAGAAGAAGATGATGATGATGATGAATCTATGTATGATATGATTAGAATGAAGATCGGGATACAAGATTCACACACACTAACACACACTCTCTTTTCTCTCTCTCTAGAACACCTTCAAATGCACACACTTACACTCCTCTAGTGTTCATCACTCTATTCCTCACACCCCTCACCCCTATATATATACTTGGGCCGCAAACTGGGTTTACGGTCTTAAACTCGGTTTACGGTCGTAAACTT
Organism: Lactuca serriola; assembly: GCF_051521515.1. Classification (NCBI taxonomy): domain Eukaryota; kingdom Viridiplantae; phylum Streptophyta; class Magnoliopsida; order Asterales; family Asteraceae; genus Lactuca; species Lactuca serriola. The sequence goes on from NC_136412.1 coordinate 211,146,059, forward strand.
GTTTACGGCCGTAAACTCTGTTTACAGTCATAAACACACTTCCTGACCGTAAACTCATAAAATATTACAGAAAATTACAATCAACTAGAAAAGCAAATAAACCATATTTTTGACCCAACAATCTCCCCCTTGGTTTATAGCTTTCTTTTCTAAAATAACCCAACAAGCTCCCCCTAAAAAGTAGCTGGCTTTTCTTGTCAATATTCATTGGGAGCTTTGGCTTCAGCTTTCATCTTCAGTTTCTTCATCTTGAGCAGTTGAGCTTTTCTTCAAAATTTGGCATTGAACGCACATTGGGTGAGGAGGCTTGACGTACTGATTCTTGAAAGACAACGCTTTCAGCTTGAGAATCTTTAGAGAGAACATCAGAGAGAACTAATCTTCTGGATCACTTCAGCAGGTTCAAGATGGAAGCAAATTGATTGAGGAGGCTTCAATGCAATCTGTCACATAATCTGCAATTGCTTGACCTTGCTACTAGGGTTGAAAGATTTAATGTCGAAAGAATAATCTTCATTTCTTACTCCTTCGAATGAGAATTCTTCGATGATCACGGATGAAGCCTTGGCTCAGAAATGTTCGACACAAACTCCATGAGTTTCATCTTCACCTGAATTCACTATTCAAGACAAAACAAAACTAAAAGAAAAATTTAGCACACAATTTTTTTTTTAATTTTTAATTCTCCCCTAATATTTAAATTAAAAGAAAACTATGAACAAAGTTTTTAGACAACCTTTATCCGCTTGTCGGTACCTTCTATCTTCATGTCTTTGTCTGGTCGATCGCCGGTATTGTGGTCCACTTAAACACGAAAAATTGTGACAATTTTTAGGACATACTAATAATTGTAAGACAAAGTGATCCTAAGTTCCTAGAAACTATTTCTTAAGGACCATTCAGATGACGACGACCAGGGATATTGTTGTCCACCTAAATTGAGCAGCGAGATCTATAGACAATCTTTGAGTGTTCAATTTTAATTGTACTGGAACATGTTCTCGCTTCCTGATATGCCCCAGTAATCAAGGACTTCCAGAGTACTCCTTACATCGGGTGAGCAGACAATCATTAGGACAGAAGATAGATTTAGATTATTATCACTTATAGTTTTTAGAGGAATTGAGAAGTAGAAGGTTCCATATGTTGTGTACCAGGTCGGATTGTTAATCACGCAAAGGAGACAGCATATGGCTAACAGATAAGAACAATTTCATAGAAATAGATTTGCATATGTTGCAGTCCAGGTCGGATCTCTTCCAATCGCGCAACGGGTGCAACATATGACTGACAGATAGGAAGAGAAAGAAAACAATTTTCTACAGACCTAATTCATCGGAATTTAGCAGTCGCCCCATCAATACCGGAATTAAGGACAAAATCCGCACATCGAGGAAAAGTTAAACCACGGTTCTAGATACATGTTCATTTAATGTGACGAGTAGATTCCCATACATATCTCCCTGCTCAACCTATCCAAGCGTCGTATTGTCAGGCTAAACGGATCTAACAAGGTCAAGATTTGTCGAGTCTATAGATTTCCTGAGTTCAACTCTGCCTAGTCAAGTCCATTTAGAATCTTTCGTGCCTACCGACACATCAAACCCAAGGCATAGACCCTTCAACTTCGGGTACGTTACGCAGACTTAGATTGCCTGTTATCACTAGCTAATAGCACTTCCCAAAACATCTCCTACAAGCACATTCCATTAACACTATATTTTTGATTTTCTGATTTTCTAATGTTTTTGGATTTTTTTTATTTTTAAAATTTTCTAATTTTTCTTTTGTTTTTATTTCTCTCCCTAAATTTGTGCATAGGAGAGAAACGAAAGTAAATGCGCAAATTTAAACTATCCTAAAACAAAAATTAGTCTTTAAAGCAAATCAGCTTAAGAAAAACTCAGGAGTATAGAGAAGAAAACGCAAACCGTAAGTCACCGATTGTATTTTGCATCCAGAAGGTCTAAGAACAGCACGCGTAATCTCAGAACAGATCCAAAAATTCTTCATATCGTTAAGCACTAATCACATGAGTGATCTCTTCCTTTCTTCCCTTCCCGCAAAGGACACATACTCCCAAACAATGTTCTGAGTGTTGTACAGTTGAGATATGCCTCCTATCATGTGCCTGGAACAGCCACTACCAACAAACCAAAGTCTGATGATATACCTCCATAGCTGCTCCGACAAAGAGCGGGATTAGTTGGTCTTTGGAACCCATTCCATTTTGAAACTGGGTCGACCTTTGTCATCCTTGCACGGTACTCTCTCCCATGACATATCCTGTTTATCACAAACAGAAGATGAAGAAATATTAGATTCATTAGTTGATTTGGGAGAGTGAGCCTTTGGAACCCATTTATAGTTGGGTTTAACCCATTTCTTTTTCGATCTGATGGGTGGCTCAGTACTTGCTTTTGATCTTGATGTCGGCCTTTGAGAGGACTATGATTTTGGCTTCATAGGAGCATCTCTTGCATTTAGCTTCTTGGCCTGCATTCCCTTATTTCCCTTGGGATTCGGATTCTTGGCCTTGTAGGTTTGATTCTTCACCTTTTGCGCGTTTTTCCATCCTTGCGCGTTGTAGGGAACGTATGCGCGATTAGGACAATTTTTGGCAATGTGTACAGGTGTTCCACAGTGAAAACATGTCTTTTTCTTCACTGTGAAGTTGTTTCTTCCTGGCCCTGGTGGCGTATCCTTGCCTTGTCTCTTGTTGTTCCCACATGCATACTTGCAACAAGAACTCTGTTGCATTGGAATTGGTGGCCTGTATTTCTCAACGACAGGTTGATCAGAAGTAGTTTAGTTCGAAGCAACAGATTCAGAGTTCAAGGAGATGTTGGTTTGTTCAATGGTGTTCTCCTTGTTCTCATCCTCTGCTACTTTACCTGCACATGAAGTAGAAACATTAGTATTTTGAACATTAATAACTCCTCCTGACACAAATCCAGCTCGTTTTCCATATTGAAGATGTGCCTCCCTGCCAATTTCTTCATGTGTCATAGGGATGGATGTATAGTTATGATTGAAAGGTGGAGGAACACTATTATACCCTAGACCCTTGTTTTGATTACCTTTGAATTTTAATTGGTTTTCAAATGAGGACTCGACTGTCTTACTTGACGCAGTGTAATTTTTGAAACTAACATTTGTTTTTCCACACTTAATTTTCAAAGCGTCAAGTTCTTCGGTTACAGCATCAAGTTGTCTCTTAATATAGTCATAAAGTTCACATTTTTCACTGTATTGTGTCTGAATTCTCTTAAAATCCTTTACTTTTGTTTCTAACTGGGCCTTCATGGGTTTCTATCCTTTCCTCAGTTGATATCTTTCATATCTCAGGTCCTCAACTTCTCTTTTTAATAAATCATTATGTTCACAAAGAAGTTTAATCGTAGCTTCACACGATTGAGAACATGAAACTTCACATGATTGAGAACATGAAACTTCATTGACCGGAATGTTTGTGGAACTCATTGTTTTTCAACAATTCAAAGCGTCAAGTTCTTCAATTATATCAGCCAGACTAAGACGATTGAGATCTTTAGTCTTCTTGATGTCAGCCACGTCCATATCCCATGATTTCGGAAGTGCATTCAGCAACTTTTTGTTTATCTCAGATTTGGTCAAGAAGATCCCAACTATATTCATCTCAGTAGAGAGTGTGGTAAATCGCTGCAACTAAGCTTCTAGGGTTTCTCCAGGGATATAATCGAACATGTTGAAATTTTCTCTTAACATCTCCTGACGACTCTCTTTCATGTTTTCAATTCCCTCATAAACTTCAAAAACTATTAAAAGCACAACTAGAACTTAAAATTCAAACTTAAATTTAAAAAAAAATGCCCTTCGACTATAAACCTCAAAAGTCAAACTTAAAAGTCAAATTTAAAAAGTCAAACTCAAAAGTCAAACTTGAAAAGTCAAACTTGAAAAGTCAAACTTGAAAGGTCAAACTTAAAAGTCAAACTGAAAAGCTAAATTTGAAAATTTACAAGTAAACGAGAAAGTCAAAGTTTAAAGTCAAAGGTCAAACTTTAAATGTCAAAGTCAAAATTTTAAGTAAAAAGTCAAAATTAAAAATTAAAATTTTTGGTTGAAAATGGAGCTTAAAAGTTAAAGAAATTGATTTATGGGCAAAAAGTGTAAAATTTGCGAAACTTGGAAGCGGCAAGGAGTGGTTAAGTTTAAAATTTGGGAGGGAAGGAACAAAGTCGTTGCTGGTGGAGTTGGTAAAGCGTCGGGTTGATGAATCAAAGGTCGTGGGTTCGATTCTCGGCTCCTCCAAAGCACGTCTTATTTTTGATGCGAGACGAGAAGTTGCTTGCGAGGACGAGGCAAGGCGATGCGATGCGAGGACCTGGAGCAAGGTGCGAGACCGTAAACGTTGCTGACCGTAAACGCGAGCCGTAAACTCCGAGGCCTCGGACCGTAAACTCCGGATCGTAAGCTCGGAAACCCTAGCCGTAAACGCCGCCGCCGACTGTAAACACTTCGGGAATCGCTGTTCTTGACGAAAAACAGCGTTTTGCCCCTTTTTGCTCCAAAACTCGATCAAAAACTCGTTTTTAGGAAAAACGCAAAGAAGAAACCCCCCCTTATTTTGCCAAGATCTATCCAAAAAACGCAAAAATATCTTCAAAATAAGATCAAATAAGCTCCAGATCTGACAAAATTGACTGATACAATCCAAACTCTGATACCAATTGTAAGTCCCCAATTTCCTTGTGTATCAATCAGATCCGTTTGATGGTGGGGAATCCCAATCAAACGGATGATGTCAGATCAAATAGAAGAGAAGGAGAAGAAGAAGAAGATGATGAATCTATGTATGATATGATTAGAATGAAGATCCAGATATAAGATTCACACATACTAACATACACTCTCTTTTTTCTCTCTTTAGAACACCTTCAAATGCACACACTTAAGCTCCTCTAATGTTCATCACTCTACTCCTCACACCCCTCACCCCTATATATATATATATATATATATATATATATATATATATATATATATATATATATACTTGGGCCGCAAACTGGGTTTACGGTCATAAACGTGTTTACGGCCGTAAACTTTGTTTACGGTCGTAAACACACTTCCTGACCGTAGACTCATAAAATATTACAGAAAATTACAATCAACTAGAAAAGAAAAGTATAAACCATATTTTTGACCCAACGGTGCCATTGATGTGAAAAAAGAAGAAAACATGGAGAATGAGAGTATTCTAGTAGAATGTATTGTGCAAGAATGTATAAAGTGTTTTGTTAGATTTTGATGTTTTTATTTTTATTTTTTTAACCATTATTAGCTTTCATCTTTAAGAATAAATGTAATTCTTAAACCATTATTAATCATTTTTTTCAGAATGAATGTAATAGTTGTTTACTCTTATGAAAGGCTCAATAAGTGGTTTGGTCTAGGCTTTGCATTGTAATAGTGGTTTTGTATAGATAGAGTATTTTGGTAGGCTTGGTGGTTGGTTTACGAGTCTGTAATGAGTTTACGGCTGTAAACACCTCATAGCCGTAAACTCTTTTCAGTCGTAGGTTGTACTCTTACCTTGAACGATCATTCATTTCCCATCGATCTTATGCCGGTTTCCATAAAGAGCTTTGATGTCATCATTGGCATGGATTGGTTGAGTCCCAATCATGCTGATATCCTCTGTTTCGAAAAAGCTATCCGTCTCAACCTTCCTATGGGTCAGAATCTCATAATCTATGGCGATAAACTCAGCTCCAATCTTTGCATAATTTCCTGCATCAATGCTCAGAAACTCTTGCGAAAGGAATGCCAAGCATTCCTATCCCATGTAATCAATGAAAAACAGGAAGTTAGAGACCTCGTGAGCATCCGCAAAGTCTGTAACTTTTCTGATGTCTTTCCCGAAGAGCTCCCGGGAATTCCTCCTGAACGTCAAGTCGAATTTCGCATTGACCTAATCCCTGGAGCTACCCCCGTAGCCAAATCTCCATATCGCTTAGCTCCAGCAGAAATGTAGGAGTTATCCAGTCAACTCAATGAGTTACTCAGCAAAGGGTTCATCAGACCGAGTTCCTCACCCTGGGGAGCTCCGGTTTTGTTTGTGAAGAAGAAATATGGATCCTTCCGGATGTGTATCGATTACTGTGAGTTGAATAAGTTGACCGTCAAGAACCGATATCCTCTTCCGCGAATAGATCACCTCTTTGACCAACTTCAAGGAGCCAACTACTTCTCAAAGATAGACCTTCGGTCAGGGTACCATCAGCTACGAGTTCATGAGAGCGATGTTTCCAAAACAGCTTTCAAGACTCGGTATGGACACTACGAGTTCGTAGTGATGCCGTTCGATCTAACCAACGCACCGGCAGTGTTCATGGACCTGATGAACCGGGTGTGTCGTCCCTTCTTAGACAAGTTCATCATTGTGTTCATAGATGACATACTTGTCTACTCCAGAAGTGAAGAAGATCACAAACAGCACTTGAGGCTAGTATTGGAAACCCTTAGATCCGAAAAGCTATACGTGAAATTTTCCAATTGTGAATTCTGGATTCGGAAGGTAACTTTACTCGGTCACGTGGTAAGCGAGGAGGTTATTCATGTGGATCCATCCAAGATCAAAGCGATAGAGAATTGGTCGGCACCGAACACACCCACAGAAATCCGTCAATTCTTGGGTCTAGCCGGCTATTATCGGAGATTCATCCAAACATTTTCCAGAATCGCCAAACCTCTAACCACTCTGACACAGAAAGGTGTACCCTTTTGTTGGAGTGAAAAGCAAGAAAACACATTCAAAACATTAAAGCGAGCCTTGTGTAGCGCACCGGTCTTGTCCCTGCCCGAAGGAACAGAGGACTTCATTGTTTATTGTGATGCGTCTAACCAAGGCTTAGGCTGTGTGCTTATGCGAAGGGGAAAAGTGATTGCGTATGCCTCGAGACAGCTGAAGGCACACGAGATCAACTATACTACTCATGACTTGGAACTAGGAGTCGTAGTCTTTGCACTGAAGATTTGGAGACATTATCTCTACGGAACTAAGTGTACGATCTTCACTGACCATAAGAGCCTGCAGCACATCTTTGATCAGAAGGACTTAAACATGAGGCAACAACGATGGGTAGAACTACTCAGCGACTATGATTGTGAAGTTCGCTACCATCCCAGCAAGACCAATGTGGTGGCAGATGGCCTTAGCCGAAAGGATAGTTCAAGTCGCAAAGTGAAGACCCTGACGATGACTATCCATTCCCATTTATCCATGCAAATTCGAGAGGCCCAATTAGAATCCCTTAAACCTGAGAACGTGTCAAGCGAAGCCTTGAGGAGAATGGACAACAAAATTGAGATCAGAGGTGACGGGGTCTATTGTTTCATGGACCGAATCTGGATCCCAAAGTTTGGAGGATTCAGGGAGATTGTCATGGAGGAAGTGCACAAGACTAGATACTCCATTCACCCGGGTTCTGATAAGATGTACTTGGATCTTAAGAAACAATACCGGTGGCCCAACATGAAAGCTGAGATTGCTACATTTGTGGGTAAGTGCGTGACTTGCGCCAAGGTGAAAGTTGAGTCCCAGAAACCCTCGGGTCTGATCCAGCAACCCGAAATACCTGAGTGGAAATGGGAGATGATTACCATGGACTTCATCACCAAGTTACCCAAGTTTCCGAGTGGGTACGACACCATTTGGGTAATTGTCGATCGTTTGACCAAATCCGCTCACTTCATTCCGATCAAAGAGCCATTCATGATGGATAAATTCATGCGGATCTACATCCAGGATGTAGTCCGACTGTATGGTGTACCTGGGTCCATTATCTCCGACCGAGATAGCAGGTTTACCTCAAGGTTTTGGCAATCCCTTCAGAAAGCTCTTGGAACTAGGCTAGACATGAGTACGGCCTATCATCCTCAGACCGATGGACAGAGTGAGAGAACTATCCAAACTATGGAAGACATGATTAGAGCATGTGTCATCGATTTCGGCAAATCGTCGGACACACATTTGCCTTTGATCGAGTTCTCGTATAACAACAGTTACCACACTAGTATCAAGACTGCCCCGTTTGAAACCCTCTACGGTCGCAAGTGCAGATCCCCTCTGTGCTAGGCCGAGGTAGGGGACACACAGCTAGCCAAGAGTCGATTCCCCGATAGTGCTCTCACTGGTCCTGAAATCATTCGCGAAACCACCGAAAAGATCATTCAAATCCAGGAACAATTGAAAGCTTCACGAGATCGCCAAAAGAGTTACGCTGATAACCGACAGAAACCTCTGTAGTTTCAGGTTGGAGACCGTGTCCTGTTGAATGTCTCACCCTGGAAAGGCATGGTACGCTTCGGAAAGCGTGGGAAACTTAATCCGAGGTACATTGGACCCTTCGAGATCCTCGCCAGGATCAGTCCGGTAGTCTATAAACTTCGATTACCCCATGAGCTTAGTAACATCCATCCGGTATTCCACGTCTCGAATCTTAAAAAATGCTTATCCGATGAAACCCTCGTGATTCCCTTAGACGAGATTGAGATCAACGAAAACTTGAACTTCGTGGAAGAACCAATCGAAATCATGGATCGAGAGATCAAACGCACGAAACAAAGCCGCATCCCGATAGTGAAAGTTCGCTGGAATGCCAAGCGGGGACCGGAATTCACTTGGGAGCGTGAAGACTCGATGAAGCAGAAGTATCCGCATCTCTTTTCGAATCCATGATTTGTATCTTAATTCTGAATTTCGGGACGAAATTCCCTCTAACGGGGGGATAATGTGACAACCCGAAGTTCGTTCATTATTTGTAACCCTTTTCGTTAATACATTCGTCGTTTTCAATTTCGTTTCCGTTTATGTCATTAAATTAAGTCATAAATGTGGGATTTCTATTATGACTTAATGGGTGTCCTAACGCGTTTAGAACTCATATTAACACCCCATTCTAGTAATCGGAATATTTTTAGAATCGACGATATCGGGTTACGACAACTTAATCGGGTGCGACCAAAAGCCACGTCTAACGTCGGTATCGGGTAGAATTCCACCGTGTCCTGAACTTGGAACATATTTAAAGTGGATTAAGCTTCCATTTGAAGCTTTTTCACTCTCTCACTACACTCTCTCTAACCTCTATCCTCAATCCAAACTTAAGGTCCAAAATCATCAAATTAAGGCTCCAATTCATCAAGGTAACTTCCCTAACTCATAGATTAGCATCCTTAGCCTTCAAATTCGTGTTTAATCTATGGAAAAGGACCATGTTCATGCATTAATGGCCCTGGAACATGCTTGGGCCGTAAACACACATCAAGGGGGTTTTTGAGCCTTAAAACCCTTCCAATCCACCTTTAGAGCTTAGATATGGCTAAATGACTTATGGGAACGGAATTAGAACACCTTGAACTTAACTTTTGGGGAGTAAACTTGAGTTTACTGCCCAAGAACATGCTTGGGCCATAAACTCATCTTCATGGGGAGTAAACTCAAATTCAAGTGTTTAAATGCCACTTAAACACACCAATAGCCTTGGATTAAATTCTAGAACCAACCACAATCGATTTAGGGGCCATAAACTTGATGAAAACCATCCCTTTGAGAGTTCAAGGCCATAAACCCCCTAAGAATGGGTTCCTGGGCCATAAACTCATATACACTAGTCAAATGATGCCCTAAATCCATTCTAAGGCTTGTAAAAATTGTTTGAATCACATGTGATTGATCTAAGGCCACCAAATCATTAATATAAGAAAGGTATAGGAGATTATGGCTGTAAAGTCCTAGTTTAGGGCCGTAAACTCCCTTTGATGGTCCCTTTGGTGGTTTAACTCATTCCTATGCCTTAGATGAAATCATAGCAACCTTCCCCAAGTGGTATTTGACCATTTAGCATCATAAAACCCTCATCCATGAGTTCATGGACGTGAACTCATGTGGAGTTGGTCTAGGGGCCAAAAAATCCATGAGGAGTTTACTCTTGAAGAGTAAACACATTATCCAAAGTCCTATACGTCCGTAGATGTCACCCGGATCACTCCAAACACTTGATTTGAAGTGTTTTCGCGTCTTGGAGTGTATAATCATATCTAATTAGTGGTTCAAAGTCTAATTAGATACATTTGTATATCATTTCATATTACATAGGAACCTCACGCGTTATCCAGCCCCGAACCGACACTTAGCTTCCAAACCGTCACGTTTTCTCGCCTGGTGAGTTCATACCCCTACCTTTTTCAATGTTTTCACTGTTTTCAGGGGGGATACAAGCAAAGTACAAGGAATACTTGTACTCAAAACTTGTTTTACATTTCTTGTGTTTCATATTACATATGCTTTTAACACTAATAATCATATCTGATAACAGTTTGAACTTGCATAGTACATTACCGTAGTATTTGTGAAAAACTTTATAAAATGTTGTATTTTATATTTTCACAAATGGTTTTCCACATTTTATCAGTTAAAAGCATAACATTTGATCTTTGAACATGAAACTTAGTACACTGTTTTGTCCTCGGTAACACTCCACAGAGATACGCGAGTGGAGGATCTTTGTTTGTAACGGTATCTTTCTGTATTATTATAATTATTAGTAAATTTGTTATTCCTATAAATTGGACACACGTCCTCATAGAACACTCCATAGAGATATGCGAGTGGAGGACCGCACCCGTAACCAGAATCTCTTGATAGGGAGCGTGACTTGAGTGTGTACATCTATACGGGGCTGACTACCCCACACCGGGCTGCTAGCTACAGCCGAACCGAAAGGTTCAAGGGTGACGAAAGTCATAAGGTGATGTGGACTACTTATTGCCATATCTAGTCTATTGTATGGTTATGGAACTCACAATTTGGATAACAGAGATTTACTTGATAGTAATAATGAATAAAATAACGAGTTTATTTGTACATATTAGTTTTATATACTTGTTAAAACTAATACATTTCACAAGGACAACCAGGTTTTCAGTATACATCTTTCACATTACAGATTGGTAACCAACTTTCAGGAAAATATGGGATTTTCCTGGGATAACATTTGTACATAACCAGATTTGTGTAACAAACCAAATAACTAAACCTTACAATTTACAAGAGTAACCATGTTTTCAGTGTACATCTTTTACATTACAATTTGGATTTGATAACCAACTTTTAAGAAAATATGGGATTTTCTTGGTGCGTAACTTTTTCAGAAACCGAAAGGGAACTTGTACATTTTTAGAAAACAAAAACCGCTTATGAACTCACCAGCGTTATGCTGATTTTCAAACTGCTTGTATTCTCAGGTCCGCATTACACAGGTACTCGATGATCCTTTCGGTGAAGACGGAGTGCATAGAAGACACGTCTTACTTTTGTCTATATATGTACATATGTATCACACTTGTAATACTTTTTACTTTAAAACAAATGTAAAATCTTTATATGTAATGTAATGGTTGTTTACTTTGCTTACTATGTACATTGGATTTGATACTCAACGTGGAGTACGCCCCGGAAATGTTTCCGCCTTGGGTTTTCGGGGTGTGACAAGTTGGTGGCCATATAGATAGAAATTGTCAAAATCGTGTGTTTGTACACTTCGAATTTCCAAGAGGAGAAAATGAATTCAGAGGAAGGTATTTAACTAGAAAGTCCTCTAGAAATCGTTCCAGGAATGATGATTGGAAAGATGATCGGAGTAGAAAAAGGGTCGTTTTTCAAAAACATAAAACAGTTTTTCATTACAAAGTCCCAGGCAGTTTGCCAAAACCGAGCATGGTTAAGCCAAGGTCGGTTTCATCAACAAATAGTAGTGAGTCTTCAACCAACTCTGGTAGAAAACCCACATGCTTCAAGCAAACTGATAAACATTCAATCTCAAAATCACCCGGGACTATTAGAAAACCAAATTATCAATAGCTGCCCAAACTAGCTTCTAATTCATCTTCTGTCTCCTCTGAAAAATCCGAAAATTATCAATTTGAAAAGGCATCGGGACCACCCAGGAAAATAATGACCTGGGTTCCCAAATCTAATTAAACCCGCACATTTTGCAAGGATAGTTGCGGGGGAATGTCGTCAGACCCTGGTTCGTAGACAGCGGCTGTTCCCGGCATATGACAGGAGATATTGCCCAACTACAGAACATTCAATCATTTAATGGGGGATACATCTCCTTTGCAGGTGGAGAGGTGGCAAGATCACTCAAAGAGGAATTATCACAAACGGGGTTTTAAGTTTCGAGAATGTTAATTTTGCTCCCAAACTGAAGCATAGTCTGTTAAGTGTATCTCAGATCTGTGACAAGGGCTATTCTACGCATTTCACTGACAAGGAATGTATGATTCTCAAGCCAGTCTTGGTCATCCCAGAAGAGTGGATTCTCATAAAATCTAAAAGGGATGGGAATGCCTATATCATTGATATGAATAGCAATCTTCCATAACAAGTTACGTGCCTTTTCTCCAAGATCTCTGAACAAAATGCAATGTTGTGGCACAGAAGACTGGGTCATGCGAATGCCAAGAACTTGAATCGTCTTGCGAAAAATGAGATGGTCTGTGGATTGCCTGTCAAAGAATTCATTATGTTTGAAAAGTGTGTGTCATGCGCCCAAGGAAAGCATCATAGAAAACCACACCTACCAAAACAGGTCAACTCAATTAGCCAGGTGCTTCAATTGCTGCATATGGATTTGTTTGGACCAGTAAATGTTCTCAGCATCAACAGAATTTCTTACTGCCTGGTTGTGATTGATAATTTCTCTCGGTTTATGTGGGTATTCTTTTTATCCAACAAAGCTAGAGTTGCTGATTTGATTAAGAAATTCATTGTATTAGTTGAGAACCAAACTAACAATTGAGTGAAGGCGCTTCGTACCGACAACGGAATAGAGTTCAAGAATTCTGTACTCAATCACTTTTGCACAGAAAAGGGTATCATGCATCAATACAGCTCTGCTCACACACCCCAACAAAATGGTGTTGCTGAAAGGAGAAACAGAATGTTGAAAGACGCTACAAGGACGATGTTGTGTGATTCAGAGCTAACAGTCTTCTTTTGGGCCGAGGTGATAAACACTGCCTGCTATGTTTAGAATTGCGTGTTGATCAATAAAGCTCAGATGAAGACCTCGTATGAAATTTTATATAATCACAAGCCATCAGTTAATCATTTATGTGTATTTGGCTGTCCGTGCACCCTTCTTCACTTAGACACCAACCCGAAGTTTAATGCCAAGGCCGGTGACTGTTACTTCATAGGGTATGTTGCTTGCACTACTTATTGAGTCTACAATAAGAAGACAAAACAAATTGTGGTATCTTATGACGTGCATTGGTTGGAAGAAAATGAGACGGATGCTAGAGTGGGTCCGGATTGGCTGTTTGATTACACATTGTTGTTCAAATCAATAAATGTGTCGTCGAGTGGCTCGTCTGGATCTGTTTCTGGTTCGAAGAAGATTTCTGAAGATGAAGACGAAGAAGTTGTCTATAGACCTCTATCTGCATCCTCTTCTTCATCCAAGAGGAAGTCCCCGGTTTCGTCTGAGGGGGAGTCCTCTGCTATACCTGAGGGCGAGTCCTCTGCTATACCAGAGGGGGAGTCATCCTTACAACATGATAGTCAAAATGATACTTCTGATGCTGAAGCTACGCCATCTGCTCCTATGGAAAGAGAATTCATGTCTAATGATGCTTCCGCAGCCTCTTCAACCTTTATGGAACTACTCTTTCCTGAACTTATCTCAAATGAGTTTGTAGCAGAGCCTTCTGGAGCGGCTCAATCAGCAAATGAAGGAGGTATCAACATTCACACTCTTCCTGTCTCTCTCAATGACATCAGCCAAGAGATACCTTCAAGAATTCAACACGATCATCCGATCGATAACATCATTGGTCAGCTGGGCGACGGTGTTAAAACAAGAAGTCAGAGTGGAGATGTTAATACTTGTCTCTACTCTTGCTTTATCTCTCAGATAGAGCCTAAGAATGTTGAAATGGCTATGAATGAGCCCAGCTGGGTAGATGCAATGCATGAGGAACTGCATCAATTTGAAAAACTCGGTGTTTAGAAGTTAGTAGAGTTACCAAAGGGCAAGAAGTCTCTTGACACAAGATGGGTTTATCGCAATAAGCAGGATGATTAATGGGTTATAGTTCGAAATAAATCTCGATTGGTGGTTCGCGGGTTTCGACAAGTTAAGGGTCTTGATTACACTGAAGTTTATGCTCCAGTAGCTCGCTTGGAGGCTATTCGTATCTTCCTAGCATATGCTTCTTACATGAACATTATCGTGTATCAAATGGATGTCAAGACTGCCTTCTTGTATGGCAAGGTGAAGGAAGAAATCTACGTTTATCAACTTCCTTGGTTCGTTGACTCAAAATTTCCTAATCATGTCTACAAGTTGGACAAGGCATTGTATGAGTTACATCAAGCTCCTCGAGCATGGTATGCAACTCTAACAAATCATTTGCTCGAGCATGGATACTCTCGTGGCACTATCGATTAAACTTTGTTTATCAAGCATGTCGGCAATGATCAAATTCTTGTGCAAATCTATGTTGAAGACATTATCTTTCGGTCGACTAGTCCGCAGCTCTACAAAGAATTCGAAGGTGTAATGAAGAAGCGGTTCGAAATGAGTTCGTTGGGAGAAATGACCATGTTTTTGGGGCTTTAGGTTATACAAAAATCAACTGGAATCCTGCTACCACAAGCCAAGTATGTGGAGGATATTCTTGAGAAGTTCATGTTTCACGACGCTAAATCTGCTTCAACACCAATGGTTGAACGACCTCTTCTGACTCCAGATCCTGACGACGAATCCGTAGATCAGACCCACTATCGATCGATGATTGGATCGCTGATGTATCTTACTACAAGCCGACCTGACATCATGTTTGCAGTTTGTCAATGCACACGTTATCATGCTAATCCTAAACTTTCACATCTTATTGCTGTCAAAAGAATTTTTCGGTATATCAAAGGGAGCCCAAAATTGGGTCTTTGGTATCCGAAGAATTCTGAATTTGATCTTTATGCTTTTGCTGACAGTAATTATGGAGGCTGTGAGCTTGACAGGAAATCAACCTAAGGAGGATGTCAATACCTAGGTGACAGACTAGTTTCGTGGCAATGCAAGAAGCAACACACTGTCTCAACTTCCACAACGGAGGCGGAATACGTTGTTGCATCAACCTGCTGTTCTCAAGTCATCTGGATCCAACAACAGCTGCTGGATTACGGTTTGAATTATTTAGAAACTTCTATTTGCTGTGATAATGAGGCCGCTATTCAAATTGCCAAAAATCCAGTCCAGCACTCTAAAACCAAGCACATCGACATTAAAATTCACTTTATCAGAGACTCTTACGAGCGTTCACTAATCCGACTCGAACAGGTCCCTACTGCTAATAATGTGGCGGATCTGTTCACAAAGCCATTTAACAAAGCTCACTTCGATGTACTTGTGGGTTTTCTGAAAATGATTCGTTTTGGGGATTAAGTTTTTTATTTTTTTCTTTTTCTTAATTATTCATTTTTTTTATTTTTTATTTTTTATTTTTTTATTTAATTCTCACCCATGCACAAATTTAGGGGGAGAAATAAAAACAAAAATCCAAAAAACAAAAAAAAATAATAAAAATCCAAAAACATTAAAAAAATCTGGAAAATTAAAAATGTTGTTGTTAGTCTTGTTTGCAGGTGTTGTACTGAGAAATGAAATCAGCAAGTGATAAAGGGCAATTTGAATCTGTGTAACGTACATAAATTGAATCGTCTACGCTCTGTGCTCGATGCGCTGGTAGGCACGAAAGATTTTAAATGAACTTGACTAGGGAAAGTTGAATCTAATGAATTTAAGGACTTAACAAACTTTGACCTAGTTAGATCCGTTTAGCCTGACATCACAAAGCTCGGATAGGTTGAGCAGGGAGATATACATGGGAATCTACCGGTCACATTATATAACCCGTATCTAGAACTGTGGATTCACTTTTCCTAGATGTGTGGATTCTGTCCTCAATTCCGGTTGGATGGGGTGACTAGGGAATTCCGATAAACTAGGTCTGTAGAAGCTTATTTTCTTTCTTTCTGTTTGTTAGTCATATTTGCCTCCTCTGCGTGATCGATAGATCCGACCTGGACTGTAACATATGCAACTCTATCTCTCTGCATCTTCTATCTATGCAATTCTTTCTATCTGTTAGCCATATACTGTCTCCTTTGCGTGACTCATAATCCGACCTGGTACACATTATATGCACCATTCTCTTCTCAATCCCTCTAAAAACTTCAGTTAGTCATATGTTTCATCCTTTGCGTGATTGGAAGAGATCCGACCTGGATGTACAACATATGCATTCTAAATCTATCTTCTCTAATTGTCTGCTCACCCGGTGTAAGGAGTATTCTGGAAGTCCTTCATGGTTGGGGCATGCCAGGAAGCGGGAAACACGTTCTAGTACAATTAAAATTGAACACATACAGATTGTCTGTAGATCTCGCTGCTCAATTTAGGTGGACAACATTATCCCTGATCGTAGTCAGTTAAATGGTCATAAGAAAATTTTATTTAAGAATTAGGGTCAATCATGATAATAAAATTATAATCATTTACATGTATGTGTCATGTCATTGGTAAATTGTCCTTAAATTGTCACAAATTTTTCGTGTTTAAGTGGACCACAATACTGGCGATCGATCAGACGAATACGTGAAAATAAGGGTACCGACAAGTGGAATAAGGCTGTCCAACAACTTTGATTCCAGCGTCACAAATTCTTTCTCAATAATTAAAATTTTAAGTTGTATATTTTAATTGGAGTCAATTTAATTTTTATTTTTAATTTTATTTTTAATTTTTATTTTGTTAACTGCTAAAATAAAAATTGTTTTTTTTAAATTTAATTTTTTTAATTTTTGCAAAGTTAATTTTATTTTATTTATTTTATTTTTAATTTTAGTTTTAATATTAATCCTCAAAAGATTTTTTAATAAATTTATGAAAAATATTGGACTGTCTTGGAGACTAGGGGTGCAAACGAGCCAAGCTACTCGCGAGCTACTCGAGATCGGATCGTTAAAAGCTCGACTCGAAATCAATTTTAAGCGAGCCCGAGCCAAGCTCGAGCTTAATATTAAACTCGTTTATTAAACGAGCTCGAGCTGAAGCCTATGTCATTAAGCTTGATTAGGCTCGCGAGCCTAAACGAGCCTTTATATAATATAATTTAATATTATTTAAATATATTAAAATAAAAACATATTAGGGGAATTATGGATTTAGGTTATTAGTAAACGAGCTTCTTAACGAGCTCGAGCCGAGCTTAAGCTTATTTAGACACATGAGATAAAAAACAAGTCGAGCCCGAGCTCGAGCCGAGCTTGTATAATTCTTTACGAGCTCGAGCCGAGCTCAGTACAAGGAAGCTTGAATCGATCCGAGCTCGAGCTCGAGCCTTATATAACTTAAACGAGCCCGAGCCGAGCCTGGCCAGGCTCGGGCTCGGCTCGGTTCGTTTGCACCCCTATTGGTGACTGCCTTATACTATGTGGCTATCAGGTAAATGTGAAATGGGTATAAATAGGAGTTTACCGCCGGAATCTCAATCAGTTTTCTAATTCCGGCCGCAAACTCCTCTCCACTCTCTCTCTTTTCGAAATTTTTTTCGTCAAATCTTGCAAATCTAATCCGATAGTCTCGAAGGTAATGAGGTTTAGTCCAGGAATATGTATCTTATTGCATGATTCACCGCGTTTTTGAGGCAGAAATCGAGAAAGAAGAGTCGTCGGAGTTTGCGGCCCAAGCGTACGGTCGTAAACTGCTTGCGACCGTAAACTCCACAGATGGTCGATAATTTACTGGCAAGGGTTTTACGACCGTAAACTCCCTGTTGACTAAAAAAATTTAATTTTGACCTAATTTTAAAATTGTTATGTTATTGTTAGGATCAAAATTAAATTTTCTAAAAACTTTTGTTGTTTGTTTGGTTCTTTCTGTCTTACTTGGTATGGTTAGTGCAGGTCAATAGCAAACCTCAAATTTGCAGACATGCATAATCTGGCTATTGTTTTGGCGGATCCTCCAGCTGTTCACTCGGACCTCAAGTCAATGATCCACAGACTCAGGGAATGTTGTCTGTCATCAGCTATCACTGTGAATCCAGTTGTTTACCAGAATTTCATCAGAGAGTTCTAGGCGACTGCTAAAATGGAAATGGATGATGCTGGAGTTGTTTTTAAAGCTACTGTAAAAGGACGCGAGATAGTGATCACTGAGGGCTTTATCAGAGATACGTTGCTGATTGACGATCAACCTAATTTTCCCACTGAGATTGGGATTGAGGATGCTCAAAGAATTCTAAGGAGGATGGGATATGAAGGCACTTCACCTCCAACTTTAAAGAAGCTCTTACCTCCGTATTGGAGATTTTTGGCGCATATGTTCGTTAGCTGCATTTCAGGTAGAAGATCAGAAGCTGATGAAATTTCAATGAGGAATACTGGAGCGATCGTTTCTCTTGCTGCCGAAGTAAATTTCAGCTTTTCTAGATTTATCTTGGATGAGTTTACAGTAAACATCAGGGCCTCAACCCGGGTACTTTCTTATTGTATCCTAGGTTCGTTCAATTGTTTATCAATACTCAGTTTCCAGATATGGTGAAGGAATGCGATACTCTTGATATGAAATCACTGGGTCCTCACACCGTAGGGCTCATCAAGCAAAACCGGAGAGGAAAAGTTATTTTTCAAGGAAAGTATCCTCTAGAGAAGTTTGGAAAGTTCGCCGAACTGAATGAGTCCTCAGAATCTTTTGGATCCTCTGACAAGGCATCTTCTGAGCCTGCATCTTCTAAGAAATCATCTGCAAACGACAATGTTATTACCGTATCTGACGATGAGAATAGAGATGAAGAAGAGACTCCGACTCCTGAAGCTAATGCGGCGGAAGAACATGATTTGATCCCTGCTAATGTTCAAAGTGATTATGTTGAAAGGACTATAGCAACTGAGACGGAGGTTGAGGAAGATAAACATGATTCTTTTGATGATCTTGATCTTACCGGATTTGACCATGATGATATTGTTGCATCTCTTTCAAGTAGTGCTAATTTTGTAATGAACGAGAACCTTGACACGATTTTCAGCAATGTCGATGAAGTCGTTCCTCCAACGACAGAGACAAGGGAGCCTGATGAAGTTCTTGAAACTACACTTCCTACCACAAACCAAATGGCGAATACTTCCACTCCTATGGAGACGGTTATAGGATTTCCTCCTCCTGTTTCTGTTTCTCCTACTATAGAGCCATTCATGAGTGATCTTACATCAACACAGACCGGTCAACCCCCATTGAAGAAAAGAAGAAGGGATCCGAGGCAAAGTGATCTAATTACAGATCTTGTTAGTGGCCTTCCAGTACCACCTACCACTACTCCTAGTCTTACTACAACCAAGCTTTTTACTGTAGGACCAGACACCACTTTTGAAGTTGGTGGATCTTCTTTTCCACCAGGGTTTTCTCCTCCTCGATCTGATCATGATGATGCTTCTGTGAGATAAGCCAGGCACTTGGCTGAGGAGCAATTTTTGATGCCTCCCCCTCGTAGTAAAGGTATTACTATTGGGGATGGCAGTTCTGAAGGAGACAATCTCACTATTTCTGGGCTACAGAAGGAGATATCAATGCTTAGTCAGAAGAACATTAAGATTGACATGTATGTTTCGGATCTTCAAGTTGAAAATACAAAGCTTAATGTTCAAGTATCTGAACTTCAATCTGACAATTCAAAGCTCGGTGTGTAAGTAGCTGATCTTCTTAAGGACAAATCATTAAAGTCAAAGCAGATTTCTGATCTTCAAGATCATTTCAATCTTTTGACTTCAAGCTATTTTGAGCTAAGGAAGAAGCTTGAGGAAGACCTCGGTGATAAATATCAAACGTCTACTGATGAATACAAAATCAATCTTCATGTTCAAGCCTTTCCAGTCACCATGCCAACTGGTCAGACATCAGCGGATGTTGATCGCGTTGAGAATGAGCCTCCCCAAGCCCCTCATGTCTCAACAATAATACGTGATGCTCAGGAAGAAGCAGCTAAGAAGGGACAACTGTTGTTTAAAAGGAACCCTAACCAGAATGCTTCTTGGGATGAACCTGAAATTACTGTGACTGATCTTGAGGTAGTTCGATTTAGAGATACATTCGGTGATAGATCGGGAATTGTTTCTTGGGGATTTCATGATCCTCTCAAGATGTGGATCGTGCTAAGAAAGAGTTGCAACTCTGAGCTTTACAGAGATAGTCATGATTTCAACTCATGGACTAGGGTAGATTTGACAGAATTGTAACGAGCTCCTTTTTCAAGTCTCACAAACAATCCACAGGCGACCCAGTTCAAGCACTTCCTTGAAGATCAGGTTAAAAAGGGGTTTCCTGCCATGAAAACTGTTGAGTCCGTTATGTTGGAGCATCCGGATATTATTGATCCAAAAACCGACAAACCTCTGCAAGTTGTGATGTGGCCTGCAACTAAACAGGTTAAACAGTTCCCTGTGCTTTAGAATTATCAAGATGGATCTCTAAACTCAATGGAGTGTTGGGTTTTCGATGAGATTACTTCAGTTGCGGTAATCAAGCTCAAGAATGGATGCATTCGACTCTATGACCGAAGAGATTTGTTACAATTCCGAAAGTGGGACATTCATCACCTATGCAACTTTCAAATATTGGTTGCGGAGGATATTTTTGAGGATGTTGCGAAGGTATATACGACCATGGTTGCTGAGATTCTTAATAAGCGTATGTGGAATGGGGCGATAGGGCAAGAGGACATTATGGTAGTCAACAAGGGTTAACTTCAAGCTAGCACTAAACCAAGGGGGAGATTGAAAGGCTCAATTAGTGGTTTGGTCCAGGCTTTGCATTTTAATAGTGGTTTTGCATGGATAGAGTATTTTGGTAGGCTTGGTGGTTGGTTTACGAGTCTGTAATGAGTTTACGGCCGTAAACACCTTACGGCCGTAAACACCTTACGGTCGTAAACTCTTTTTGGTCGTAGTTCCCTATATATAGAGGGTTAGCCAGTCGTGTTTTGTTGTTGATGCCTAATTGTTCACGGTCGTATATCGAGTTGTACCAGACGTTTTCAGCAATAGAACGTGTGCAAGCTTGATTCCTTTTCTTTTCTACTATTATTCTCGTTTCTGTGATTGTGTTTGCTATTGATCACTGGTAAGATCCGTTCTCAGGACCTTACATCTTGTTTTTTTACGAATTAATGTAATTAGTGAATCTTAAATATAACCATGTGGTATGCATTTTGTCAGAATTTCTAGAAACACATGTTTATTTTATATTTACATTCTCATAGAATGAACATGTTTTTGTATTATGATATGGAAAAAAAAAAGTAATCATGGCGATCGATAGTGTAATCTAGCAGAATGAATTTTATGTATAAACATTCTAAAGCATAGATTGCATAAATTCATTCTGACAAAATAAAATCGGTTAGTATTAGAAATTATAATAAAATTAAATTTGAATTAATTTAAAAATTCAGATTTGAAAAAAGAAAATTAATTATCCCTTAAAATCCGGAAATTTCCTTTTTTAATGTAGGTTAATTGACCAAAACACCATTCTACTGAAATTTGTATGATTATATGATATATGTTACCCTATTATAATATCGTAGACCATCAGATCATGACCATTGATTTTATTCATCTATTGGTCTAGAATTGTGCTTACGGGCACACAATACATGTAAGAAACCAAAAATAATATATATATATATATATATATATATATATATATATATATATATATATATATATATATATATATATATATACACACAAAGATATTTAATTTCTTATAAAAAAATCACAGTTAGTTCTCAACTGGTTTTTCATTGCAAGGAAACTATAGTTCGTAAACATCAAAAATTGATTTTATTAACCATTGGCATTTTGTTTAAAATTGGCAGGAAAGATTTATTGTATTTGTCTCTTTTAGATTTTGCTTTAAAGTTTTTTGTGGGAATTTCTTATGTCATTTTCCTTACAGTTTCCTCACAAACTTATGGCCAAGTTGTATATCAAATCTTAGATATATATCATAAAAATGCATTAAATTAAATTGTTGAGTCATGAATGGTGGTCCCAAAACATTATTTGGAATATATATACACAATTATGTTTAAATGTTTTAAATTTATTTTGGAACAAAATGTAAACTGCCACTAAAAATGAATGTTTTAAAATATCATTTAAACGACTTCATACAAGAAAAACCTCTAAATTTTAAAATATAGTAAATAGGATAGACAATTTATGTATAGTAGATAAAATCATGTCCACATTAAATAAGTGATCACATGCTTTTGACAATGAAAAGGCATGGACTTAACAAAAATCTTGTGATCCGCACGAGGATCATAATGACAAATCAGAATTATGGATTTTATAATTAATTAGGACATGGGAATACGGGTTTCAAAATAAGAATACTTGTTTAAATAATAAGACCATTCGATATGGATAGCACGACCGTCTTCATGGTCGAGTTGGACCATTATTGTGGCCGTGCATACCATCCCGGCCGGTCGTGGTTCATGGTTGTCAGGCTGATTTGTTGTGCATATCGCGAATCGAAACGGACAATCCTATTGGCTGTATTTGCAATGGCTGCATTTTCATTTGTAATGTGTGTGTCTATTATATATATATATATATATATATATATATATATATATATATATATATATATATATATATATATATATATATATATATATATATATATATATATATATATATATGGAAAAGATCAAATAAGAACGCGAGAACAGTTCGGGACCAATCAATATATAATGGTATATAAGTAATTGCATATATTAATTAAATTAAAATAAAATAAAATCTATCAAATTCCCTTAAATTTAAGACCAGTTACCAAAAAAGAAGGAGATATTTGATTTTTTATTTTTCTTATTAATGAAATATAAAAAATATTTTTTTGAAAAAAATATAAAACTAAAAAAATTTAACTTTTTTTTCTTAAATTTTTTTTCTCATATTTCGCCTTCTTTTTTTTCCAAAAAAATTAATAGAAATCCAACCCCACATCAATACATTTGTATTCATAAACGATTTTTTTTTTTTTCAAAAAAACTAATACTACTGCAATCACAAATGAATACATATCAATTTACAAGTAATCCACTTCCTTTCTTTTAATCAACAGAAAATAAAAGGGGCGTAAAAATTATCATTTCTTCATAAAAGAATATATTTAATCATAAATAAATACACTTTTTCACACATGATTACATTGCTACTTACCAATGAATATATTGTTATTAACAAATGAATACCCTGGTGCTCACAAATGAATAAAACAATACCTCTAATCATAAATAAAATACACTCATTAACACATGATTACACTGCTATTTACAAATGAATACATTGTTATTAACAAATGAATACTCTGCTATTCATAAATGAATACCCCTCTCACGCATATCATCAAACAACTTATGTGCACAACCTTTTACCTTGAATCTGATTACAACTTTGCGTGGCTATCTCTTCCATCAATTGTAAGGGGTGCCACTTGTGCCTTCAAAGTCCTACTTGAGCCTATCGAGTTCTGCCAAATAAAACAAGAACAAAACAATAGCCTATCAAGTTCTGACAAATCAAACAAGAACAAAAAACGAAGGAACCCTTACCTATTTTTGAATCGTTGCTGCCCTTCTCGATAACCAAACAACCAATATCGGGGCTTTGTCACCGGAAACCAATGGCAGACCCCACATCTCACTGCTTCCATTCTCTTTTCTTGTTCTCTTCGATCCAGCCAATCACCAAAGGTGCCCCATCTTCGATCCACCGAGACCGACAACCCACTCCTCGTTGCCTCCTCATTTCCTCCTCTTCAGCCTCGTCGACCACGGAGACGCTCCCCTCGCCATCATGACGGCCAACCACAGGCGTCGCCGATTGCCTTCACTTCCTTCCTACGTCTTTCATCGACCTGTGATGTAGGCTGCGTAGATGGATAGTGATGGTGCAATGGAGGAAAGATTAAACCAAAACGCATCGAGGTGGAAACTTGCGATGCTCCGATTAGGATTGATTCAAACGATGTACGATGGAGGGAGGCTGAGGGAGGAATTGATTAAAACCTAGGTATATATATATATATATATATATATATATATATATATATATATATATATATATAGAGAGAGAGAGAGAGAGAGAGAGAGATAGAGAGAGAGGGGGGAGAGAGAGAGAGAGAGAGAGAGAGAGAGAAAGAAATGAAGTGGGGGACAAATAATTTGAATGACAATATGATATGTGATTGAGAAATTATAGGAACAAGTTAAAATTACAATTACCATTATAGCCTTGTGACCTTTTACAAGTTACACTTTAATACCTATGGTTTTAGAATTTACGTAAATGACCCATTTGATAATAGCCTCAGATCTGAATATTTTGATGGTCCAGATCCGTTCTCGCGTTCTCAACCTTTTAAATGTTCTCATTTGATCCTACTCCTATATGTGTATGTATATATATATATATATATATATATATATATATATATATATATATATATATATATATAATGTTTTTACCTTTCAAACATATTAAACTTCTTCTATAAATACCACACTTTCTATTATATACTCATACAATTTATTCTTTTTCTTCTCACAATCACACATTTGTTTTGCATTATCATTCTAAACCAATGGCTCCAAAAAAGATGAATTGTTCAAAAAGATGAAAAGAATTTAACACGAGAATGGATAGCGGCTTCAGAAGACCCGGATGTTATAATGCCTCCTAATTATTGGGTAAAAGATGGAAACATTTTCCATGATCTAATGGGTTGCCGAAGTCGTAGTCTTGATAAAAAAATTTCGAATTTTTGTGATATGAGGGTTAAATGCCTTGAATTCAATGGGATTTATAACTTTGTTATAAACAAGGTAGACGAAGGCAATTCGTTTGTTGTGGTCATTCACCAATATGAAGACACGAAACACACACTGTTTAAACACATCAAAACTTGATGAAAAATAAAAGAGTGCCTAAAAGTTAGTCATTAAAAATAATGTTTAAAACCTAGTTTAAGTTGTTTGTGGTTGCATTTTTATGTTTTTTTTTTATTTTATGTTGTGTGTTTTAAATTAATGTAATATTTGTTTCATTAAATAAAAAACTAGTTTAAAAAAATGTTTTATTGTGTTTTTTAATTAAATTTATTTAAAAAGATGAGGTTGAGTGATGTATTTAGTGGCAGGTATCCCATGGTTAGTGGTAGATAGTGTGGTGATGATATGACACTCACCACTATAATGTTTAGTGGTGGGTATAACGGATAGCCTAATAAAAATGATTGTTTGATTTTGAGTAAATTACAAGAATGGCCATATCGTTGCGTGCTTGGTCTCTGTCTTACCTAAAAATACTATTTTCCCCTTGATTTTTTAATTTATTTAAGTAAACTCACACTCAACCCCACTTCCACCTTATCTTATCATATCTTACCTACCTCATTTTATTTAAATAAATTAAAAAATCAATGTCGAAATAGTATTTTTAGGTAAGACAGTGACCAAAGTGGAACAAAAAAAAATTGTAACGACCTTCTGAGTTAAAAAATAAGTTAGGACCAAACATACAAATTACCCAAACCATAGAGACTATACGTGTAATTTACTCTTTGATTTTGGATTTAAGAATATAAATATATACTTAAATAATTCTAGAGAGAGCTCTTCCCGGTGCGGTTTCCTACGGTTTAAAGTCAAAATCACAAAACGAACCGCATATCCAATCTGGGATTTTGTGAACCGTATTATGTGGTGCGGTTAGTTGTGGGCGCTTTTGCGGTTTGAATGTAGTTTGTGCAGTTTTATAAGTTGTTAAACTTTGAAACTTTTTTTAATCATTTAATCTAAGATTTATAAATTTTATTAATGGTATATTATATTGAAATTTACTTTTTAACATACGTATAATTGCTTCGTACTGCCACAGCTTTAGACCTGTTATTCTACATCTTATATCAATATTGTCTTGCTACCGGCATATATTCTCATGCAGTGAAATTATAATGTAATTTCTTACCGTAAAAACCAATGTATGTTGTGGTTTGTTGAAAAAAGCAAAATTTAAATAACTACTACAGTTTAGTAATTCGCATAATCTTAATATAAGATACGAAAATTTTAAAATAAAAACCGCAAACCGCACCGTAAAGTGCAGGATATCAAAAACATGAACCGCGAACCGCACCAAGAATGTTTTAAACCGCATTACACGGTGCAGGCGGTTTATGTGGTTTGTGCAGTTTTTTGGACACCCCTAATTCTAGGATTGTCATTGTCTTCTTGTTTAGTTAAGTTATAAAAAGTAGCAATTGGTTACTTACCCGAGGATGCTAGTCATAGTTAATAGTCCCCCCACCCCCCTCAACACCAAACACACAGGGAGGGAGGGAGGGAGGGAGGGAGGGAGGGAGGGAGGGAGAACATAACCTTGTTTTTTTGTGTTCTTGAAAGATAGACAGAATCTCATGATCAATTTCATGTATGAGAAAGTCCAACCATTTTATGGAACATTTATTATGTTTTTATACATGGATAAAAATTGGTAAAAAAAAAAGTGGTTGCATCCATTTGGCCCCCAAAAAATGGTAGTTAGAAAGGTTGTTATTAGACATAACCGATTCTTACATCATAATGATATCATTATTGCCAGGGGCCCTGCCCCTTAGACTACTAAGGAGTGTTGCCCCTAAGTCGTGCCAATGACGTTGCCCCATCAAACCATGTGCCCATGGGTGCTGCCTCCGGACCCTCATATTCTTGAATTCACATTTACCACTCCGAGTGTGCACCCCGCACCTATAGTCTCGGTGAGTAAATACAACTCAGTATATCTCAATATTAATAATAATTACACTGAAATATGTTAACAATACTAAAATCACCAATAATTATATTGTAGAAAAGAATTTAAGAGGGAGATATAAAGAGTTTAGTAATTTATCATATCTTGATAAATTGATTTGAAACTAATTAAGATTCATTTAGAAATAATTTTGAATTAATTAGAAATAATCAAGAAATTATTTGAAGTTATATAGAGTGAATATTAATTTTACAATAGTTAATATATTCTAGAAAACCGAATAGGGTTGGACGAAAATACAAAGAGATTAACGATTGGAATTTTCGGCCATAACTGCTGATAAGACATATATTTGAATTAGATTAAATTTGATTATCTCTTTATGTTAAATTTGTTTTCACTGTAAGTTTGCTCAACTATAAATAAACCATCGTGGCCTTTATAATTTATGTCCCTTCTTTTATGCACTCTTAGATTTTTGAGTTTCGCAACTTTTTTCCCGTTTCTCCAAAAATTCTAGTGTTTAGTCTTTTGGGTGTGATGATTTAGAGGAACTCTCCTTTGGGTGCTAGAACCTTCCAAAAGCTTCAAGGTTTTAAAGATTCACAAGGGATCAAAAAGCAAATCCAATTTTGCTTAAAGGTAGTAATCCTTTCTATCTTGTTAGTAGTTTCTACAAGTAGAATGCAATAACTTGTAAAAACTAGATCTTAGGTTGTATGTAGACTTAGGGTAATTTAAACGCTTATGTTGCCTTATATTTGCGTATATATGATTAGAAAATCTAACGGTGGTATCACAACCATTAGGCTATAGTTATGAGCTCTACTTATCTCTCTCTCTCTCTCTCTATATATATATATATATATATATACACACACACACACACACTCTCTAGGCGAATGCCCACGCATTGTGCAGTCTATATAGTTGAAATCTTTACAAATATATGTTTTTCTAAATATAACAATAACATTGTTGTTAAATTTAATATAATAATTTGTA
Organism: Lactuca serriola; assembly: GCF_051521515.1. Classification (NCBI taxonomy): domain Eukaryota; kingdom Viridiplantae; phylum Streptophyta; class Magnoliopsida; order Asterales; family Asteraceae; genus Lactuca; species Lactuca serriola. The sequence continues at coordinate 211,174,008 of NC_136412.1, forward strand.
TACTAAATTAATATAATATATTGACTATATTGAATAATATGATAATATATACATCTATTATAACTGCATAATATCAATCGTTTGAATGACGTCTACCTGCGAGTTACTCATGAATAAAATTAAACATAATATATGTTTTAATGTTATTTATAGTTGTTGTTATTGTTAATTAATTTTTTTAAATTTATTTGTTTAACGTTTTAATTTCTATCATTATAATTATTTAAAACATCAAACATTGTTTTTTGATTTTAAAGGTAACAATATAATCATATATATAGAGTTATTTTGAACTATTGTTATTATAAGTTATTTTAAGCTACTTATTTGAAAACTTTTAAACTTTATAAAAATATCTTTAGGAAATAGTTTAGTTAAATTGAGATTACAATTTAGTTTTTGCATTTAGCACTACAACTTATCACTTTTAACTATTCAAAAAAATATTCATTGGGTTTTTAAGTGTAACTGAAATTTATATTTAAATTGACGCTATAATGTTATATTTAAATTAACAATTTAAGTATTTTTTCCAAACTGTTCAAAGGTTGTAGTTTAAATTCATAACGGTTTACATACAATAACATATTAACTCTAATAAATTATGTATAATATGTTAAAAGTTAAAGTCATAACTTTATAAGTAGAAGTAAAAATATTATTTTAATATTGAAATTTAGTTTATTTATGGTTACACATTAGGTTTGATACTTATTTAACCTTATTAACCAAATTATAATCAATATTAGAAAGACATTACAATTTATCACTTTTAATTATTTACAAAATATTTTTTTTTTGGTAGTTTAAATTAAACAAAAATTTATATTTAAGTTGACCATGTAATATGATATTTAAATTAATAATTTAAGTATTTATACAATTTGTTCAAAATTTATAGCTTGAAAATGATAATACTTTACATCCAACGATATATTAAAATTAATAAATTAAGTATAATATGTTTAAAGTTAAAAAAAAACATAACTTTATATGTAGAAGTAAATATATTTTTTTATATTGAAATTTAGTTTATATATGATTACACTTTAGGTTTGATATTTATTTAACCTTACTAACCAATTTATAATCATTATTAGAAAGAAATTGATAAGTCAAATGAGTTTCAAATAAATGTGGTGAAAGGAAAAAATGTATGGGAGTTTCAAATAAATGTGGTGAAAGGAAAAATGTTTCCTTTATAGTATAGTATGATATGATATGATATGATATGATATGATATGATATGATATGATATATTGATTATTTTGAATTATATGATAATATATATATATATATATATATATATATATATATATATATATATATATATACATCTATTATAACTGCATTATCTCAATAGTTTGAATGTCTTCTAGCCGCGAATTACACGTGAATAAACTTAAATATAATATATAATTTAATGTTACTTATAGTTGTTATCATTGTTAATTAATTTTTTAAAATTTATTTGTTTACTGTTTTAATTTCTATCATTATAATTATTTAAAACATCAAACGTTGTTTTTTGATTTTAAATATAACAATATAATCATTTATATAGAGTTATTTTTAACTATTGTTATTGTAAGTTATTTTAAGATACTTATTAAAAACTTTTAACGATTATAAAATATATTTAGGAAATATTTTAATTAAATTGAGATTATAGTTTAGTTTTTGCATTTATCACCATAATTTATCACTTTTAACTATTTACAAAATCTTCTTTGGTTTTTTTAAGTGGATATAAAATTTATATTTAAGTTAACACTCTAATACTATATTAAAATTAATCATTTATGTATTTTTGTCCAAACTCTTCAAAAGCTATAGATTTAAACGGATGAAGGTTTACATACAACAATATTTTAAATCTCATAAATTAAGTATAATATGTTAAAAGTTAAAGACATAACTTTATAAGTAGAAGTAAAGATATTATTTTAAAATTGTAATTTAGTTTATTTATGATTACACTTTAGGTTTGATATTTATTTAACCTTATTAACCAACTTATAATCATTATTAGAAAGACACTACAATTTATTACTTTTAACTATTTACAAAATATTTTTTGGGTTGTTTCAGGTAAACTAAAATTTATATTTAAGTTGACACTATAATGTTATATTTAAATTAATAATTTAAGTATTTATACAAATTGTTCCAAAATTATATCATTAAAATGATAATGGTTTACATCCAACAATATATTAACACTAATAAAGTAAGTATAATATGTTAAAAGTTAAAAACATAACTTTATAAGTAGAAGTAAATATATTATTTTAATATTAAAATTTAGTTTATATATGATTACACTTGAGATTTGATATTTATTTAACCGTATTAACCAATTATAATTATTAATAGAAAGAAACTGAAAAGTCATGAGAGTTTCAAATGAATGTGATGAAAGGAAAAATACATGGGAGTTTCAAATGCATGAGGTTCAAGGAAAACTATTAACTTTATAAGAGATATATATATATATATATATATATATATATATATATATATATATATATATATATATATATATATATATATATATATATAATTCGTAGAAGTCGGTTAATAGATTAACAAGCTAAGGTTATTGGTAAGTACATATACAAATCAAAGTTGATATATATATATATATATATATATATATATATATATATATATATATATATATATATATATATATATATATAAAATTGGTTTAAAATTGATTAATTAAAAGCTAAATTGAATTAAATTGATTAAACCTAAAAATTTTAAATTGTTTAGAATACACCATACATATAATTATAATTTTTTATATATAGTATATGTAGAATTAGAAGATTTAATACATTGTTAGTTGAATCAAGAGTAAGTCTCGTTCATGAATCCATGCTATAAGAGAGTTATAATGAAACGGTTTACAAAATAACTGTTGAATGAGTGTCCTTTTTACTGACCGCTTCTTTGCATTGTTGATTGTCATTAACCGAAAGTGTTAGATAAAATGATGTCTTGTTAAAAGTATAACATATAATAGACAAACGTCATATGTATCGATGGTTGGAGGGTCCGAGCTGATGCATAGTAGTGGAGTTTTGATTAGTTAAGTTAATTGATGTTAATTATCGAAGATGTCTCTAAATATTATTTCATTTCATGCATTGTTAAAACAAGGATTTCAGATTTCATTTGATAATGAGAAAGGTGATATTTTAGTTTATAAAAATGTTTGTTTAATGATTAAAGCTTCTCCTTGCACAAACATACATGAATGTGTTGTTAATGTTTCTAATAATAGCAATGTTAACTTAAATATTTACTCTTTTGATAACTTAGATAAATCATACTTATGACATTGTCACCTTGCCATATAAATAAGAAATGTATAGCCAAGCTCCAATCCATAGTCGGTGTCAAGGGGGACAAGAAGGGCCTCCACACAGCGCATGGTTTTTCAAGGGGCCCAATTTTTTTTATAGTATATTAAGTTTGCATCTTAAATTTCAAGCAACCCAATTATCGAAATCTTGATAGTTCATTAGCCATTTGTCTGTCGGCAAAAGAACTCACAAGGCAGCGAACATACATACAAACAATTGAACTAAAGGCTAAAGGAAATAGGTTAGGCATTCGCTAATTAGTGATTACCGATTATTAAATCGTTTTCCAATAGAAAAGGAAGCCTCCATCGACTGATTATGCATCGGTTATTGTCGATCACGACCCAACAGTGAGCAGACCAACAACCATTCAAAATTGATATCACTATATCAGGTAATCGCTTTTATAATTGAATTTTTTAATTATGTTGAATACTGAAATTTTGAAATGGCGATTAAAATATGAAATCTGAAATTGTTTATTTGAATGTTGAAATTGTAACTATAATCTGAAATGTAAAATTATTTGTTTGATTGATATGTTGAAATTCTATTTAAATTAATGTTGAAATATAACAGAATGACTTCATGTATAATTTCTAAAATCTTATTGAAAGGTGAATCATATTATATTAGAAAATTAGATGTTGAAGTCAAATTATTAGATTATGTTTATTGTATTTAGATGAATATTGAAAGTTGAAAGTAATGAACTTGTAGTGATGAAGTCTAAACAACCATCACATAGTAAAAAACGTAAAAAGAGAAAACTAGATGAAGAAAAGAGAAAGGTTGACATTGGTTCTCTAGATAAGTTTATCCATAGACAACTCGTTGAGAAGCCTGTTGAAGAGTATGTTGAAGAGAATGTTGAATAGCATGTTAAAGAACATGTTGAACACCACAGAGATGTTGAAGTAAAAGTAGAACAGGCAGAAGAACAATAGCCCATTAAAAAGCTTGTTGATATATGTGATCCAAGAAGGTGGGAAAAACTTAATAATGAGGAGATTAAACTTTTGGTAAAGAAATCTCCTAAAAGAGATACTAGTATTATGTATGGTCCCTATAACAAACCTGGCAGACGATTTTATGCTGCTTTATATATAAGAACTTTATCAAATTTGGAGAAGTGTGGTAGAGAATGGCTAGTATATTCTAAATAGCTCGACAAGGTATTTTCTTTTTGTTGTAAAGTGTTTAAAAAGGTATTTCGAAAGGCAAATTGGGTGATGAAGGTTATTCAGATTGACACCATGTTACTAGTAGAGTTAAAGAACATGAATTCTCATTGGTTCATCTCATAAATAGGAATAAGCGGTTTGATATGCGTAAAAGATTGAACTTGTATGAAACAATTGATAAAGTCCAATACGAGCAATTTCAGGAAGAAAGAGACTACTGGAAACCAGTCCTTTTGAAAGCATTACAGTAGTAAAGTTCCATGCTAAACATAATTTAGCATTCTGTGGATTGAATGAAATGTTTTATCGAAATAGTAACTATGGATTGTATATTTCTTTCAAATTCCAACAAATACCTTTTTGTTAATTATTATGACTGATTCCACTTCTTATTTGTTAAATGTATTTAATAGGTAATTGAAATTTTTTGGGTTTCATTGAAATGTTGGAAGAGTTTGACCCAGTTATCAAAGAGCATGTGCGGCGGGTCACAAATGATGAGCTTCATGTGCATTATCTTGGGCACACGATCCAAAACAAACTAATACTTTTGATAACTCAAGAAATTAAAAAGGAACTTATCAAGTAGATAAAGGAAGAAAAGTACTACTCAATCATACTTGATTATACTCCCGATTCAAGTCACCAAGAACAAATCACTATATTAGTGAGGTATTTAAAGTTATCATATAATTCGGTTACTGTTGAGCAGTCCTTTCTAGGTTTTTTGAATGTTGATGATACTTATGGAAAATGACTATTTGATGTTACACTTGAGGAGTTAAAGTCTCTTGGTCATGAAATTGATCATATGCGTGGTCAAGTCTATGATAATGGAGCAAACATAAAAGGAAAACACCAAGGAGTGCAAAAGATATTTTTAGATATACTCCTTGTGGTTTCCATTCTCTCAATCTAAGATTATGTGATATGTCTAACAAGTATGTTAAAGAAAAGAACTTTTTTTGGATTTATCCAATGCATTTATACTGTCTTTGCAAATTCTACTAAGAGGTCGGAAATTCTGAAAGGTAATGTTAAAGCTTGGAGTCTTAAGTCACTATGTCAAACTTGTTGGGAAAGCGGTGTTGAGAGTGTAAAGGCTATTAAACTACAACTTGTTGATGTATGGGACATAAAAGGAAAACACCAAGGAGTGTAAAGGCTATTAAAGTTTGAATTTTTGGTATCAACTGTTATCTGGCATCAAGTACTAAACCATGTGAATATTATGAGTAAGAAGTTACAATCAAAGGATATGCATCTTATTGATGCTATTACAGAAATAAACATATTGATAGGGTACTTCAAGGATTATAGAGAAACTGAGTTTTCAAAAGCGATTGATGAAGCTAAGGAGATAACTATTGAAATGGGTATTGATCCAATATTTCCACAAAAGTGTTTGATTGAAAGGAAAAAAGGTTTGATGAGCGTTCAAGTAGCAAAGAAGTTTGATTTCCACCTGAAGAGAACTTCAGAGTCAATTATTTCTTATACATTGTTGATCAAGCTATTTCTTCTCTTGAGAGAATATTTGAACAATTCAAAGAGTATGACAAAGTGTTTGGTTTTCTATTTCCACATAATTTGAGGGGAATTGAAGATAAAAATCTTAAGTCGTCTTGTCAACGTCTTGAAAAAGCACTCAAGTTTGAACAAAGATTGGATATTAATGTCGAGGAACTTTATACGGAGTCGAAATTAATTGAGACATTGGAAACCAATGAATTTAGAAACCTTATAGATGTTTTGAAGTTTTTGAAAGAACTTGATTATTTCCCAAATGCAAGCATTGCATATACAAAAATGTTGACTATTCCATTAACGATGGCATCTGCAGAAAAAAGTTTTTCAAAATTGAAGTTATTGAAATCTTACTTATGCTCCACAATGTCCCAAGAAACACTTAGCAGTTTGGCGATGATATCTATCAAGAATGAAATCTTAGATAATATAGATTATGAAGAATTGCTCAACCAATTTGCTATCAAGAATGCTAGGAGACCTTCACGGATTATCAGTTAACTGTTACAACATGTAAATATTATTTAAATACTATGATTTTGCTATGTTTATTGGTATAAAGTTTATCATCATTTTAAAATAACATTAGTTTATGTAATTTAATTCATTGCACATTAAGGCCTAAGGGCCTTTTTTTCTGCCTCGTCCTTGGTATTTGAATTTTTAGGACCGACCCTGCTCCAATCTAATGGGATCTTGGAATCATTCGACTTGAAATCGAATGTTGTATGTGAGTGTTGTTTATTAGGCAAGATGACCAAGTCACCATTCACAGGGACATGTGAAAGAGGTGAAGTATTGTTAGATCTCATCTACAGAAAATGTGTGTGGACCCTTCATATCTACCACAAGGGATGGTAAACACTAGTGCATTACATTTAGTGATGAATTTAGAAGGTATGGTAATATTTATTTGATTACTCATAAGTTGAATACCTTTGAAAAGTTCAAAGGGTATTAGAACAAAATAGAAAATCAATTGGGCAACAAGATAAATGTTCTCCGATCTGATACGGAGGAGAGTACCTTAGTATCGAGTTCAACGATCATCTTAAAGATTGTGGAATAGTTTCACATTTAGATACTACAATTACACCACAATTTAATGGTGTTTCTGAAAGGAGATATAGAGCCCTATTGGATATGGTTTGATTTATGATGAGTCTAGCTTCATTACTAATAACGTTATGGGGATATGATGTAACGCCCGTAGATCCAGGCTAGTCAATTTAGAGACGATAGTCGTCAAAAATGGATTTTTGATGAAAGATTATTTAGAATGAATAATCTTAACTAAGTTATAGTATATGTTACAAGGTTTCTGTGCATATAAAGAACGCCGAAATCCGAGTTATAACGAAGAAGTTATGACTTGTCGAAGTTTTGCGACAGAACCGGCACGACACAGCGTGACGTAAATAGTGAATTTACATTAGAGCAATATTCCGCCTTAGCGATCTAAACGAAAATCGTAGAGTTCGTTAAACCGTGAGCATCCATAAAAAGAACGTCCAAATCTGACTTCGTATAAGGAAGTTATGATTTTTCTAAGTTCCAGCTTAACAGTATGCAGCCCGAATACTCGATTTGAGATCGAGCGGTTTTTATCCGAAACAATCTAAACGAGAATCGAAGATCTCATCAATTGTAGTGAAACGATAAAAAGATAGGCGAAAACTAACGTCGGATGAAGAAGTTATGAATTTATAATGGAGTTTTCCTGTCCCGGCCTACTAAAAACAATATAATAAAAATAAAGTCAAAAGTAGCCAATGAAGTATAAATGAAAGTTGTAGAGCATAATCTCACCTACACGTGGATATAAAGAACGCCCAGCGTAATCCCAGACCTAGCAGCCTATAAATAGAAACCCAGATCAACCGATTCCTTTGCCATTTTTCTTCCTTTCTCTCTAGTTTTTGCCTCGATTTACGTGCCAATTATATCCCGAAGCCCCGATATCATTCCCGAGTCCCGAAGCAAGTTCCGAAGTCCCGAAGATCCCGGGAAGTGAGATTCCTGAGCCGAAGCTCTGCCCGCGAGGAGCCCGGTTTTTGTGAAGAACTCCCAGATCTACCGAAGAATACTACTTCTACAAGTCGTAACGCTGTCCGATCATCTTCTAATCAAGTGAGTGTGTAGTCACTTTCTTCTTACGCATAAATATTAAGTATTTTTTATAAATACGTGCTATGTGTATAATATATCGTTGTTTATTCGAGATGATTGTGGAATGGATAAATTATATAAGTTTTAATGATTAAACTATATATGTATTTTGTATCTAAAAAAAAAATATGTTGGGTAGAACATGAGTAGATGAGGTTGTTGGTAGGTGATAAAAGATGGGATGGACCAGAAGTTAAAAGGGTAAAGAGATAAACTTGTTTTAGATTTGGATGTATGGATCAGGTCAGGAGGTTAGTTTTAGATCTGAGAGTGTGGATCAAATCAAGAGGTTAGTTTTAGATCCGGGAATATGGATTAGGTAAGGAGGTAAATCTTAGATCTGAGAGTACGGATTATGTATTTTTGAATTATGTGTTCATACGATAAGGTATCATGCGTATAGTCCCTTTTAGGAACGTGAATTTTAAACGTGTATTGACTAAAGTATGAAATATACATATGTATGTAAAGTATTTGTTATTGTCCGAAATACGGGTTAGGTATATTTGATGATATACAACGTGCGAATCAGTTATGGTTCAATATGTTTTAAGATGTGAATATATGATATTATTACTTAAAACTCTGTGTTAAGTATACACTAGTTAGCATTGCCTAAATGGAGTTAATATCGAAAATTGATTATAAGCATTGTAGGCTTGCCTAGTGATGAGTTAAGACTTAAATAGGGATGTTTAGTTCAATTAAGTTTGGACATTGGGTAGCCTCTTATTAAGAGAACGTGTGTTGTGAGATTGATGATCGGTGGAGTACGTCCTACGTATAGAAGTACATTTTATGTACGAAGTCTTTTTCAATGCTCTGTGTCTTGGGTGCTGCTTGTGCCAGGGTACTATTATGTTCTTGGGTACGATTCTTTCGCATACCAGAGTACTATAATGTGCCAGAAGTACTATCATGTACAAAGTCTTTTTGACAATCTTGTGTGTCGGCTACGGCAGCGTACGAGAGTACTCTAGTAGTATTTCCCTATACTTTTATTTTGAGAGAGCTTTGGAGTCAGCGTTTCTTTTATGAAGTAATCGACCGAGCTTCATATGTCAGCGTTTTCTTTCACGAAGTAATTAAGGCAACTTCGTAGACTGCCTAATAAAGTGTGTCGGTTATAGACCACTGATATGTATGTCTGGTGTTATATTGCTGGATAGGGTGCGTCTGGGGGTGAAATACCTCATGTATCCAGGCCACTGCTAGGCAAAGTTCAATGCTGGGATAGGTAAATTCTGGGGGTATAATACCTCATGATAGTCGGACCACGCCTAGGCATTGTTATCTAGATAACTACCCCTGACTTAAAATGTCTTGTGGTTCTTTCTTTTACGAATGAAGGTTCGTGGTGAAACTTATTCCATTCCCCACAATTAATGTCTTTATTGATCCTCGTTTGCTGCCAGGGAATTTCCGAAGCAGCTTCGTCAGTTTGTGGTTCATATCGATTCCTTAGGCTAGATCTCGTAAAATCATTGTATAGGGTCAGTATGTGGGGTTCGACGGGATGGGATATATTGTTTTAGAAATATAGTTTATATGTGTTTATAACATTAGTGGTTTCGCAGGATCGAGATATACTTTATTATCACATTGTTTGAACTAAGAGCTTTCATTCTCTGTGTTCCTTAGGTGATTGTGGTCACCAGGGATATTCGAACTAAGTGTTCATTAGATATTTGAACTTAGTGTTCATCAGGGATATTTGACTAAGTATTCATTAAGTGTTTGTGAACTAGGTGTTCATTGGGTAATATTGGAACTAAATGTTCATTAGGTGTTCTTGAACTAGGTGTTCATTAATTATTGTGAATTGCGTGTTCACCAGAGGTAATCTAAGAACCTTGGCAGCACTAGACTTTGTGCTAGTTCCTTAGGGCAATACTTAGGAATGAATGAGAGAAGGGTAATCGGTTCTTAGGATAAATCTTTAAGAAATAAATGGAGATAATGGGGGTGGGTATTTGAATTGATTGTTTGATAATTAAAAATAATAATTATATTATTGTGGGTTGAAAACCCTATATGCTCACCAGGCTCCCAAGCCTGACACACTCAGTTTTCTTTGCATTACAGGTAATGGCACAAGAGTATAAGTTGGTGGACTTGACGAGAGATTTTGGATTATAGGCCAGTAGTTATGAATAACTGTTGTAAGGTCTATTTTGTTCTGTTTATGCTTTTGGTCTGTATTGAACATGACATCCCGAGATTTTGTTATATAATGAAAATACATTTCTTTAAAAAAATGCTTTGATAATTTTTATCCTATTTTGTTTTGGGAAGAAATTCCGCAACTGTTTTCTTTAAAAGATTACTCTGATTTTATAAAACAAAGCATAAACAAATCGGTCTTTTCTGGCCGTGAAATTGGGGATGTCACAGTTGGTATCAGAGCATTAGTTTAAGCGAACTAGGAATTTGTAGGAAATTTCTCGACTTAAACTTAGAATGCTAAGTAATGATTGTGAGGAGTGTGTCTAAAATATGTTAGGTAGTACACCTAAATTGACACAAGCACTAGTTTATTTTAGGAATGATGCCTAAAATGATTTAATGTGCTAAATGTTTTGTGTGAAGCTATTTTGATGTTATTTTTTTTTGTTCGGATCTATGGTATGTTGCCGACCGGATCTGGAAACCTTATATGTTTAGGATTCTAAGCGTATGACTACGATATTAGAACTAGCATGTAAACGTTTCGGGGTGATAGGGAGATTTATACATTTATCGTAATTAAAGCTTTCTTATCTTAAATTCTCGCTTGGTACACTGAACGTCTGCTTGGGTGTACGAAAGGTCACGGTGAAGACACGTAGGGAATTAAGTAAATGGAAGAAATGAAAAGGCTTATGATAGTGAATGACACCTATCGGAAGATATAGTAAGAGTGGTATCTTGCCTTTTGAAAGTCTTATAAGATAACAATACGTTTAAAGGAGTACGGTACGCCTAACGTACACCTTCGATTGGCAGGATGATGGAACGATTGGTGAAATTCTTGAAGTTGTCTCATCGCCTGGTATTTCCATCACCAATCGAGTTGAGTAGAGTTGATGATTGAAGATTGAGAAATGAAGAAGTCCTAGTAGAGTCTAGGGAAATTGTTTATGATTAATTGGACACCTTCTTATGTGTTAAATTGTTTTGTGATTTTCTTGTATGGTGACTTGGTCGACTGCGGGACAATACTTGGGACGAGTATGAGTAGGTGTGAAAGGTAGTAGATGCATATACTACCGGAAGCACAGGACTCGCACTTGGATCAGGGAAAGTCACAAGGTTACCAAGAAGCTGGTGATTGATTCCATTTTATTCTAGTATGTCATTACCATTGTTTCGGTAATGACTAGTAAGATGGTTCTAGTTCCGACCCTAGTGGTCATATCCAATTGGAGTCTGACTACGGTGAGTATATTACGTGGTTCGGAGAACCTAGTTCGAAGTAATATCGGACGTAAGTCAGAAGATTGAAGTTAATGCGATCATTGGTATCGCACTCGTTGTTCATAAAGTTTATAGCTAGAAATGCTACATGCTAAAAAGTTATTATATCACATTAGAATAAGAAGGAAGGTATATTCCATTCTGGAATTTAACTTTAAAAAAACCAAGTCTAAGTGTCGCATCGTGCGATGAGAGGTCAGTAGAGCACGACCCATCGGTCTGTTACAATAGATAAAAGTATTTATCCTAAGAAGAAGAAGGAGTCCACAATAAGGACTTATTTGGTAACTTGAAGGTTTCAATCAAAAGTACAACATAGTACGATAAGCAGATGCAAGATTGGGCATCTTCTGCGGTCAAGAAGGCCATAGAGTTAAATACTCTTTCAAGGAAGCATAGAAGTTACGGTTATTACCTAGGAAAAATAAATAACGTGTGGAATCATTATGCAAGTCCTATTTTGTTGATGATTCCGGGACGTAATCATCCTAAGGGGGAGATAATTGTAACGCCCATAGATCCGGGCAAGTCAATTTAGAGACGATAGGCGTCAAAAATGGATTTTTGATGAAAGATTATCTAGAATGAATAATCTTAACTAAGTTATAGTATATGTTACAAGGTTTCCGTCCATATAAAGAACGCTGAAATTTGAGTTATAACGAAGAAGTTATGACCTGTCGAAGTTTTGAGACAGAACCGGCACGACACAGCGCGAAATAAATAGTAAATTTATGTTAGAGCGATATTTAGCTTTAGCGATCTACACGAAAGTCGTAGAGTTCGTTAAACCGTGAGCGTGCATAAAAAGAACGTCCAAATCTGACGTCGTATGAGGAAGTTATGATTTTTCTAAGTTTCAACTTAGCAGTATGCAGCCCGAATACTCGATTTTAGATCGAGCGGTTTTTAGCCGAAACAATCTAAACGAGAATCGAAGATCTCGTCAATTGTAGTGAAACGATAAAAAGATAGGCAAAAACGGATGTCGGATGAAGAAGTTATGAATTTATAACAGAGTTTTCCTGTCCAGGCCTACTAAAAATAATATAATAAAAATAAAGTCAAAATTAGCCAACGGAGTCTAAATGAAAGTTGTAAAGCATAATCTCACCTACGCGTGGATATAAAGAACGTCAAAAACGGAGCTCGTATGCGAAAGTTATGAATTTTTGAAGATCATGGCACGCATACCAAAGCTTATCCAAAGATTACGCCCAACGTACTACAAAATTACGCCTAGTGTAATCCCAGACCCAACAGCTTATAAATAGAAACCTAGATCAGCCGATTCCTTTGCCCTTTTTCTTCCTTTCTCTCTAGTTTTTGCCTCGATTTGCGTACCAATTATATGCCGAAGCCCCAATATCATTCCCGAGCCCCGTAGCAACTTCCGAAGTCTAGAAGATCCCAAGAAGTGAGATTCCCGAGCCGAAGCTCTGCCCACGAGGAGCCCGGTTTTTTTGAAGATCTCCCAGATCTACCGAAGAGTACTACTTCAACAAGTCGTAATGATGTCCGATCATCTTCTAATCAAGTGAGTGTGTAGTCACTTTCTTCTTACGCATAAATATTAAGTATTTGCTATGAAATACGTGCTACGTGTATAATATATTGTTGTTTATTCGAGATGATTGTGGAATGGATAAATTATATAAGTTTTAATGATTAAACTATATATGTATTTTGTATCTAAAAAAATATGTTGGGTAGAATGTAACGACCCGTCTCTGGTATGATGATTCCATGGTATTTATTTTGAAGTTTGCAAGAGGGACTCGGCGAGTTCATAGCCTGACTCACCGAGTAGGGACGGGATTTCGAGCACGTGTTAGTCGTCGACTCGGCGAGTCTATATTCGGGACTCGGCGAGTCTGCCTGTCTGGAAGAAACCCTAAATCCCCGGGTTGCTCACTATTTATACGATCTTTCAGCCCCAATCTCGCCTCCTTCATCCTCAGAGAGAGCTGTGAGAAAACCCTAATCCATCCTTGAATGATCTAAGTGTTCTTGTGTGAAATTGTTAAGGCTTGAAGAAGAAGAAGAAGAAGAAGAAAGGAGCAAGGAGAAGAGGAGTAGATCAAAGATCCAAGGGCAAATCAGAGTTCTTTGAGCCGGGGAGATTCCAGAGTAGCAGCAGTTAGCTTCCAGAGCCATACACACAGCAGCCAGTTCACGAGGTGAGTTTCCTTCCAGTAGGAACGGGTCTACGGCCACAATGTCGGCCCATTTAGTTAGTAGTCAGTTCCGGACTTCAGTCCGAAGCAGTAGTTCAGTATGCTTGATGTCTCCGTGATTCAAGCACGTTGTGTGTTATATGTTCCGGACTATGGTCCGATGCAGAATGCAATATGTGTGTTTATGTTAGTTGTTATGTGTTATGCCATGCGATGATGAGTAGTTCCGGACTTCGGTCCGATGCAGTCAGTTCCGGACTTCGGTCCGATGCAGTCAGTTCCGGACTTCGGTCCGATGCAATCAGTTCCGGACTTCGGTCCGATGCAGTTAGTTCCGGACAGTTCCGGACTTCGGTCCGATGCAGTGGGCAAGGCCCAATATGTGTTTTATATGTATTGTTTGGTATGTGGTAGTTTGGCGGAGCTCGCTAAGCTTCGTGCTTACATTTTCAGTTTTGGTTTCAGGTACTTCTGCAGGCAAAGGGAAGAGCTCGGGATGATGGCATCGCACCCACCACAACTTCAGTTTTATCATGGGATTGATTCAGTTTCTTGATTTTGTTATGTTACAGATATGATTCAGTTTTCCTCACAGTATTTTTACCATGGTTGAGATACATAGTGTGTGGTTTTATGATATGATACACAGATTTTATGGTTTTTGGTTATATTGAAAAATGAAATTTTTGGGTCGTATTTTTGGGTTGTTTCAAGTTGGTATAAGAGCCTTGGTTTGAGGGATTCGGATACACTTCCGGGTGTATCTGAACTCAAACTAAGGGAAAATAAAAGGTTTTTAAAAAAGAAAAATGTTTTCTAAAAGAATTTTTTTAAAAGCACTTAGAAAGAAAGGAATTTTTTTTAACGAGATAAGGGTGTGGTGCATGCAATCAGCCGAGCTCAAGTAAGTACTCCCAAATTACCCATACAAGTTATTTGTTCAGTTTCAGTTTCAGTAAAACAGCATGCTAGTATAGGACTAAGGATCTAGGAGGATGCCTTATGTGCCTACTTTATGTGTTACAGCTTTATGAGTATTGCATGCTAGTATTGAGTAGACAGCAGTAGGATAGCCTGTTTAGGTTATGCCTGATAGTATGAGCTTAGCATTGTATGCTAGTGCAGTTTCTTGTTATAAGAATAGTTTTGCCTGAGTATGTTTCCTTTATCCGAATGCTGCTTGCTTTGTGCTTTGTGGGATACTGAGTGATGGGAGTTAGCCATTAGGTGAATACGTCACACTACATGTGATCAGGGTTGAATAATCTGAGAGTGTTGGATTTGACCCTATTTCGCAGCTCTCGTTTGAGTCCAACCGTTGTAGGGACGAGTCTTTTACTCGAAGGATTATATGAGCCTCGTCGCACGTGATGGTATCCAGGTGATGGCTAGTTGGCATAGCAAGGAGGGCTTCAGCAGCTGAGGACTGGTTTGAGTCGATTCTGAGGTTTCCCTAGGGCAAGCCTAGGATGAGAGTAGCAGATATCAGTAGTAGTAGAAGTGACTTGGTGGAGTCAAGGCAGTTCTTGAGGAAAGTACGGATAGATGTGGAAGGTAGTATGGGCCCGTACTACTGAAAGCAGAGGATCCGTACTCGAATCAAGGAAGGTCGGGACAAGACCAGGAAACTAGTTGTAACATCAATGATCCCTTGAGATATTTCAGTTTTCTGATATTGTTATGATGTGTTTCAGAATGGTGGTTTTGCGTCCGAGGACAGCAGCCGGCAGTGGAGGTGCTGGGGAGGGATTAGGATCAGGCTCGGGGGATGAGCGTATGGATGAGCAGACCTGAGAGTTTCTTTCTTCAGAGATTACTCATATCATTATTGAGCAGAATCCTGTGATCTTCGGTTCGATCAAGGAGGGTATCCTAGAGCTGATGGATGAGAGATTGGGCACCTTCCGTGCCGAGGTGGCAGCCATGATGGGGTCGCGCACCCTTACATTCAGGGAGTTCAGGGCATGTGGAGCTCCGGACTATCATGGGGCACCGGACCCCATAGCGAGTACTAGATGGTTGGCGGATGTGGCCAACGCTTTCCGCACTAGCAGGTGTCCCGAGGGGGACAAGGTCAGATTGGCGTCCTGTCTTCTGAAGGACAGGGCACGGGATTGGTGGGAGGAGGTCGGACATACCATTGGAGATGATGCAGCATTGGACGCCATGACCTGGGCTGACTTCTCTACCAGGTTCAGGGCGGAGTTTGCACCGGTTATTGAGGTGCCGCAGTTAGCTATGGAGTTTCAGGACCTCACCCAGACTACAGAGACAGTGGCAGAGATCACCGCCAAGTTTAGGGAGAGGGCTCTTCTCGTTCCTCAGTATGCAGCCGATGAGGAGATGAAGAAGGCCCGTTATCATGAGATGTTGCGGAGCGATATCCGCCAGTTTGTGAGCCGGTCCAGCTGTAAAACGCTGGATGACATGATTGCTAGGGCTCGGGAGAGAGAGATTGATCTCGAGATGGAGAAGAAGAGGAAACCGGAGGCGGTTTCGGGTACAGGTAGTTCGGGCAAAAAGCCCAAGGTTTCAGATCACAGATCTAGGAGTCAGCAGAGCCACGGTCGATGTGGCAAGTGTGGGAGATTGCACGAGGGGGCGTGCAAGGATGGGAGTTCCGACTGCTACAAGTGCGGTCGGATTGGGCATTTGAGCAGGGATTGTACGGCCCCTGCTACTGCCGTTGCAGCATCAGATCTGATTTGCTTTCAGTGCAATCAGAGGGGACATAAAAATTCCCAGTGTCCAAGTTTAGCCGCAGCAGGGAAGGTGGCTGCACCTGCCCCTACTACCTTGAGGATTAGAGATGGCCGGCAGGGCCGAGCCGAGACGCCAGTAGCGAAGAGTAGGGCGTTTCAGATGACAGCAGAGGAGGTGCGAGCGACTCCTGATGTGGTGACGGGTATGTATCTTCCCTTCATCTCTTATTTATTATTGATTGATTATTGCTTATGATTGTATGTTTTATTTAGGGTCGTTCTCTGTGAACGGCATTTCTGCTATGGTATTATTCGATTCGGGGGGCTACCCGATCATTCGTATTGCTTGCGCTTAGCAAGAGATTTAGTAGAGCTCCAGGGGAGTTGGATTGTCCATTAGAGGTTGAGATAGCAGATGATAGGACCATGAGAGTCGGCAGAGTGCATAAAGGGTGTTCTCTTCAGTTGTTTGATGAGCAGTTTTCAGTGGACCTAGTTCCTATTCCCCTGCGAGGGAATAAGGTTATTGTGGGCATGGATTGGCTAAGCCCCAATGGGGCGGTGATTGATTGTGAGCAGCAGTTAGTGAGGGTTCGCACTCCCAGTGGGGAGAGTTAGTGATTCAGGGCGAGAGGCCACAGCGCGGACCGACCTTTTGTTCCACCGCAAGGGCGAGGCGCTATGTTCAGCAGGGTTGCGCCGGTTATGTAGCTTACGTCTTGGATGCCCAGGAGAAGGGCAAGATGACAGTTGATGATGTTCCTATAGTGCGAGACTACCTGGATGTATTTCCCGAGGATTTGCCGGGGATACCTCCTGAGAGGCAGGTTGAGTTCAGGATCGACCTGATTCCTGGTGCGGCTCTGATAGCCAAGGCACCGTATCGGCTAGCTCCCCCAGAGATGCAGGAGTTGTCTACGCAGCTGCAAGAGCTGCTAGACAAAGGTTTCATTCGGCCGAGTAGTTTGCCTTGGGGAGCGCCGATCCTGTTTGTGAGGAAGAAGGATGGGTCGCATCGTATGTGTATAGATTACCGGGAGTTGAATAAGGTAACGGTGAAGAACCGTTACCCACTTCCGAGGATAGATGATTTGTTTGATCAGCATCAGGGAGCGTCTTGGTTCTCCAAGATTGATCTACGCTCCGGTTACCACCAGATGCGGGTTAGAGATGAGGATGTGCAGAAGACTGCTTTCAGGACCAGGTATGGTCATTATGAGTTTGTGGTGATGCCATTTGGGCTCACCAATGCTCCAGCCGCGTTCATGGATCTCATGAATCGCGTGTGCAGGCCGATGCTGGATCGGTCAGTGATAGTATTCATAGATGATATCTTGGTGTATTCCAAGACGCAGGAGCAGCACGAGGAGCACCTGCGGGAGGTGCTGGAGGTTTTGAGGAGGGAGAGACTTTTCGCAAAGTTCTCCAAGTGTGAGTTCTGGTTGCGCGAGGTGCAGTTCCTTGGTCAGCTCGTCAACCAGAAGGGTATTTTGGTAGATCCGGCCAAGATAGAGGCCGTGATGCAGTGGGAGGTCCCGAAGTCTCCATCTGAGATTCGGAGCTTCCTAGGGTTGGCAGGGTATTACCGGAGATTCATTCAGGATTTCTCTAAGATAGCAGTGCCGCTCACTCGACTGACCAAGAAGTCGGTGGTATTTCGTTGGGGGCCTGAGCAACAGGCAGCATTCGAGACCCTCAGACAGAGATTGTGCGAGGCTCCGATCCTTACCTTGCCAGAGGGAGTAGAGGACTTCGTAGTCTACTGTGATGCCTCGATCACAGGTATGGGAGCAGTGTTGATGCAACGAGGCCATGTGATAGCTTACGCCTCAAGACAGTTGAAGCCTCACGAGGCTAACTATCCTACCCATGATTTAGAGTTGGGAGCGGTTGTGTTTGCCCTCAAGATTTGGAGGCATTATCTTTATGGGGTCCGTTGTACTATCTACACGGATCACAAGAGTTTGAGGTACCTTATCGATCAGCCGAGTCTGAACATGAGGCAGAGGAGATGGTTGGATGTGCTAAAGGATTATGATTGTGAGATCCTTTACCATCCAGGAAAGGTCAACGTGGTGGCCGATGCCCTAAGCCGCAAGGTGTCGGCAGCCCCTATCAAAGATCTGTGTTTGAGGATGACAGTGATCACTCCATTGTTGGAGCGGATCAAGGAGGCTCAGGTTGAGGGCCTCAAGGAGGAGAGACAGAAGTGTGAAAGGATAGTGGGCCGAGTAGCTTCGTTCGATTATGACAGTTGGGGGTTGCTGACGCTTCACGGGAGAGTGTGGGTGCCGTACTGGGGTGGGGTACGACAGGTGTTGATGGATGAGGCTCATAAGTCTCGATTTTCGATCCACCCAGGGGCGACGAAGTTGTATCGAGATCTTCGACCCGATTATTGGTGGCCCTGCATGAAGCGGGACGTCGCCTGGTATGTTGAGAGATGCCTGACCTGCAGGAAGGTCAAGGCGGAGCACCAGAGGCCTCACGGCAAGATGCAGCCGTTAGACATTCTAGTGTGGAAATGGGAGGACATCACCATGGATTTTGTCACCAAGCTTCCCAAGACCGCACGAGGAGTAGATTCGATATGGGTGATAGTGGATCGGTTGACGAAGAGTGCTCATTTTATCCCAATCCAGGAGAGTACATCGGCAGAAAAGTTAGCCGATATATATGTGCGTGAGATTGTGGCACGTCATGGAGTACCGGTATCGGTGGCGTCAGACCGAGATGTCCGCTTTACATCCAGATTTTGGAAGCGGTTCCACGACGAGATGGGTACTCGTCTCCATTTCAGCACCGCTTTCCACCCCCAGACGGACGGGCAGAGCGAGAGGACGATTCAGACTCTCGAGGACATGCTCAGGGCATGTGTTTTAGATTTCGGTGGCAGTTGGGATACGTATCTTCCGTTAGCGGAATTTTCGTATAACAACAGTTATCATGCGAGCATTGATCAACCTCCCTTTGAGATGCTTTATGGGAGGAAGTGTAGGACCCCGATTTGTTGGGGCGAGGTCGGTCAGCGAGTCATCGGGAGAACAGAGGTGGTGCTCAAGACAACCGAGTTGATCCAGCAGGTCCGTAGTAGACTGCAGACTGCGCAGAGTCGGCAGAAGAGCTACGCCGACAGGAGGCGTTCAGACTTGGAGTTCCGGGTGGGTGATATGGTCCTTCTGAAGGTCTCACCTTGGAAGGGTGTCATCAGGTTCCGGAAGAGGGGCAAGTTGGGTCCCATGTTTATTAGGTCGGGTTGCTTATCGGTTGGATCTTCCTGAGGAGCTTAGTCAGATCCACAACACTTTCCATGTGTCTCAGTTGAGGAAGTGTTTGGTGGATGAGTCAGCAGTCGTTCCCCTAGAGGATATTCAGGTTGATAGCAGCCTGAATTATATTGAGAGGCCGGTCGCAATTCTGGACCGGAAGACAAAGACCTTGAGGAACAAGGAAATTCAGTTAGTGAAGGTGCAGTGGCAGCACCGGAAGGCGTCTGAGTGGACGTGGGAGGCTGAGGAGGAGATGAGAGAGCACTACCCAGAGATATTTTCAGATTCAGCCGTAGCAGACTTTGAGGACGAAGTCTGAGACAAGTAGGGGAGAATTGTAACGACCCGTCTCTGGTATGATGATTCCATGGTATTTATTTTGAAGTTTGCAAGAGGGACTCGGCGAGTTCATAGCCTGACTCGCCGAGTAAGGACATGATTTCGAGCACGTGTTAGTCGGTGACTCGGCGAGTCCATATTCGGGACTCGGCGAGTCTGCCTGTCTGTAAGAAACCCTAAATCCCCGGGTTGCTCACTATTTATACGATCTTTCAGCCCCAATCTCGCCTCCTTCACCTTCAGAGAGAGCTGTGAGAAAACCCTAATCCATCCTTGAGTGATCTAAGTGTTCTTGTGTGAAATTGTGAAGGCTTGAAGAAGAAGAAGAAGAAGAAGAAAAGAGCAAGGAGAAGAGGAGTAGAGCAAAGATCCAAGGGCAAATCAGAGTTCTTTGAGCCGGGGAGATACCAGAGCAGCAGCAGTTAGCTTCCAGAGCCATACACACAGCAGCCAGTTCACGAGGTGAGTTTCCTTCCAGTAGGAACGGGTCTACGGCCACAATGCCGGCCCATTTAGTTAGTAGTCAGTTTCGGACTTCAATCCAAAGCAGTAGTTCAGTATGCTTGATGTCTCAGTGATTCAAGCACGTTGTGTGTTATATGTTCCGGACTATGGTCCGCTGCAGAATGCAATATGTGTGTTTATGTTAGTTGCTATGTGTTATGCCATGCGATGATGAGTAGTTCCGGACTTCGGTCCGATGCAGTCAGTTCCGGACTTCGGTCCGATGCAATCAGTTCCGGACTTCGGTCCGATGCAGTTAGTTCCAGACTTAGGTCCAATGCAGTCAGTTCCGAACTTCGGTCCGATGCAGTTAGTTCCGGACTTCGGTCCGATGCAGTCAGTTCCGGACTTTGGTCCAATGTAGCTAGTTCCGGACTTCGGTCCGATGCAGTGGGCAAGGCCCAATATGTGTTTTATATGTATTGTTTGGTATGTGGTAGTTTGGGGGAGCTCGCTAAGCTTCGTGCTTACATTTTCAGTTTTGGTTTCAGGTACTTCCGCAGGCACAGGGAAGAGCTCGGGATGATGGCATCGCACCCACCACAGCTTCAGTTTTATCATGGGATTGATTCAGTTTCTTGATTTTGTTATGTTACAGATATGATTCAGTTTTCCTCACAGTATTTTTACCATGGTTGAGATACATAGTGTGTGGTTTTATGATATGATACACAGATTTTATGGTTTTTGGTTATATTGAAAAATGAAATTTTTGGGTCGTATTTTTGGGTTGTTTCATAGAACATGAGTAGATGACGTTGTTGGTAGGTGATAAAAGATGGGTTGGACCAGGAGATAAAAGGGTAAAGAGATAAAATTGTTTTAGATCTAGATGTATGGATCAGGTCAGGTGGTTAGTTTTAGATCTGAGAGTATGGATCAAATCAAGAGGATAGTTTTAGATCCGGGAATATGGATTAGGTAAGGAGGTAAATCTTAGATCCGAGAGTACGGATTATGTATTTTTGAATTAGGTGTTCATACGATAAGGTATCATGCGTATAGTCCCTTTTAGGAACGTGAATTTTATACGTGTATAGACTAAAGTATGAAATATACATATGTATGTAAAGTATTTGTTATTGTCCGAAATATGGGTTAGATATATTTGATGATATACAACGTGCGAATCAGTTATGGTTTAATATGTGTTAAGATGTGAATATATGATATTTTTACTTAAAACTCTATGTTAAGTATACACTAGTTAGCATTGCCTAAATGGAGTTAATATCGAAAATTGATTATAAGCATTGTAGGCTTGCCTAGTGATGGGTTAAGACTTAAATAGGGATGTTTAGTTCAATTAAGTTTGGACATTGGGTATCCTCTTATTAAGAGTACGTGTGTTGTGAGATTGATGATCGGTGGAGTACGTCCTACGTATAGAAGTACATTTTATGTACGAAGTCTTTTTCAAAGCTCTGTGTCTTGGGTGCTGCTTGTGCCAGGGTACTATTATGTTCTCGGGTATGATTCTTTCGCATACCAGAGTACTATAATGTGCCAGAAGTACTATCATGTACAAAGTCTTTTTGACAATCTTGTGTTTCGGCTACGGGAGCATACGGGAGTACTCTAGTAGTATTTCCCCATACTTTTATTTTGAGAGAGCTTTGGAGTCAGTGTTTCTTTTATGAAGTGATCAACCGAGCTTCATATGTCAGCGTTTTCTTTCACGAAGTAATTAAGGCAACTTCGTAGACTGCCTAATAAAGTGTGTCGGTTATAGACTACTGATAGGTATGTCTGGTGTTATATTGCTGGATAGGGTGCGTCTGGGGGTGAAATACCTCATGTATTCAGGCCACTGCTAGGCAAAGTTCGATGCTGGGATAGGTAAAGTCTAGGGGTATAATACCTCATGATAGTCGGACCACGCCTAGGCATTGTTATCTAGATAACTACCCCTGACTTAAAATGTCTTGTGGTTCTTTCTTTTACGAACGAAGGTTCATGGTGAAACTTATTCCATTCCCCTCAATTAATGTCTCTATTGATCCTCGTTTGCTGCCAGGGAATTTCTGAAGCAGCTTCGTCAGTTTGTGGTTCATATCGATTCCTTAGGCCAGATCTCGTAAGATCATTGTATAGGGTCAGTATGTGGGGTTCAACGGGATGGGATATATTGTTTTAGAAATATAATTTATATGTGTTTATAACATTAGTGGTTTCGTAGGATCGAGATATACTTTATTATCACGTTGTTTGAACTAAGAGCTTTCATTCTCTGTGTTCCTTAGGTGATTGGGGTCACCAGGGATATTCGAACTAAGTGTTCATTAGATATTTGAACTTAGTGTTCATCAAGGATATTTGACTAAGTATTCATTAAGTGTTTGTGAACTAGGTGTTCATTGGGTAATATTGGAACTAAATGTCCATTAGGTGTTCTTGAACTAGGTGTTCATTAATTATTGTGAATTATGTGTTCACCAGCGTTGATCTAAGAACCTTGGCAGCACTAGACTTTGTGCCAGTTCCTTAGGGAAATCCTTAGGAATGAATGGGAGAAGGGTAATCGGTTCTTAGGATAAATCTTTAAGAAATAAATGGAGATAATGGGGGTGGGTATTTGAATTGATTGTTTGAGAATTAAAAATAATAATTATATTGTTGTGGGTTGAAAACCCTATATGCTCACCAGGCTCCCAAGCCTGACCCACTCAGTTTTCTTTGCATTACAGGTAATGGCACAAGAGTATAAGTTGGTGGACTTGACGAGAGATTTTGGATTATAGGCCAGTAGTTATGAATAACTATTGTAAGGTCTATTTTGCTCTGTTTATGCTTTTGGTCTGTATTGAACATGACATCCCGAGATTTTGTTATATAATAAAAATACATTTCTTTAAAGAAATGCTTTGATAATTTTTATCATATTTTGTTTTGGGAACAAATTCCGCAACTGTTTTCTTTAAAAGATTACTCTGATTTTATAAAACAAAGCATAAACAAATCGGTCTTTTCTGGCCGTGAAATTAGGGATGTCACATGTGCACTTGAAACAACAACCCGTATTCTAAACCTTGTACCAACTAAGAAAGTTAGAAAAACACCTCATGTGACGTAGAGTGGAAAAGTTCCTTCACTTAATCAAGTTATGGTATTGAGTTGTGTGGTTTTCATAAGATCTGAAACCCGATACAAACTTGAACCCAGATCTAAGAAGTGTAATTTTTTCTGATTATCCATGAAAAGCTTTCGAATATTTGTTTTATAGACCCAGTGATAACATGGTATATGTGGCTCGAAAAGGAGTGTTCCTTGAGAGAGAGCTTATATCTTAAGAAGTTAGTGGGAGTCAAATTGACCTTGAGGAATTACAAGAGTTAACCGACAGTAAACCTATAATTGGCATTAACACTCAACCAAAGATTAAGGAACCTGTTGAGCCAAATAACATATCATTTCCTCTTCGTAGATCTAGTAGAGTTAGTGATCCTCCCAAGTTTTATATTTTCCATATAACAACTGAAGAAAACACGTTGATTAGAGACAGAACACTAATAAATTTAGGTGAGCCAGCTAATTACAAAGAGTGATGGCAGGGCTGAGGCTGGCCAATGGAAAGAGGCTATAGATAATGAAATTTAGACCATGACGGATAACAAAGTTTGGAATTAGGTTGATCCATCACTAGGTCTAATGACAGTGGGTGTAAACGGATCTTCAAGAAGAAGATTGGCATTGATTGAAATGTACACACAATGAAATCTAGGTTAATGGAAAAAGTTTACACTCAAACTCAAGGAATTGAATATGAGGAAACACTATCACAAGTATTTAAGATAAACTCTATTAGGATAATGTTTTATATAGATGCATTTCAACACTATGAAGTACATGGGAGTGTCGTTGTTTTCCTAGTGTTGTATGTTGATGACATACTACTCGTAGGAAATGATATACCTATGTTGAAAGTGTTAAAACTTGGCTTGGAAATTTTTTTATATAAATGACTTAAGAGAAGTGCCATATATACTTGTTTTTAAAATCTATAGACATAGATCTAATTGTTTAAAAAAATTAGTCAGAGTACATATGGTGGATAAAATATTGAAAAGATTTAATATGGAAAATTCCAAAAAGGAAATATTCATGTGCATCATGACAATTAATTGAGCAAATCTCAATGTCCTATCTCTAGTGATGAATAGGATAGAAAGGATCGATACCCATATGCTTGTTGGATTAGGTGTTTAAGCCCATAACTATAATTGGTATATATACTTAAATCTATACTGGCACAGTCCTTTTGGGTTGCCCTTGAGACTAGCAACTGGGAAGGATAATTTTGGCGATAAAGATTGATTTATTAATTTGATTAATAAATTGAAATAAGTAATTTATTAATATATTATGAGAATAATATATTAATAAGAAATTGTAATATTTAATTTGTATTTAATCATAAATTAACTACAATTAATTTTAGGATTAAAAGGATTATTTAAAAGTGTAGGGACTGAACTGTAATTGTTTAATAGTTGAGAAAGAGGCAATCTAGAACCCTCCATACGCTATGGATGGTTTCTACAGCCTTAGGGTTTCTTAAATAGTCTCTTATGGATAATCATGAAAGTGGATAATTACTCGGTTTAAGATAATCTTGGATTTGAGCTTATCTAGGGTTTCAACTACATTATAAATTGGGCTAATACACTATGAATTTCGGCCACTTGTTCTTGAAAAGTACCAACCCAAAATTTTCCTCCTCTCTCTTTCTCCATAATCTTCTTCAACTGCTAGTGTTGGGTGTGATCTATTAGAGGCATGACGATTGTGACGCTTGTTCCTGAAGTCTCAACAACACTAAAGGATTTAGCTTGTTATTACTATATAAAATTAAAAGTATGCTTTGTAACCCTTATTATGTAATTTTGATTATATAAAAGTGTTCTAGTGTTTCTACATTGTTGTTCACATGGTATGTTCAGTTAGAGAAAACGTAGATAAATTTTAGGGTTGCATGCACACAAAGGATTGTTTATTACGCTCAAAACCCATCAGTGGTATCAGAGCATAGATTTAGTTTTCTATTGAATTGATATTAATGTGAACTTGAACAAGGAAGAGAAAACAGAATTGTCATTCAGTTTATCAAACACGTCGTGGAGTTCTTGCAACACGGCGTGTTGGCCTGCGAAATCGACACAATACGGCGTGGTGATTGCTGGCAGCGGTGTGTTGAGCTGTCAGATCCTAAAAATTCAATTTTTTCAATTATCACATGGATTGATTAGGATAATTACCTTAATATTATTTTAATCAGATAAAACTGAATATTTTAAAAATATAATTTGAAATCGTTATCTTGAATTCATGATTGATTTGAGTTTTTAATTTAATTCATTGAATATTGATTTTTAAATTTTAAAATATAACCTAGTATTCTTGAAAAGTTTTATAAATACACCCTTATATTATATGTAACATTAAAAGTCATATATATATATATATATATATATATATATATATATATATATATATATATATATATATATATATATATAAGACAAGTCGGTGGAACTGCTAGTACCCCTCATTCACGAAGCCAATCTACAAGGGGTATAAGGAAATTGCCAATAAAATGACGATTGAATGGGTGTCTACTCTCACTCACCGCTTCGTTGATTGGTAGAGGTTTGTTAGTCAAACGGGTTTGATATGACACATAATCCTCATTAATAATTATAATGATCTATAAAGTAACTAAATTTTTTTATAAAATTCTCAATCTTAGTTACTTTAGGAAAATGTGAAATTGTATGCTAATCCATGAAATTACATATTGTACTTTATTGGTCGTCAGTGGAGCGTGTGTGGTTAACCGGCACACTAATAGGGACTAATAAAAAGTGGCAAAGGGTATCTCGTAATTTATCATTGCTTAATGGAGCGTGTGTGGCTAACCGGCACATTAAAATGGGATGATAATGACATCGAGAGTACCAAACTAATTTGACTGGTTATTCACAGCTTGTTTTTGATCCTCTGCATCCCAATCACAAATGTAAGAGCATAATAGAGATTAAAATGCCATTAAAAAGTTCAATGATTCTCAAAAGATCTAGGAATTTCATTCAAAACCTAATTCTGTCAAATTTCATTTTTGATGGTGAAATTGGTAAATTTTCATTTGCCTACCTTTATATAATTTACAATTAGATTACGACACCCATTTTCTAAGTTGTGAATTATTTAGTTGGATCCTAGCCTTGATGTTTCATTTAGGTGTCATATTGAGGGTTGTTCTTATCTAACTAAAACTTTCTTTTCTACTATATCAAATATCCTAATGATGCTTCTAGTTCCTCCTCCCCCAACAATATCTACTTCTCTATATTGAAGATTTATGCAAAGGTACAATTGGATGGAACCAACTACAATGATTGAATGCACAATATTAAAATGGCACTTTTGTTTTGAGGATAAAGAGTATTTCCTCGAAAAACCACTTGATGAGATCGGTGAAACAAAGGCCACTCCTGAAGAAGTAGCTGCCTACGAGAAACACTACAAGGATGCAAGAAAATTTGCTTGCATCATGGTGGCTACTATGACCCCAAAATTGCAGAGACACTATGAGGATTACTGGTCGTACTAGATGAACAAGTACCTTATGGAAAAGTACCATAAGCGAGCTCGTCAAGAAAAGTGCAAGGTAATAAAGTCCCTTATGGCATGCAAAATGAAGGATGGTGAGTCTATAAGCAACCACGTTTCAAGGATGGAATGATACGTGGATAGGCTCATCCGACTAAATGTGAATTTTGATGAAGAGTAGGCAATCGACATAGTGTTGAACTCTCTGCCATGTTTTTATGATCAGTTCATGTTGAGCTATCATTTGAACAACAACGAAACTAATTTATCACAATTGCACAACCTCCTACGAACAACTGAAGCAGGACTGAAGGGAAAAGTGTTGCCTTCACTCCTACTGCCGTCCATGTTCTTGTCATTGGTCAAGGGAAAAAGAGGAAATGTCCTCCAAGCTTAACTGGAAGGGAAAGTCTCATGTTGGGTCGTCTAGTAGTGGGCCCAAAGGAAAATCTAGTTCTGATGCTCACCTTGTTTCCAACCCAAAGGAGGCAACATGCTTTTACTGCAATAACAAGGGGCATTGGAAACGAAGTTGCCCGAAATACTTGCAGGACATCAAGTATGGAAAAGTGAAGCCAACCTCGACGAGTATTTACACTATCTTATCTAAAACCTAATCATATTCTCATTCTTGGATCCTTGATACAGGATGTGGTTTTCACATTTGTTTTGACTTGCAGGGGCTAAGAAAAAGTGAGGATGTGGAGTATGGGAGATTGAACTTGATCATGGGCAATAGGAGATCGTCACCTATTACCAAGATTGGAGTTTATAACTTAGTGCTTAATTGTGGGTTTTGTTTAGATTTGAATAATTCTTGCTACTCGTCATAGATGACACGAAACATCATTTCATTTCATGCTTTAAATAGACAAGTTTTTAGATATTCTTTTGATAATAAGAATGGATCTATTTCTTCTTTTAAAAATGGTGTATTTTTTTTTAATATTTACCTTGTGATGGTGTGAAGACAATTTAGGTAATAGTGTATTTCAAATTGTTTCGTATCATGGTATAGAAAAATCATAGTTGTGGCCCAACTTCAAAAGGATGGAGTGTTCGACGCATTTGACATAAGGTCAGATGATGATACGTGTGAATATTATTTACTTGGAAAGATGACAAATCACATTTCACTGGTTCATGAAAAGTGTTACCTTCACTCCTACTGCCACCCATGTTCTTGTCATTGGTCAAGGGAAAAAGAGGAAATGTCCTCCAAGCTCAACTGGAAGGGAAAGTCTCATGTTGGGTCGTCTAGTAGTGGGCCCAAAGGAAAATCTAGTTCTGATGCTCACCTCGTTTCCAACCCAAAGGAGGCAACATGCTTTTACTGCAATAACAAGGGGCATTGGAAACGAAGCTGCCCGAAATACTTGCAGGACATCAAGTATGGAAAAGTGAAGCCAACCTCGATGGGTATTTACACTATCTTATCTAAAACCTAATCATATTCTCATTCTCGGATCCTTGATACAGGATGTGGTTTTCACATTTGTTTTGACTTGCAGGGGCTAAGAAAAAGTGAGGATGTGGAGTATGGGAGATTGAACTTGATCATGGGCAATAGGAGATTGTCACCTATTACCAAGATTGGAGTTTATAACTTAGTGCTTAATTGTGGGTTTTGTTTAGATTTGAATAATTCTTGCTACTCGTCATAGATGACATGAAACATCATTTCATTTCATGCTTTAAATAGACAAGTTTTTAGATATTCTTTTGATAATAAGAATGGATCTATTTCTTTTTTTAAAAATGGTGTATTTTATTTTGAAGATTTACCTTGTGATGGTGTGTAGACAATTTAGGTAATAGTGTATTTCAAATTGATTCGTATAATGGTATAGAAAAATCATGCTTGTGGCCCAACTTCAAAAGGATGGAGTGTTGGACGCATTTGACATAAGGTCAGATGATGATACGTGTGAATATTATTTACTTGGAAAGATGACAAATCACATTTCACTGGTTCTTGTGAAATAAGTGAAGGATTATTTGATCTCATACACACATATGTGTATGGGCCCTTCAGATCCACCATAAGGAATGCAAATCGATTTTATGTGACTTTTAATGATAATTTTAGTAGATATAGTTGTATCTACTTAATCAAGCACAAGTCAGAGACTTTTGAAAAGATAAAAGAGTTTTAACAAGAAGTCGAGAATCAATTGGGCAAGAAGATAAAGATGCTTAGATTCGATAGAGGCGGTGAGTATCTTAGTATCGAGTTCCACGACTACCTCAACAAATGTGGAATAGTTTCACCATTGACTACTCCTAGAACACCACAACTCAATGGTGTGGCTGAGAGGCGTAATTGGACCTTGTTAGACATGGTTCATTCCATGATGAGTCAAACTTCTCTTCCAATCTCTTTCTGGGGGTATGCCTTTGAGACTGCTGCCCATATTCTTAATCTTTTCCCAAAAAAGAAGGTTGCCAGAACAACTCACGAGATGTGGATAGGGAAAGTTCCCTTGTTGGCACATATCAAGGTTTAGGGTTGTGAAGCTTTCGTTAGACGCTAGTCTCATGCCAAGCTTGAACCTCGAAGTGAGAGATGTATTTTCATCAGCTACCTACAAAAGTCTTTTGGATACTTGTTCATGTGGTCTTCGTAGCACGAAGGGGAGTCTTTCGCGTGCGCGCGCACAAGAGAAAAAGGGAGAGAGAGAGAGAGAGAGAGAGAGAGAGAGAGAGCTCATATGCATAGAGGACACTGGGAGTACAATTGATCTTGAAGAAATTTAAGAGTCGTACGACGAAGGAACTTATAAAACACTAGCGCTCAACTCGAGGAAGAAATTCCAGTTGAACTGATTGACGAGTCATTACGTCTTACACGTTCCAGTAGAGTTAGAATGCCACCTGATTTTTATGGGTTCCATATTACTACAAATGGTGATATGTTTATTAGTGATAGTACATTGGTGAATTTGGATGAACCTTCTAACTACAAGGAAGCTATGGCAGGCCCTAAGTCTGTCAAGTGGAAATAGGCAGTGGATAGCGAGATCAAGTCCATGTATGACAACCAAGTTTTGAATTTGGTTGACAATGTACCTGGTCGTAAGACGGTTAGGTGCAAATGGATCTTCAAGAAGAAGACTGACATGGATGGAAAGGTGCACACTTTGAAGGCTCGACTAGTTGTGAAGTGCTTTACCCAAATCCCAGGGGTTGACTATAGTGAGACCTTCTCACCAGTAGCTAAGGTTAAATCTATTTCGGTGATGCTAGCCACAACTGCGTTTCATGACTATGAAATCTAGCATAAGGATGTCAAGACTGCTTTCCTTAAAGGGAAGTTGGGTAAAGATGTTTAAATGAGTTAGCCAGAAGGTTTTATGGATTCCCAATAACCCAATACAGTGTGTAAGATTGAAAAGTCAATCCATGGAATTAAACAAGCTTCTCGCAGATGGAATCTTTGCTTTGACGAGAAAATTAAAGAGTTTGGGTTTTCTAGAAGTGAGGATGAATCTTGTTTATATGTCAAAGCTAGTGGGAGAATAGTGACTTTCCTGGTATTGTATGTTGATGAAATACTTCTAATAGGAAATGACATTCTAACTTTGCAAGAAGTTAAGTCTTGGCTTGGAAAGTGTTTCACTGTGAAGGATCTAGGAGAGGCTGATTATATTCTAGGGATAAGGATTTTGAGAAACAAGACTAAAAGACTAAATAGACTTAGTTAAAGTACATACTTGGATAAGATACTAAAACGTTTTGGTATGGAGAAATCCATGAAGGGAGAATTACCAATACATAGTAATACCAAACTAAGTAAGACTCAGAGTACAAGTACCGATATAGAGATAGCAGAAATGAGTAGAGTTACATATGCTTCCGCCATTGGATCTATCATGTATGCTATGACATGTACTCGTCCTGATATGGCTTTCACTTTGATCATGGTTAGTCGTTATCAGGGAATCTGGGTGGAGCTCATTGAATAGAAGTCAAGAATATTCTTAAGTGTCTACGAAGAACTAATGACTGGGTCCTTGAGCTTGGTGGCAGTGACGACTTAAGAGTAACCGGGTATAGTGATACCAATTTTCAAACAGACAGAGACAAATTTCATTCTCAATCTGACTGGGTGTTTACCCTTAATGGAGGAATGGTAACCTGGAAAAGTTCGAAACAAGAAACCATGGTTGATTCTACCTATGAATCATAGTACATAGCAGTAAGCTAAGCATCAAATAAGGCTATTTGGTTGAAGAACTTCATCGTAGACCTTGGAGTTGTCCTAGAAATCAAGGAGCCAATGGATATTTTCTGTGATAATGAAGGGGGCAGTTGCCTTGACAAAGGAACACAGAGATCATGGCAGATCGAGGCATATCGACAAGAAATACCATTTCATTATACAAAGAGTAGAAGAACGTCACCCCGTCATTAAGAGGGTATCATATGAAGAGAATCTAGTAGATCCCCTCACAAAGGGTCTGAGTAGGATTAAGCACGTTCAACATGCTAGGAGCATTGGTCTTAAGGTTGATATTAGTTTTAGTAGTTTTTTTTTTTAAACGGCAAATCTAACCTACTCCTAAAATACAACTTAAATCCACCTATGTCCATGATGGGACTTGAATCCTCAACCTCAATGAGGGAGGGAAGCATTCGATACTGCTAGGCTACAAGCCCTTTATTAGTTTGAGTAGTTAGATAGTTATTTAGAAACTTGTAACAAATAAATGTAATTGACATTTGATGATTAATTAATAGTGAATTATTTATTTGTATTGTTTACTATCTATTGTCAATTGGTTATTATTGTGTTTCAGTTTAGCATGTTTTTACTTCCAGAATAATTAGGTTATTTAAACATCCTCAGTTGACCATACTTTTGGAAGTAAGTAGCGAATCAAGAATGTCATGAAATGGGTTGTGGACTGTCTAAAGAGTTTAGACATAGCAATAGTTTACTGCAACATTCATGAGTACTTTGAAATAGAGATTTAAGTATTGGATTAACCCACACTCAGGGAATTAGTTCATGGAATTTATCACGAGTGATTATGAGACGATAATATCTTATAATCTTTAAACATATATATATATATATATATATATATATATATATATGAGTTGTTGTTTACGAGTTGGTTGTGTATTGAAAATACGTAAACGCATCAGTAACTTGATGTTATAAAACGTATTGGTGTGTGTGATTTGATGAGTAAATAGTGCAAGCATATATGTCAAAGTTTATCTGTACTTTTTGCCCTAACATGAATAGTGATATATTGGGCCCCTCAATGATTTGGTGTTGACTTATAGTGTCTGGCCCAGCCAGGACTAAATTGATGTGATCGATTAGTAGTTCTTTGTCATTACAAATAAGAAATCGGGAAACAAAGTATTGGACAATGAGATTAATTTTGTTCCATGTCATTTGTCCACATGATATCTTGCAGAATGGAGGATTATATGATCACTTATCCTAGGACACGTAACTGACTAGGTCAGAGTTCGACAGCGGCTTTAAGAGCTACAATTTGGTGATCGATTTAGAAGGATATACTGGAAGTTATAGTTATTACACTTAACCAAGTGGGAAACTGATGGATTAGGTGTCTAAGCCCATAAATATAAGTGGTATATACTTAAACCAATAGTAGCACAGTCCTTTTGAGTTGCCCTCGAGACTAGCAACTAGGAAGGATGATTTTGGAGATAGAGGTTGATTTAGTAAAATGATTACTAAATCGAAATAAGTAATTTATTAATATATTATGAGAATAATCAATTAATTAGAAATTGTAATATTTAATTAGTATTTAATCACAAATTAATAGGAATTCATTTTGGGATTAAAAGAATTAATTAAAAGTGTAGGGACTGAATTATAACTCTTCAATAGTTGAGGAAGAGGCAATATAAAACCCTCCATAGGCTATGGACAGTTTCTAGAGCCTTAGGTTTCCTAGAATAGTATCTTACGGATAATCAGGAAAGTGGATAATTACTCGGTTTAATATAATCTTGGATTTGGGCTTATCTAGGGTTTCCTGACTACACTATAAATAGGGTTGATACCCTATGAATTTTGGCCACTTGTTCTTGAAGAGTACCAACAAAAAAGTTGCCTTCTCTCTCTTTCTCCATAATCTTCTTCAATTGCTAGTGTTGGGTGTGAGCCATTAGAGGCATGACGATTGTGACGCTTGTTCTCAAAGTCTCAACAACACCAAAGGATTTAGAATGTTATTACTATATAATAATCAAAACTATGTTTTGTAACCCTTATTATGTAATTTTGATTATATACTAGTGTCTAGGGTTTATACATTGTTGTTCAATTGGTATGTTCAATTAGAGAAAACGTAGATAAATTTTAGGGTTTCATGTACACATAGGATTGTTTGTTATGCTGAAAACCCATCAATGCTTCACTTATAGGATCGATTATGTATATATGACATGTACTCGCCCTAATGTATCGTATCTTTTGAGGATAGTAAGCCGATATCAGGAAAACCCTAGACCAAGTCGTTAGACAACTTTCAATAACATCCTTAAGTATTTGACAAATACAAAAGACAAGTTGCTTGTATATGGTGGTGAACAAGACATGGTTGTGAAAGGATATAGCGATGTGAGTTTCCCAGTGAATAATGATGACTCCAAGTCATAATACGGATGGTTATTGGTATTGAATGGTGGTATCGTGACATGGAAAAGTTCCAAACAAGAAACGGTTGCAAACTTTACAACTACGAGTCTGAATATATTGTTGGGAGTGAGACGTCCAAGGAAGCTACCTAGATGAAGAATTTCATTGGTGATCTTCAAGTTGTTACAAGCAATAAATATCATATGGAGATATTATGTTAGAACAAAGGTGTGAACGTTCTGACTAAAGAACCTAGGGATCACGGAAAGTAAACGCATATAAAGAGGAAATTTTAATACATTCGACACTGATTTGAGGATGGTGATGTTCTTATGAAATGGGTATCATTAAAATAGAATCTGACTGATCTGATCAGAAAGGGAATCACCAAATAAAGACACCGTGTGCATGTTAGGAGCATAGGCATGAGGGTTGATGTTAAATTTAGTAGTTAGCTGATTTGTTGTGTAAGGTCCTAGATGGAAGGATCTTCACCAATGATTAATCAAGCATAAGAAAACAAAGAAGAAATGGAGTAGAAGATGAATGAAATTGAGCTTGCATACGATTAAACACTTGAAACAGTTTGATACAACTCAGGGACCGAAAACTAGCAAAGTACAACTGTTATCTTTGCCTGACAACCTGACGTCTATATATACTAACAAGGACCGAAAACAGTTTTCGGTTAGCAGACCGAAAACTGTTTTCGGTCACACCTTAACCAAAAAATTCCTAGACTGAAAACATCGAACATACACAAAACAACTCCAAAATACCATGAAAAATTCCCTAACTCATCCATACATTGATGCCTAGCCCAAACCATATATATTGGCCCTTGAATCTCCCCCTTGGTTTGGGGCTAGCATTATTTAGTCTTTATCAACCACCAGCATGTCTGACTTTCCCATAGCTCCATTCCACATCTCCTTTTCAATAATATCAGCAACCATGGCAGTGTATTCCTTAGCAGCAGACTCAAAAATGTCTTCAACCACCACGATCTGATGAATAGAAAGCTGATGAATATCCCCACTTTCCAAACTGTAGCAGATCCCTCTTGTCATATAGACGAATACATCCATTTTTAAGTTTGATGACAATAGAAGCTGTAGTTTCGTCAAACACCCAGTATTTCATGGATTGTAGAGATCCGTCTGGATGGTCCCGAAGGATAGGAATCTGCTTTACTTTATTAGTAGCGGGCCACATCACAGACCGAAGAGGCTGATTTGTTTTGGGATCAATGACACTCGGGCATACTTTGATGATAGACTCTGCAGTCTTCATTGAGGGAAAGCCCTTTGCCACTTAATCTTCCAAAAATAACCTGAACTATGTCGCCTTGGGTTCATTTGTTGGATTTGAAAAAGGAGCCTTAGACAATTCCATAAGATCAACCCTGGTCCATGAGTGGAAGTCGTCAGCATGTTTATACAATTCGGTATTTCCACTCTTTCTTCTTACAATCTACATTTTTAGAGGGTCATGGAATCCCCATGAGATGATCCCAAACCTATCACCATAAACGTCTCTGAAGCGATTTTCTCTAAGATCCGTAAAGGTGATGTTTGGTTGATCCACGAGAGCATTCTGATCCGAGCTCCCCTTGAACAAAAATTGACCCTTCTCAGTAGACTTGGCTAGTTTACCATGTTTTAACGCCACCACATTTGGAGCCTGCGCTGGTTCTTTGTCAAAACGATTGACAACCATGGTTGTTTTTGTAGGAGGTGGAACTACGGGAGCGTCTTGATTGGGAAGATAGACTCTTGGCTCATTGATAGATGATTAGAATTTCTCACCAAATTCTTCTTCCAGCTTCTTCTTCAAATCATAATAGCTGGCAGTCAACAAACCAAAATGCATCTGAAGATCGGTGATCTGCTTTGTTTTCTGAGCTTTATCTTCAAGAAGATCAACAACTTGAATATTGAGCTTGGCGTTCTCAATTTGAAGGTCTACAACCTTCATATCAAGCTCGATATTTTTCTGGTTCAGCATACTAATCTCCTTTCTTAGCTCAGGCACTGAGACGTCATCATCTCCAGATATAACTTCCTCAAAGGATATTCCTTTTCCGCATGAGGAGTGAGTTGGACTTAATGGCTGGGCCAAATGAATAGCTAGTCTCTCAGAGACAGTATCATGATAAGGCCTTAAGGAGACGATCTCAGGCCAGCAGACGAACCACCAACTTCATAGATAGAGTTGGGATTCTCTTGAATGGGCACATATAAGGATGGAGCAAATGTTGTAGATGAAGGAATCTCTATCGTTTGAGTTGGGTCAGGAAAAACTAGTCTCACCCTTCGATCAATTATGCACCTTTTCATCGGGGACTGGGAGGTCAGGACAAATTGGTTATCACTTGTAATTGGCTTGGATGTAGGAACCACATGATCAAGCGGAAGAATCCCTGATAATGTGTCCATATGAGTTGAAGAATCAGCCGCTTGAACGGTAACCAGAGCCTCAACTTCTCGATCGTCAGCTTTCTCCCTTATCTCCGGTGTTGAATTGGCACCATCATCGATATCATTGAGGAAGTCATCGAGGACTTCATTTGATAAAGGGTGATCAAGTCCAGTAAATTGAATCGAGATATCATCTTCATCGAAACCGAACAGATCAAGATTCTCATACTCATCCTCTTCTCCTCCATCAGTCTCAGTAACTTCTTATGTAGCTCCCTCACTGAAGTCACTCTGAACCGCCACGTTTGTGAGATCATGCTCTTCAGCAACAATGGTGGATGGAGTAACATTTTCAATCTCATGATCTGAAACGGTGATAACATCATCATTCACATTTGCATGTTCTGACGATGCTTGATCAATTGACATTTGTTCATACGACCCATGGGATTCTGAAGAGTCTGACAGCTCAGTAAACTTTCCAAATTTCACGAGAGGGTACTTCTCATGAAACATGATTTTCCCTTTAAGGTTCTATTTGATTAGGCTCACAGTGTTTGGTCCGAAGGCTTTCATGTCAAGTATCTCTCCTGTCTTGACCAGATTGGGAAATAGACTGTTGATGAAGATTTGAATAAATCTTGGATAGAGCATGAATTGATCCTTCGACTTCTTGTTAGCATTAGTAACCATCTCTTCCAAGATAAACCTTGCGAAGTTGAAGTCAATCCCGGCAGCTAATGCAACGATCGCCTGGATATTTCTCGAGGATATTTTGTCTGAGCCACCCTTTCTCCCAGATATGCAGTTGAGAAATACGTGGGCTAGAAACCTCCAGTAAGGAGGTAACAGCTTCTTTAGGATTGGTGGAAAGACTCCTTTGTATCCCACCTTCTCGAGATACTCATCAACAACTCTCAGATCTATATTAGTCGGGTAAGCAGCTTGATCATCAATCTTCAAGATATCTCTAATGAACTGCTCAGAGATAACAACTTTGCATCCCCTGACTGAAGCTTCAATCTTCACTGATCCATTGTCTCAAGTCTTGACACTTGCAAATTTCCAGAATTCGTTGAACAGGTTCAGATAAATGATGGGGTTCCATGTAAGTGATGTTGAGATGCAACACTCCCTTAGCTTGTACATCATTGATTTGAACTCGTTGTGTGCTACTGGAGGATCATCAAGAAGAACGGACACGTTGTGACTTTCTGCAACTTTGAGACTTGCCATTTTATCTACACAAAGCAAGCCAGGTGAGAAAACATTTGATTATAATAAATTAAAATTATTTTATCACTTAAATCTATTAATATTGGCCATTTTACATTGAATTTTATTAGAAAAACATGGGTTTTTCGGTCAAGACGGTCAGACCGAAAACTCATGGACCAAATACTAGTGTAGACCGAAAGCCAATTAGAACTGAAAAGGCTTAAATGAGCCGGTTTCACCAAACACAGCTTCGACCGAAAGCCGTCTGAGCCGGCTTGACCGAGAACGGCTCGGCTTGACCGAAAGTCGGTCAGCCGATGGACCGAAATGGCTCGACCGAAAGCTCGCCGACAGTTTTTGTTTTCACGATTTGGCCACGATTTTACGGTCGATTCTCGGTAAAAATTACATGGGCATGGTCGGAATCTTCATACCTTCAAGGAAAAACAAGTTGATTTGAAGAAATAACACATAAAATTTTCGAGGGTTTAGAGGATTCTTGGAGGTTTTCGGTCAGAGAGAATGAAATGAGGTAAGAACTGATTTCGGAGTTCCTTTTCTTTTATATATCCGGCCAAAACCCGGTTCTTCACCCATAGGCTGATCCTGATTTCAATTAGCATTAAGCCCCATATTCAAATTTTAAAAATAAATCATTTTGAGGATTAACTTCAAATAAAATAAAATAAAATATAATAAAATTTTCTAAATTTTACCAATCCTAAAAATTTAAAGAGTAAAAATAAAAATAAAATAAAATAAATTAATTTTCTAATATTTATCAATCCTAAAAAAAATACTAAATATTTAATTCAAACTAAATTTAATCATCTATCTTGAAATTGATTAACTTTTTTGTGATATGGGATCAAAGTTGTTAGACAATCATTTTCCATTTATCAGTACCTCTCCTTTCATGGATAGATCCGGTCGATCGCCGGTATTGTGGTCCACTTAAGCACGAAAAATTGTGACAAATTTTAGGAATGCTATCA
The DNA here is from genome assembly GCF_051521515.1 of Lactuca serriola. Taxonomy (NCBI): domain Eukaryota; kingdom Viridiplantae; phylum Streptophyta; class Magnoliopsida; order Asterales; family Asteraceae; genus Lactuca; species Lactuca serriola. The sequence continues at coordinate 211,212,582 of NC_136412.1, forward strand.
GTGACAGGACAGATTGATCTTAAGTTACCAGATAAAAATTCCTAAGGACCATTTATCTGACGACAACCAAGGATATTGTTGTCCACCTAAATTGAGCAGCGAGATCTATAGACAATCTAGAATTGTTCAATTTTAGATGTACTAGAACATGTTTCCTGCTTCCTGACATACCCCAATAATCAAGAACATTCGAGATACTCCTTACTTTAGATGAGCAGACTATTATTCATAGAGAGGATAGATTTAGAATGCATATGTCGTATACTCAGGTCGGATCTTTCAATCACGCAGAGAGTGAAACATATGACTGACTAGAATTTTAGAGGGATTTAGAACTAGAAGGTTGCATATGTTGTGAACCAGGTCGGATTGTTAATAATGCAAAGGAGATCACATATGGCTAACAGATAGGAAGAATTGCATAGATAGAAAATGCAGAGAAATAGAGTTGCATATGCTACAGTCCAGGTCGGATCTTTCGATCACACAGAGGAGGCAACATATGACTAACAGTAGGAGAGAAAGAAAATAATTTTCTATAGAACTACTTTATCGGAATTCCCCAGTCGCCCCATAAATACCGGAATTAAGGACAAAATATGTACATCTAGGAAGAGTTAAACCACAGTTCTAGATACGGGTTCTTTAATGTGACTGGTGGATTCTCATGTATATCTCCCTGCTCAACCTACCCAAGCGTCATATTGTCAGGCTAAATGGAACTATCTAGGTCAAGATTTATCAAGTCTCTAGATACCATAAGTTCATCTGTGCCTAGTCAAGTCCATTTAAATCTTTCGTGCCTACCAGCGCATCGAACATAGAGGCTAGACAATTCAGCTTTGATACCTTACACGGACTCAGATTGCCTGTTATCACTTATTGATATCACTTCCCATCATATCAGTTTTCAGAAATATTTTTGATTTTTCTGTTTTTCTAATGTTTTTGGATTTTTTTAATTTTCTAATTTTTGTTTGGTTTTTTTTTATTTCTCCCCCTAAATTTGTGCATGGGAGAGAATGAAATTAAAATGCGCAAATTTAAACTAACCTAACCAAAAATTAATCCTCAAAGCGAATTATTTTCAAAAAGTTTACCAGCACATCGAATCGAGCTTTGTTAAACGGCTCGTTGAACAGATATGCCACATTATTATCAGTGTGAACCTATTCTATCCGAATGAGCAAGCGCTCATAACAATCTCTGATAAAATGAACTTTGATATCGATGTGCTTGGTTTTTGAGTGTTGGACCGGATTTTTAGCAATTTGGATCACAGCCTCATTATCACAGAATATAGGGGTTTCTTGAAAATTCAAACTGTAATCCAACAGCTGATGTTGGATCCATATGACTTTAGAGCAACAGGAAGACGCAGCTACGTATTCTGCTTCTGCTGTTGAGGTCGAGACAGTATTCTGCTTCTTGCATTGCCAAGACACCAGCCTATCTCCGAGAAATTGACATCCTCCTGAATTCGATTTCCTGTCAAGCTCGCAACCTACATAATTGCTGTCTGCAAAAGCATAAAGATCAAATTCGGAATTTTTTGGATACAAAAGACCTAGTTTTGGGCTGCCTTTGAGGTACCGAAAAATCCTTTTAACAGAAATAAGATGAGACAGTTTAGGAATTAGCCTGGTAGCGCGCACATTGACAGACCACAAACATAATGTCTGGGCGACTCGCACTCAGATACATCAGCGATCCGATCATCGATCTGTAGTACCTTTGATCTACGCATTCGCCTTCAAGATCAAGAGTCAGCAGTGGTCTCTCTGCCATGGGCGTCAAAGCAAGTTTAGCGTCTCTGAACCCGAACTTCTCGAGCATATCGTTCACATATGTGGCTTGATGAATCAGGATTCCGGCTGAACATTGTTTGACCTGAAGCCCCAAAAACATGGTCATTTCCCCTAATGAACTCATCTCAAACCTCTTTTTCATGACGTCCTCGAACTCCTTGCATAGCCGAGGACTCATCGACCCGAAAATGATATCGTCCACATATATTTGGAGAAGAATCTGGTCTGCACCGACATGCTTAATGAATAGGGTCTGATCGATAGTGCCACGGGAATAGCCATGGTCGAGCAAGTACTGTGTGAGTCTAGCATACCAGGCTCTGGGAGCTTGATGCAACCCATACAAAGCCTTGTCTAACTTGTAGACATGGTTAGGAAGTTTTGAGTTAACAAACCCAGGAGGTTGGTCAACATAAATCTCCTCCTTCACCTTGCGGTACAAGAAATCCATCTTGACGTCCATTTGATACGGTGAAGTTCATGTGGGAAGCATAAGCGAGGAAGATAGGAATAGCCTCCAAGCACTCCACCGGAGCATAGACTTCTGTATAATCAAGACCCTCAATTTTTCTGAACCCACGGACCACCAATCTCGCCTTATTACGTACAATGACACCTGAATCATCTTGCTTGTTCCGAAACACCCATCTAGTGTCGAGAGATTTCTTGCCTTTAGGCAGCTCCACCAACTTCCAAACCCCAAGCCTTTTGAATTGATTGAGCTCGTCATGCATTGCATCTACCCAGCTGGGCTCATTTAAAGTCATTTCAACTTTCTTGGGCTCTATTTGAGAAATGAAGCAAGAATAGAGACATGTGTTGACGTCTCAACTCTGGCTTCTCGTTTGAACTTCGTCGCCCAGCTGGCCAATGATATTTTCTATTGGATGATCACGTTGTATGCGAGAGGGGATTTCGTGACTGATGTCATTGAGTGAGACGGGAAGATTATGAATATTAATAGCTCCGTCATGTGCTGAAGAATCCACGGTAGATGTACCAGCTTCATGTGGTGAATTTGCTACAAACTCATCTGCAATCTGTTCGAGAAAGAGAAGTTCCATTAGATTTTAAGTGACAGCAAAAGCATCTTGGTTCTTGAACTCGCTTTCAACTGGAGTTAGAGGAGTAGCATCAGCATCTGCAGCCGATTGTTGTGTTGATGATTCAGGAGAAGCAATTGGAACAGTAGACACCACCAGAGGATCAGAAGAAATCAATGGTGGTCTGTAGACAACCTCTTCATCTTCGTCTTCAATGCTAGTCTTTGAGCCAGAGTTAGACCCAGCTTGGTTATCAGACGACACACTAAAGGATTTGAATAGAGATGTGTAGTCAAATAGCCAATCAGGACCCACCCTAGCGTCTGTCTCATTCTCTACAAGCCAGCGAACATCGAAAGACTCCACGATTTTCTTCGTCTTCTTGTTGTATACCCGGTAAGTAGTACGAGCAGTGTATCCGACGAAATAGCAATCATCAGCTTTGGCATTGAACTTTGGGTTGGATTCCAAGTGGAGAAGGGTGCAAGGGCAGCCAAATATTCGGAAATGCCTGACAGATGGCTTGTGTCCAAAGAGAATCTCATACGGTATTTTCATCTAGGCTTTATTGATCAGGACACGACTTTGAACGTAACAAGCTGTGTTGATTGCCTCCGCCCAGAAGAAAACTGGAAGTTTAGAATCAAAAAGCATTGTCCTTGTGGCATCTTGTAATGTCCGATTCCTCCGCTCAACAACATCGTTCTGTTGTGGCGTCCGGACAGAGCTAAATTGATGCACAATCCCTTTCTCAGTGCAAAAATGATCAAGAACAACGTTCTTGAACTCTGTTCCATTGTCTGTACGAAGCGCTTTCACTTGGTTGTTGGTTTGGTTCTCGATCATCGCAATGAACTTCTTGATAAGATCGGCGATCCCAGCTTTGTTGGACAGAAAGAAGACCCACTTGAAACGAGAGAAATCGTCTATCACAATGAGACAATATGAATTTCGGTTGATGCTGAGGACGTTGACCAGACCAAACAAGTCAATATGCAACAACTGGAGCACCTGACTGATGGATTTGACCTGCTTTGGCAGATGTGGTTTCCGATGGTGTTTGCGTTGAGCACATGTAACACATATTTCAAAGGTAATAAAATCTCTGACAGGCAGACCGCGGACCATTTCGTTCTTAGCAAGACGATTCAGATTCTTTGCATTTGCATGGCCAAGTCGAGGATGCCACAACATTGCGTTTTGTTCTGAGACTTTGGAAAAGAGACAAGTGACTTCATCGGGTACATTGTTGTTCATGTCGACAATATAGGCATTCCCATCCCGCTTTGATTTTACAAGAATCCACTCCTTCGGGATGACAATGCCTGGATTTAAGATTAGACATTCTTTATCGGTGAAGTGTGTTGAGTAACCCTTGTCACAGATTTGAGAGACGCTCAGAAGACTGTGCTTCAACTCAGGAGCATAATTGACATTCTCAAAACTGATCACTCCGTTGGTCACCGTTCCCTTCTGCGTTATCTCTCCACCTTCTCTGCCCACGAAGGAGACATATCCCCCATTAAATGTTTGAATATCTCCAGTCATGTGCCGAAAGCAGCCGCTGTCGACATACCAGGGTCTAACGACATTCCTCCGCAACTGTCCCTGCATGATGAGTGGAATCATTTATATTTGGGGACCCAGGTCATTACAGTCCTGGGTTGACCCTTAACTTTCACAGATTCGTCTTTCAATTTTTCTTTTGATTTTACTTTTTCAACAGATACAGAGGAGGACGATGACGGATCAGATTTTAATTTTGGCATCCATTGATATTTATGTTTTGAAACAGTTTTCTTTTCATTTTGCTTTGAACAGGTAGATTTTCTACTCGAAGAGTTTGAAGATCCAGACGTACTCTTTGACAAAATCGAGTTTGTCTTAGCTTGGCTCGATTTTGGCAAACTGTTTGTGAATTTATTGAAAACCTGTTTGTTCTTTTGAAAACCTGCCATTTTCTTGTTTTGATTTGTTTTCCAGTCATCATCTCGAGAGCGGATTCTGGAGGATTTTCTAATTAAAGATCGTCCTCTAGACTCATTCTCTCCCCTTTTTGACATGTGATGCACAAACATCCAGTTTAAACAATTTCTGGCAATATGACCAGCAGTACCACAATTGAAACAAATTTGTTTATTATCGTTGGATTGAGTACTCCTCTTGTCAGATTTCTGGTTTTTATTATCTTTTCTAGCATTTTTACATTTGCAAGAACAAGCACTAGATTGTGTAGCAAACGTGGAAGATGTAGAAGCATTCAAATCAGATTTAGCAATTTTATCAGAAAGAACACCATTATTCTCAAAATTATCAGTGTGAAGCAACACACCACCAGAAACAAAAACTTTAGTGTTTGAATGTAACAAAGATTCATCATAAAATTCAACACCAAATTTGGACACAGAATTATTCGACTCAGACTTTTCAGCTTCTTGCTCCCCTGAACTACTGACTTATCTGCACTTGAGGTAGAAATGTTAGTATCCAAGATTTTATCATTAGGTCGTGTTGCTTGTTCAGAAGCTGATTTCCCATAAACCATGAAAGGTTCTCTGACAATTTCTTCTTGAGACAAGGGAATAGAAGTGTAATTATGATTGAAGGGAGGGGGGACACTCTCAAATCCTAATCCTACTTTTATCTGATTACCACAAGTAATATCCTTCCACTGCATCTGTCCTTCTATCATTTTTTCAACTACTTCACTTGACCCATCGAATTTGTTAAAAATAAATTCAACATTTTCAAGACGATTTTTCAATGTGTCAAGTTCAGTGGTTATAGCAACAAATTTTCTTTTGAGATGATCATAGTTCTCGCATTTATTGTTGTAATCCTCTTGTAGTTTCTTAAAGTCCTTTGCTTTATTTTCTAATTGTGTCTTTAAAGGCTTTTGATTTTTCCTAAGTGTGTAACCCTCATATTTAAGGTCCTCGTTCTCTCTCTTGATTAATTCAATTTGGTCTCGCAAAAATTTAACAATTTTAATACAAGACTGAGAGCAACCAATTTCATTAACCTCGGGTTTGGCAGGCTCTGGAGTGGTTTGCACCATGAATGCAAACTGAAGATTCATCATCTCTTCTTCAGGATCCTTCTCTATTTCTTCTTCCATGCCATTCTTGATCTGGAAAGATGTGCATTTTCAGATCCTCAAATATTCAGAGCCTGTATTTGTTCTTCCCAATTAAAGGATTGGGCCACCATCACCAAGTTAGCATTCTGATTGCTTGAAGAAGATCCCTTGTTGACATAGGTCACTGGCACCATGGTTCGTTCAGAATTCTCTCTTCGATCTGGTTTTGGACATTCCCTTGAAAAATGCCCAGGCTCATTGCAGTTTTCCTTTGTTGAATCCCACTTTCTTGTCGGAATTCACACTCCAATTGTTCTTTCCTATTTTCTTGGAGAACTGCTTTGCCCTGAAAACCGCCATGGCCATCTACCATGTGATGTCCATCTCTTCCACATCCTCAGGATGGATCTGGTCTAGGTCAGCAAATGAGAGTTGTGGGGAGAGTTCTCCGGCCACAAAAGTGTTGTAGCAGTTTACCAAACCAGTGGCGAGGGCCAGATTTTCTTCCTTTTCTTTTAAAGATGAAGCTTGAGCACTGATTCCATGAGATTGAACTGATGCAGCTGTGGATGAACCAACACTAGAACCAACTTGCTGAGCTAAAGTTTGAGGTTGAGGAACTTGAATGTGTTGCATTTGAGGTGTAACGTATGAGGTGGGCTGATGTGTCACATAGGGTTGAACTTGAGGAATATGAACTTGAGGAGCTTGAGGAGTAGAAAAGCTTGAGAAAGCAGTGGTTTTGGTGGTTTGGATCCCAAGATTTGCTGTGGAGTATGAATTGACATGGTTAATCCCCCTTTACTTATCATCGAGATCACAAGCCTTGATGATCGCCATTGTTTCAGCCAAACTCAAATGGTTCAAATCTTTGGTCTTCTTAATCACTGAGACATTCATATCCCAGGATTTTGGCAGAGAGTTCCGAAGCTTTTTGTTGATCTCCGATCTTGTAACTATCACACCAGCAGAGCTAATTTTTGTGGTGAGTGTGATGAATCTTTGCAACTGATTCTCAAGTGTTTCTCCCAAGACATAGTTAAACATATTGCACTTTTGTCGCCGCATGTCTTGGCGACTCTGTTTCATGTCTTCGTTGCCTTCATAGACTTCTATTAGTGCTTCCCATAAGGCCTTTGCTAATGTATACTCACGGAAACCTTGAGCGATTTCCGGAGATAATTCCATGGTAAGTGTAGCAAGAGCCTTTTCCTGCTCCTCGACTCTCTCGAAATCATCATCGGTGTAGTTCTCAACTTGCTTTTCAATTATTGTACCATCTTCCAATGTAGTTGTAATGCAGATTGGACCTCTAAGAATGCTTCGCCATATCTTGAAAGCCTTCATTTTGATATACTTCTCGATCCGATATTTCCATTCTGGAAATCCATCCGCAGATAATAGTTGTGGAATTCGAGAAGTGGTTCACATAATCACATCCAATTCATGGTGAGCTAACATGCTTTGAGATTCCATTTTTTTGTTTTTGATTTTTATTGTTTTTGAAATTTTTATAAAAAAATTAACTTGAAAAACAAATAAAAAGATCAAGTAAATAGGTTTTTCGGTTGAGTGATGATAATTGGAAATAGGGTTTTCGATTTCTGAAGTAAAAGGAGGTTTTCGGTTTCTGAAGGATCAAGGGTTTTCGGTTTATGAAGGATCAAGGGTTTTCGGTTTCTGAAGATTCAAAGCTTTTCGGTTGAAGAACAGTTTTCGGTTTCTGAAGATTCAATGGTTTTCGGTTGAAGAACAGTTTTCGGTTTCTGAAGATTCAAAGGTTTTTAGTTGAAGAACAGTTTTCTGTTTCTAAAGATTCAAGAGATTTCGGTTGAAGAACAGTTTTCGGTTTCTGAATATTGAACCGAAAACAAACAGTTTTCAATGAAAAACTTAAATGTTCGATCCGATTTTGATTTCCACACACTTGAAACCTCAAACACAGCTTCTAAACACCTTAGATCTGTATAGAAATCAACTGAAGATACGTTTTCGGTTAATGAAAATCAAACCGAAAACAATAAGATTTAAACTGAAAAGTTGAAATCCAAGCAGATATCGATTCCACACGATGCAAACTGTGATCTGATCTTCGAAAATCGAGCAAAAATAGGCTTCAAAAGACCAATAACGTGAAGAACACGACTGTGAAGCAGAAAACTGAATAAACACACTTGATTGACACCGGTTTGAGCTCTGATACCAATTGTAAAGTCCTAGATGGAAGGATCTTCACCAATGATCAATCAAGCATAAGAAAACATAGAAGAAATGGAGTAGAAGATGAATGAAACTGAGCTTGCATACGATTAAAAACTTGAAACCGTCTGATACAACTCAGCGACCGAAAACTAGCAAATTACAACTGTTATCCTAGCCTGACAACCTAACATCTATATAGACTAACAAGGACCGAAAGCAGTTTTCGGTTAGCAGACCGAAAACTGGTTTTCGGTCACACCTTAACCAAAGACTTCCTAGACTGAAAACATCAAACATACACAAAACAACTCGAAAATACATTGACAAATGCCCTAACTCATCCATGCATTGATGCCTAGCCCAAACCATATATATTGGCCCTTCATGTTGAAACATTTAAAACATTGAATACATTTTTTAATTGTTTTGGTGATTAAATAGTAGAGAATTGTTTGTTTTCTGGAGTTTTACTATTTACAATTAATTTATTATTGTTGTTCATTTGTGTATTTTTAGATCTCCACTTCCTGAGTGTAAATTTACTCAAACTTCACAATCGGTCATACTCTTGGGAGTTAGTATTGGGTTAAGATTGTTGTGAAGTTTTATTAGTTTGTCTATAATGATTAGACATATCATGGAGATTGAGACTAATGCTCATGAGTATTTAATAGAGATTTATGTATTGGAGAAACCCGCAATCAGAGAGATTACTTCATGGATTCTATCACGAGTAATTTTGAGATGATAATATCTTTTATTCTTAAAATGAAGAGAAATTTAATTGTTTTCATACAAGCAGGTTATGCATTAGTCTTACTCTAACACTATCCATAACTTGTAGTTATAACGAGTAAGTTTATGCTTGATTTGATGACTAAACAAAAACTATATAGTCAATGTTTATTTGTTCGTTTTTGCCCTAATAGAAAAGGCGATATCATAGGCCCTTTAGTGATTTGATATTGACATTCAAATGCTAGGCCTAGCCAAGACTAAATTAATGTGTTCAGTTTTCAGTCTTATTTCAGTCATCAAATATTGACAGTTGAAAAAAAATTTTGAACGATAAGGTTGATTCATAATTCCATGACTTTGTTCCAATACATTCCTTATAGAAACACAAAAATAATTGATCACTTATCAAAGAGATAATTTTTGATTTCATCAAAGTTCGACTATTACTGTAAAAGGCACATTTGTTGGTTATTCAAAGATTATTCGACCAATTGTACATAGTTGATGACTTGTCCAATTGGGAGACTCTTGGAAATAGGTGTCCAATGTCATAACTAATTGGTATAAATTTTAGAACAATAACAAAGTCTGCTTAGGGTTTCCCTCAAGAAATAAAATAGTTATAAAAGAATTTAAGATATTGAGACAAAGAATTTCTTAATTCATCATAGCTTCATTAACTGATAAGAAACTAAATTAGATTAATTTAGAATTCATTTGGAATAAATTAGAATTAATTTGAAAATAATTTAAAGGTAGAGGAACTGAATATTAATTGTTCAATAGTTGAGAAACTCGAATATTCTAGAATCCCTAATAGGGTTTGGCGAAAATCTAAAGAGATTATCCCTGGAATTTTCGGACATAGTTGTTGATAAGGCAAGTATTGGAATTAGGACTAAGTCTAACTATTTACATAATACGAATCTACTTTCTTTGCATGTTTACTCAGCTATAAAAATACCCTCCTGACATTTATAATTTTCGTCCCTTAACTCATAGATTTTTGATTTTTTTGCAAGTTTTCTCATCTCTCTCTCTCCCTCTCTCCCTCTCTCCTAAAAATTCGGTGTTTAGTCTTTTGGGTTTGATCCATTAGAGGCACTCTCCTTTAGGTGATAGAACCTTCTAAGAGCTTCAAGGTTTTCGACATTCACAAGGGATCAAGAAGCAAATCTGATTTTGCTTAAAGGTGTGTAATCATATCTCTCTTGTTAATAGTATTTAAAATTAGATTGTTATAACTATTAAAACCTAGATCCTAGGCTGCATGTACACTTAAGGTTATTTAAATGCTTCCTTTGCCTAATGTTATTGTATAGATGCTTAGAGGGCCTAACAAAAGCTAGCATATACGAACTCCTTAGGTTTCCTTTCACTACTCTAGATACCTTTCTTATTATATTACTAAATATTGGTTTAAATATGATCTACTTTGGGTTTTATGATATGCTTATGTTTGACGATTTGATTCTTTTCATTTTTCAATGATTCACTACTTTATGATTTCCCTTTTCATGTTTCAATTCAACATCAAAATTGGTACTCCTATAATTCTTTTAAACTAAGAAAAAACTCTTATTTTAGTATCTAAGGAACTTATGTACTCATGAAGCTTATAAGTACAAGAGACATGAAAATAGAGACTTTAGCATCACACAACACCATGAGTTCACTTACCTTCTTGAACAATTTGTTCCTCCAATTGGAATACTTTAACTACATGTTGGTTGAGTTCTCGATCTTCTTGATCTGGATCTTTACACTCTCCATTTTCGTAATCAGTGTTTACCCAATATGTTGCAGGTAGCTTTCTCCTAAACAGTCATAACACAAACTATAGATTGATGGTTGATATGATGGAGATATATAAAAAGATGAAGTGAGAGTCAGTTGGAAGTTGGAACGATAGGTTAGTATGAGAAAACTTACATTCGAAGCCTTTTGTTTTTTATTTTCTTTGCCAGTTGATTGGGTAGGGAGGATCCAAAGTGGAATCCCTCTTATGTGACCACACCCATATGCAAAGAAGAACATTGGAATCACCAAACAGCTAGTTATACAAACCCTAGAGACGATTAGGCGTTTTCCGAATCTACACGATGCATAGAAGAGGGTTACACAGCCCCAACATCAGGTATTCTAGGGTCTTTGAGAATGGAGAGTACCACCGATGTTTCTTAGGGTTTTCAAAAATTCATCAGCTCTCAAATTTGGTTCTAGGTGCCTCCATTTATATGGGAAAGACTTAAATCCTAATGGATAATTACTTCGTCACAAAGTAATTATCCTTATATTTGGTAATTATCACTTTCAAAATCTTAGATTGTCAACCATCTAGAGCCATAAGTTTCATTTAATTGGTTAAAGGCTTAATTGATCAACAAACGATATCCATATAATTATTCTCTAATCAATGTTCCATACAATTTTTCTAATTGTTGTTGTTTCTTGAGGAAGCATCATATTTCCTCGTCTCCCCAACTTTAGCTTTGTTCGTGGTCCTTCCTGTGATCATTTTATCAACAAACTTGGCACACTCATATGGATACCTCAAGAGTAGGTGCCTGATGTACTGGCACAAAGTACTCCCCTTTGTATACATATTGATGTTTGCTAGTACATCAAGAACAATACACAAGGGGAACTCCATCTTGTCTGTGAAAGCATTAGTATACACATCAATGGACATGCTTCCCTTCTTCAGTGTCAGTAATTTTTTCCCTAGCTCTAGAATGTTTTGAGCTGAGTAGAAATTACGCTTGAACTTCACCAAGAATTCTTCCCATGTTAGTTGTAGTGTCTTGTTAGGGCTGATCGTGTTTTCCAGTACGTTCCACTAGTAAACTGTTAAACCTTTGAATTGACGCACATCTTAAGTGGTATGCAACTTGCCCATGCAACCAAATGTAATGAAGGCTAGCTCCATTTTAGAAATCCAATCGGCAGCCACAATTGGATTCTTCATCCCCTTAAACAATATCGGTTTCCAAGTTATAAAGTCCTTACACTTGCACATCTTATGAAATCGTTGTTCCTCCTATTCTTTGGTCTTTATAGACAAAGAGGTGGTTGTTGATTACTGTTAAAGTCTTTGTTTCCTTCCTGAATCGATTTTCCATGAGTAGGAATCGGTTCATCGTTTATTGGCTCATATATTATTTCCTCGTTGATCATTGGTTCTTTAATCACTGTCATTCTGCCTCTAGAATTTGCTAGATCCTGAGTCAGAAGTTCCCAAAACTCACTTCATTATTGATCTATAATATTTTACATCATCAACCAAATTTTGTCTATAGTAAAAGGAGCAACTCCGGCTCTGGCGTTTTCAGGTGTCGGACCTCCATCGTTATTGACGGCTCTACCACTCCTTCTAAGTGTCATTTGTTCTATACACGTATATATGAGTTTTATTTAAGTAGTAGTAATTTACTTACTAACAACAATTTTACATTTAACACATAATAGCAATTAATTCATCCTCTTATAATATGGTAGTGTTTGTGACTATATTATAGCAACTTAGGTATCTATCCTAAAGTATGCTATCACACACCTCGCCATTTACACTCAGCTTCTATGTTTAATTATAGAAAATATCAAAATTCCTAGTTCGCTGAAAACAATGCTCAGATCCTACTATGACATTCCTCATTTTTCACAACCAAATAAAACTTTTCCTTTACGTTTTAAAATAATGAGTTGTTTTTGTTGCAGAAAATCTTACTTTAATAAAACATTTTAAGATAACAAATCTAGTTTCATAATATTAAGATACCAAGCATGTCGTAATTAATATCTAACATATATTACAGTGTAAATACTTAAAGGTCCTGAAAACTATTTTAAGGTCATCTATTTTTTCACTCGACATCCTAATTAGTTTCCAGAAACCTTACTTACGCTACCTGTAATGCAAATAAATTGAGGGGGTTAGGTTTTGGAAAACCTGGTGTGAAACATAGGGGTTTCAAGCCCATAATAATTAAATGATATTAAATCATATTAATAATCCTTCAAAACAAACATTATGAAACAATACAGATATATAAATCCAATGTAAATATCTAAAAGACACTCTACCCATACATATCGAGTCCAACCGATTCTCATAAATCCTACTTTAATGGCTATCATGAAGAATCACCTTACAGGATGAATCGTTTGAGCAACTGTTTGATTACACAACTAGGAGAGCCCTTGTCCAGTGTATGTCATGTAAATGCAACCAATATTCAGAGCATTTGATAAGTATGGCATCCCATTTTATATAAGTATGTGGGTTATAAATCCACACTAGCAACAACATTCACAAGATCATCTAGAATAATAAATTGTTATCATCTTAATTCAGACATACATCAGACAAACCATTTTTGGTTGTCTAAAAAGAAGAGGACTACTACGCTCTATTTGAATCTTACATGTTACCCAACTATGAGACTATTCAACTATTCAACTTATTTTTAACTAAAACATCATTTATAATTCTTAATTTTTATTTAAACAAGAATCTAATAATAGAAATCAACTTCAATTAAAATTTCCAGATCATATGATGCTATTATAATTCTCTCTCTCTCTCTCTCTCTATATATATATATATATATATATATATATATATATATATATATATATATATATATATATATATGATCAATCCTTCGAGCCATAAATAATTTTATTACCATTATATTCCTATAAGTAACTACCCACTCACATGCTTAAAGGTGAACGACTTTTGGTTAAGTTTGTGCTACCAATAACACTTCAGCTTTTTCTTTAAAAAAATCTAGATATAAATATTACTACGTTTTAGTCATCGTTTATATTATTCGTGATTGTAATTATAGTTTCTCAATATTTATCAATAACTTCAAATGAATAATGACTTATAGATGATAAGGAATGACTTGTAGATGATAAGGAATGACCAGGTAATATCGTATAAAAGGTAGGATTTGTTTGGTATATAGAGATCACCATTTGGAAAATCCACTTTAAAAACCTCACTGGTCTAGCGTAGACATCTCTCCTGTAAATAGATCGATCAATACAACGACAAGTATTACTGACAAATCTTATTATAACTTTATAATAATGATTACAAACAAAAGTATAAGTTATACTTAAAATACAGTAATCATAACTCAACTTACAAGTTGTTTACAGGAAAACTTGGAAAGTCATGGTTAGAACTTCGGCGCTGAATATTTCTTTTTGTCGTGCTTTCTATCGCCACATCACTTCGTTGTGAATACTTCAAAGCTCAAAAAGCTAGAATTCTAGAATGAAAATGAGTTTCAAGAGAGAGAAAACAAAAATATGAATGGACAAGAAATGAGGGAGGCTTGAGGTGCTGTTTATAGGGATCTGTTGAGAGGGCGCGTCGCGTCTTGGGCGCAGGGAGCGAGCTTAGCTTCTGGTGGCAACATGTGGCATTCACATATATTCTACCAATGTTCAATGAATAATATCTCTCGAATAGAAGCTCTAGTTTCAACGTTATTTATATCCCCTCTTTCGTATCGATGGTTACTACAACTTTCATTTAGACTTCTTCTACTAATTTGTATTTTTATTTTCATCTTCAAGTCTGAGAATGTTACACTATAAATAACGTTGCAAAACTCATAAATTCTTCATACAAGCTCCTTTTTAGACGTTTCTTGATATTGACAGTATCATATTGAGAAGTACTACAATTTTAATTTAGATTGTTCTGTCCAATAAGCAACTGATTTTCGATTTGATTTTTATGACACGTGTAGTTGTATCGTGTCGAACGCGGAACTTTGAAAAATCATAACTTCCTCATATGAATTCATATTTTGGTGTTCTTTATATCGACGATTTCATATTCACGACTAATACAACTTTTATTTAGATCATTTATTCTAAATGCATTTCTATTTTTAATTTTTATTTTTAACTTTTCATTATGTTTTGACTGTATTCTTATACAAATATTATATCATTATAATATTTATTCGTATAACATAAATACACTGTCATATACAAAAGAACACTTTTCTAAACACACAACATGTAAGAATATTTATTATTATTTATTTATTTATAATAACTATTGCTTGGATTCGTTAACGTACATGAGGATGATTTGTTTAACGAAAAGTGCGGCTTTTACACCCTTAAAACTATATTAGTATGAATATCCTTCACATATCTATCAATGGAAACTTCAAACTTTTCTAAAAGAATTGAGCTTGAGAGATAAGTACAATATGCTTTAGATATAGACCGTGAGACAATGAAAATTAAGAAATTGACATAAGGCACAACAGATACAAACTACAGTCCTCCAACATTAAATTAACAATACTTTATATGTCACTACCTCTCGAAACTCTATAAGCATCAATATTACCCATTTATAACTTGTTGAACTTATCAAGAGGGACTCCATTAACCCAAGGTGACTCTAATCAATAAGCATAGTTAGAATTGAGTGCATTTGAAACTATGGAATAAGAATAGAGGATTACATTATTGAAAATAGAGATTTATACTCACTTGAGATGAACAAGCATTAATTTAGTATCCTAGTAAGTTTATGTAACATTTAAATGAAGGTGGCTTACTAATATGGGTCTTTGTTGAGCATTATTACAATTAATGTCTATAAAACCCTTGAGATGCAGTTTTATGTCTAATCTTAAAGGGTTATTTTATTAGTTAGAATACGATACTGTTAAAACAGGTTTAATAAAGTTATTAAAGTAATAAAATAACTATAAATGAGTTAAAATGGTGTTGGAAGTCTTAGGAGCAAAATGCATTGACTTATTGAGAAAATACTCAAATTCTAATGACATGCAGTGGTCACACGGTCTCTGTAGAACTAGGCTAAATTATCACCAACCATGTGTGAGCTTATTCCCAAAAGTCACTTTATCCAAAAGTTTTTGTTTGAGGTTAGATTCGATTTCCCTCACCTCTATAAGTCCTTATATGATGAATGAGGGTTAGAAAGTGGTTATTTGACATTACATATTATGTGACCTTGTAGGGGTATTTTCGTCAATATGTAACCATAATGGATTCGTTTCTTTTAGCAGTTACACATTGCTAGGATGAACAAAGCACCGATTAGGTGCCTTGGTTCCTTTGATCTATTTTTCATCTTCTTCATTTACAATATATTAAAGGTTGATCAAGTGCTTCGATTTTATCAAAGAAACAAAGATCGTAGGGTTGGGATTTTTTGAACTTCAATTTTATAAGGGAATAACAAGTGGGGCTGACTGGGAAGAAAAGACAAAATGTGGCGTTGGTGTTCGTTTGTGGAGTATGTCATCAGTGAAGTACCTCAAACACATATGAGAGGAAAGTATGGGAAGATTCGTATGGTTTTTTACTCATATTGTGTCACTGTAAAAAGTAAGATTTAATGGGATAGATGTGTAGTAGGGGTAAGGGAGGGTATGGTGGAGGATTAAACTTTCCTCATGTAGGAAAATGATGGTGACTTTTGGTTGTATGTACCTGATGTTCGGTTCAAAGGAGGGTAGAGCAGAAGAAAAACCTTTAATTAATCTCTACTATGTATTTTGGGTCATGTTTAAGAGGTTTTTTTGGTGATGGTGGTGATTTGCTTTAGAAGATAAATTGGTGAGGACAGGGCCGGTCCAGACGGTGGGCAACCCGGGCAACCGCCCAGGGCCCACGGCTCTAGGGGGCCCAAAATTTATGGGCTATATATATATATATATATATATATATATATATATATATATATATATATATATATATATATATATATATATATCAATTATTACCAAAATGATTTTTAGGGCCTAAATTTGGTTCAAACTCAAACCAACTCAAAAGATAAACAATTGGCTTGCTTATTATTGCTAATTGAACTTGTTTATAGTGAAGAATAAATGATATATATTTTTCTAATCTTTATTATATTTGTCTTTAAAGAGCCTTTTTTTTCTTTTCGCCCCGGGCCCCATATACGTTTGGACCGGCCCTGAGTGAGGATAAAGGAGGAGGCAACTACCATATTGATAAGAATAAGTTTGAGGTGTAGGTGGTTAACAATGGAAGTGAATAGAGAAGAGGGTGAATACAGAGAAATATGAAAAGGTGCATGTCTTAAAAGGGTAGGGTGTGGGGCTCGGGCTAGGGGAATTTTATTAGTAATTATTAAGTGTCTAATTCACTTTAAAAAAACTTAAAAATAAAAAAGAATTTTAGAATAGTCATTTCAAGTTTGACGGGTGACAACTCTACAATGAAAGTAAGCCAAAAGCATCATCTCTAGAAAACTGGATATTATTTTTTAGTTATACTTATGGCAAATTATAGAAAGGACACTAAGTTTACACATACATTCAATTTTAACAGTATGTTTTTTCTCAATTAAGTCATTAAGTTTACAATTTTGTTGCAAATTTAATTAATCGACATGTTTACTTAAGGTGTTTCATGTTTCTCACTTAGTGACTAGGCAAAAATTTGACTTGACTTCCACATATAATCATAGTTGGCAAACATTTGGGTTACACTGAACCCTTACATAGATCTGTACTCATTTTTCGTGATTTATTTTTATTTTCTTCTCTTAGAGAATTACGATTTTATGCAATGGCTTTCCAATTGCGCTTAAGTGGTTCACCATCCCACAATGTTGTAAGCAACGCAAGGCAGTTTGTCCACAAAAACATCTCGCAAAGAAAATATTATTTGCCTTTCTTGAACCCATGGGGGGCTTAGAGGAGGGGGCAAAGTGGGCAGCTACACAGGACCTAATTTTTTTCATTATATATTTTTATTTAAAAATACAAAATTATAATAAAGATAAGGGCCATTTTTTTCTTGTTTGTCTTGGGCCTTTAAGAATATTTCATTTTTCAGGACCGACCCTGCTTGAACCAATATGTGACGATAAACCATTTGAACGACCATGTGAAGTCATTGCACAAAATTGTGGTGCTCTATGAGAATAAAAGAAGAAGAAGAAGAAAAAGGAGTATATATCTATGTGAGGTTCAATTTAATCCAAATGTTTGCCCACTCAGATCCTATGTGAAAGCCACACCAATGTATTTTCTAGTCAGTAAATGGAAGACATGGAACACCTGAAGCAAACCGGTTGATTGGTTAAATTTGAAAACAAAAGTGTAAACTTACTTTATTAAGAAAAAAACACATTGTTAAAATCAAAATTTGTGTAAACTGTATGTCATTTATGCAGCTTATAATAATAATAATAATAATGACGATGACGATGATGATGATGACAATGAGAATGACGGTGATGATGAATTTGATGATGAAGATGACGAAGACGACGACGATGATGATGATGATTATGATGATGATGATGATGACCACAATTGAGGCCATGTCACATGTAGTTACGTTCTTCAGTTTACATTTTAAATAGCTTTTACTACTTAATTTTTCAGCATGCGAACAAAAGAATACATGGTGGTGTAAGTATACAAGTTTTGTGTAGTAAGTTATAGGAAATACTTAGTCGTTTAGAATGTCAACGTCGTGATTTATTTTAATCGACTATATTAGAAGACTGGTTATGGTATTCACAAGCGATGATTATTGTATCTTGGTTTGTTTCTTCACCATTTACATATGTCCTACTGATGAAATAGACATTGAACAACGACTATAATTTCAAATCTTAACATGGGATTTCATTTGGCGTCGGATAGTTTTCCTTGATCACAGGTTTTTGCTTTGGATGATGTCCTCTATCAAACTCAGAATTTGAATATTTTAACAAGAAAGGACAAGGATATTTGTCTTTAGATCATAGGTGTTCCTAGAACGTACAATCAATTTGTTAAGTGTTATAGGTTTGGAAGATTTTATGGAAAACAAACATTTTTTTTCTATTTCAGAAGAATAATGGTGTCAAAGCTTGTTTGTTATACATTCTCAATCTGTATTTTCATGGAAAAGAAAAAGAACAATAATATAACAAAAAAATGATTATGGGTGATAGAAAACCTAGATGTTTTTGGAACACGTATAACCGTTTTTAACTTTTAATTTTTTTATTTTATGTTTGTAGTTTAATTGTGCCATTTTATAAGTTAGGTTTTCATGGGGAGCTTTGTAGGACATCACATTTACGGCTAAATGAGAAAACTATTCACAAAAATCGATGACTATGTCAAAACAAATACTAATAAGGTGTTTAAGTATACAATGTCTGAATTTCCTCCACGGTTTAAGGTATAGTAAAAGATTTTCATATAATTTTATTTATGGTTAATATTTTTATCTCAATACTTACCATTTGTTAGATATACATATGTGAGATGCTTCCTTATATTTTTTAAGAAATTTACATTGCGTATAAATAAAAATATTCCTTGAATCAAATTGTCGCAGCATATTAGAAGGTAGAAATAGGGTGAGGTTTGCAACATTTATAGTGTTCATAAGGATAAGGAACGTCGACCTAAAACGAAGATGGGTGCAACCAATACTAAGGCAGCTAGATTGTACTATTTATCATACATAAAGTTTACTCAAAGTGAGTTGTTCCCAATTTCTTCCCCCGTGTGGAAGAAGTATTGGCGAAAATAGGTGTAAGAACCCAAAATTTAGAGAGCTTTGACTTTAAGTCAAAGATTGGCCAAAAGGGAAAAATGATCATTTATGAAAATATAGAAGGTTTATGAAGTTATCACATCATGAAAATCGTTAGGATAAGTTTAAGTCAGTTAGATGAGGTTAGATTAGTAAGTTCAGTATAATAAATGTGGGGGAAGATACATTTTGGTTAAAACGGTCAAACAGGAAATTTTATGCTTTTTGGGCCAAGTTTGTGACTTAATAGATTAAGGCCTATATTAAGTTAGTGAGAAATTACTTAGTAGAGCTATAGAAATATCCCACCTTCATGTGGATATAAAAATTGTAGAAAACGGTTATAAGATAAAGAAGTTACCCATGTTAGAAGATTGGAGGAAACATATCCTAAAATTAGAATGGAATCAGCTAAGGGAGGTGTTGTTAAGCAGCCACTAGGGCATGGTGAAGAGGTTTCCATGACATTATGATGGTGACGAGGTTTTAGACGAGATTTCTCGTCATAAGTGGAAAGCAACGTACTTTGCACTAGGATGTGGCTATGGGTACTGTGGTGCTATAGCCAAAGTAGGTTGTTGTGGGAGAAAACCATCGTGGCTAAGAAGAAGGCTAACCGCAGCCAATTTATGCTCACCACAACATGGTAAGGGTATTACTGCGGCATGGTTTCGAAGAGTTAACACAAGTTCTAACCTGTTAGATTCTCATTTCTGGACCAAAACAACACAAAACGAGTGAAAGCACGAGGTTGCTGGTTTTGGTGTCAAGAAGGAGGCAAGAGAAGCTAGATATGGAGCTTAAAAGGGATTATCATCCTCTCTCCATTTAGGTAAGTATTTCTCCATTTGGTGAAATTGTTAGCTTGATTTGATTAGTTGAGTTGATCGACCTATAACTTGATTATAATATACATGACAGTGTTTAAATGATTTAATCTAGCTTGGGAAATGATTTCCATGGAGAAATTAACCTAATGAGAGTTAGGGTTTGGAACCCTGACTAGTGAGGTTATGATTGACACATTAGGGGTTAGATAATAATGAATTAGGTAGTATGTGATGCTTAATTTATTGGTTAGGTTGGATTTAAAAGAAGAAAATGAGAAGGTAGAATTATGATCCACACATAGATAATTTTAACATAGAAAGGGATTAAACATGTTCTAAGGGACTTGACATGTTGTATGAATATGCTTGGAGCAAAAAATATGGATCAAGATACATCAATAGAAGAATTGAAGATAAATAGTAGTTAGTCTTCACTAACTAACAAGGTGAGTTATAGCTCTTACTCTCTCTTTAGATAATTTTTATATTATATATATATATATATATATATATATATATATATATATATATATATATATATTATTGGGATTTCTTGGTTACCTTTAATTATTAATTAGGCAATGGAATAAAACCCTCAACTTTTATGGGCACACGTAACCTATAACTTCTAGGGCATAATACACAATATAGCAACATACTAATGAAAACTTGATCTAACCTAATTATAAACATACAAATAGAAGAAATGTGTGTACCTTTTTAATAACCACTCTTATTGATTGAATATCCTCCTTGGTTTACTTGAAAGCAAGGGTCACAAATGTCGCCTTTCACACCCCTGGTTAGTGGCGAAAGCGTTAGGCTGTACGATGTTAGGATATTGGAATTCCAAGCCAAGATATGCGTTGAATAATACATAGGATGTAGTAAACATAATAGCTATTTATTCATTAAGTCGAATATATTACATAATTATTCGAGGTATAAGTAGGTTATGTAAGCAAAGTACAAAAGCAAAGCACATGAGTTATGGGTTGCGTCACTAGGTTTATCTCCTCCTTCAGACGGATTCATTCTCCTGGGAATACTTCTGGTTTAAGAGGTCAATATAATGTTGGTGAGACCACATGTTTTATAGTTATAAAATGTTTGTGAATATTTTAGTTCTTTCGTTTATCCTAAACTCACTTCCTTGAGTTTGTGTGTACTATCACAGTCTAAGATAGTTAGGTGTTGGTTAACTAAACTCGCTTCCTCAAGTTTGTGTCTACTATTACTACTTAGTTGGATTAGTTCCTAGTAGCAGTTTATGATAGCTAGTTTTCGTTTGACAAAGCTAAGATGAGTTCCTATAATCAAGCTATAATTGTTGATTCCAAAAATATCAGGACGCTTCATCGGACGTTGTTGTGTTTAGAAAGTTCTGTCTGCTTCGACTTGTCGTCGAGTCATGGCTATCAACCTTAGGTGAGAGTGTCAATCCCGTATAGATCTATATATATATATATATATATATATATATATATATATATATATATATATATATATATATCACTTAAGAATTAACGATTATAGGTCGGGAGATAGTTGAAAATCTATCAACGTGTTGATGAATTGTATCTCATCTAACTCTTGTCATGGGGGTCTCCCCTGGTCACTTGTGTTGTTATTAGCATCGTGTTCATACAATTTTACTTATTATATATATATATATATATATATATATATATATATATATATATATATATATATAGCGTGTTTTGTGTAGCCGAGAATATGCACAGAATACCATTAGGTACTAAGCTTATCCAGAGATGGCTATAATAATGAGTTTCAGCGTTTGCTGGAAACTGACCAGCATAACAACTTGGTATGATCTTATCCATCATAGTGTTTTAACATAACAACTAGGCATAATATTAGCTTATAGAGTTTAATCACAGTAACTATCGGGCCTAATATCATCTTAATGTTATGGGGATAATTATCTACCTATAATTAGTAATAACGATGAAAAGTTGCATTTTTTACATGTATCCCTCCGGAAAAGAGTTGGAAAATGGGGTTAAGAAACTAACCATGAGTTTCAAAACGTTGGTGTACGGTAGGAACCACAAGTTAACTTCGAGAGTCGATCAGGGCGATGGCACACGAGACGATTTAGAGAGAGAATTTAAGGAGTGTGTGACAACCCGAAATTTCTATTCTATACAAACAATATCAAGTCAATAGAAGTCAGAACAGTTGCAGTAAATTTTCAAACTTTTTAGTATAAGTTTGAGTATTTCAGGATTTACACTTATAGAAATATCAGGAGAGAGGATGCACTAGGGTTTTGTGCAACTCTTTTATTTCAAAACTCTATGATATTAGAGTTCATTGCTTGAATAAAATATTTTCTGCCAAAAACCTCAGGGGTATATATATGGTTCTTAGCCATATTTATTCATTTGTTACATTTCCAAATAGAGAAAAGCCGAATTCTCTCTCACGGATCTTCGGACTTTCGTCCCAAAACGTGATTACTTCTATCTAGGTGTATTAAAGAGCTTAATAAGTGTCTTATAACCTAGAAATCATATCAAAACAATAAGATCAAGGAGTTTACGGCCTAAGAACATCTTGGACCGTAAACCCTTCTTTAAGGGACAAATGAGTGCCTAGTCCTTTCCTTTTGCAATGAAACTGGCCTAGACTCGTATCCTAATGTATGTAGGACTAGAAAACACCCCAAGAACACCAAGAGTAAGGTGTTCACAACCCAAGAAGTTCTTGGACCGTGAACTCCAAACAAAAGGGCCAAAGTGTGCTTTAAACTCTAAATAAGCCTTGGACACTAGCCTAGATTCATTCCTAGTTAAATTAGAGACTTGAAATCACCAAAAACACCATACCCATGAGAGATTACGGCCGTAATCTGTAAGGGAATTGGTCCCAGGGCCGTGAACTCCTCAAAGGAGTTGAAAGGTGCCCTAATCTCTTCCACAGACTAAGCCATCAAGTAGCAATAATTCTAAGGGGCATATGAGACTTAAAAACACCAAATAAACTAAGGCTTAGGAGCTTACGGCTGTAAACTCAAGGTTTTACAACCGTAAACTCCTTGTTGTTATGGTATTGGAGAGTAAACTCAAAAATGGGGTCCTTTGGAACCCTAAACCCACTAGCCTTGACCTACAACAACTTAGATCCCATCCTTAGGGCTAGTAACACTTATATAAGGTGTTTAGCATGTTCTAGGAGGTCTTAACAATTTCAATTAGTAGTTTAAGACTAATTGGGTACATATATGTGTGATTATCTGTTAACTAGGATCATAGAGTGTGTTCAGGACTTCACTTGACACCTAGCAATCCTACATCTTCAGTTCATCCGTACCACTCACTGCAGGTGAGTTCATAGCCCTTAATCAATGGTTTAAATGTTTTTATATCCTTTAATGGGGGGATACAATTTTAATAGTTACAGTTATTATATCAATCACATGTGATTAATAACTACAAAACCAGTGGTTTTTCTTACTGTTCAAACTGTTTTGCTTCAAACTGTTTTACAAGCTATCTTACTTATCAAATACATTTACTTAAGCTCTGTTATACTTATTATCAAATGCATGCCTATGTATGTATAGTTATATAATCAATGTTTAAAAGGCTTAGGAAAGCCAGCCCGCCTTATTTCCTTTTCTCCGATGGGATGTGGTCTGGTGGGGTATCAGGTGTCCGTACGAAGGTCATTTAAATATTAGTTATATATCATGTGTACATATATAGTCATAAAGGTTCTTCCAGTCCATTCAATACCCTTGGGTAGCAAGAGTATACTTCCATGTTCATACGTACCAATTACATCACTAGTAAGTTACCATAGGGGTAGCACAGGAGGATACAAATACTATTACTAGAACAATGAAACATACAATGAGTCAGTTCATTCATGAGTCAGTACATTACCATACATGCTAGATAGATAGAGAACATACATTACAGCTAGCACACGCAGAACATTTCAGTACATACAGGCTAGACAGAGAAAGAGTACACTTTCAGTTAGCACATTCATTACACATACATTCATGCAGTTATGTCAACCATTGAGCGGGTCATGGCACTTCCTGCCATGACCGCTTTTGTATCCCGAATCTCCTTAATTGGGAGCGTATAAGTTTGCGTATAGATTTATACTGGATTGACTATCCTACACCTTGTTGCTCGCTACAGAGGGACTTGCAAGTCTACGGGTGCCAAATGTCATTTCTTACGGCGTCTTACATCGTCGTTTTACTAGAGTCGGTAGTAGGATACAGGTCGATCACATGTTACTTTGAACACCTTTTTTTAAGGTAGTTAGTACCACGGTAGTCACTTATTACAAATATTACGGTACAGTAATATTTTCCCATTACATTCACTTCGTGAATATTCACACGATGCATGGTAATGTAGAAACTATATTTTTGGTTAATGATAGTCAGAATTGGGAAAACACACACTCTAACAAGAGAATAACACAGACACTAGATGCCTTGGTAGAAGGCTACAGTTAGTAGGAAACATAGGGTTTTCTAGGAGAGTTCAAACACTATACAAAACATTGTACAAAACATCTTACAGAAACATCTTACAAATGTTTTCATACAATCACAGACATTAATATACTTATGATCTCACCAACATTAAGCTGATACTCGCTTTCAAATAACTTGTATTCTCAGGTCACCACTAGACAGGTACAAGTGCCAGGCTTTTGAGAAGATGGAGTTCGCTCAAGACTCATCTTTTATTTTGATATGTATATTTTGGTGTCTATAACTTTGAGAGAACACACGTGTATAAAATTATATTATTAATGCAATGGATGATGTTGTTGCTTGTTTACTACTATTCATTGTTGTGATACTGTACATGACGTCCTCCACCCCAGAATGTTTCTGCCATTCATGGTTTTGGGGTGTGACAGAGTGGGGTGTGGAGAAATGAGCTGTTGAAAGCTGCTATTTATATCAATTTTGGAGCGCGCACCGTGTAAATGCACATGTACCGTACGATGTTTCCATGTGTCCTCATCTCAGCGTGCCATATCATCCTATATCTTGACGTAATCAGGTGCCAGTGCATGCGGCGCACTACGCGCTCGCACAGTAGTTGTCCCTGTCGGTCTGGAAACTGGCGTCACTATACCCTCGCACCTTCAAGTCATCACTCCCTCCGAGGACTAGAAACCATACCTTGGTCCTCCGAAGGTACTTAAGGATGTTCTTGACCGCAATCCAATGCGCTCTACCAAGATTCCCTTGATATCTACTGACCATGCTCAAGGCGAAGGCCACATCAGGACGAGTACAAGTCATAGCATACATGATTGAGCCAACTACGGAAGCTTAAGGTACTCGGCTCATCTTAGCTATCTCGGCTTCGGTACTCGGACTTTGAGTCTTACTCAACTTGGTATTACTCTGTATCGGTAGTTCTTCCTTTTTCGAGTTTTCCATACTAAAACGTTTTATTACCTTATCTAAGTAAGTATTCTGACGAAGTCCTATTAGTCTCTTACTTCTTTCTCTCACTATCCTTATTCCCAAAATATAGGAAGCTTCTCCGACGTCCTTCATAGCGAAACAGTTCTCGAGCCAGGACTTTACCTCCTGCAAAGTCGGGTCGTCGTTTCCTATGAGCAGTATGTCATCGACATACAAAACGAGAAAGCTAACTATGCTCCCATTGGCCTTGACATATACACATGATTCATATTTGCTTCGTACAAATCCAAACTCTTTAACTTTCTCATCAAAGCAAAGATTCCATCTGCGAGACGCTTGCTTAAGTCCATAAATGGACTTCTCAAGCTTACACACTCTATTTGGATGCTTCAGATCTACAAAACCCTCTGGCTGAGCCATGTAAACATCCTCAGCCAACTTCCCACTAAGGAAAGCGGTCTTGACATCCATTTTCCATATCTTATAATCATGAAATGCAGCAATAGCTAGCATCACTCTAATAGACTTTATCTTCGCAACTGGTGAGAAGGTATGATCATAGTCAACTCCGGGAGTTTGAGTAAAGCCCTTCGCAACCAATCGCGCCTTGTATGTGTGCACGTTTCCATCCATGTCGGTCTTCTTCTTGAAGATCCATTTGACCCAACCGTCTTACGTCCGCGCACATTATCAACCAAATTCCAAACTTGGTTGTCATACATGGACTGAATCTCGCTGTCCATTGCCTCTTTCCATTTTACAGACTCCGGGCGTGCCATGGCTTCCTTATAGCAATTAGGTTCATCTAGATTTATTAGTGTACTATCACTAATATACGTGTCCCCTTCGGTAGTAATATGAAAACCATACAACTGGGGTTGAACTCTAACTCTTTCGGAACGTCTAAGAGGTAATGACTCGTCAATTGGTTCAACCGGAGTTTCCTCCTCGGGTTGAACGCCAGCGGTATAGCTTCCTTCATCGCTCGACTCTTGAATCTCTTCAAGATTGATTTGCCTCCCACTATCTCCTTGGCTTATGAGTTCTCTCTCTCTCTCTCGGAAAACCCCTCTCCTTGCAACGAAGACTACATTGTCACTCGGTCTATAGAAGAGATATCCAAAGGATTTCTGCGGGTAGCCGATGAAAATACATCGCTCACTACGAGGTTCGAGCTTGTCATGAGTTTCTCATCTTACGAAAACTTCACAACCCCAAACCTTGATATGTGCCAACGAGGAAGCTTTCCCTATCCACATCTCGTGAGGTGTCTTGGCAACCTTCTTTGTAGGGACTCGGTTAAGGATATGAGAGGCAATCTCTAAGGCATACCCCCAAAATGAGATAGGTAGCGAAGCACGACTCATCATAGAATGAACCATGTCTAACAGGGTTCGATTGCGCCTTTCTGTCACACCATTCAACTACGGTGTCCTAGGTGGCGTCAATTGTGAAACTATTCCACATTCCTTGAGATAGTCGTGGAATTCAAGACTTAGGTACTCTCCTCCTCGATCGGATCGAAGCATCTTGATTTTCCTGCCCAATTGATTCTCCATTTCATTCTTGAATTCTTTGAACTTTTCAAATGTTTCAGACTTGTGCTTGATTAAGTAAATATACCCATATCTACTATAATCATCGGTGAAAGTCACGTAGAAGCGGTTTCCATCCTTTGTGGTGGATCTAAAGGGTCCACATACATAGGTATGTATGAGATCCAATAAACCCTCACCCCTCTCACAAGTGCCAGTGAAGGGTGACTTGGTCATCTTTCCGAGTAAAAAATATTCGCACGTGTCATCTTCCCGAAGGTCGAATGACTCCAACACTCCATCCTTTTGGAGTTTGGCTATGCGCTTCTTGTTGACACGTCCAAGATGACAATGCCACAAAGACGCTTTATCCATACTATTGGAAGAATCTATACACACCACAACATTTCCTAGGTTATCTACAACCATAACAGTTTCATAAATTCCATTACAAGGCATAGCTTCAAAGTATAAAACACCATTTAGATAAGCATAAATAGAACCATTCATATTATTAAACGAATATCTAAATCCTTGTCTAAACAAACCATGAAATGAAATGATGTTTCTTGCCATATCTGGCGAGTAGCAACAATTATTTAAATCTAGACCTAATCCATTACTTAGCACTAAAGAATACACTCCAATCTTGGTGACAGGCGATGATCTTCTATTTCCCATGATTAGATTTATTCTTCCTTGCTCCACATCTCTATCTCTTCTTAGTCCCTGCAAGTCAGAACAAATGTGGTAACCACATCCTGTGTCAAGAACCCAAGAAATATTGTGAGATGAATTACTAGATTTAATTGTGCATATACCTGCAAAAGATGGCTTGATCTTTCCATCCTTGATGGCTTGCAGATATTCTGGGAAGCTTCTCTTCCAATGCCCTATCTTGTGGCAATGATGGCACTCTGCCTCCTTCGGGTTAGGGTTGGGCTTGGCGGGATCAATTTTGGTTCCACTAGAAGAGGAACCATCTTGGGACTTTCCTTTGCGGTGGCTCTTGGAAGGAGCCTTCCTCTTCTTTCCCTTTCCTTTCCCTATAGCCAAAACAGGAGCAGCGGTTGGTACGGGAGTTGGTGCAACAGACTTGTCCTTTAGGTTGCTCTCAGTAGTCCTTAGGAGTCCTTGGAGTTTTCTTAGGGTGACCTCTTCCTTGTTCATGTAGTAGGTCATCCTAAATTGGTTGTAGCATGAAGGCAAGGAATGAAGAACAATGTCGATGGCCAAGTCCTCCCCAAAGTTAACATTTAACTTGCGAAGACGATCAACATATCGTTGCATCTTTTGCAAGTGCACAGTCAATGATTCTCCATTTCCCATCTTAGCGGTGATCATATTAGTGATGATCTCATAGTGCTCTTACCTCGAGCTTTGGTGGTACCTCTCCATCAAGTCTTAATGCATTTCATATGGATACATTAGGGGTGAGCATTTGGACCGGCCCGGACCGAACCGGACCGGTTATAGAGAATTTTGTGGACCATGGACCGGACCGGATGAGTCGTGTCCGTGTCCGTGTCCGTGTTCGGGTCCAGGTCCGGGTTTTCCGGTTTTTGGACTCGTTTGGACCGGTACAACTTTAATTGCGTAGAGTATAATAAGTAATCTACATTGATGTATAATATTATAACTTGCAAAATTAATATGTTTTCGTTTCATGCCTAACTAATCTACATTGATGTATAATATTATAACTTGCAATTTGCAAAAATTAATTTTCCAAATAAAAGCAACTAACATATAAATCAAGTTCACCAACAAAAGTTAAACAATTTTAAGACAAACATACAAAAGTATTACCATAACAACAAAAATCATAGTTTAAACTTTAAAATCAATCAATCTAACAAATTTCATAAACTCATAATCTAATCTTCCATTGGCCTCTTCCCCATATCAGTGTCATCCATATGTAACATATTTAAAGCTTGTGCAATCTGTACATAAACACAAATGAAAATGTTTTTAGTATTTAATAAAAAGTAATAATTGTATAAAAAAGAATAAAGATTGTAATTTTTTTAACCAAAGCTATATCATCATCGTTCAAGATGTCACCAACGTTGTCAACTATCAGATTTGTAAACTTTATCACCCAATCTTGGGTGCATAACAAAGCTTCAACTATCAATGTTGATAAATTAGTTTGATACTCACTTACAACTCTACCACAAGTGCTAAACGCGGACTCGGAATTATAGTATAAAATAATACTAAAAAGCTGAAATATTTCAGCTTTGATAGCTCTACTTTGAACGATTGTAACTCAATGAATATAATACCAAAATAAACAAAATTATAGTCTAAATTCATCTACAAATTGTAAACTAAATGTTGGAAAAAACTGTAGGTCAATCCGACTTAAAACGAATGAGTTATGGGTGTTTAAAAAACGTCACAGATTATAAAATTTTGCTAAAAAGCTGAATTTTTTCAACTTTGATAGCTCTACTTTAAAGGATTGTAGCTCAGTGAATATAATACCAAAATAAACAAAATTATAGTTTAAACTCATCTACAAACTGTAAACTAAATGTTGGAAAAAATCAGAGGTCAATCCGACTTAAAACGAATGAGTTATGGATGTTTAAAAAACGTCACAGCTTACAAAATGTTGCTGAAAAGCTGAATTTTTTCAGCTTTGATAGCTCTACTTTGAAGGATTGTAACACGGTGAATATAATACCAAAATAAACAAAATTATAGTCTAAATTCATCTACAAAGTGTAAACTAAATGTTGGAAAAAACCGCAGGTCAATCCGACTTAAAACGAATGAGTTATGTGCGTTTAAAAACGTCACAAAAATCTTAATCATGTCCAACCGGTTCTAAACCCGGTAAAAACCGGACCGGACCGGGAAAAAAACTGGACTGGACCGGCGAGAAATCTTAGAACCGAGAACCGGCCCGGGGGTCCAAAAAAACGGTCCGGTCCGGTCCGGTCCGGTCCGGTCCGGTTCACCGGTCCGGTCCAGTCCACCGGTCCAAATGCTCACCCCTAGGATACATGTCCTCATAGGACTTTTGGAATTCTTGGTTCATAGTGGCTATCATGATGCAATGAACTTTCGTTGCATCATGTTCGTGTGTCTCAAAGACATCCATCTCTTCGGGTGTAGTAATTTCCGGGTTGACCTTCTCGAGCTTTTCGCCGAGGACATACTCTTTGTCCTCGTAGCGTGCAATGGTGCGAATGTATCTTATCCATTCGCTAAAGTTGGTACCATCGAAGGTCACCTTTTGGCAAAGACTCATTAAGGTGAATGAGTTGGCAGAAACGTTTTGCGTTCGACATCTACAAATAGAAAGGACAAAGTTTGATTAGAATTTGGATCCCTAATTAAACACCCAAAATGAAAAATTAGGGCTAGGACCCAACAACATTATTTACATATTAGAAAAGGGATGCCGTAATCCAATCATGCAAATAATTTGGAGGTAAGTGAATGACGATTCACTGATTCTTCACCACGAAAACAAAACCTTAAGTTTTATTGAGAATTCCTAGATTATAGAGATTCATTGAACTTTTCAATGGCATGTTTAAATCTCGATATTCCCCTCTAGTTTGTGACTGGGATACTGAGGATCACAAAGCGGGTGTGAATTACCATGCAAATCTACATGGTGCCTTCATTGTTACAATCATCTATTCGATGTGCCGGTAAACGACACACGCTCCATCGAACTATGATAAACAATGAATCACCCTTTGCCGCCTTTTCTTAGAACCAATTAGTGTGCCGGTAAACCACACACGCTCCACTAACTTCTTAGCAACGGTGCAAAGTGCAATTTCATGGGATTGCATCAATTCACTTTTCCTAAAGTAACTAAGATTGGGAATTTTATAAAATAGTTTAGTTACTTTTATAGGTTCATTATACTTATTAATGAGGAGAGAGAGTTGCCCTATCCTACCCGTTCGGCTAACAACCCTCCACCGATCAAGCAAGCGGTGGGTGTGAGTGTACACCCATTAAGCGCCATTTTATAGGCAGCAACCTTATACCCACCTTATAGACCGGCTTCGTGAATGAGGCCTACTAACGGTAAGACTAGCATTTTAATTTTACTTATATATTTATTAATCTTTTAATAATATAATAGTATAGGGTTGAATTTTAAACTTGTAAAACTCTAGGGGTTGAAATTTAAATTCTTCTAAATTAAACTATTAATCACAAAATTCAAATTTCAAAACTTCGGGATAGAAGTTGAACTTTTCAAACAATAGGGATCAAATAACAAATAATTCAAATTAAACCATTAATTTCATAATTATCTATACTTGACCTAATTAAATTTTAGTCATTAGATAATTACCAAATAATCTTAAATAGTCTAATATTTATCATATCAATAATCAATATTTAAAAGATTTGAAATTATCTATATTTATGTCAAGGATAATCATTAAATTAAGTTAAAATTCAGATTTTTACATAATAAAACGATTTAGGTATCAATCCAAGACAAAAAAGCAAAAAAATCCCAAATTATCCTCTGTCTGACGCTCGGACTCGCCGAGTCAGGGTATGGGACTCGCCGAGTAGGGCCAACTCGCCGAGTCCAAATACTGACTTGCCGAGTCAGGGTTTTGGACATAAGAACTTTCCCTATGTGCACATACAACCCTATAGCTTGGATCTAGGTTTCACTAATTGAACATGCAACAAATCCAACACTTTCATGGCTAGATCTAATGTAGACAAACACTTATGACATATGAAAACAGATCTAGAATGTTACCTTGAGTTACTTGCTTGAAAACCTTCTTCTTCTTGGAGCTTAGAGTCACAAATGTCACTCCTCTAATGGCTTACAAACACCAACTAGCAAGAAGATGATTTGAGAGATATGAGGAAGAGGGAAATCGGCTCTAGGGTTTCTCCAATCACAATGGTGGCCGATTTCCTCAACCATATGGGTCTATTTATACTGTGAGCTCCTAGGGTTTCACCCTTAAACCCTACTTAGATAACTTAGCCTCAAAGCAATCCAAATCCCTTCCTAGATAAGCCCTTGGACGATTTCTAGGTGATCCATATCCCTAAAATCGTCCAACCCAATATCCATAAGGATTATCAGCTCAAAATACAACTTTCACACATTTGACAGTTTATACCCCTTTATTCAATTAATCTCTTTAAGTCGCCAAATTAATTCCTAATTAATTTATGACATATATTAATCAAATAATATTATTATTCCTTTAACATATTATTCTAATAATATATTAATAATAATATCTCGTCTCTCTAAATCACCCAATCAAGTTGCTATGGTGAAGGCAACCCAAAAGGACCATGCATAACCGGGTCAAGTACTTACAAAATATAGTTACTGCCTTAGACACTAGTCCAACAAATTTGCCATAAATGTCATATCTCACCCGTACTGTGTCGGATTCTTACAAAATTTATATTTTTGGAATCGTGGTAGCTTAAAGAGTTTAAATATGCAAACTTGCTCTCAAAGTGACACCACTTTTTGAGCACTTATTTTTTAGCCTAAAGGTTGACGTGATTAAGGATGAAATTTTTGAATATATTATAATATATCAGGTGGTTAAAAGATTGTCCTCATTAAATTCTTACGTCATGTCGTTGAATGTTAACAGTGGTCGGTGACGTATTCTCTAGGTTGTCACATTACCCCTCTAATGCATCACACCGGATACCCTAGAAACCCTAGAATTAGAAGAGATATGAAAGGGAATATTTCTTGACAGAGTAACCTCTTAGGAATGTCATGAACGAAAATTGGCTTCCATGGGTCCCAGTTATAGTATAGGTGGTAAAAGAAAAACCTTAGATTTGAATAATAAAACAATACTATTTTATCTATTCAAATATGATAATACTTATTAGTTAAGGAAGCTTCCAAAATCCTCCAACTGCAATGCCAAAAATGTGCACCACCTTATGGGTTCTAGAATTTCCTTTCCATGCTCAATTAAGAACAATTACAATTCAACCCCTAGACTTTAAATTAATTCTAATTAATCTAGAATTTAATTCCAATTAATTATGAGTAACTCTTAATTAATTACTATTGGTCATATTAATTTATTAATAATATAATAAATCAATAAATTGATTGTCATCTCTCCTAAAGTCATTTCTAGTTGTTTCTAGCTATTGATGGAAACC
Organism: Lactuca serriola; assembly: GCF_051521515.1. NCBI lineage: Eukaryota > Viridiplantae > Streptophyta > Magnoliopsida > Asterales > Asteraceae > Lactuca > Lactuca serriola. The sequence continues at coordinate 211,246,012 of NC_136412.1, forward strand.
GAAAAATAAATTTGTTTTTATTCAGAAAGTTTACACAAATTTAGTTATGACCTCAGACGCTTAATCCAACACACACACACACATACACACACACACACACACACATGTATATATATATATATATATATATATATATATATATATATATATATATATATACACATGTTTGTTGGATCTTGAGGCACTAAGTGAATGCTCTCAAGTTATTAAAGGATATAAATTTTAGTTAGACATTCAACAACATGTATCTGAGTATGTATGTAAAATTAGAGTATATACATAGAACATGCATTTAAAAACATGTATCTGAGTATGCATATATGTTTGGAGTATATGTGTATACGGGTAGATGTTGGTGGTATTATTAGTATTACCCAAAAAGATATAGATGCAGGAATAGTAGTATTATATGCACTTTGTGTGGTTATAAGGGAAAGTTACTACATTAGATATCTAAGAGAATATTGATATAGATAGAGTTTGATAGAGAGTATTCATGTATGTCTAGATGTGAATGGTATTGTGTAGAATACCTACGTGTATGAGATGAAGAAAAATATTAAGTACTGCATGAGTTAATTACAGGATGACTAGTAGAATACCTCTTAAGGAAACAAAATGATAGATTGTCTGTGGGACAAGTATTATGCGATGAGTCACATAAAAGTGTTAGAAAATTTTAGAAAGATGATTCTTGTGGGGAATGAGATTGTGTGTGGTTGGAGACGATAGAGTAAGGATTCGGTGAGCGGAACAAGGTAAGAGAGTTTTGTAAGAGCATAGAGAGAATTCGTGATAGATTAATATTAAGGAGTCCTCAAGGGATTTTAAAGAAGCACAAGGATATTAAGGGATCAAGATGAGGGGATTATTTCCGGATGGTTGTTCCCAATAAGATTAAAGGCATGTTGCTCCCTCATATGGTAAATGTATTTATCATATGTAATTAGACCTCTTGGGTTTAGATGAGAATAGAATGTTAATGAATGAGAAGTTAAATATAAAGAGATAAAGTGTAACTAAAGTAAGAGAAAGGCATGCTAATAGTAAGAGGTCTAAGAAGAGCATGCATAGGTTAAGAGAAAAGCAGAGAGACGTGAAGAGATAAGATTAAAGGACAAGTAAAGAGATGATGTCGGAAGAGTATGAGAGAGATAAAGATAGAGAATAACAGAGCATGATAAGGTTGTAAGACAAGATGAACATATGTGAGAATAGAGTATGAATAGAGTAAGATATGAGCCTGAGAAGACGCTAAGAAAGAGTACGAGATAAGAAGCCAAGAAAAAATATAAGAGTATGTAGAGAGAAGAATAGTTGAGTAAGCAAGAGAAAGAAGAAACTAGATTTACAGATTAAGTGAGAGAAGGGGAAAGAATGTTAGGATATGTAAAGAAAGAAATGTGAAGAGTATTTAAATGAAAATGGATAGAATATAACTTACCAGACATTGTTGTTGGATGTTGTAAAGATGTTTCATATTTTTCCAGGTTCAAGTAATAGCCATGTATACGAGACGATATGAGCACAAGGACTTAGATTAGGAGTGGTTTTATTTCTTTGTATATTCCTTGTTGCTTTCAATTATGTTTATGTTTTTATAGTAAACCCAAACTAACCCTAGGATGTAGATTGTTTGAGTTAATAGAATTCTGTAATTGTTTAGTAAACTATGATAATCCCTAGGTAATTAAATGAGAAAATTTATGGTCATTACAACATGTATCATCCACCGATCCCTCTTCAAGCTACGCACATTCTTTCCATTCAAGGCGATGATCACCACCAATGACAATTGACCCTGATACGTCAAAATAAATATTGTCATGATTAAAACACGTAGCGAACGGACTAGAGGATATATGAAAAAGACCCACAATAATAGACATAATTGACATAAATTTGAGCACATATTGTGTGGTCCGATGGGAACACTAGAACGGGTAAATATAATTTATTAAATTAAATTGCTTTAGCAAATGACCCTTAACATATATATATATATATATATATATATATATATATATATATATATATATATATATATATATATATATATATATATATATATATATTCTATTTTAGCAAATTTTTTACTACAAAGGTATAATTATTTGGAAAACAACGACGTAAATTTCAATTGTTCATCTCCCCTACCAATAGTTTCCAAGCCCACCATGGTTACAAAGGGGTATTGAGCGTGCGTCTAACCCACTAGATGAAGATGAGTTTGTTGTTACAAATGCCAACCCTAGTCTAGGAAAGCAAAGTTGATGGAGGTAAAAAAAAATTGTTTTTGTTATTTATATCATATTAATTTCCAAGTGTATCTCTCTATTTATCTATATATCTATTATTATTTTCTTTTATTGAAAAGAGGTAAAAAAATCCCATTTTCCTTAAAATGTAAGACCTCGATGAAGGTTTTTTACACCTTTGCGTCCACCCGAAAAATTTGATCATGGGTTCAGAAAAGTTCAACAATCCCAATATTTCAGATCCCTTTAGTTGAAGGTTGCCCCACTACTTTATTATGAAATATTAAAAAAGCGTACATTCACATTTAATAGGAATATTAAATATAGGTTTTTAAGGTCACACCTTATGACCGGATAAAGTAAACACTACACGCTGACCGCCAGTGTCAGCACCAGATCTTATCAGCGTCAGCATGAACCAATGATCTTGGTGATCATATGTATATTAGACAGTTATATGTGTATATATAGAATAGATTTCTAATCCATAATCTTAGTGATTAAGATCAATCCTTTACTTAGATATGTATACATCCCTTAATTAGTGAGATATTTTTATTGTAATCATATGTAATCAATATTAGGATGAAACCCTAATGTAAGTCTTAGTGATTGTCTTTATTACCTCGTTCTCTTTATGAGAACCTTTATTTCGTAGTGAAAGTATCTTTGTGATTATACATGTTCTTCTATTTTCTATTTGATATTTGCTTTGTTTGATTGTTCTTTGTTATTCATACTTGAGTGTATCTGATCGATACAAACCTTCAGTTGGTACCAGAGCAGGTTTACGATACAGTCAAGTTATCATGATAACCTCCTATAATCCCAAATCGTCTACTGTCGGTAAGATCCCACCTTTCTTTGAATTCAAATTTGTTTCATGGAAATCAAAGGCCATGGTTGTTCTCCAGATCATGTACTATGACATGATGAATATCATTAACAAGGGTTCCACCGTCTCCATGCATCAATTCTATAATGACAATGCATCTGGTAGTAGACTAAATCTAAAGTCTGTGTAAGGGTACAACAAAGAAAGAAAAGAGTTCTACATCTTGATGTGTATTGGAAACTCTCTTCCATATCATGTCTATCATTTGGTTCAAAACTACTCAACTACACAAGATATGATGAACAACTTATTAGCTACTTTTGACAAAGAAGGAATTTCTTATGATGAAGTTAAAAAAGGTAAGTGTCTCATGGCTCAAATCATAGAGTCTTATGTAGAAGCACCAAGCGACAACATCATTACTTTTGACGTTGACCTTTCTCAAGCCTTTACAGACTCTAAGTGTCAAAACTTAGACTCAAATTCAACGTATCAGGTAAAGAATTTCGTTAACTACTCATCTATTGAAAAGGCTAACATGTTTGATCATTTATGATTTGATCTCTCTATTTCCAATAAAGTAAAATCTTCTCTCAAAATTGAGTTAAAAAATCTTAAAGAAAAACTCTCTATTGCTGAGGACTCCCTTTCTCTTTTAAAAAAGGAAAACACTTGTATCCCGCTGACCAACAATTTTCTTCACGCTGAAAAAGAAAAAGTTGTCGATTATGCAATGAGCATTCAACTTATTTTAAATAAGTGGGCTTCTTCCCACTGTAATGTCAAGAGAATGACTAATGATATTGAAAGCGTTGTTTCCTTAATCAAAAATCCTGAGACTAACCAAACTTTTTATAAAGCCAATAGTCTCGATAAAGATTTTAAAAATAGATTTTGCAGTACCTATTACATAAATCTAACTCTGACTAATACGCAAGATGGGTTAGTGTATACTAGTTGTACATTTTAGTTGTTCAGGGTAAAGAACATATTTGGTACTTAGATAGTGGTTGTTCAAGCCACATTATAGGATTCAAGTCACTTCTAGATGACTTTGTTAGAAAGGATGGACCAATTAGTACGTATGGAGACAACGGCAAGGGAGCTACAAAGGGATATGGAAACATAAAATGCAATTTTTTCATATTCAAGAATGTTTCTAATGTAACAGGTCTTCAGCATAATCTCATCACAATAAGCCAACTGTGTGACACTGACTATGAACTAACAGAATGACATCTATGTTTTGGACTTGTTTTCTGCTGACAACTCTCTTCAATGTTGTTTCTTCTCTCGTGCTCGATCTCATTTGAATTGGTTGTGGCACAAGAGACTATCTCACTTGAACTTCAAGAACATATCAAAGATTTCTAGGAATTAACTTGTGCGAGGAATTCCTAAGATGTAGTTCGTTTAAGATAAACTATGTTCGACGTGTGAAAAGTGAAAGAAAACCAAGTTATCTTTCACACCAAAGTGTTGTTCCTCCATCACCAAACCCTTTCATCTCCTCCATATGGACCTTTTTAGAATGGTCCCAATTAAATCAAGATCTATGAAGAAGTTCACTCTTTTCATCGTAGATGAATATTCAAGATTTACATTGCTGATCTTTTTGAGAAAGAAAATCCATGCTTTTGATGAAATCATGTAACTCATTAAGCAATGGGAAGTTCTTTCTGGTCATAAAGTCATACAATGACGTAGTGATCATGGCACTGAATTTAGTAACTCCTCCTTAGAAATTTTTTTTCTCAAATTTAGGAATCTCTAAAAACTTCTCTGTAGTTAGAACCCCCTAACAAAATCGCATTACTAAAAGACGAAATCAAACTCTCATTGAAGTTGGGCGAACTATGGTTGTTGAAGCTAGTCTTCCTCTATCCTTTTTGGCTAAAACATTTAATATTGCATGTTACACACAAAACAAGGCTATTATTGTGAAGTGTCATGGGAAAACTTCCTATGGGCTGCTAAAAGGGAGAAAGTGTCATGGGAAAACTTCCAATGAGCTGCTTAGGGGGAGAAAAACTGACATCTCTTACTTCCCTATGTTTGACTGAGTTTGCTACATTTTGAATCAAAGATATCAGAGCTCAAAGTTCAAAGCTAAAGTTGATAAAGAATTGTTTCTAGGATACTCTAATGTGTCTAAGGCTTTCAAGGTATTCAATCTTTCAAGGAAACTGGTCATGTCACGTCAAATGAAGACATGATTGGATTCATCACCCTTCTTCCATTTTAAGTGAGCTTACCTTTAGTCCATCAGATCATGTTCCCAAGTTTTTACCAAATGTCACTGAGCCTGTTTTTCCCAATATTTATCAAACTGTTAACTCTCAGCCTGACTCTGAAGATCAGGTTGTCATCTCTGAAGAATTTGAGCCATCTAACTCCTCAAATCAGGAAGATTCAGTCCTAAACGTGGTTGTAAAAATTGTTTGGTGGTACCTCGACGATTAACTGGGGTCAAGCGATTAATCGATATGACAGGGATTAATCGGAGGATTAATCGAGGACCCTAAATTACTAATAAAATTATTTTATAACTTAATATCCTAAGAAAATTAGTATTTGAAATTCTGAAATTTAGAAATTTTAAAATGTTTGTTATAATATTTGAATATTTGAATACTTAAAAATTAAAATTTTTGTAAATTTGGGTGTAATATTTGAAAATTTGAATTTTTAAAAGTATTTCCGCTTAGCAGCGCCAAGGACCGTAGAGGACCGCCACGCCCAAGTTTGACCGATATTGACTAATTTCTGCCAAGCACCCATAATCCTAATTAGTTGCAGACCGTAACCTAGGCCGATATTTACAACACTTGTCCCAGATAACATGAATGAAAGTACTAATATTAGAATTCTTCGAGATTACCTTTAATCTCAAATCATTGGAGGTATCAATTTTAGGATTCTCACTCATAGCAGATTCAGTATCAACTTTTGCATGTTTGTGAATTTTGTTTCGATGATTGAACCAAAGAATGTTGTTGATGCCCTCAAGGAATTTGACTGGATCAAAGCCATGCAAGACAACCTGAATGAGTTTAAACGTAATCGTGTGTGGACTCTAGTTCCTAGGCCTTAAGGAAAAAACATTATTGGTACTCGTTGGGTGCAGAGGAACATGATGGATGAAGATGGAATCATCATTAGAAATAATGCAAGACTGGTGGCTCAAGGATTTTTTCAACTGGAAGGTTTAGACTTTGATGAAACCTACGCCCCTATTGCTAGACGTGAAGTAATCTGTTTGTTACTTTATTTTATCTCATTCAAGAACTTTAAAGTCTATCAAATGGATGTAAAGATTGTCTTCTTACATGGGAATCTTCAAGAAGAAGTCTTTCTAAAACAACCTCCTGGGTTTGAAACTGAAGAATTTCCCAATCATTTTTATCATCTAGATAAACTTGTCTATGGTTTAAAGCAGACACCTAGGGAATGATATGACACATTAGCTATTTATATTCTATAGAGTGGATAAATACAATGAAAATATGACAACGCTTTGTTCATCAAGCATTCAGGATCTCACATCATTCTAGCTCAAGTGTATGTTGATAATATCATTTTCGGATCCACTGATGAGAAGCTAAGTTCTGATTTCATTGAGGTTATGGCCAAGAAAATTGAAACGAGCATGATGGGTGAACTAAATTTATTTTTAGGGTTGTAGTTTAAGAAAGTAAATGATAGAATCTTTTTCTATCAAGTTAAATATATTGCAGACATACTGAAGAGGTTTGGCTTAACTGATAGCAAACCAACAAAGACTCCAATGTCTTCATCAGCGTCTATCTCCGTTAATCCAGTTAGTGCTAACGTGAATGAAACTTGTATCAAAGAATGACAGGATCACTGCACTATCTTACTTCCAAACGCCTTGCAATTATGTTTGCCACCATATTATGTTCTTGATATCAAGCCTATCCTGAGGAATCTCATCTTCCCACTATAAAAAGGATCTTTTGTTACTTGAAACATACACCCAATCTTGGGTTATGGTATCCTCACGATTCTGAGTTCAAGCTGGTAGGATACACTGATTTGGATCATGCTGGATGCGGCATTGATCGAAAAAGTGCTTCAGGAGGGGCTTAAATGCTGGGAAATAGACTGGTGAGTTGGTCCAACAAGAAGTAGACATCAGTTTCTTGTTCTATCACTAAAGTTGAATATGCAGTCACTGGAAGATGTTGTGCTCAGATTATCTTGATTAAGAATCAGCTCTTAAACTATGGTCTCAACTTCTCAAAGACTCTCATATGTTGTGACAACACCAGTTCCATTCAGATGATACAAACTCCAGTGCAACATTCTAAGGCCAAGAACATCGATATTCGTCATCACTTCATCAGGGACATAGTTCAAAAGGAAAAAAGTGGAACTGCTCTACATTCCATCCACTGATCAACCGGATGACATTTTCACTAAGTCATTGGATGAGAAGACCCTGAATAAACTGATTTTTGATCTTGGCATTCTTTCATTGACTTAATTTTCTTTTAGCTTGCTTTGAAAAACATTGCTTTTATTTGCTTTCTTAAAACACAAAAAAAAGTGCTTCCTTTATCATATTTTCAACAAAAAAATTTACATAGTTTGATTATGTTTTGCATCTAATGTTAAAATTGCTTTCTTTCCTCTCTATTCTCTCTTTCAAGTCTATTAATCGTCTATGTACAATTGACATGCATCTCTTCCCTCTAGAGTTAAAAAGAGTTGGGGTTGTGCAGAATGTTCTGAATGCTCTGTTTGTTGTTGAGGAGAATGTTAGCATCATGTCTTCTTCTCAATATCAATACCCTCTTTCTCCTCCACTCACTGTTATGGATGTAAAAAGCCATCATCAATACAATGAGTCTTATTTTCATTTACTGACTCATAATCTGATAAAACCTTGAATGCCTTTGTGTTGATCTAGTCAACTAGATGGTTACACAGATTAGTGTCCATTAACTCGTTGTTTACAATGAATGGTTCATGTTCTTCTCTTGTTCTTGGTGAACATGAAGCTTGGAATGTATCTACAACACTTCAACAATTAAAGACATCTTCTCTCTTGTCTTGTTGTGATTTATATTCTATTTTGATGTCTTTATTCTTGCTTGTGTACTCTTTTATTGTAACGACCCATTTTTTTACAAAGAAATTTTTCATTTTTGAATAATTAAACACATTTCCAACATCAAGAGATCCAATTATAATTGTTTTCAAAACATAAGTCAAATACAACTTTTATTCCAAACATCAGAGTGTCCCATAAAAATGCATGTAAGAGAGTGCACGTCACGTCATCAAGCTTTTCCCTTGCCCTTGGGCTCAAAGCTACCTGAAATAAGACCACAAACTATAAGCTAACGCTTAGTGATTTTCCCAGGGCATACCCCACACACAAGCCACATAGCACACATCATAGCAACTATCTATACCATTAGCCATAAAGGCTATCTGTATCATTAGCTATAAGAGCTATCTCTACCATTAGCCATAAAGGCTATCCCTACCGTTAGCTATAAAGCTGCCTCTACCATAGCCATAGAGGCTATCTCTACCTCATTTCAAAACAAAATTATACCACACACCTCTACACAACGAGCATACAACCTATCATAAAATGGGCCAGCCTTGGTGCCGTAGACCCATCGGTATGGTGAGAAGACTCACCTCTCGAATGCTGAACTGGTAAGCTAAAGTCAGATATGTCCCACGCTACTTCTTCTTGACTGCCTATAACCATCAGGTGATTTACTTAATCACAAACCCATAATACCCTCATAGTTAACCGTGGACAAAGTCAAAGTCCATAGCCAAGGTCAACAATCAATGTTGACCTCAACTCATCGAGTATAACCGACCACTCGTCAAGTTCCTTGCATAACTCATCGACTCGTCGAGTCACTAGAGTGACTCGTCGAGTCCCCTCCCAAACTCTCAACCGCAAACACCTGGTCGAGAACCCTATGGGTGTAAACTCCTTGGTCGTGCACGCTTAGCCGTAACTCTTAACCGTAAACACGACTTACTGAGCTCATAAAGAGACTCAACGAGTTCCCTTAGTCCATTTCATTTTCGGTCCTTTACAGTGGAATCTGGAGTCACAAACTTCAGATCCAACCTTCCCTATCACGAATGTCACGTAAAGTTGCAAACTTTACATGCATGCAAGGCCTCATAATGCTAGAAGGTCAATAATATGCTTTCAACAAGGTTTGTGTGCATAGGAAGGGTTAAGCTACATAAAGGGAGCAACTTTATGACTTTGGGGACCTAAAAAGGTCCAGATCTGAAACTATATCCCAGTGATACGTCCAGATCTTAACTTGGACTCCGTTTCCCCCAAAATGTACATGTACTTGGGAGAGGAGAGATATTAGAATCTACAGTTCAAGGTAACGACTTTTTACCTTAAAATGATGCCCAATGGGGTGTAGATGTCGGGTCTACTGCTTCCCCTCTTGTTCCTTCTTCTAAATCTCTTCTTCAACACTCCAAGTTTGCTAAACCAAGCTCTTACTCTCACTCAAGGGGGGTTCACGGCCGAAAACGTCACTCTCAAAGGTAATAAGATGCTAAGGGAGGCCACAAGTGTAGATAATGATCCTTATATAGGGTGCAAACCTTAAAAAATAGGGTTTCCTCTTACAGCTCCTACTCACCGACTTGGGACTTCCGACTCGCCGAGTAGGTGCCAATCCCGAGTTCATGATTAAATTCCCATACTCGGCGAGTTGGACTCTTAACTAGCCGAGTCCATGCACAAAACACCCTTAAAAACTATAACTAACCTCTAGAACGAGGAGCATGTGTTACATTTATAGACTGCATTGAGAGGGAGATATCTCGAAGAAAGGAAACTGATTCATGAGCTTTTAAATCAAAAAAATTCCTAGCATCAGTTTTACGATTCTCTTGAAAAAGGCTACGTAAAGGTTCTCTGAAAAAACTATTTATTTCCTTTTAACTATTCATTTGTTGACCCTCTCTTACGTTATTATATCCTTACCATTTTTTACTTGTACCATATTAAATGAATTGATGGTAGTTTCTAAATTCTATACTGAAACTTAACTTCATGATACAGAAGATAAACCACTTCTTGTTGATGATATTACATTTTTATGATTCACGATGATTCCACCTCAGCCTGATTGAAACATTCCATTCTCTCCTCAAATTCTTCTTAATAAAACTTAACGACTCACTATGATATATCACACACTGATAAGAGTTTGAAACTTTGTGTCGATGGCCAGTCTATGTATCGTAGGCTATCACACGCACCAATCCCTTCTTGCCCATAAATTCTTCTTAAACACTTTATGATTCAGCATAACATACCATACGCTGATGAGAGCATGAAAAAGATATGTAGTGATGGTTAGGGTATGTACTTTAGCTTATCACATGCACCAATTCATTCTCACTATTCATTATTCTTTAGAAGTTAATGATTCGGCGTATGAAGCCAAGCATTGATGAAAATTCAAAAAAATTGTGTCGATGGGTATATCATTGTCCGTGATGTAGTACACACACCTACATATTCTTTCCCAAGAAATCCTCTATTAGAGAACTTAATGATTCAATGTATTTTCCATTCACTAATTATACTTTCACACTCTTTTCCAATGGGTACATTTCATACCAAAATGTATTACACATATAATTCCATTCTCGTATTTTATTCCTCTAATAAAAGAAGTCGATGATTCAGCATATAACACCAAATGCTGATGATACCTCATAATACTATGTTAGTGAATGATATTCCAAACCCATACCATCAGGAAACATCACGATCTCACTTAATTCTCAGTTGCATTCTTTATTCGTTGATAAAGTAACCCGAATATGTTGATTGCTTCCGCTAGTACCACAATGCTGATGATCTCAATAAAAGGGGAGAGACTTTCACGACATATTGATATTCTTAGGTGGAGATACCAATACAATTCATTTTCTCAGGGGTAGATATTTTTATTTCCATCTGGCAAAATATCTCTAAATTGAAGAATAGACTTTGCCATCAGATTTGAGAGAGGAAGTTCTCATCTTCAAGGGGAGAAAATGTGAAGGAATTTCATGAACATTAGTTTTGGCATCATCAGATGGGGGAGATTGTAAGGTGACACCTTATGATCTCATGCATCAAACACTACATGCTGACCACCAGCGCCAGCACCAGATCTTATCAACGTCAACGTGAACCAATGATCTTGGTGATCATATGTATATTAGGCAGTTATACGTGTATATATACAATAGATGTCTGATCCGTAATCTTAGTGATTCGGATCAGAACTTTACTTAGATAGGTATACATCCCTTAATTAGTGGGGTATTCATTATTTAGTCTTATATAATCAACATTAGGGTGAAACTCTAATGTAAGTCCTGGTGTCCATCTTTCTGAACTCGTTCTCTTTGTGAGAACGATTCTTTCTTAGTGAAAGTATCTTTGTGATTCTACGTGTTCTTCTATTTTCTGTTTGATCTTTGCTCTATTTGTTTGTTCTTTGTTATTTATACTTGAGTGTATCTGATCAATACAAACCTTCAGGCTTAGTTTGACACCAAGGTATTTTCAGTTTGGCATAGGTCATATCAAATCCATAGCAGGTATGACATCTCCATCCACTATTGTCATCGACCCTCAATAGTTTTTTATGGAGCCATGTGTAGTGTTGGATTTGAATGCTCCTATGTCATACTCTTTGAAAAAGAATAACCTCAAAATTCTCCATAGACTTTCCTTGTTTATATGGACAAAAGATTTTTGATACAGATTATTGTGTGTTGTAAACTTTGGAGACTTAGAGGAAACAATGAGTATTAGTTAGATTTTAAATTAGTATTATGATTTATTTATGTTTCTTATCTTATAAATTATATTGTGTTACATTTTCTTGTGGATGCGACTGTTGAATTAACTCATGCTCAATGGACAAAAAATGTTATCCGTATTTTTAGTTTTATTAAGGCCATAGAATAAGAAAAGCATGCTTCAGGATCACCAACATTGCATTTGGACGAAGGAAAATTATGATGGAATGTTGACCATGTAAGTACTTATTTTATAAGTATACATTGTATAATAATTTCAAATTCTCATAAATCTTAATTATTTATTGTTTAATAGGTTTATTTTGCTATATGTATCGATTTGAAACATTGGGTACTTTGTGAACTATGGTTAGATATACGCTAGTCTAAGAACATGGAAAACTTTTGAGAAAATTGATGTATAGTTTGCAAACTTTCAAGAGCTACTTACCAAAATTCTTGACGACATAGATTAATGGAGTAAGGTAGATTTACCACCACAGGTAGTCTTGGTAATTTTTGTAGACATGGTAGACTTGCTATAACAACAAGTAATCAATAATGCCTATTTTAAACAAAAATTCACATGTTATCATATTATTTTATGATATGTTTTGATGATATTTACATAAATTTTTTTAATATTATTTGAATTCTTATTATTACAAATATAATACATTGATGAAGCAAATGGAGGCAAAATGGTTGGAATGGAGCTGGTATGCAAAAGATACAAAAAAAGAAGAAGCTAAATAGTATATATTGCGAAGCACCTCATCCTCATGTGCGACATGTCTCTATCGATATATCTTGGAGGCTACAAGATAAACTATTAGTAAAGTTGTGTCCTTTAGAGGGTCGTGAAGGGTTTGCTACAAAAATTCTATATAAAGTCGCATAACTTTGACCTAATGAGGGCAGATTAATCCATAATGTATTTTACCGATTCATGTTCGATAAGTAACCTTAGAAAACTCATTTTTTAGAGTCCGAAAAAACAGTCGATGGGCCATTAAGCTGGCATGGAGAAAGATTTGGGAGATCGAGGAGCGAAACCATTTGTGACTTCATAAAGTTTGCTTTATTGGCCATATTTTGCATTCTTTGTGATTTAATATATGTTTTACTTTCTAAAATTGGATCTTAAACCCATTTTCTTTGTTCTTAGATTTGATGGATCTTTGAGTTATTGGTTCCATTTTCTATTTGAAGATAAATAGTTAAAGGCCCAATCAAGTTATGTTTGCTTCAATCATAATGTGTGTGATTGCATTCGATGACCAGTCAGTGCATTAATTAATTCTTATGATCATTAAGATTAATACATACCAAATCTTGCATAATACGAACTTAAGACTGAAAATTTAGATAGTTAATTGCATGACCATTGTGTTAATCATCTTTATCATTATTAATGTTAGAATCGGGCCAAGAGGCTTAACCACTTTGGGAATCGGTGAATAATGAATAAATATCCATTGTACTTCAGTAAATCAATCATGATTTTAGGTGCAGCCGATTTTAAATAAAAGTACATAAAGTGATTTGTTTACAGTTAGTTTATCTTAATTTGTTAGTAGTAGATTTGTATTTATTTGAGTTTAAGAAATCAATTCCCACTTAGTTTATTTGTGTGATAGTTTAACATATAATCAAACATTCTAATATTAATTCACCATCGTTTCTCGTGTGTTCGACACCCGTTCTTACCAATGCTATATTATGATATGATTGGGTCCCACTTTCCCAATTGTGTTACAGTCGCTAGTAAAAGTAGAGTTCAGTTTTATAAATTTAAACCGACATTTACAAATCAAAGCTTTTGGACTAAATTATGCACATCAGGAATGTATGGATATAGTGAAGTGTGTATGTTGATGTTCTTGGAGCAACTCGTCTACGGCTTTAAGGTGGGTATATCGACTCCACCGATGTTTGTTGCTATAGATTTTCTCAATAGGATGTCAAAGATTTTTTTTTTGGGATCATGAGGAAGCCCCATTTCATCATAGTAATGATTATTGTATTAATGGATTGATATGTTTCATACACAAGTACTTGTTAGTCGAGGTAACTTAATTTTAGATAATATATTTGATTTCACAATTTATATTAACTTATTTATCAAGTTAACTATTTATTTTATATATTTGTTATACATAATATTTTATTTCTAAGATTTAGAAAAAACTAGGGTGTTTTATTTAATAGGTTGTTACACAAAATACATTGGTACATAATAATAACCTTAATCATTAGAATCAAACAATGATTACATCAATTTTTAATGTTGATACATCATACCATCATAAGTAATACAAAGAACAACTATGTGGAAAAATAATTGGATAAAATATGTTCCGTGATAGACATGAGGAAAAATGTTGGTAATGGATGTCGCTATCAGTACATCACTATCATATTTAATGTAAGATCCTCCATATTACATATGCAATCAAGCATGAAGTTTACGAAGGAACCATGAATAGGAATCTGTACACTCACTTTTAGATATGATGTATGCAACTAGTAATATTTGGTTATGTATGTCCATTATAACTACAAGTAACATCTACTAAAAATGTCGACCTACAATAATTGAGGAAAGAGCATACCCATAGAACATTGGAAATAACTTTAAAATTGCTCATTTATGTTCATATAACCAAAATGTAATTATAAAAATTAGTAATACTTACTGATCACCCAAATGCGATATACTTGAACTTAAATCGATCATCATCATCTCTATTAATGTGTCACCATGTTGAGATTATGTTTGACCAAGTTGTAGAAATAAGTTGTGAATGTGGTAAATAAATCATCTTTGGTACCCCCTAAACATATGAGTGCATGTTGTTTCACCCACCAGGCATGTTGGTATAAGATATTAAATTTTTATTTTGAATTCATATCACTATTTGGTGGATTTTAAGCACCATTTTATTATGTTTTGTACATACCTTTGCATTCCATTATAGTGATACGTCATGTATTTTACTTGCACTAGGAAAAGAATTGGCACTTTTCATTTCCACACTTTTGGTGTAATTCAGGTTATTTTGGAGATTGGAGATGATCGAGGATGGTGAAAAAGGGTTCGGGGCAAGTTCATGGAATTTTCAGAGTTGAAATGAATTATTTGAAGTATTGTAACAGAAGACCCGACACCAAGTCGTGTCGATTTGTTCACAAAATGTTACACGGGTCAGGTCATCCTAGGGAAATCGAACGAGCTGTGTCTAATGAAGATTTAGGTTGAATTCCACAATGTACTTTTGAGGCTATTCAAAGAAGGGAACATACTTTTGATCAACATGGGGACGTGTCAACAAAGGCAAACCTAACATTGGACATGTCATTCACGTAATTTTTTTTGGTAGTTTCATCTAGTGATTTTTTTTTGGGAGTTTTGAGCCATTCTAGAGATCATCACATTTCCAGAAAACGGAGTGGCAAATTTTATTAGGGTTTTTGACTACTAATCCTTAAGATAACATTTAGAAACATTGATTTGGTTTTATTGTAAGTTCTTCTAGTGAACTAATTTCCTTTCCAAGACTTCGAGATTTTAGGTTTTAGGCATGTTAGGCTAAATCCTTTTCCCTTTAAGTTTTGTAGTATACCCTCGTTATGCTTTAATTAAATGACTTGATGTTTTGTTCATGTTTTTATCTAGCAATTCTAATTTCGTTTTAAACCAATGTTTGATTTGATCTTGATTCATGTTGTCAAATACAAATACAATTTATTCATTCTTGTTATTCAATTTATAGAATATGTAATTGTTTTATGAATTAAAAGTAAATTAACTTCAGTGTAAACTAGGATTGCACATTTTCATGCTTTCGAGCTCATGAGTAGTATCAATTGTTGTTTGGGAACATTTACATAAAAGTTAATGTGGTTTTTCAATCTAATTCTAAGAGCTTGTTTGGATTAGGTTAGTAAAGATCACGTTAATTCAAAAAGCTTATTTTGATTAAAGAATTTGGTGAATGCAAAAATGCTAGAGCTTGTTAGTGTTTTCAAGTAGCAACTTAGGTAGAGAGTGACATTACATCATTTCAACGTTAAATTCCATAACATATGAATTTTTTTATAGAACCAGGACTCTTAGTTACTTGATTTTATGCATTATATTGTTTATGCTTGTTAAACATTCTTGAAATCAAACAAACCCTCTATTTTGTGACTCAAATATCTTACACAAAGAGGTATAAGCAGTTTTTCTATTGTCTCTATGGTTCAAACCTGCTTACGTTGTATTACTTTTCTAGTGCAATGTAATAGCGTATTTGGAGTTTATATTGTACCCCCTTTATTTTATTGGGTTTGTCACCCTAACAATCTCACCTCCCTAATAGACTCCACTATAATCTCTAGTCATGACCTCAACAATCAAGTGGTCCAACACTTTTTTGTTTGTTTCATGATGCTAAGGGGCAACTGTTTTGAAGAACATGTGTGCTCCTCAACAGTTTTAGTAACTTAGAAAAGTCCATTACAAGTTTTGATTCCCATTTGCCTTTATCAACCAATAAATTTTTTTCTCATAACAAACAACCTCGCACATTTCTTTAGCAAATCGTCTTTAGCTTGCACTGAAAACCTTTATCAAGCCATCTTTCTCCAGTCGCCACTTTAAGATCATTTTTGCTCTAGAATATTTGTAGTACTTTAATCTTTTGACTAGGTTCTAACCTATTTGATGGAATATTTACATTACCAACACATGCACATGAAGGTAAATTGGGCATATCATACAATAGGGAAGCACATTCCATATGTATAGGTTCATCATACGACTCTTCTCCCTCATAATTATTTTTTAGGTCATATATATCTAAATGGACATCTGTAAAATCCTCGTAACCATCTAGATTGTCATCATTCAGAAATAAAACTTTTTTTGCTTTTCGGTCTAATCTACAACATCAACATCATGGACATGGACTTTTTGGTGTTCAATATTATCATGTGCACCTACATCATTGAGATATGTACCAACATCATCATAACAAACATACTTATAATTTTGTGGATACTCATAGAGAATCGGTGGTTGCACCATATTTGCATTTTCAACAACACTCTGATATTGAGGTACTCTAGGGCTGATAAACGTACCTATTGGGTTGTTGCTCCGTTTTCTAATTCATATGTTTGCACCATATGGTTTTCCTCTATGCTCTCCTTCTTTAGCACCATCACCTTTATCAACCACCACATACACATTCATAGGTTTTCTTCGGACCTCCTTAATTACATTTATCAAGTATCTAATATTACCATCATCAACTATGGCACAACAATATTGCAATTCAAAACTTTGGAAAGCAAGACTAATATTTAATTTATATACCAAACTAGTCTTACTTTTCATCAAATCCAAAAATTCACTACAATTAATATTTTCCAAAAATGTCACATTGCAATTGAAAATTCTAGAAATTCCTCCTCGTGGCAAAACATATGATAGATAAATATCAGCTAACTCTCACATCCCTCCTGTTCCAATCAAAGCAAAATATTTACTACAACTCATACTATAATAGCTGAGAGAAAAAATAATTCTAAAAATGTATTAGAAAAAAAATAAATTCATTTTATATGTGTTCTAGTGAAAATGTATGAAGTCATAGTCAACATATGTGAAACTGTCACACCCCCGAACCAGACGGCGGAAACGTCCGGGGGCTGTCGTGACTCAATTGAATACCATAACATTGAATATATATGAAACATAACAACATTCGTCACCATGCATTAATATAGTACAACCAGTAGAGTTTACATGAAATACATTGTTTAAACATTACATTCCCAAAAATAAATTGTTCGATTAGTACATAAATAAACTGCAAGCCATCACTGAATATGATTTCCTTTGATTCACTGGTTCCCTGAGAATACAAGTATTTTGAAAAAAAAAACGTCAACATATGAAATGTTGGTGAGTTCATAAGCGGTATTTGAAGAAAAACAATGTTTCGTATCGTTTGAAAATCACCAGAAAATCCGATATTTTCTGAAAAGAAAAGCTTCTGAACACGTTGGTGAAGATCCATAGGTATGCTTGTTTGTTTCTATACTTGTAAAAATTGTTCATTGAAGTTGTATGCATTTCAAATCTGTATGTATTGAAAACCCTATGAAAACCCGATGTTTTCCTGATTCCTTGAATTCCATGAAGTTACATTGAAATCATTGTATAGCGTGAAGTTATCAATACCAGGTGACGTTGGATTATTTTTGAGCATGATTAATTGCTACAAACACGCGTTACACAAACGACTAGTCTATAGCTATACTAACGATCCCGTAGGCGTCGTCCGTACTAATCACGTTATCCAACCGCCCTGACTACGTGTAGTCCCACATCCGAAGAGAAAGAGGGCACGAAGACCTCGATGACTCCATTAACCGGTTGGGGATAAAAATGTACGAGGGGTCCCAGACCCGCCTCGCATGAAATGTAGACTTTACTAGCAATACCAAAGGACCCTTGGGGACCAGTAGTATACAAGCCATTGAAAGTCCTTTTACGTTGTGTTAGATCGGTAAAACCCAACACTTCGTAAGATAGAGGTCTTCGGGCCTTAAGATCAGGTCATTGGGCTAGCTAGGCTCAACGAACAAGATTTTACACTTTTGGGGCCCAAAGATGGTGCGTAGACGTCTGTGCACACTCGCATGTATATTGAATTCCCAAACGTTACTTGTATGAATCGCAGTGTCGTAGAGTCGTCGTGTTAGTAGTTTCGGATTTATATTGGTTCGAGACCGAACCAATTCGTTTCACAACGATTTTTTGGTATTGTAGTGTATTGTATTTCGTCGATAGTCGCGGTGCCATTGTTTGATCAAATTGCATGTATTGAATTAGCCTTGAAATTTTTCTATTTTCAGCCCCTCATTGTTTGTAAAATTTACTTTTTCAACCCTTTAATTAAATACTTTCCGGTTTGGTCCTTAAATCGATTTTCTTGACATTTTAACACCAAAAATTATTGAAATTGATATTTTACAGCATATTTTTCAATGAAAACAGTTTAAGTCCCTGAAATTTCAGTTTTATCGATTATAGCCCTTCTTTTAGCAACTTTGACAATTTTGGCCCAACTTGTAAATTTTTTTGCAACTTTGGTCCTTTTTAAATTTAAAAAGCATTTTAAACCTTTGAAAAGAACTTGGAACACTTATAGTCCACTGTTTTACAGAAAAACACAGTTTTGGCCCTCCAAAACAGAAAATCTCGCATAATGGGCCTCATTGGGCCGAAAATGTCATTTTTAGCCATTTAAGCTTGAAATTTATGTTTTTAATCCTCTAAATGAGTATATTTCCAGAAATTGTTTTATTGAAACTGTTTTGACACACCTCATCCATCAGAATTTGTGATATGTCAAGTTGGGCCCTTAATTTTGTATTTTTCACATTTTAGGTCCAAAAATTGTGTTTTTAGCCCAAAGAAATTGTTACTAATCCATTTAGCTATTTTTCTAGAAACACTTTGTATGTAGAAATATATTTGATGCTAAAATCATTTAACATAAGGTATATCTCGGTTTTGAGGGGTTTTATGGCTAGATCCAACATTTTAACACACAAAAGCACACATATAAGCATGGAAATCATACAAGGCATACAAAACACATATAGATCTACACTTTCACTTGTATTCCCCCCCCCCCCCAAAAAAAAACAAAACTCATAAAAACAGAAAATAGGGGGTATGAAGCTCACCTTGGGTGTGGTTTCGGTTTTGGAGAGAAGATGGAAGAAAAATGAAGTGATTTTTGGCCTTAGCACCCTTTGATGAAGATCTCGACCTCTAGGATGCAAGATCACAAGAGTGAATGAATTTAGAAGAGATTTTAATGAAGTAGAGGGAGTTAGATCATAAGTTAAACATTAACTTACCTTAGATGAAGAATTTGTAGGAATTTTCTCTTGAATGCTCCCTAAATTTCGTGATCTTTAAGTGGAGAGGGAGGAGTGCTCTTGAGAGAGTTTGAGAGATTTTTGTGAGTGTGTGTGTGTGTGTGTGAGTATGGCCGAGAGTGAGAGAGAGGAGAGGATAGAAGTGATTTTGAAGTGATGTTGCATGGAAGAATGGGATATAATGCATGGATATCCAATGAATAAAAATGAGGTGGCATCCAAAGTCAACTTCTCCTCTTATCCTCTTGGATTTGGGCCTTGGGCCGAGAATGTGAAAGGAAAAAGGAAAATTTTGGGCCTTTGTCCCTAAGCCCAATATTAGAGTTAATCTTGGGTATGTTTTAAGTCTAAAAGGATGTGGTAGGATTTTTATATTTTTATTGGACTAGTTTAGGTTATTCATGTATTAAAGCTTTTACTTCATTCCATTCTAGGCCCAACATGGCCCAAAATGTTGAAATAAATTAGTGTGGGTCCAATTAGAGCCCAAATTAGGGTTCTAAGCCCATGATAGTCTAATTGGAAGCTTATTGGTCCATTTGGATCCAATAAGGAAGTCCTAGTCCAAAATGGACTTAAACAAGGACTTCTAGGGTCTCCAATTGTTTGATGACTATTTGTAGTACTTTGTATGATGTATTTGATTGAAGTTTTTGAAGTCATAATCATAGGTGTTACACATGTTCTTAAGTTTTTGATTCACATTAGCTTGAGTGTATAGATTACATGACACAAAATTCCCAGTTGTGACATCATCCCCCCGTTAGAGGGAATTTTGTCCCGAAATTCTGTTCGAAAGCTAGATTTGAGAATGCTAGAATAGGTGAGGGTACTTTTGTTTCATTTGATCTTCGCGTTCCCACGTGAATTCTGGCCCACGCTTTGCGTTCCACCGTACCTTCACGATCGGGATGCGACTCTGCTTAGTACGCTTCACCTCCCTGTCCATGATTTCGATTGGTTCTTCGACGAACAGGAGATTCTCATTGATTTCGATTTCGTCAAGAGGAATGACAAGGGTTTCATCTGATAGGCACTTCTTCAGATTAGAGACATGAAACACGGGGTGTACACCGTTTAGCTCCGTGGGTAGTTGTAGTCTGTATGCTACTGGACCTATTCGGGCGACGATTTCGAAAGGTCCAATGTATCGTGGGTTCAACTTTCCCCGTTTTCCGAAACGTATAACCCCTTTCCAGGGTGAGACTTTCAACAGTACTCGATCACCGACCTGGAATTCTAAGGGCTTTCGCCGTTTATCGGCGTAGCTCTTTTGTCGGTCACGCGATGCTTGTAATCGAGGTCTGATCTGGACGATCTTTTCTGTGGTTTCGCGGATGATCTCTGGTCCCGTTAGTGCCCTGTCCGACGTATGCGTTTTTGCTAGCTGGGTGTCACCTACTTCAGCCCAACATAACGGTGATCTACACTTACGCCCGTACAGTGCTTCGAAAGGAGCCACCTTGATGCTCGAATGGTAACTATTGTTATATGAGAACTCGATCAACGGTAGGTGGGTATCCCAAGACTTTCCAAAGTCTATCACACATGCACGAAGCATGTCTTCAAGCGTTTGAATGGTCCGTTCACTTTGACCGTCCGTTTGTGGGTGATATGCGGTGCTCATATCAAGATGAGTTCCCATTGCCTTGTGGAGTGATTGCCAAAAGCGCGATGTGAACCTACTGTCCCTATCCGAGATGATAGATTTTGGCACTCCATGGAGTCTTACGATTTCTCGTAGGTACAAACGCGTCAGTCTCTCCATCTTGTAGGATTCTTTGATTGGCAGGAAATGGGCAGATTTCGTCAGTCGGTCGATTATTACCCATATGGTGTCCAGTCCGTCCGACGTCTTGGGCAGCTTGGTCACGAAATCCATAGAAATCCCCTCCCATTTCCACTCAGGGATTGTCGGTTGTTGTAACAATCCGGAAGGTTTCTGGTACTCCACCTTTACTTTGGCGCACGTAAGGCACTTACTAACATAGGTCGCGATTTCCGCCTTCATGTTAGGCCACCAATAGTGTTGTTTAATGTCCAAATACATCTTGTCCGAACCAGGATGAATGGAGTATCATGTCTTGTGGGCTTCCTTCATAACGGTCTCCCTAAATCCTCCGGTTTTTGGGACCCAAATACGGTTCATGAAGTAGTATACTCCATTTTCTCTTGCTTCTAGGTTCTTTTCCATCCCGCGCAATGCCTCGCTAATTCTATTTTACGTTTTCATAGCCTCTGACTGGACTGATGCAATTTGAGTGGCCAGATGAGATTGAATGGTTATCGAGTGCGTTTTCGTACGGCGATTAGAATACTCCTCCAACTTAATGCATCAGCTACCACGTTGGCCTTGCCTGGATGGTACTTGATCTCGCATTCGTAGTCGTTTAGCAATTCCACCCATCTTCGTTGTCTCATGTTCAGCTCCTTCTGATTCAAGATGTGCTGGAGGCTCTTGTGGTCCGTGAAGATGGTGCACTTTGTACCGTACAGGTAGTGCCTCCAAATTTTCAGAGCGAAGACCACGGCTCCCAGTTCTAGGTCATGGGTCGTGTAATTTACTTCGTGTGTCTTTAGTTGGCGGGATGCATATGCTATCACGTTTCCACGTTGCATGAGAACGCAACCTAAGCCCTGATTCGACGCATCACAGTAGACTACAAAATCTTCCGTTCCTTCAGGTAAAGATAGTACAGGAGCGCTACAGAGAGCTTGCTTCAGGGTTCGAAATGCAATATCTTGTCGGTCTGTCCACTTGAATGGTACGCCCTTTTGCGTAAGCAAGGTAAGCGGCTTGGCGATCTTAGAGAAGTTTTGGATGAATCTCCTATAGTAGCCTGCTAGGCCTAAGAACTGACGAATCTCTGTGGGTGTAGTTGGAGTTGCCCATCCTTCCACAGCTTTGACCTTAGAGGGATCCACATGAATTCCGTCTTGGCTAACTACATGGCCTAGGAAATTCACACTCCGGAGCCAGAACTCGCACTTGGAGAGTTTGGCGTAAAGCTTTTCCGATCGCAGAGTCTCTAGGACTTGTCGGAGATGTTGGCCATGCTCCTCTTTGCTTCGAGAATAGACGAGGATGTCATCGATAAACACAATGACGAAGTTGTCAAGGAACGGTCGACAGATTCGATTCATTAGGTCCATAAATGCGGCAGGTGCATTTGTTAGACCGAAGGGCATTACGACGAATTTATAATGTCCGTAGCGGGTTCGGAAAGCGGTTTTAGGAATATCCTCTTCTCGGACTTTGAGTTGGTGGTATCCGGACCGTAGATCTATTTTAGAAAAATAACTAGCTCCTTGGAGCTGGTCGAATAGATCATCGATTCGTGGGAGTGGGTAGCGGTTTTTAACAGTGAGTTTATTTAACTCTCTGTAATCGATGCACATTCTGAAAGATCCGTCCTTCTTTTTGACAAAGAGCACCGGAGCTCCCCATGGCGAGTAGCTAGGTCGGATAAATCCCTTGTCCAGAAGCTCACTGAGTTGGCTGGACAATTCCTGCATTTCAGCAGGAGCCAATCGGTATGGTGATTTAGCGAGAGGAGTTGCTCCTGGAACGAGGTCGATTCGGAACTCAACCTGTCTCTCTGGGGGTACTCCTGGAAGATCTTCAGGAAACACGTCCGGAAATTCACACGCTACCGGAATATCTTGGATGTTAGTTTCTTCTTTGGTCTTGTCCACTATGTGAGCCAAGAACGCCAAATTGTTCTTTCGCAGATGTTTTTGTGCTTTGATGCACGAGATGAGACGAAGATTCGTGCTAGGTTTGTCTCCGTAAATTACTAGGGTTTCGTGATTTGGGAGACGAAGGCGAACGGCCTTCTCGTGGCACATAATCTCAGCATGGTGGGGGCTTAACCAATCCATGCCGATAATCACATCGAAACTCCTAATTGATACTGGCATTAGGTCTATTCGAAAAACGTGTTGGTTGAGGGTTAGGGTACATCCGATGTAGATCTCCCTAGTGGATTCGGTTTTCCCATTGGCCATTTCCACCGTATAGGTTTCATTTAGCTTCTGGGGTTGTTGTTTTAATAAACGTTTAAACTTCTCGCTTACGAAACTTCGCTCCGCTCCGGTATCAAATAAGATGCATGCATAAGTGTGGTTTAGGAGGAACGTACCGGTCACAACTGCGGGGTCCTGAACTGCATCACTCTGACCCATAGTCAGCATTCTTCCTGCTCCTCTGTTTCCTGAGTTGTTGTTAGGGCAATCTCGGCGGAAATGTCCTGTCCTTCCACACCCGAAGCAGGTGTGGCTAGGCCCTGCATTATTGCCGCCGGCATTGGTGTTGTTGTTATTGCGGTAGTTGTTGTTATTGTTGTTCTGGTTGTTTCCCTGACTCTGGTTCTGAGGAGGGTATGTCCTGTAGAACCTTGCAGTGTGTCCCCTTCGGTTGCAACTGGTGCAATGGAGTTCCCTGCATTCGCCGTGATGATGGAGGCCGCACTTATTGCATTTGGGAAGATTACCGGAGTAGGGTCTTGAAGCATTTGAAGCAGCTGAGGCTGGAGCATGTGGTGTGGCTGGAACCGGTGCGGTGACAGCGTGAACTGCCACTGTTTGCTGCTTTTTAGAGGCCTCAGGGCCCTAACGTCCCTTTCTCTTGTTGTTCCACCCTTTCTTGCCATCACCCTCCTTTTTCTTCTCAGTCTCCACTGGCTTCTCGCCCTTCTTGTTGTTATGATCATATAGCCTCTTTGCCAATCTCTTCGCACTGTCAAACGTTTCAGGGTTCGCAGCTATCACATTCCCCTGAATGGGAGGTGTCAATCCCCAGATGAATCGTTCGATCTTCTTTCCTTCTGATGTGATCATACCCGGGCATAACAGAGATAGTTCGCTAAATCTCGATATGTAGGCATCGATGTTCGCATTCTGCACAGTGAGGTTCCATAGCTCCTGCTCCATCTTTTGTATTTCGCCTCGGGGGCAGTACTCAGCCATTAACATTTCTTTCATTTCTGCCCATGGGATAGAGTTGGCGACAGGGAGCGTCATAGCTTCCACGTGTCCGTTCCACCAAGTGAGTGCTTGGTCCACAAAAGTACAGGCCACGAACTTCACCTTCATCTGCTCGGGGCAATCGCATATCTCGAATACCGACTCTACCTTCTCGATCCATCGCTTCAGAGTGATCACTCCTCCAGTGCCGTTGAAAGTTCGTGGTTTAGCGTTCGTGAAGTCTTTGTAGGTGCACGTTTTAGTGGGTCCTTGATTCGTTCCGTTGTTCGAACTTCCGGATCCTTGCCCGTTGCCTCCTCCGTTGTTCCCTCGGTGAAGTTGTGCCATAGCTGCTGTGACCGCAGCAGACACGGCTGCCTGGAAAGCAGTGGTGTCAACTTCGGGCGGAGTTGGTTCGGGATTTCCGCCAGTAGCTCGACGAGACATCTTTCTGTCATGAAACGGAAAGATGTTGAGTGTACGTGGTTTCTGTGAGGTTGTGATCCTACTAACTAGGTGTATGGTATGAACCTAAACATTACTACCATCGGGCATACAATCATAACGTCTCAACACATAACAACTGGTAATATCATAGCAAAACACACAAAAGTTCATTAATATTATCCGCATTTAATACAAGAAAATTTGCTCGTAAGAGCATACATAAGTGATACTAATCCGACAGCATAACGGCTTCATGAGTAGTGTAGTCACTTAAACATAGAGCCGAAGTACATAACATAGTTCCTAATGACCTACTATGATAAGTCCATCCCTAGCCGCGATAAGCTGCGTCTGGAGGTGGTGCCGAGGTCATATGCCGAAATGTTGCGCCAGTAGCTGCGCCATCTCTGCCATGTCTCCAATAACCTCATCCCTCTCATGCTCTGCTTACACTGCCCGAGCTTCCATATCATACAGTTGTTGTCGCAGTGCGGCGATCTCAGCTTCGAGGGAACGGTTCTCTCTTGGGGGGTTCACTGGTGGAGCGCGGTGATCTGGTTGTGTCTCGTTCTCGCATGGCGGGACGGGGTCCTGATCCCTGACCTGACCTTCCTCGTCGTCGTCGTCGATCTCTCCAAATTCGTAGTCAGTGTCTACATATTCATCGGGTCCGACGTCGTGTGCTTCCCCTGGATGCTCCCCCGGTTCATCCCCAAGCATCCCGTGAGCTACTAGGACCTGATGAAACTGGATACCCTGCTGCTCTTCCTCAGGCTCCTCCTCCTCTAGCCACCCGTTGTTTCCCTGATTAGGGAAGTAGGGGTCTCCAGGGTGATGAAAACCAGCCATGCTGTCTGCGCGAGTATGTAAATATGCTAACATTACTCCTAGGTGCTATGGCTATTGTACAGACTAAGCAAACGTTCTCTTTTTGGTGATAAAGGGTATAGTTTTAGATTTCCTAGCTATCCCGATCTCATCAAGACGTGTGTTAGTTTTACTTTGGAGGGAATGTAGTTGATCAGGCTACATTCACTCCTTGGTATCACTAAGAACAGTCCCGAATTAACCGAGATACCAGCGTTATTGTGTTTGATTCGGCGTTAGGTCCTTATTCCTAATGCAAGCAAGTGTGTTTTATTTACTTGTTTTGTTCAGAGTTATGTTAGTCCCTCTTTTTGGTTTATAGTTGCATATCAATGTGTGGCTCGACATGCTAGTTCACTATAAACAAAGCTCTGATACCAACCTGTCACACCCCCGAACCAGACGGCGGAAACGTCCGGGGGCTGTCGTGACTCAATTGAATACCATAACATTGAATATATATGAAACATAACAACATTCGTCACCATGCATTAATATAGTACAACCAGTAGAGTTTACATGAAATACATTGTTTAAACATTACATTCCCAAAAATAAATTGTTCGATTAGTACATAAATAAACTGCAAGCCATCACTGAATATGATTTCCTTTGATTCACTGGTTCCCTGAGAATACAAGTATTTTGAAAAAAAAACGTCAACATATGAAATGTTGGTGAGTTCATAAGCGGTATTTGAAGAAAAACAATGTTTCGTATCGTTTGAAAATCACCAGAAAATCCGATATTTTCTGAAAAGAAAAGCTTCTGAAAACGTTGGTGAAGATCCATAGGTATGCTTGTTTGTTTCCATACTTGTAAAAATTGTTCATTGAAGTTGTATGCATTTCAAATCTGTATGTATTGAAAACCCTAGGAAAACCCGATGTTTTCCTGATTCCTTGAATTCCATGAAGTTACATTGAAATCATTGTATAGCGTGAAGTTATCAATACCAGGCGACGCTGGATTATTTTTGAGCATGATTAATTGCTACAAACACGCGTTACACAAACGACTAGTCTATAGCTATACTAACGATCCCGTAGGCGTCGTCCGTACTAATCACGTTATCCAACCGCCCTGACTACGTGTAGTCCCACATCCGAAGAGAAAGAGGGCACGAAGACCTCGATGACTCCATTAACCGGTTGGGGATAAAAATGTACGAGGGGTCCCAGACCCGCCTCGCATGAAATGTAGACTTTACTAGCAATACCAAAGGACCCTTGGGGACCAGTAGTATACAAGCCATTGAAAGTCCTTTACGTTGTGTTAGATCGGTAAAACCCAACACTTCGTAAGATAGAGGTCTTCGGGCCTTAAGATCAGGTCATTGGGCTAGCTAGGCTCAACGAACAAGATTTTACACTTTTGGGGCCCAAAGATGGTGCGTAGACGTCTGTGCACACTCGCATATATATTGAATTCCCAAACGTTACTTGTATGAATCGCAGTGTCGTAGAGTCGTCGTGTTAGTAGTTTCGGATTTATATTGGTTCGAGACCGAACCAATTTGTTTCACAACGATTTTTTGGTATTGTAGTGTATTGTATTTCGT
This sequence comes from Lactuca serriola, assembly GCF_051521515.1. Lineage (NCBI taxonomy): Eukaryota > Viridiplantae > Streptophyta > Magnoliopsida > Asterales > Asteraceae > Lactuca > Lactuca serriola. Next base: position 211,273,727 of record NC_136412.1, read on the forward strand.
CGATAGTCGCGGTGCCATTGTTTGATCAAATTGCATGTATTGAATTAGCCTTGAAATTTTTCTGTTTTCAGCCCCTCATTGTTTGTAAAATTTACTTTTTCAACCCTTTAATTAAATATTTTCCGGTTTGGTCCTTAAATCGATTTTCTTGACATTTTAACACCAAAAATTATTGAAATTGATATTTTACAGCATATTTTTCAATGAAAACAGTTTAAGTCCCTGAAATTTCAGTTTTCTCAGTTATAGCCCTTCTTTTCGCAACTTTGACAATTTTGGCCCAACTTGTAAAAATTTTTGCAACTTTGGTCCTTTTTAAATTTAAAAAGCATTTTAAGCCTTTGAAAAGAACTTGGAACACTTATAGTCCACTGTTTTACAGAAAAACACAGTTTTGGCCCTCCAAAACAGAAAATCTCGCATAATGGGCCTCATTGGGCCGAAAATGTCATTTTTAGCCCATTAAGCTTGAAATTTATGTTTTTAATCCTCTAAATGAGTATATTTCCAGAAAGTGTTTTATTGAAACTGTTTTGACACACCTCATCCATCAGAATTCGTGATATGTCAAGTTGGGCCCTTAATTTTGTATTTTTCACATTTTAGGTCCAAAAATTGTGTTTTTAGCCTAAAGAAATTGTTACTAAGCCATTTAGCTATTTTTCTAGAAACACTTTGTATGTAGAAATATATTTGATGCTAAAATCATTTAACATAAGGTATATCTCGGTTTTGAGGGGTTTTATGGCTAGATCCAACATTTTAACACACAAAAGCACACATATAAGCATGGAAATCATACAAGGCATACAAAACACATATAGATCTACACTTTCACTTGTATTCCCCCCCCCCCCACAAAACTCATAAAAACAGAAAATAGGGGGTATGAAGCTCACCTTGGGTGTGGTTTCGGTTTTGGAGAGAAGATGGAAGAAAAATGAAGTGATTTTTGGCCTTAGCACCCTTTGATGAAGATCTCTACCTCTAGGATGCAAGATCACAAGAGTGAATGAATTTAGAAGAGATTTTAATGAAGTAGAGGGAGTTAGATCATAAGTTAAACATTAACTTACCTTAGATGAAGAATTTGTGGGAATTTTCTCTTGAATGCTCCCTAAATTTCGTGATCTTTAAGTGGAGAGGGAGGAGTGTTCTTGAGAGAGTTTGAGAGATTTTTGTGAGAGTGTGTGTGTGTGAGTATGGCCGAGAGTGAGAGAGAGGAGAGGATAAAAGTGATTTTGAAGTGATATTGCATGGAAGAATGGGATATAATGCATGGATATCCAATGAATAAAAATGAGGTGGCATCCAAAGTCAACTTCTCCTCTTATCCTCTTGGATTTGGGCCTTGGGCCGAGAATGTGAAAGGAAAAAGGAAATTTTTGGGCCTTTGTCCCTAAGCCCAATATTAGAGTTAATCTTGGGTATGTTTTAAGTCTAAAAGGATGTGGTAGGATTTTTATATTTTTATTGGACTAGTTTAGGTTATTCATGTATTAAAGCTTTTACTTCATTCCATTCTAGGCCCAACATGGCCCAAAATGTTGAAATAAATTAGTGTGGGTCCAATTAGAGCCCAAATTAGGGTTCTAAGCCCATGATAGTCTAATTGGAAGCTTATTGGTCCATTTGGATCCAATAAGGAAGTCCTAGTCCAAAATGGACTTAAACAAGGACTTCTAGGGTCTCCAATTGTTTGATGACTATTTGTAGTACTTTGTATGATGTATTTGATTGAAGTTTTTGAAGTCATAATCATAGGTGTTACACATGTTCTTAAGTTTTTGATTCACATTAGCTTGAGTGTATAGATTACATGACACAAAATTCCCAGTTGTGACAGAAACCGTAGTCAAACTTAAATTGGAGAAAAAAATGACGAAATCCCTGGGTGAGAGGAAATTGCATACAGTCATACGTCATCCACACTTTTTCCAGCTAAAAAGAAAACTCAGTCGAGGAAACCGCATATGAGGTGAGAGTAAATCGAAGATGGCCAAATGCCATTTGAGATTTGTCATCTCATAAATGAAAAAGAAATTATAGATCATGCCGAAATCACAAATGAGACCCAAAATTGCTGACAAGTTAGCATGGTCTTGGTTTATGGTTAATTTGTGAAAAGTCCTAATTTTTATCTATTTTATAAAAATTTATTAAGGAACTATATGGGGAACCCCCGCGTTGCGGGGGTCGGATACAACCATTTTTTCCGTTGTTTGTTCTTTGAAAATGTTTATAGTTTGAGTTGCTCATTCCTTCCCTCTTTAACTGATCTATAAATAAATAAATAAATTAGAAATAAAAAAAACATCAATGAATCTGTAAGCAAAACTAATAAAGTGACAATTAAATGAAAACATAGGAAACTATAATGTCACAAATAACCAACGGAAGTAAAGGGACCAAAAAAGACAAAAGTGAAGCAACTTTAAAATGACCCAAATATAGTTGAGGGACCATTTCTGCCAAAAAAAATATTAATATGACTAAATACTAATAATATGTAATAAAAGACGAGGGTTATGAAAAATTCAAACAAAAGTGAAAGGGTTGTTTGTGAACAAAAGCATAAAAGTAAAAGGTGAATATTGTAACATTAATTTAAAAAAGAAATTTCAACCCATCAAAACAAAATATTGTTACAATTTTTCATAACTTTTATATATATATATATATATATATATATATATATATATATATATATATATATATATATATATATATATATATATATATATATAATTACACTATATTCATATTTTCTCGATAATATAGCAAACTTATATTGCAAAAATATATTGGAAGAATATATTTTTTTCTAGTAAATTTTTAAAAAAAAATAAGGTAAAAGTTCTAATGGTCGAACAATTTCAGTGAACAAATTTCAAACTATATCACTTTTCTCTATAGATTTAATATTTTATATAATAATTTAATAAAATTGCATAAATGATCCACATGGTTTTCTTCAAATTCATGTGTTTTGTCCTAACTTTTGTTGTTAACGGTGATGGCTAATATGATTTTAATTTCTTAAGTGATTGATCCTAAAATTCCATTTTGTTTCACGTTTAGATATAAAATTACTGTTTTATCCTATCTATTTTTTTCTAACATTTGTTAATTTTCTTAATATTCATTTAGTCGACTATAATGGTCATCCCCAAATCATAATTCTCCCCTGCAACACTGTGACTATAATGGTCATCCTAAAATCATAGTTCTCCCCTCCAACACTATTGTTTCAGTTCTCCCTCCCCATTATGCTACAACTTTAAAAAAAATTAAAAAATCATCATGGTTGCTACCTTTCATGTCAACAATCTAATAGTAGAAATTTGAGCAATATGTGCGTAAGTATCAAAATAATCAATCTCAGGTTTTTGTTTAAAACCTTGAATAACCAATTGAGCCTTGAATTTATCAATTGATCCATCAACTTCCATCTTCCTCTTAAAAATCCACTAGCAACACAAAGGTTTGCACCGAGGAGGAAGATGAGATAAAACCCAAGTATTATTTCCTATGATAGAATTCATCATTTATAGCTTCTTTATGAAAAGCTACATCTTGATATATCATTGATTCATCAAATGTTTTAGGATCTTCTTCAATTCTAAAACAATATGAATATTTCTTTGTAATTTCATCCCTAGTTCCCTAAACTTAATAAAGCTGAAAATCATATCAAAATGATTTAGTTTTCCTTTCACTCTAGCTTCTTCGAAGCTCATGTGATTCCTTAGAATTAAACACAACTTCATCTTCCTTGTTATTTCCACTAGAACTAGGAAGTATGTCCCTTGGTCTATGTATAGATGAAAAAAAATTCATCATGTATAACGTCTCTTGATTTTATGATAGTGTTTACAGAAACATAATTATTAGGTTCTAAAACAAAAACCAATAGGCCTTGGAATGCTTAGCATATCGAATAAAGATGAAATCTATATATCATTCACCTAAAATTTTCTTTTTAGGTTCAGTCAATCTAACAATTGCTCGACATCCCCAAACTTTTAAATATCCCAAGTTTGGCTTCTTCTTGTATCACAACTCATAGGGAGTTGTCACGAAGATAATTATTATCCTACCAACATAATCTAATGGGTCGACATTGATGTCTTCGACCCACAAGTATAGTTACAGAAACTCACCTCTTAATCTGAAAGATCGCTGAAAAGGAAACCCTCATTGGGCGTTGCTACTTAAAGAAAAGAATGATATATGAAATGAGGGTTAAAATTTTGATATTTATAAGTAAAATTGTTATTTGAAAAAAATTAATTATATTTTTTCAAAATTCAACATTGGAACGGCTAGTCAAATGGTCAAAAGAAAAGAAACCTTCATTGGGCGTTGCTACTCGTGGTCCACATAACGAACCACCACGAAACTGAAAAACAAAAACCGACCGAGATGGTGTATACAGTCGGAATCTGTTTCCACCTCAACCACGGACCGATCAATGACTTGTATACCATTATACCGTATGGTGGCTTGTATACCATATACTCTAACAAACCAGTTTTTACGGCTGTAGACTTTATAATCATTATAATAAAGATAAGGCAGTGGTATAATTGTCATTTAAAAAGTCAAGGGAACAACTGAGGCATAATAAAGTACAACTTGGTTTTGCATGGCAGTTAGCCACTCTTATATGACCAGAACATTTATTGCCAAAAGCTGAGGAATAAATCATTCTGACTTCAATTATGTTTCCATTTCAACCCTTCATGTTTAATCAATTTGAATGCCACCTTTACTATTTCATCTTCTCCTTTCCAAATCTTATTTAATATATATATTTTATCTAAAATTAAATTAGAATATGTCATCTAGCAATTGTGCTTTATACAATAATAGCATGTCTTATATTTTTAAAAATTGCTTTATTTAGATAATAAAATTATGGTATATTCGTTAGGGGTTTCGTGACATATTAATAGAAATTAGAAATGATTCGAATAAAACATATAAAAAACAATAAAAGAGTTGAAAATACAAGTACAACAACAAAATTGTCCTTAAAGGAATACATGTGCTATGGACATGCCATTTTTCGTAACCATGGAATTGATTTTTTTTAATAAACTTTTTACATCTAAAACTCGATCCATTTTCCTCAAAGTGGTTTCTTCTGAGAATCTAGATCCTCTTACAGTTTAGGCCATTTGTGTTCGGTTTTGAAGTTTAAATACACTTTTTTCTACCCTTGTAACCAATAATATGCCGATAAACAAAACAAAAAACATGATTTTGAGAACTCTGATATTCTTTTTCCAAGTAAAACAAAAGACTTTACTTTACGGACTTTTTAGTCAATTGAATTACATAAAGAAGGCGTAAAAAGGAAATGAAGGTTGGGCGTGCATTGCCAAAAGGCGATTTTTATGATCATCATCATGTTTTCTTCCTTCCAATTTCAATATTTGCTTTATAGTGTACTTCAAAGTTCAAAAGCAAACATTGTCTTGTTCTACAAACTTTCACCTATACCCATTGTACCCAACTATCTTAGAATGCATAGGACCCATCGTCCATGCTCAACTTATGATGTGAGTTGGTTTGAGCTCGATTCTTATACGTTATAGGTTATAGATTTTTTTTATTCTATAAACAAATAACTATAAAAACCGATGAATGTTAATTAGCATATACACATCAGTGGGATGTAGTCGTATAATTGTCTATATATATTGGACTCTCTCATCTCTACACAAGGCTCTTTTGAAAATATAACGTTGGACTCCACCGGATGACTTAATATTAATGTAATAGTTGTAAGACCAGTATATTATAAGAGTTAATTAAAACAAAATATTAAATAGGAATGATTAAATGAGAGATTTATTTGAATTTGAAATCTGAAATAAATGAAAATTATGAGAAAAAAAACATATAAAAAATAATTAAAAAGAATATGTGTTTATTTATCAGATTCGTGTACTAAACGAGTTAATTATAACAACATGTTCAATACAAAGGTATAAACTATAATTTATTTGAAACTGAGATTGAAACTTTAAATTTGAAATTTGAAATTAATATTCATTATAATAGGTTTAATTTATAGAAACTAAATTAATGATATATTGGAAATGAAAAATAAGTAAATAATAAGTAGAAAATAAATATATCTTATAATTATAACAAAATGAATTGTGGTCAATTGAATGAGAAATGTATATATAACAAAATAATTCTTATTTATTAAGGTAGATATAATATTGATGCAACACAATACAATAAATATCGATATTTATATATGTTGGAGACTTTTTTTTAAAAATCTTTTAGAGATTAATATTGAAGTCATGATTAAGGTAGATGTTACTCTAGGACGTCTTGCGTCAACTGGTGACACTGTCAAAATGATAAATTAAAAAGAAAAAAAAAAGAATATTGTCTATATCTAAGTCTAATATCCTACTTATTAATAGTTACTTGCGTACAATTTTGGCATACAATAAAGTATTTTAACTTTGTTGTGATAAAAGTGGTTGGAGTAAACACATAGTAGTTGAGACGACTATGTGTTATGTCGTTTTGTGGATATTTAAGTGAGTATAGATAAGTAAAAAAGGTAATTGAAGGCACTTTTTGTTAAAGTTGGGTAATGAAAAGGAGGCAGCCGTGCGATGCTTTTGCAGACGAGTACCATTACCACGTTCAAACCCAACATATTTGGCTTTTCCTTGGGTGATGTTACTAGAATTTTACCTTATTTAAGTAGGGAAAAAAAAAACATTTTAAAAGTGTTATCAAATTAAAGTTTGAATAGCTAAAGCTTGTTCATCAAAAAGATTACTTTCAGCTATAGAAAAAGGGAAAAGTATACACAAAATAGACAAAAGTAAAATAGGCTATTTTTTCTTTTTCGTCAACTCAATTAAAGGAATAAATGTAAAAATGATTTTAGTGGATTATGCCATTATGGTATACTGGTATAGAAGAAAATAACCATTTTTATCTTTATTTTTGGCGATAACAAAGTAAAAAGTAATTGAGCTCCTCAATCTTATTATGCTTAAGGGAGTTGTGCCGAGCTCGATAGGTGGATGTCGAATATATATATATATATATATATATATATATATATATATATATATATATATATATATATATATATATATATATATATATATATATATATATATACTTTTGTTTATGTTTTACAATTACTTTATTTTTTTTTATCTATATAAGTACTAACCTACCCTGCCATCTTCCTCTTTAGAAACATTTAAAATTTTGATGCAAAGAACGAGGGAATTCTAAAGCATAAGAGAGAATGTTCGATAGAAAACAAATATATACAAAAAGAGATTGTGAAGTGGTACACCAATATTTCATGCATGATTATGTTGATGAGCATGCTACTTGTCAAGTGTATTATTTTCGAAGACGATTACAAATGAACAAATATTTATATGAACATATAGTTGAAAATTTGACCTGAGTGTTATTATTTCCAACAACATTTAGATGCAAAAGGTATAATAAGATTTAGTTCACTAGAAAAATACACAACCTCACTTCATCAAATAGCATATGACATCTAAACCAATCCATTGGATGAAAATTTCATGATGTCTGTATGGACTACAAATTTTGCAAATATGTGATTTGGTGATATATATATATATATATATATATATATATATATATATATATATATATATATATATAATTTAGCTAATTTTGGTTTAATAGAAAAATATTTGGTACCTATAAGGTATAAATACTATTTCATAGCCAAAGATGACACATTTTCATGAAAAGGAACTAATATGGAGCAAAGCTGGAAACTTGGAGGAGGGAGCTTGCATCAAGAAGAATAAGAGAGGAATTGTGCATAATAGAAGAATCCCACAACGTGGCATCTCTGGATCCATAGCGTGGCTTTTAGAATATTCTCAATTAACCAATGGAGAAGCTTAAAGATTACGTGTCTGGAATGATTTCCACGACATGGCGACCATTTAGCTACGACGTGTAAGCCATTATTTGGCAAGTATAAATATCGATTTTTCGGTCAGATATCGGGATGCATACATAGAGAGCTGCTATTTTCTTCAACCTAAAGCGACCAAGAACCCTTGGAGACCTGGTTTCGAGTAGAGAAAAAGAGTTAGAGAGATTGAAGTAACAGATCATCATTAATCATTCGTTTTGCCTATATTTACCATGCCTAGCCTAGTTTACTTTATGATTATAGTGTTTCTTTTGTACTGATGGGCTAATACCCCCTTACTTTCATTTAAATTAGATGAACCCTAATACTATGTATTAGTTTCTACTTTTATGGATTATTGAAGTTGGTTTTAGCTTGTGTTTGGTAGATCGCATCCTAGCATCATCTTCAAGTTCCTATCTTTATAGCCTTGCCTTCAAGTTTTGTGCAGTTAAGGGGCCACTAATTGCATGAAGTTGTTTACCTTGTTAGTTGCTTAACTGTGTTAGAGAGAATTATTTGATCATAATATGTGCTTGATTGCTTATCTTGATCATAGATAGATAATCTTTAGATCTAATCATACATAGTCCAAATATATCTAAAAATCAATTTGGTGTACTGAACTTGCATGATCATTAGGGTTAGTGTTCATAAATTGACATACACTAGTTAGTCTAATTATAGTAGCTAGTAACTTTTAATTTGGTCACCAACAGAAATAATCCACTTATTGAAATTAACCATAGGAAAAGGGGGATTCAAAGCTAAACGGAAGTATCTTATAATTCTTGATCAAAACCCGTTTTAAAGTTGTTTGTTTTAGTTCAAAGTGTCTTTAGTAGGTTGCTTTGATTAAGTTTTTCTGAACTTGAAAAATCAAATACCCCCTCCCCCAATTTAAGTTTACTTATTAGTATTATTTTCTAAACTAAAATTTCGTTCTCTATGTTTGACTCTTACTTACTCTATTATAGGTAGGTAAGGCTTTTACCAATTCCAATCTTATGAAACTCCTAGATCTTTTGAGTTTAATTTAATCTTATCAATGACATGTTTAATCTTGGATTATGCTCGAACTTTTATGATTGGGATGCCGAGGATCACAAACGAGATATGCATAACCATGCAATCCTACTTGACAACCTCGATGTAATTTATCATCTCACATTGATTTGTTGGTTAATCAAACACGCTCCATCAACAATGATAATTTTCGAGATGACCATCATATTTTTTTATAGTCCCTATTAATGTGCCGGTTAACAACACACGCTCCACTAACGACATATAAAAGCATGACGTGCGTTTTCATGGATTAGCATACTTTTTCACACTTTTCCCAAAGTAACTAAGAGTGAGATTTTATAAACGGTTTAACTAATTTATACCATTATACTTATTAATGAGATTATGTCCTATCAAATCCATTCGGCTAACGACCCCCCACCATACAATTGAGCAGTGGGTAAGAGTGGATACCTAATGACGGTCATTTTATAGGTCACTTCCTTAAACTCTCCTTATAGTATGACTTCGTGAATGAGGCATACTAGCGATTTGACTGACTTCTCTTATATATATAATATATTAATCCTTTAATTATATATAGTATAAGGTGTATTTTAAAATATTTATAAAATACTAGGTTTAAATTTAAATTTTTCGAAATTAATAAGGAATTAATTTAATTTAAAAATAAACCAAATTTGATTTAATATTTATCTTATAATCAATTATTTAATTAAATTAATTAAATCATCATTGACTAAATAATTATTTACAATTAACCAATTAATAAAATAATTCAAATTTATCCTAATCCTAAGCCTTCTAATTTTTGAAAATAGGCTAGGGTTTATAAGGGTTTAATTGTTCAAATTTTAAAACCTTTAAAATAGAAAATAAGGAAACAAGGTAAACCCTAAAGAGATACCTCAATTTTTGAAAATAGGCAAAGGGGGCTAGGGTTTCTAAAACCCTTGCAAATTTCAAAAATATTAAGGTGGAGGCTAGGGTTTCAAGAACCCTCGGGATTTTTGAAAATTGTCTCCTTAGCTTTGATACCACTGATAGGTTTTATAGGTTACAAAATTCTTATTTTTTGTAGAAATACTTAAACCCTAAGTTCACATTGTCACACCCCCGAACCAAGACGGCGGAAGCGTCCGGGGGCGGACGACGTCATTGTATAGTATCATAACAGTTGAATATAAATGAAACATAGCGACCCAAAAGGCATACATTGAGAATACAAACTTACATAGTTTACATATTGTACTTGTTCATAAGCTACAAAAGAGTGACAAAAGTAATATTCCTTAATGATGCATCACTTGATCTCAAAACAGAGTTGATTACCTGTTACTAGTTCCCTAAGAATACAAGTCATTTTGAAAATAGTCAACTATATAGCTGGTGAGTTCATAAACATTTTTGTATAAAAATAGATTGGTAACTATATAAAATGGTTTTTGTAAATTTTCAGAAAATCCGATATTTTATATAAACTGTATTGTTAGTCTTATATCCAAAACTAATGAAAATGTATGTATGACTCTTGTATCTTTCCTTGTAAAATGATAGTATATGTATGTATGTTCCAAGAAAATCCAATATTTTCTTATAAGTAAACTATAGTCTTAAAACCTAAGACCAGAAGTGTAAGAGATTATGTACTGAAAATTGTGTTGGATTTGGTGTCTAAGCCCATAACTATAACTGGTATGTACTTGACCCGATTGTAGCATGGTTCTATTGGGTTGCCTTCACCAGTGCAATTTGATAAGAAGAATTTTGAGAATAAGGTTATTTATGGTTTATTAATATATTTCAAGTATAACATATTAATATAAAATTATTTAATTAGTATTGATGAAATAAGATTTGAGTATTGGATTCAACCTACGCTCACCTGAATTACTTTATCGAATTTATCACGAGTAATTGTGAGACAATAATATCATATAATCTTCAAACCAGGATATATGAGTTGTTGACTATAAGTTGGTTGTGCATTGATGGCATGAAAATGCATTAGTAACTTGATGTTATAAAACATGTCGTTGTATATGATTTGATGAGTAGTTAGTACATCCATATAATGCCGAAGTTTATCTGTTACTTTTATCCTAAGAGGATTAAAAGCGATATCTTGGTCCCCTCGATGATTCTGTTTTGACTTATGTGTCGAGCCCGGTCAGAACTAAATTGATGTGTTTTGTTATGTTCTATGTCAGACGAATCAGAAATCGGGAAACAAATTGCAGCAATAAGTATAACTATGTTCAATGTGTTTTTCCACATAGATATTTTGAGAATAGAGGAATATATGATCACTTATCTGAAGGAAGCGTCACTGACTAGGTCAGAGTTCAACAACGGCTTTTGAAAGCTTACGATTGCTAAGACAGATCATAAAGTGCATAAGCAGTAATAGTTATTAGACTTTTCCAAGTGGGAGACTGTTGGATTTGGTGTCTAAGCCCATAACTATAACTGGTATGTACTTGAACTGATTGTAGCATGGTCCTTTTGGGTTGCCTTCACCAGTGCAATTTGATAGGATGAATTTTGAGAATAAGGTTATTTTTGTTTTATTAATATATTACAAGTATAATATATTAATACATAATTATTTAATTAGTATTGATCAAGAATTAATTTATTAATTTTGTGATCAAAAGAGACTAATTAAATATATGAGGATTGATTATATAAATCAATCATTCTTGTAGTATGGGCTAATGATCCATGATTATGGGCTAAACTAATCCATGGATAGTCCATGAAGGTTAAACCCATGGAGCATGAGAATGTGGAAATCATGGGTTATTAGGGTTTACCAAGTGTAACCCTAGCATGTCCAACACTATAAATAGAACCCTCCATAGACCAAAATGGGTTGCCTCTTCTCTTAGAGATAAATAGATTATTGTCTTAAATCATCCTCTTGCATATTAGTGTTTGTGAGCCATTAGAGACATCACACTTGAGGTGCTCAAGCTTTCAAGGGTCAAGAACTACAAGTCATTCAAAAGGTATGTCATCTAACTAGATGTTTTATTCATTTGGGAATTTGTCGAGTACATGAACAGACTCGACAAGACCACTCAGTAACATAGCAACTCGCCGAGTCCAGTTCATTTGCTCGACGAGTTGATGGCTCTGTGCGCAAAATTTTGAGTTTCTTGGCCTGGTTAGGATTTAGAAAATTACCACAAACTTTTTTGGATTACTAAAAATGCTTTTTATGATATGGTAGTGTTTGTACTCATCCAACCACAAGATAATTGTAAAAGTTTTCAAATAATTTTTGTTTTTATATAATAAACAAAATTGCTTTAAAATTGTTGACTAGAAATTATCTAGATTATGAGTTTAGTTAGATCATAGATTATGTGATAATTTTAGTTATTAGAATAATGATCTAAATGCATTTTAATGACCTCCATAATTTGTCCTCGAGTTATGGAAAATGAAAGGTCTCTTCATTAAAATCAAATTAAACTCATAGGTTATGAATGTGAAGAGTTTTGACAAGTTTCAAAATTTGTCCTCAAGTTTTCGAATTTGCAAAGTCTCATTAAATGAAACTTTAATTCCAAACCCTTGAGCTTTAAAAGTTAAAATTCAACCCTTATACTTTATAATATTACAAGTTTATATATATATATATATATATATATATATATATATATATATATATACATATATATATATATATACATATATATATATATATGTATGTATGTATGTATAACACAAGGTCGGTCTTACAGTTAGTAGGCCTCATTCACGAAGTCGGTCTATAAGGGGGGCTATAAGGTTACTGCCTATAAAATGGTAGTTTAATGGGTGTCCACTCTCACCCACCGCTTCCCTTAACTGGTGGAGGCTCGTTAGCCGAACGGGTAGGATAGGATATTAATTCTCCATCAGTGATAGTATAATGATAAAAAAAAATATAAAGTAACTAAAATTTTATTAAAATCTCAATCTTAGTTACTTTAGGAAAAATGTGAAATTGTGCTAATCCATGAAATTACACTTTGCACCTTGTTAAGTCGTTAGTGGAGCGTGTGTGGTTAGCCGACACACTAATCTGGGACTGACAATGTATGGAAAAGGGTAACTTGGTGTTAATCATAGATCAATGGAGCGTGTGTGGTTAACCGGCACATTGATTAGGTGATTTGTAACATTGGGTGTACCAAGCTAATTTTCATGGTTATTCACTCTTTGTTTGTGATCCTCAGCATCCCGGTCAGAAACTTGAAGGGCATAATCGAGATTTAAACATGCCATTGAAAAGGTTCATTGAATCTCAAAGATCTAGGAATTTCAAATCCAATTAAAGACTTAATAATCCATTTCGTTTTTCATGGTGGAAATTGATAAATCGTCATTTACCTACCTTCAAATATTTTACAATTGGATTATGAAATCCCTCTTCGTAATTGTAGAATATTGTGTTGGTTCATAGCCTTAATATTTCATATTGGGTGTAATATTAAGGATTATCATCTAAAATAAACTTTGTTCTTCCTCTTTTACAGATGTCTATCCCAAACAATGCTTCCAACCCAATCCCTTCAGGCTCTTTCTCCCTCATGAACCTATGTGGGAGGGTTATTTTCGATGACTCGAACTTCAATGTCCTGGATAAAGAGATCAAAGAGATTGATTTCACCACGACTACTCCTGAACAAATCGTTGAACATACTACTCATGGGAGGGATGTGACTAAGGTGTCGTGTCTAATGATTGCAACCATAACTGCTGAGTTGCAGAAGTCCTATGAGGACTACTACCCTATGAAATGTATCATGATTTGATGGAAAAATACCATCAAAGTGCTCGGCAGGAGAGATATTAGATCATTGCCTCCTTGATCACAACCAAAATGAAGGATGGTGAACCCATCACAGCCCACTTGCAAAATATGCAGAGATTCGTGGACCGCTTGCTTAAATTGAATGTCAATTTTTATGAAGAGTTGGCCATATATATTATTCTACACTCTTTACCTCCTTGTCATGGTCAGTTTCGTATGACTTATCATATAAACAAGGAGGAGGTCACTCTTAGCAAGCTTCAAGGCCTTCTTAGGACTGCAGAAAGCAATCTGAAAGGCAAGTTGGTTGTGTCTACTCCTATTACTACTTCTGCCCCTGTTCTGGCAATCGGACATGGGAAGGGAAAGAAGAGGATGGCTCCCTCCAAGAGCCGAAAGGGAAAGTCTCTTGATGGATCCTCTTCAAGTGGGACCAAAGCGGGTTCTGGTATTCCCTCTTCAAATCCGAAGGAAGAAGAGTGCTTCCACTGTCATGAAAAAGGGCACTGGAAGTGAAGCTGCCCCAAGTACTTGTAGGACATAAAGGATGGCAAGATCAAGCCCTCCTTTGCATGTATTTACACTATTCAATCTAATAACTCATCACATGATAATTCTTGGGTCCTTGATAGAGGTTGTGGTATTCACATTTATTCTGATTTGTAGGGACTAAAAAGAAGTAGGGATGTGGTGCATGGGAAGATAAACTTAATCATGGGAAATAGGAAAGTGTCGCTTGTGACCAAAATTGGAGTTTATTCTTTATTGCTTTGTAATAGTTAAATTTAGATTTGAATAATTGTTGTTACTCGGCCAATATGGCGAGAAATGTTATATCCTTTCACAATTTGTATAAACAAGGTTTTACCTTTTCCTTTAATAATGAAAATGGCAGTATTTATGCTTATTGTAATGGTGTATTTTATTTTGAAGCATTACCTTACAATGGTATATATGAAACTGTGATGATTGTAGATAACTTAGGAAATAATGTGTTGAATATTGATTCTTCCAATGTTTTGGATAAAGCATTCTTGTGGGATTATCGTCTTGGACATGTCAACAAGAAGCGCATAGCCCAACTCCAAAAGGATGGAGTTTTGGAGTCATTCGACTTAAAGTCGGATGACACTTGCGAATCTTGTTTACTTGGAAAGATGTCCAACTCACCTTTCACTGGTACTTGCGACAAGGGTGAAGGTTTGTTGGATCTCATACACATTGATGTGTGTGGACCGTTCAGAACCACCACAAGGGATGCTAATCGCTTCTATGTGACTTTTACTGATGATTATAGTAGATATGGGTATATTTACTTAATCAAGCATAAGTCAGATTCCTTTGAAAAGTTCAAAGAGTTTAAGCAATAAGTGGAGAATCAATTGGGCATGAAGATAAAGATGTTGCGATCCGATTGTGGAGGAGAGTATCTTAGTATCGAGTTCCTTGACTATCATAAGGAATGTGGAATTGTTTCGCAATTTGACGCCACCTAGGACACCACAACTTAATGGTGTGGCTGAGAGGCGCAATAAAACCTTGCTATACATGGTTCATTCCATAATGAGTCAAGCTTCATTACCTATCTTATTCTGGGGGTATGTCTTAGAGATTGCCGCCTATATCCTTAATATAGTCCATACCAAAAAGGTTTCCAAAACACATCACGAGATGTGGATAGGGAAAGTTCCCACATTATATCACATAAAAGTTTGGGGTTACGAGGGTTTTGTGAGAAGAGAAACTCACGACAAGCTTGAACCTCAGAGTGAGCGATGTATTTTCATTGGCTACCCACAAAAATCCTTTCGATATCTCTTCTATAGACCGAGTGACAATGTTGTCTTCGTTACGAGGAGAGGAGTCTTTCGTGAAAGAGAACTTATAGGCCAAGGAAACAGTGGGAGGCAAATTGACCTTGGAGAGCTTCAACAGTCAAGCAGTGAAGAAACCTCAAACACTAGCAATCAAATTGAAGAGGAAACTCCAGTTGATCCAATTGACGATTCCTTACCTCTGAGGTGTTCAAGTAAAGTTATAAATACACCTGAGTTTTATCGTTTCCATATTACTATTGAAGGTGATACATTTATCAGTGATAGCACACTTGTAAATTTGGATGAACCTAACAACCACAAGGAAGCCATGGCAGGCCCCGAGTCTACAAAATGGAAATAGGCTATGGACCGCGAGATTCAGTCCATGTATGACAATAAAGTTTGGAACTTGGTTAACAATGTACTGGGTCGAAAGACAGTCGGATGAAAATGGATCTTCAAGAAGAAGACCGACATGGATGGGAATGTACACACATATAAGGCGCGACTGGTTGCGAAGGGCTTTACTCAAACTCCGCGAGTTGACTAAGATGAGACCTTATCACCAGTAGTGAAGATTAAATCTGTAAGGCTTATGTTGGCCATTGTTGCATTTCATGATTATGATATATGGCAAATGGATGTCAAAACCGCTTTTCTTAATGGAAAGTTGGCTAAAAATGTTTACATGAGTCAGCCAGAGGGTTTTATCAATGCAAAGTACCCTAATAGAGTGTGTAAGCTTGAGAAATCCATTTATGGATTGAAACAAGCATATCGCAGATGGAATCTTTGTTTTGATGAGAAAGTCAAAGAGTTTGGATTTTCGAGTAGCGAGGATGAGTCATGTGTATATGTCAAAGCTAGTGGGAGTATAGTGAGCTTTCTAGTATTATATGTAGATGACATACTACTCAAAGGAAATGACATCCTAACCTTACAGGAATTTAAGTCCTGGCTTGGGAAGTGTTTCGCTATGAAGGACCTCGGTGAGGCTACTTATATCCTATAGATAAGGATATTAAGAGACAAGAGTAAAAGGATAATAGGACTTAGTCAAAGTACCTACTTGTACAAGCTGTTGAAACGTTTCAGCATGGAAAACTCCAAGAAAGGTGACTTACCTAGCCCAGGCAATTCCAAACTGACTAAGACTCAGAGTCCAATTATAGAGGCTGAAATAGCAAAAAATGAGTCATATACCATATGCTTCCGCAGTTGGTTCGATCATGTATGCTATGACTTGTACTCACCCTGATGTGGCCTTTGCTTTGAGCATGGTCATCAGATATCAAGGGAATCCTAGTAAAGCTCGTTGGACTACAGTTAAGAGAATTCTTAAGTACCTGCGGAGGACTAAGGATTGGATCCTTACCCCCAATGGGAGTGATGACTTGAGAGTGACAGGGTATAGCGACGCTAGCTTCCAAAATGACAGGGATAATTTCCGCTCTCAGTCGGGCTGGGTGTTTACCCTGAATGGAGGAGGAGTGACATGGAAAAGTTCCAAGAATGAAATTGTTGCTAGTTCAATGTGCGAATCAAAGTACCTAGTAGCAAGCGAAACATCGAAGGAAGCGATATGGTTGAAAAACTTCATCGGAGACCTTGGAGTCATTCCATCCATAAAGGAGCCTATGGAGATTTTTTGCGATAATGAAGGTGCGGTTGCCTTAACCAAGGAACTGAGAGATCATGGTAGATCCAGGCATATCGACAGAAAATACCACTTCATAAGACATCAGGTAGAAGAAGGGCACCTCGTGGTAAAGGGGATATCGTCAGAGGACAACCCAGCAGATCCTCTTACAAAAGGACTGACTAGGGTTAAGCACTTGCAGCATGCGAGGAGCATTGGGCTAAAGGACGATATTAGTTATAGGAATTAGATAAATTGAAACTTGTAATAGCTAAATTGTAATTGACCTTTGATGATGAATAAAAGGAGTTTTATTTATAAGTAAAGTTACTATCTTGTGTCAATTATTTACTATTGTTTCACATTGCATGTTTTGACTTCCATAATAATAAAATTATTATTATTATTATTATTATTATTATTATTATTATTATTCAAACTATCCACAGTCGATCATACGTTAGAAGTAAGTATGATATAAGACTGTCATGAGTTGGCTTGTAAGATTGTCTAAGGAGTTAGGCATAACAATAGGTTTGCTACACCATTCATGTCTGTTCCTGAAATAAGATTTGAGTATTGGATTCAACCCACGCTCACCTGAATTACTTCATCGAATTTATCACGAGTAATTGTGAGACAATAATATCATATAATCTTCAACCCAAGATATATGAGTTGTTGACTATAAGTTGTTTATGCATTGATGGCATGAAAAGGCATCAATAACTTGATGTTATAAAACATGTCATTGTGTATGATTTGATGAGTAGTTAGTACAGGCATATAATGTCGAAGTTTATCTGTTACTTTTATCCTAAGAGGATTAAAAGCGATATCTTAGGCCCCTCGATGATTATGTTTTGACTTATGTGTCGAGGTCGGTCAGAACTAAATTGATGTGTTAAGTTATGTTCTATGTCAGACGAATCAGAAATCGGGAAACAAATTGCAGGACAATAAGTATAACTATGTTCAATGTGTTTGTCTACATAGATATCTTGAGAACAGAGGAGTATATGATCACTTATCTGAAGGAATCGTCACTGACTAGGTCAAAGTTCAACAACGGCTTTTGAGAGCTTACGATTGCTAAGTCAGATCATAAAGTGCATAAGCAGTAATAGCTATTAGACTTATGCAAGTGGGAGACTGTTGGATTTGGTGTCTAAGCCCACAACTATAACTGGTATGTACTTGACCCGATTGTAGCATGGTCCTTTTGGGTTGCCTTCACCAGTGCAATTTGATAGGATGAATTTTGAGAATAAGGTTATTTATGGTTTATTAATATATTATAAGTATAATATATTAATATAGAATTATTTAATTAGTATTGATGAAGAATTAATTTATTAATTTTGTGATCAAAAGAGACTAATGAAATATATGGGGATTGATTATGTAAATCAATCATTCTTGTAGTGTGGGCTAATGATCCATGATTATGGGCTAAACTAATCCATGGATAGTCCATGAAGGTTAAGCCCATGGAGCATGAGAATGTGGAAAGTCATGGGTTATTAGGGTTTACCAAGTGTAACCCTAGCATGTCCAACACTATAAATGTAACCCTGCATAGACCAAAATCGGTTTCCTCTTCTCTAAGAGATAAATAGATTATTCTCTTAAATCATCGTCTTCCATATTGGTGTTTGTGAACGATTAGAGGCATCATACTTGAGGTGCTCAAGCTTTCAAGGGTCAAGAACTACAAGTCCATCAAAAGGTATGTCATCTAACAAGATGTTTTTATTCATTTGGCAATTTGTATGCTAGTTAGGACATTGCTTTTGAAAAATTGAAAATATGCATGTATAATAGAGAAAACATAGATCCAAAGCATTTAGGGTTGCATGTGCACCATATGAGTGTTATAGTGCTCAAAACACAACAAAATGATATGTAGTTTTATATTTTAATAAAATCGGTGAAGTATATGCTTCCCGTAAACCAAGATAGTATTGTTAATCCCTCTGTGAGTTATTATAACCATGCTAATGTGATTGTTATTCCTATACGATGCTCTTCAAGCGTCAGAATCGGTAAGATATTTGTCACCCCAGACTGGCCTGTCTAGCTGTAGCGAACAACTCAGGTATGGGGTTGTCAATCCCCGTATAGATCTATATACACAACTATCTCGCTCTCTCTCTCTAGAAGAATCTGGTTATAATGCAGGACTTGGAGTGTACGCTAAGTAGGTACGGTGAAGTGAATTTCTCACTAAAGCATTAACAGATTTACGCGAACTATGGCTCCCTTTTATTGTATACAAAATGATTTTCACTATTTGAAATTTTTTTACAGTTGTTTTACGATATGCATTTTATGAGTTTCAAGATATATATTTTATGGCATGTGTCTTATGACACGCGAACTATATTGTCATCAATTTGTTTTGTATACCATTTTGTGTAAACTATTTATAACACTTTATATAAATGGTCAATAGTGAATATGTCTAGTAGTGATATATGTTGGTAAAATAGCATAATATTCTTATGTTTAACCCCCACCAAAATAGTGACGACAATATTTACGACCATTTTTACTAGAAAAGTTATCTATAGTAAAAATTTCCAAGAACTTGTAGTTGCACTTTTCATATTTTACAGGTTAAAAAGTTGTAACACCAAAATAGTTTAATTTGGTCAACTTTGTTGGGTCACGATTTTTATAAAAATCAGACTATGACCTCAACACTTTTATATTTATAAAATTTTAACTTGTAAAAGTAGGACATGTAATTACCCAAAGATCAAAACATATTTGGAACTTCCATAAATATATGTTTTCCTTATGTTCGAGTATATCTATTTTTAGACCCAATTTTGTGTAACTAATGTATAGACAATCACCTATATCACAATTTTTAGGTAGTTAACAAATGATATCAACCATTTTATACAAGAAATGGTTCATATTTAGCATATAATCATAATGCATGTAAATGTCCGATGGACAAACTCATTTAAACATACAACAAGCTTGTAAATCACGATTTTCATGTGTGTATGTATGAGATTTTCGACATCATGTGCTCAAAACATTCCATAAACAAGTTGGTGCATGAAAAAATCCATTGGGTTAACGAAACTTGAATTTTATTCTCTCTCCCCCCCCTCCACCGAAAAGCATGAAAAACACAAAAAACTTCGGGGTATGAAGCTCACCTTGGTTATTTGGTGTGGTAGTAGGAAGGAAATAATGAGTGGTTTTCGAGCCTAGCCATGCATAAGCTTGAAGGATTCTCGAAAATGATAGTGTTCTAACACCGAAAAATTATGTGTAAATAAGATGAATTTGACAACAAATGTATGAAAATACTTGAGATTCGTGAAGAAACTTACCAACAAAACCTAGGAGCAATCTTGAGATAGTGTTCTTGGAAGTGGGTCTTTTTGTTCCAGATAGAAGAAGAAGTTTGGAGTATAAATAAAGTGGCGAGAGTGGGATATTCCACTCTTCAGCCACAAGTTTAATAGGGAGGGGGAAGAAGAGTGCATTGTTGCATAATGGATAATCTAGTGCACTGCATGGAGGCATGGAAGGTTATTACATGTTTTGCATAGTTGTTTGATGGTCCAAAAGGAGTAAAGTGGTGAGGTGTCACCAACAAGATCATCCCTCTTTTTTCTTATGCAAAAATCGAACCATCTAGCTCAAAGGGTGGGGTTCTCGATTCTAGGGTGGTCGAAAACACCCAACACCCACTCAAGGTTTTTGGTTTTGATGATGTGGGCTCTTGGGTTTACTATAGCCCATTAGGGAGGGTTTTCGGCCTCAATATGGTCTAAAGAAAATGAGTTTTCGGCCTAGGGTTAGTTGGGCCGACAACTCCTAAGCACAAGCCCAAAAACTTGATTTGTTTTTAGCTATTAGATCTTATAAGAGGTTATTACGACACTATTCTTAGTGTATGCATCTATGTACTCATATAACATTGACATTTTTGAATTTCAATAATCTAATAAAACAAGATTACATAGAGGAATTGTTCGTACACGAATACAATCCTAACCCTAATTTTAGTATTTGTGACACACATGCAACCTAAAAGATCTATGTTCTCACTATGATTTGCAAACAACTATTGAATATCAAGAACCCAAGAAATATGTTGCTATTTTCAAAATTAATAAAAGGGTTATCAGAAAATACATACCTTTAGTTTATTATAGCAAATAAACTAAACTTCCTTCTTTGTTGGTCTTAGAAAGAAATCACCAGAAGTCTCGTGCCTCTAATGGATCAGTAGGAGAAGGAGAATTTTCAGTTTCATCTCATAGAAATATGAGTTCTGAAAATTATAAACCCTTACGGGGTTTATATAGGTGGTAGGAAGGTAGTGGGTAGAAAGACCCTTAAACTTTCATACTAAAGACATTGTTACTCCAAGTTACTCAAAAACATGCTACATGCATATTCAAAAATAATATTTACATTGATAATTTGATTACAAAAGAATGGATACAAACCGACTAAGTTTTAGTATATTACATAACTACCCAGGATATTAAAGCTTTTATACAAACGTAAACCGAAGTACAAAAGTAATAGTATAAACTATTCTAAATCTTCCAATAGTATATGACTACACTGGATGCTTATTACCTACAATTGTTAAACACTGAGAGGGGTAAGCAGTGATGCTTAGTGAGTTTAATAATAGATACAATATAACGTTATGTCATATATATACATCAATATGGCAGAAGCAAAGAGGAATTAGGAGCAACAAAGACATATGTGAATCATGTGACAAGCTTTCCATATCAATCAATGATTTGATTCAAAGATATACAATCAATGAGACATAACAATTTCGATACTTGATATACATCAATAAAGTTTCAGCCCAAATGGCACAGAAGACATACACTTTCCGATTTAAACATTTTGGTAGATTTCAGGCTTTTAGCCTTATTTAACCTTCTGCCAATGCCATAAGGGTAGAAGTCATTCTCTTACGAGACATGCTCTATACGGCCAGAGGCTACATACCAATACCACTGTGAATCTAAGTCCTTCCACTGATCACATGGTAAAAGGTACAACTTTTCTACCATAATAGCACGGAATATTAATATGGAAAAAAAGCACATAGCATATATAACATATAACATACAATTGTTCTTATATATTTAACTCACCATGAAATAACCGAAGGAATAAATGATAATTTGGGCAGCACTTCGGATGTGTCAAGAGTGCATGATACATGTTCATCGGATCTAGTACGGTGGGCGTACCCTTCGGACCAGCCTTGAAATTTGTGCCATAAACTTCAAAATTTCGTATCTTTCGCATACGAACTCCGTTTTTGACATTCTTTATATCCACGCTTAGGCAAAATTATGCTCTACAACTTTCATTTAGATTCTGTCGGCTAATTTGACTTTATTGTTATTATTATATATTTAACGGGCCGAGACAGGAAAAGTCTGTTAAAAATTCATAACTTCTTCATCTGACGTCCATTTTTGTCTGTCTTTTTACCGTTGTACTACTATTGACGAGACCTTCAATTTTCATTTAGGTTTGTCGGCTAAAACTCACTCGATCTTTATTTCGAGTTTTTAGTTGTATACTGCTATACCGAATCTTAGAAAAATCATAATTTCCTCTTACGAAGTCGGATTTTGACATTCTTTTTATGGAAGTTCTCGGTTTAACAAATACTACAACTTTCATTTAGATCATATAGGCTAAAAATTAGTTTATCAAAAACTCACTTTTTACGCTAAATAGTGTTTTTGCCAGTTTTGTCGCAAATCTTCGATTGGTCATAACTTCTTCGTTATAACTCGGATTTCGATGAGGTTTTTGCCTAAATGTTTCTAATGAGATTCTTTACAACTTTTATTAACATTATTTTCACTTATTTCCAACTTTATATTTTTGTTAATTTCAATAACTGACACTTGATTGGAATCTCATAAGACTTCCAATACATTTCAAATGATTCTAAACATAGTTTTACTTCAATTCTGGTAAAAACTATATGTTACAACTCAATACAAAAATTCATATAATATTTCATAATATTATTCATTATAAAACACGATAACTGAACGTAAATGTTATAAATACCTCCTCCTTTTGAGGATTTTGTCCGCGAAATTACAACGATTTAAACAAATAGGGATATTTTGCTCTTATCTCATTCTTATTTTCCCAAGTATAATTTGGGCCTCGATGGTGTTTCCACTTGATAAGCGCCAACTCCACTTCTTTATTACGCAATGCAGTCATTCTTTTGTTTACGATCTCTTCAGGCTCTTCTACATATCTTAATTTATTATCCAGTTTCACCCCGAATAACAGGACCGTTTCATCATATATACTTAAATTTGTGCAGATTAATCACATGAAACACATCATGAATACCTGCCAAATCTTCAGGTAATTCCAAGCGATATGTAGTTTGCCAGTTCTCTGGATGATTTTGAAAGGACCAACAAATCTAGGACTTAGTTTTCCTTTCTTTCCAAATCGCATAAGACCTTTCCATGGGGATACCTTCAGCATTACAAAATCACCCACCTGGAATTCTATGGGTCGTGTCCTCTTTTCTGTATAGGACTTCTGTCGATCCTGGGCCGCTTTCATTCTTTCTCGTACGATTTGAATCTTGTCGGTGGTTTCTTGAATCATTTCAAGGCCTCCAAGGATTTTCTATCCTATATCACACCAACATAATGGCGTACGGCGTTTACGAACATATAATGCTTCGTATGGAGGCTTTTTGATTGATGTGTGGGAACTGTTATTATACGAAAATTCGACAAGAGGTAAGTACTTGTCCCAGTTACCACCGAACTCCAAGGTACATGCACGAAGCATATCTTCTACTTTTTGGATTGTTCTCTCCGTCTAACCATCTTTCTGGGGATGATAAGTAGTGTTGAGAGCAACTCGAGATCCCCATTCACGTTGCATACTCGCCCAAAAGTGAGGAGTGAAGCAAGTATCACGATTGGAAATGATCTTTAGTGGCACACCATGTCTCGCAACAATTTCCTCCAAGTATACTTGTGCATATTTCTCAATTGGAGCCGTTTCACGCATGGCAAGAAAATGTGCATTCTTAGTCAGCCGGTCGACAATTACCCAAATGCTATCATGCTGTCTAGCAATCTTTGGTAATTTGGTAATAAAATCCATGGACAGTTCTTCCCATTTCCACACAGGAACACTAAGACTTTCTGGAGTTCCGTAAGGCTTTTGGAGCTTTGTTTTGAGTTGTAAGCATACTAAGCATTCCTGCACATATCTTCCAGTGTCTCTCTTTAATCCAGGCCACCAATAATCAGCTCTTACATCATAGTACATTTTATTTGTACCAGGATGTATTGACAGTCTATACTTATGGGCTTCATCTAAAATCTTCTGTCTTAATCCACCAATATTTGGAATACATAGCCGATTCTTAAATACCTTTTATCCTCGTGGATCATCAAGTAAAACATCAACATAATGTACCATTCCTTCCTTCTTCACGTTTTTTGGCTTTAAGGCCTCTACTTTCCATTTCTCTAGTTCATCAAGAATAGTGAACCTTACTGTAGTGTGAGTAATAGTATAACACACACTATTATGATAAATCTTTTTGCTGAGTGCATCTGCAACTACATTGGCCTTTCCAGGATGGTACAGGATTTCATAGTCATAGTCTTTGATCAGCTCCATGGTTCGCTGTTGTCTCAGATTCAAAGTTTTCTGAATGAATACATACTTGACACTTTTATGATCGGTAAACAATTGGCATTTTGTACCAAAAAGATAATGCCTCCAGCGTTTTAGGGTAAATACCACTGCAGCGAGTTCGAGATCATGGGTGGGATAATTCTTTTCACACTCTTTCAGTTGTCTTGAGGCATAGGCTATTACTTTACCATGTTGCATCAATACACAACTGAGTCCCAATCTTGAAGCTTCGCTATAAACAGAAAAATCATTATCACCTTTTGGGAGTGATAAGATCGGAGCATGAGTCAAAAGATCTTTTAGAGTTGAGAAAGCTTTTTCTTGGGCTTCACCCCATTCGAACTTTGCTTCCTTTCGTGTAAGACTTGTGAGAGGTACAACTATACGTGAAAAATCTTTAATGAATCTCCGATAATACCCAGCGAGACCCAAGAAACTGCGAATTTCAGAAGCATTATGAGGTGCTTCCCACTTCTGAATGGCTTCGATTTTAGTAGGATCTACGGATATACCATCACCATAAATCACATGGCTGAGAAATTGAACTTGGCCAAGCCAAAATTCACATTTCAAGAATTTAGCATATTGTTTCTCCTTTCAAAGAAGTTCTAATACCTCACGAATATGAATGGTATGATCAGATTCAGACTTGGAATAAATTAGAATATCATCAATGAATACGATGACATATTTATTGAGCATTGGATGACATACTCGATTCATCATATCCATGAACACATCAGGAGCATTTGTCAAACCGAATGGCATGACAAGGAATTCGAAATGCCCATAAAGAGTACGAAAAGCAGTCTTCGTTACATCCTACTCATGTACTTTCAACTGATGATAGCCATATCTCAAATCAATCTTCGAGAAATAGTTAACACCCCGAAGTTGATCAAACAATTCGTCAATGCGAGGTAGTGGGTACTTGTTCTTGATAGTCACATTATTTAGCTCACAGTAATCAATACACATTTACATCGATTCATCCTTCTTCTTGAAAAACAACATTGGAGCACCCCAAGGAGAGGTACTCGGTCGAATAAAGCCTTTGTCAAGTAATTCCTGATGTTGGATCATCATTTCCTTCATCTTAGTTGGCGCAAGACGATAAGGAGTATTTTCAATCGGAGTAGCACCAGGCACAAGGTCTATTCGGAATTCTACTTGCCTGTCTGGAGAAAGTCCAGGAAAATCATAGGGGGAAACATCAGGATATTTGCTAACAATGGGAACGTCATTTACAGTTTTCTTCTCCTCTTTTGAGATATCAACTGTGTAGGCCAGATAGATAGGGCACCCCCTTGATATAAATTTACGAGCTTTTAGGAAAGAGATGATTTTTAAGATTCTTTGTTCACCATAGACATAAATAGGATCTTCCCCTTCACTAGGAATGCGTACCATCTTTTCGTAACACAAGAGTTCTAAGTGGTTCTTTGACAACCAATCATGTCGAGAATAATATCAAAGTTAGGCAAGGAGATAGGAATCAGATTAGCAAGAAAATTGTAGCCTTCAATTTCTATGACACAATCCCTATAGATTTTAATAGCAAGTAATGATATACTTCCCACAGTATCTACGTGAAATGGTTGCGCAAGTGCATAGCAAGCAATTTAAAAAGAATACGCAAATTCATGAGACACAAAAGAACTTGAGGCACCAGAATCAAATAAGATGGGAGTAGGTCTAGAGTAGACAAGAAATGTACCCGTTACAACATTCGGGTCCTCACGTGCCTCCTCTCTGGTAATCTAGACTTCACGGCCCTTAGCTTTTGGCACCTCCTCCTTTTTATTTGGAGTACTATTTGGTTGTTGAACAGGAGCTTGACTTTTCGCCAGTTGTTGAACAAAAGCTTGACTTCTCGCCATTTGGCTAGTAAGAGTAGGGCAGAAATGCTTCATGTGGCCAGTAACACCACATGCATAGAAAGTAACATCCTTCATTGGGCAAGTTGGCTTTATGTGACCCGTTACTCCACATTCATAACAGACCACTGATTCCTTATCTATTCTGCATTGGCCTTAATGATTCTTTCCACAAATGTGACATGATGGCGGTTGAAGAGAAAAATATTATGACCTGCCATGGCCACAAGAGGTATTATGAGATTGCACTTGCTTGCTAGGTTCAAATCGAATGGATTGAGCTGGTGGAATAGAGGGAACAAGAACAATTCGATTAGTACGTGGATGCTTTGGAATAGAAAGAGTGGCACCATGTATCTCTAAGTTATGCTCGCATCTTCGGGCATACTCGGCAACTTTATCAAATGATAGAACATCCTGATTGACTACGAAATCGTGGATTTCATGTCGTAATCCCTCAATGAATAACTGAATTTTCTTGTCTTCAGTTGGAATATACTTTGCAGCAAACCGTGCTTTTTGATTAAACTGAGTTTCATACTCATTCACGATCATTCCTCCGTGTTTAAGCTCGAGGAATTCTTTCTCCAATCTCCTCCTCATATCTATAGGACAATACTTCCCTAGCAAACATGTTTCAAACATTTCCTAGGATAAATTCTCTTGGTCATACCCATTAAGAGCTTCATATGTTTCCTCCCACCAGACCAAGGCTTCTTTGATGAGCATTGCAGAAGCATAAATAACCTTGTCTTCATTATCCACATGAGAGATACGAAATACTTTCTTTGTGTTCTGAATCCAAGTTAGAACAACTATGGGATTAAGGACACCAGAAAACTCTATAGCACCACTACTCTTGAAAGTTTTGAATGAGGGACGTCTCGTCATCTACCTCGAAGATTCTCCAGTGGCTTTCTCTTTGCCTTTATCATTATTCTTTTTGTGTTCTTCGAGAGTTTTCCAAATAACACCAGTAAGTTTATCCATAAGTCGCTCCTCACAAGGGGATACTGGAGTGTCTCCTTCATCAGGACGAGGATCTCCACCCACCTCTGGCGTATGGCTACTCACCTATTCATCCATTAATTTTATTTAAACAATACTATTTCTGAGTACTATATTATTCTCATAATACATTAATAAATTATTTATTTTGATTTTTAATTAATTTATTAACCACATAATAAATTAATAAATCAGCCTCTCTCTCCAAAAAGCATTCCAATCAATTACTAGGTTTGAGGGAAACCCAAAAGGATTTTGCTAATAATTCAATATCATGCTAATTTAGTTATTGGCTTAGACACCTAATCTAACAGAGATCACTTATTGGATTGTTATTAATACGTTCTAGGATTTTGAACGATGTACTTATGATTCAAATGACATACCTAGTAGTTTTTGTAAGTTCAACTATAGATTTGTAATGATGTATGCAAGTGGGACCAATATAATAAATTAATGAAACTATATATATATATATATATATATATATATATATATATATATATATATATATATATATATATTAATTAGGGTTACACACATCACACAATTATGTAAGAAAAAAGGACTAAATTGTTAATCATCAAAAGTTGATGGATTAATTAGATAAAATAGGAGAGATGTCTATTTTTTTTTATAAATCCAAAGTTAATTATTAAAATAATTTACTTAGTTTAATTATGTGATAGTCATATTATTAAATAGTATTTCATAATTACAACCTTCCTTATGAGAGGGGATGTCTCGTGTGTTGGGGTACTATAAATAAGGGTCATTTGTATCCTTATATAGGTACACTGATAATAAAAAAAAGTCTTCTGTCATATCGCTTGATGGCTTACCAGGGCGAACAAGGACCGGGAACCCCGATTCTGTGATTTCAAGCTTCCAACAAGCCTCATTTCTTGTTTGGTGTTTGCTGATGTGGAGTGCTACCAAGTATAGAGGCTCTGTTTTGCTCCCACTGTTTAATATAAAAACTATTTTTTTTTGTTATAAGCATTATAACCAAAAAATTAAGGATATGGTATTCAGGTATTGAAGCACTAATCAAAGATGCTTAATTAAGGAAAACTAATGTATCATGACACTTTTTTTTACACACATCATCGCGCTCCGTATTAGTATGCCTATACCAGTAAGGTAACTTCTTTTATATCACTCTTCCAATTACTTGGTGTTTGATATTGATTTTTGTAACGACCCAAATATTCCCACTTCGCCATTGAGGTTAGTTCCACTATATTTTCTTGTTAAGTTGCTTTTGTCATGGTTAAAGTTAACTTTTAGGAGCTAAAGTGCAAGAAAAAGGTTACTTGATCATGTACATGGGTCATAAAGCCATTTTCCCACGCTTTAAGGGCCTAAATTGAAAGGTAAAAAGTATTTAAGCCACCCTAACAAAAAAAATAGATTCTGTGATTTCAAGCTTCCAACTTGAAGCCTCATTTCTTGTTTGGTGTTTGCTGATGTTGAGTGCTACCTAGTATAGAGGCTCTGTTTTGCTCCCACTGTTTAATATAAAAACAATTTTTTTTGTTATAAGCATTATAACAAAAAAATTAAGGATATGGTATTCAGGTATTGAGGCACTAATCAGAGATGCTTAATTAAGGAAAACTAATGTATCATGACACTTTTTTTTACACACATCATCGCGCTCCATATTAGTATGCCTATACCAGTAAGGTAACTTCTTTTATATCACTCTTCCAATTACTTGGTGTTTGATATTGATTTTTTGTAACGACCCAAATATTCCCACTTCGCCATTGAGGTTAGTTCCATTATATTTTCTTGTTAAGTTGCTTTTGTCATGATTAAAGTTAACTTTTAGGAGCTAAAGTGCAAGAAAAAGGTTACTTGATCATGTACATGGGTCATAAAGCCATTTTCCCACGCTTTAAGGGCCTAAATTGAAAGTTAAAAAGTATTTAAGCCACCCTAATCCTAAAATCTCGGAATCATCTTCTATTTGTAGAAAACAAACCCTGATTATAACCTCCACCTTGCTTAAGAGTGATTTCTAAGAATTCTTAGTCTTTGGAGGAGTGTGAAAATGAAGAAAGTCTAAAGGAAGAAGCCAATTGGAGTATTCTTGGTAATGTTTTTGGTGGACTTTCTTCTAGCAATCATCTTGGTGGATTACTTTCTAGATTTTCTAGAAGATATGAACACCTTACTTTAGATTATCTTGTTATTCTGTAAACCATACACAAGAAGAGACATTGGATGATGCCAAAATCCACGGTTTAGATGAGTTGGTTTGTACCATTATTGTTCTAGACATTATGGACACTTAGGTATGGTCTAGAGAGGTTAAGATCATCCCAAAAGAGGCTTTGACAAGACCTATACCAATAAAGAAAAAGCAGTCAATCGATTTTTTATTTTTCTAACTGCCAGACCCCACGACGTAGACATATAGTTTCCATGACATGGAGCCAATAGTTAATCAGTTCAAATCATGACTGAGGCTCGGACCACGATGTGGTATCTTCCTTACCACGACCTGGCTTCTATCTGGACAAAACCATTTCGAATTTTCGTGTGTTGTTTTGATGGGGCCTTGGTGTAATCATTTAGGGGTGTTAAATTGCTTGTTTAAAGGTGCGTCTCTTCTATTTATATCCCTACACATCTTGAACTAGAGGTGAGTCAATTTTTGTGGGTGTTTAGGTACAATTATGGGAAAATTGCATCCTCTTGTACATATACTATGTCTAACTGACTTTGTGTGATGTTATAATACAAAAATATAAGATGTATAAAATCTGAAATTGTGAAGTATTTGTAGTAAGATAGCATGTAAGAGACCTTTGGTATGCTATAATCCTTAAATTGATTATTTGATGTAAAAAGAAAGTGTTAGGACCATACTAGTAGTGACGTTTATTCATATTGTTAAAATGTGATGTTATGCATGTTATATTTTGTTTTGTCATACTTGACTGAAATTAGGAAATGCATTCTAGAAGTTGGTTGTTATTCTTTACATGCTACAAAATGATTTTATGTGGTAATTTTGAGAGGATACCTTTTTGTGTGATGTGAGATGTAATTTTCCATCAAATAATAATAATAATAATAATAATAATAATAATAATAATAATAATAATAATAATAATATACAAGCATGATTACATAATGTTAATGGTGAGGTGTGTGTATGCCCCATGTGAGTGGATTAATTAATTACAAAATTAATTAAAATAAAGGGGTACATATTTAGCGAGGGTAAAAGGGTAGGAACCTAAACTTAGGTGCATGTCCTATTGGATATCGCGGTGGAAGCATATCGTTGGAGGAAAAGAGCTTAAGCCAAGTCGATGTCGAGTGGTTTTATAGGTAACCATTTCGAAACATGGTTCTGTTTCTCTTGGTGTATAGGAGCTGGAGTGATGTTGGCTACTCGGAGATGCCAGATCAAGCATCACGTTTAGATATACGCGTATTGTGACATCCCTAATTTCACGGCCAGAAAAGACCGATTTATTTATGCTTATTTTGAATTAGAGTATCCTTAAAATAATAACATTGAGGAATTTATTCCTAAAAACATGATAATGATATGATCAAAACATTTCCAAAGAAATGTATTTTATTTATATTAAAAACATTGGGATGTCATTGTCAATACAGTACATAAGCATAAATGAAATAATATAGGTCTTACACTAGTTTATCTAAACTACTGCCTACAGACATCTATAAATCTCTCATCATATCATCACACATGTGCTCTTATGCCACTACATGTATTAGAAACTTAGTGACTTAGGCTTGGGGTCCTGGTTAGCTCATAGGGTTTTCAACGCACAATAATTAAATCTTCATTTTGTAACATCCCGAAATAGCGAGAGTAGAGTTGAAGGGCCAAAAGTGTTAATTGGGAAAGAGTGACTCGGCGAGTCCATGGATAGACTCGGCGAGTAGAGTCGCGACTTGACCGCGTGTTAAGTAGCCGACTCGGCGAGTCGATGAGATGGACTCGGCGAGTAGGCGCTGGGTGGAGAAACCCCTAATTCTCGGGGTTGAGCCCTATATAAGGAACATTATGTTCCTTCCCCAGCCTCTTTACTTCCCTCTTGAGTGCTAGAAACCCTAAATCGCAGAGGAGCTCCATTGTTGAGTGGATTGAAGCTTGGAGAAGTAATCTTTGAAGGAATTTGTGGGAATTGAAGGCTTGGGGCAAGGGGCATTGCTTGGAATCAACTTCATTGCAGTTGGGGGCGTCCATTGGAGGTAATATCTCGTTCTTGGACCGATTGTATGTTGTTTCTTCATTTTGGGGTTTGTGGGATCATGTTTAAGGGTGTAAATGGATGTCTAGAGGGTAGATCTGAGGTTGCTACCTCAGATCTGGAAGGGAGGAGAATCAGAGAGCATGAAAGTCCCTGTGTTGGAGTGTTTAGTGAAGCTTGCAAGTCCCAAACCCTAGTTATGAGTGAATATGGCCTAGATCTCTATGGATTCACGTAAAGATTGCCACTTTACGTGATGGATGAGTTGTAGGAGGTTGGATCTATGTTTTGGATCATTTGCATGGCCTGGAATGCTTCTGAATGGATTCAGATTGGTGGTACTCGGCGAGTCACATGGGTGAACTCGACGAGTTGCTTGAAGATGAGCTGGGACTCGGCGAGTTTGAAGAACAACTCGGCGAGTCGGATGAAGATAGCCTTGAACTCGGCGAGTTGTATGAACAACTCGGCGAGTAGGTTGATGATAGCCTTGGACTCGGCGAGTCTGTTCTTGGACTCGGCGAGTCTTGTCGAAGAGTTCCGATATTCTCTGGTTGAGTCGGGAACTCGGCGAGTCATAGGGTTGACTCGGCGAGTAGGGTCAGTCAGGAGTTGACTTTGACCTTGTCTTTGCCCAAGGGTTGACCAATGGTATCCAGGGGCATTTTGGTAATTATTGTTTGTTGTTTTGAGTTCAGCGCATTGGTGGTTGACCAGTGGTGGAGATCGTATCAGTGATCGGAGTAGCTCGGATTATCTGTTCAGTCGGCAGCTTCGAGGTGAGTTATCCTCACTATATCAATGGGGTCTAAGGCACCAAGGCCGGCCCTTATCAGATTGAGATCCGGGTAGTTGTTTTTATGTTACTGCTTTATCATGTTTGCATCCTGTGAGTTAGGATGGTATATGCTAGAGACCTGATTGAGATCAGTATCCAGAGAGATAGGGAGATGCTATGTTAGTGACCTGTTAGGTCGGTATCCTGGTTAGGATAGTGGCATGTTATGTGATCTGTTGATCTGCTTGTTATCTATGAATTGTTAGATGATTGTATGTATATATGCACATGGATGTTTGGACTGGAGTTGGGTTGAGGCGGGTCCTGCTGTGTGCAGTAGGCCAAGATACCCAGGGCAGACCGGTTGTCCCGTAGGCCCAGCGAGCGGTCCGGATAGGCTGTAGGTCCCGGTAGGGGCGGACCAGACGTGCCGAAGGCTCGGAGAGTGGACCAGACAGACTGAAGGCCCGATGCGGGCGGACCAGTCATACTGTAGACTCAGAGAGTGGACCATGTGGATTGAAGGCCCGGGAACGGGCGGACCAATCACACTGCAGACTCGATGGATGTGGATGGACTCATAGGGTGGACCATGTGGACTGTTGGCCGGTACGGCGGACCAGTCACACAGTAGACCCGAAGAGCTTGGCGGTTCTATGATCGGATATGTTATGGCATGTTATGCGTGTATGATATTTGTGGTTGGTATTTTGGGGGTATCTCACTAAGCTTTCGGGCTTACAGTTGTGGTTTCATGTTTTTCAGGTTCTTCAGGAGATCGTGGCAAGGCGAAGGCGTGATCGTACCGCTCCTCATACTTTTGTGGTGTTATAATTCTGGGAATACGATAAATATTTTGTATTGAAAACCTTTTTGTAAATAATTACTGGAATTGAGATGTTTTTGGAAAATTTAAAATTGGTTGTGTTTTTCGGTCGTTACAAGTTGGTATCAGAGCCTTGGTTTGAGTGAATTGGAGAAACACTCGTGTGACTCCAGTCTCAAATCGAGGAGAGTTTTCGAAAGAGTAATTAAAAACGGTTTTCAAAAATGAGTAAAGGAGGACGCGGAGGTACGATCAGCCGGAGCCAGTAAGTAACCCCAAAATACCATGTATGTTATTTGTTTTTGAGCTTTGATAGAACAGCATGCTAGTGTTAGGCTAGGGATCTTCAGGATTTCATGATATGTTGCCTGATTTGTGATGCCTGTAGCCTAGGGTCCCTTATGGGAGATTCTCAGTGTTTCTCTAGTGGTGAGGGTTGATTATTGTTATGCTTGTTCTCTAGGGTATTGTGGTAGTACTTCATACAAATGTGGGTAGGTGTGGAAGGTAGTATGGGCCCGTACTACTGAAAGCACAGGACCCATACGCGTATCAGGGAAACCATGATCTCTAGGGTGGGTTGAGAGAGAGTTGGATCCCAGGGTGTGGGAAGAGTCTGAGATTTTGTGTGGTGTTTCCTTTCAGTATGGAGATTCCGAGGCATGATGAGAGTGGATCCGGGTCAGGATCGGGAGCCGGAGCGAGGGTTCCGGGTGAATCGGTGCCGCCCGAGATTGTCGGTCAGATGAGCACGAGCGAGTTGGACGCGAGGATTTGTGAGATCCTGCGTGAGGAGATTGCGGAGTTGTTCCGGGCTGAGTTGCCAGAGCTGTTTGGGTCGATTAAGACCGCCATGGTTGAGTATTTTGATGAGCGTTATGTGGCTCTCACCGAGACAGCTACCGCGGCGGCTACAGCAGCTGTAGCAGCGGCAGGGGGAGGAGCTAGTCGGGGTTTTCTGTATCGGGACTTCGATAGGACGAAGCCTCCCACATTCGACGGAGTTCAGGACCCGATTGTTGCTATGAGGTGGTTGTCAGACGTGGAGGGATGTTTCTTCACGTGTTCATGCCCTGCTGATCATAGGGTGAGGTGTGCTCTGAACCTGTTGAGGCTCGGGGCGAAGGATTGGTGGAGGTTGACCACGGGGTCATTTTCGGAGGCGCAGAGGGCTGCGGTTTCATGGGATCAGTTCAGAGAAATGTTCAGTACTCGTTATGTTCCGCAGGTTGAGAGGGAGAGATTGGCTCAGGAGTTCCTTGAGCTGAAGCAGGATTCGGAGTCGGTGACTGAGATCACCAGGATGTTCACTGAGAGGGCGATGTTTTGCCCAGAGTTCGCTTCAGAGCAGGCTTAGATGTCTCGATATCTGAGCATGCTCAAGAGGGACATCAGGCAGTTTGTGTCTGCGCAGAGGTGCGAGACCTTGTTGGAGTTGCAGGAGGCCGCTAGGCGGCGTGAGTTAGAGATTGAGTTGCAGATGCGTGAGTTGAGGCAGGCTCCGGTGCAGTCGCAGCCGGCACCGAAACGGTCCAAGACCGTTGATGTTAGAGTGGGGGATTCGAGCAGCCACACTTGTGGGAAGTGTGGGAAGGGTCACACCGGGGTTTGTAGGACCGGTGGTGCATGCCGCAAGTGCGGAAGGGATGGGCACTATGCGAGGGGTTGTCGACAGTCGGCGTCAGTTCGGGATTTGAGGATCTGCTATCATTGTCATCAGGTTGGACATTTGAGGGCCAACTGTCCACAATTTGCTGTTGGTTCGGTGCAGGCTCCAGCACCGGCCACTTTGAGGATCACAGGTGGAGGTCAGGGTGGAGCGGAGCCCCCAAGGGCTCAGGGTCGTGTTTTTCAGCTTGTTGCAGAGGAGGTCAGGGCAGTGCCAGAGACAGCTGCGGGTATGTTTCTTTCTTGATGTCTTGTTATCTTGTGATTATTGTGGTGTAATGTTCATGAGCCGGTAATTGTTTGGTTTTCGTTGTGATATTCTTCGTTTTTCGGGTTGTGGTTTGGGTTATGGATTTGTGTTTCGGGTGTTCGTCTTGGTATCCGTTGCTCCTTGAGGGTTTGATATGATTATGGTTAGTGTTTCGGTGCTTTCGTTGGTTATTGTTCGTAAGGGTTGTGAGTGGAGATGCGGCATTGGGTCATACGTCAGGTAGCATCTTCGTTCGTGGAAGGGATAATTGGAGATCGGATTCTTCTTGAGCGGATTGATCAGTGAGGAGATGTGTTTTGCTAAGGGTTGTTTTTGCTTGTGGAAGCGGTCCATGTGTAAGTGGTCTCTTGGTGCAGGGTTGTTTTGGAAGGTCGTTGATGGCGGCTGGCGGTTGTTAGTCAGTGCTATAGTGGGGGAGAATTGGAGAATTCTCCGGGAGATCGATGAGTATTTGAGGGTGCTTAGCTATTGGGATTCAATAGTGTTCTGTCAGCCTAGAGTATAGGCTGATAGGAGCGAGTGTCGGTCATACGGGGCGGGATACAGACCTAGACCTAGGTGGCGCGTTGTGGGAGTATCCATGGAGTTGAGCTGCTATAGGCTTCGAGGGCGAAGCCTAATATAAGTGGGGGAGAATTGTAACATCCCGAAATAGCGAGAGTAGAGTTGAAGGGCCAAAAGTGTTAATTGGGAAAGAGTGACTCGGCGAGTCCATGGATGGACTCGGCGAGTAGAGTCGCGGCTTGACCGCGTGTTAAGTAGCCGACTCGGCGAGTCGATGAGATGGACTCGGCGAGTAGGCGCTGGGTGGAGAAAACCCTAATTCTCGGGGTTGAGCCCTATATAAGGAACATTATGTTCCTTCCCCAGCCTATTTACTTCCCTCTTGAGTGCTAGAAACCCTAAATCGCAGAGGAGCTCCATTGTTGAGTGGATTGAAGCTTGGAGAAGTAATCTTTGAAGGAATTTGTGGGAATTGAAGGCTTGGGGCAAGGGGCTTTGCTTGGAATCAACTTCATTGCAGTTGGGGGCGTCCATTGGAGGTAATATCTCGTTCTTGGACCGATTGTATGTTGTTTCTTCATTTTGGGGTTTGTGGGATCATGTTTAAGGGTGTAAATGGATGTCTAGAGGGTAGATCTGAGGTTGCTACCTCAGATCTGGAAGGGAGGAGAATCAGAGAGCATGAAAGTCCCTGTGTTGGAGTGTTTAGTGAAGCTTGCAAGTCCCAAACCCTAGCTATGAGTGAATATGGCCTAGATCTCTATGGATTCACGTAAAGATTGCCACTTTACGTGATGGATGAGTTGTAGGAGGTTGGATCTATGTTTTGGATCATTTGCATGGCCTGGAATGCTTCTGAATGGATTCAGATTGGTGGTACTCGGCGAGTCACATGGGTGAACTCGACGAGTTGCTTGAAGATGAGCTGGGACTCGGCGAGTTTGAAGAACAACTCGGCGAGTCGGATGAAGATAGCCTTGAACTCGGCGAGTTGTATGAACAACTCGGCGAGTAGGTTGATGATAGCCTTGGACTCGGCGAGTCTGTTCTTGGACTCGGCGAGTCTTGTCGAAGAGTTCCGATATTCTCTGGTTGAGTCGGGAACTCGGCGAGTCATAGGGTTGACTCGGCGAGTAGGGTCAGTCAGGAGTTGACTTTGACCTTGTCTTTGCCCAAGGGTTGACCAATGGTATCCAGGGGCATTTTGGTAATTATTGTTTGTTGTTTTGAGTTCAGCGCATTGGTGGTTAACCAGTGGTGGAGATCGTATCAGTGATCGGAGTAGCTCGGATTATCTGTTCAGTCGGCAGCTTCGAGGTGAGTTATCCTCACTATATCAACGGGGTCTAAGGCACCAAGGCCGGCCCTTATCGGATTGAGATCCGGGTAGTTGTTTTTATGTTACTGCTTTATCATGTTTGCATCCTGTGAGTTAGGATGGTATATGCTAGAGACCTGATTGAGATCAGTATCCAGAGAGATAGGGAGATGCTATGTTAGTGACCTGTTAGGTCAGTATCCTGGTTAGGATAGTGGCATGTTATGTGATCTGTTGATCTGCTTGTTATCTATGAATTGTTAGATGATTGTATGTATATGTGCACATGGATGTTTGGACTGGAGTTGGGTTGAGGCGGGTCCTGCTGTGTGCAGTAGGCCAAGATACCCAGGGCAGACCGGTTTTCCCGTAGGCCCAGCGAGCGGTCCGGATAGGCTGTAGGTCCCGGTAGGGGCGGACCAGACGTGCCGAAGGCTCGGAGAGTGGACCAGACAGACTGAAGGCCCGATGCGGGCGGACCAGTCATACTGTAGACTCAGAGAGTGGACCATGTGGATTGAAGGCCTGGGAACGGGCGGACCAATCACACTGCAGACTCGATGGATGTGGATGGACTCATAGGGTGGACCATGTGGACTATTGGCCGGTGCGGCGGACCAGTCACACAGTAGACCCGAAGAGCTTGGCTGTTCTATGATCGGATATGTTATGGCATGTTATGCGTGTATGATATTTGTGGTTGGTATTTTGGGGGTATCTCACTAAGCTTTCGGGCTTACAGTTGTGGTTTCATGTTTTTCAGGTTCTTCAGGAGATCGTGGCAAGGCGAAGGCGTGATCGTACCGCTCCTCATACTTTTGTGGTGTTATGATTCTGGGAATACGATAAATATTTTGTATTGAAAACCTTTTTGTAAAGAATTATTGGAATTGAGATGTTTTTGGAAAATTTAAAATTGGTTGTGTTTTTCGGTCGTTACACATTTATTATTATCAAATCGTCAACCCGATTAACCTTTCATGTTATCCTCTCTCTTTGTCCCTAACATCTAATTTCAAGGGACCTATCCTAAGGTTCATCTTCGGGATAGACAATAATGCTTAAGGGAGTCCATAACAATATATTTCAGTAAGGCAACGATTGGGGGGATGGAGTACACCTGGTGAACACTAAGTTCAAAAACACCTACAGGTTGCGAGCCTGCTAGCGTTCCACTGGATTGTCTAGAATAGTCTGTGGTCGTTATCTATACTCCGCTAGACAACTAGATCATCTTTAAAGTCAAGGACTCTAATCATCTATATCATCTTTCCTCTCTCTTCAACTATATCACATTTCATCTCTCATTATCTATATCACCTTGTATCTCTCATCATCTACGTCATCTTATATCTTCCCATCCTTACCCAACATATTTCTAGCTAATAAAATACATACACAGTTTAAAATCGAGTAAAACATGTATAACTTGTTCATCTAGCATAGATATCAGGAACATAGATAATAGGCACATGTAGCATGTAATTATCTTAAATACTTTATATCTATGTGTAAGATGAAAGTAACTATGCACTCGCATGATAAAATGGGTGACATGTGATTTAGGCAGAGCTCCGTCTAACACCTTAGATATTCTTTGATGTTACCTAAGTATAATTACTACAGAGTTTTAGTCTAATGATCCTGGAGACTAAGATTAGTCTAGATCCTCACTAATCTAAATGTCTACATCAAGATCTATCAAGTAAGGATCAGCCAGGCATGATAGTTGGGAGGCAGGATCATTTCGGCATAATAACTTTTCTAAAATCCAACAACCAACCCAACTTGGCCATTCTAGACACCTCTCCCGTAAGTAGATCAATTAGTATAATGACATGGAATTACTGATAAATCTTATTTATAGGTTCATAATGACGACTTATGATTATAAATATAAGTTACACAGAAAAGACTAGAGTGTAGCTACTACTTCTTCCAGACAAAAGTTAGGAAGTTGAACTGGCAGAGCTTTTTTTCGCTAGCTAATACTTCTTCAGGGATTATAGGGCTTCGCTAAAGGCTAAAACTAAGCGAAACGGGCTAAAATCAAGAGAATTTCAAGAGAAAGGAGGATGGGGAGTGAGGAAAAAAATGAGCAACCAAAGTCTATTTATAGCGCAACTGTGCGTCGCACACACTTTAGACGTAGCTGCTCTCATTTTTCTGCCATGTGTCGCAAATATGGTGGTACACGCCCCACCTTCTAGAAGGTGTACGCCATGTAACCAACCTGCACGTGGCACTTCTCGAAAAACTTCAGAAAACCGTACCTTCTTCATACGAGCTCCGTTTTTTATGTTCTTTATATCCCCGGAAAGACGAGCTCTACAACTTTTGTTAGACTCCGTCGGCTAATTTTTACTTTATTTTTAAATTTATATTTTTAACAAGCTTAGACTGTTAAAGTCCGTTAAAAATTCATAAGTTCCTCATATGATATCCGTTCTCGACTATCTTTATATCGACGGAACCATATGGACGAGATCTTCAACCCTCGTTTATATATATATTTTTTTCCTATCAATCAAATGATTTCAACTTTGGTTTCTAAGTTGTATACTACTACGCTGAAACTTTTAAAAATCCTAACTTTTTCTTACGAATTCAGATTGTGGCGTTCTCTATATATACGCTTTCGGTATAACGTCTACTACGAATTTAGTTTAGATTACTAAGGCTAATAATCATCCTAACTCTGATTTTCTATTTACGATATCGTAGCCATGCCGATTTGAATGTGAAACATTAACGTGTCATAGCTCATTCGCTATAAGTCCGTTTTGAGTGCTCCTTATACCTCTAGAATCCTTATTATGATTACTTCATCTCACTCATAGGTTATTCGTCCTAATCTTTATTCAATTTAGATGAAAATTCTACCCCTAATTTATTACGCAGCTATAAACACACAATGTACACACACACAATATATATATATATATATATATATATATATATATATATATATATACACACACACACACACACATATACACACATACAAATACCAATTAATTATCAAATAACCCTCTTTTATTAACCTCAAAAGATTGCAATTATTGACCCTAACCGCTTCATTATATTTATTAATGTCTAGTTGGAAACATAGGTGTTACACGTACATTTGGAAGTACCATTGTACCACCCTCAAATGACAAAGCATCATGTTAGTACGTGAAAAGTCGGAGTAGTGAACATAGAGAACCATGGAAAGTGATACAGGTGGGAGTCACGCACCATTTGGTGCACTAGGTCTCTATGTCATGTTAGTAGTGAACATGGTCATTCTTTGGGGATTTAGTGATGTTTTAGACCCATGTAGTGAGGGATATTAAAAGTAATTATAGCGATGAACATAGGGATGAGCAGTTTGCACCAAATGATCCTGTACCGATACCGTACCGGAATTAATACCGAACCGTACCAAAATTAAAAATATGGGACAGTACTCGGTACTCTAAAATCACGAAATTCGGGATTCGGTACCAGTACCGGTAACATCATTTCGGTACGGTACTTGGGATTGACTTTTGATAAAATTTGGTATTTGGGAAATTGGGAACGGTATCGGTTGGTACCGGTTCCGTCCCATGCTCATCCCTAGATGAACATAATAAATAACTACAACGATGAAAGAATGTCGAGAATAATATAGGAAAAATATATTAATAATTATAAGCAATAAATTGTAAGTCCCCAAAATTGCTTGTGTATCAATAAGATCCAATTGATGGTGCGGAATCCCAATCAATTGGATGATGTCAGATCAATATAGAAAAGAAGGAGAAGAAGAATAATGATGAATCTAATGATGTATTCAATATGAATGATGCTCCTTACAATAGATTCTCTCACACACTATTCTTCTTCTTATTCTCTCTCTCTCTCTAGAACACCTTTGATTTCACACACTTAAGCTCCTTGGTTATATCCCTCACATGCACTCCTCACCCTATATATATGGACCTAAGGCCAAGCCCAAAATACAAATAATCTAATACTATTTTTGGCCCAAATAATTAAAACAATAAATGCTTAGTAAAGCAAAGTATAATCCATATTTTTGACCCAACAATCTCCCCCTTGGTTTATAGCTTTCTTTTCTAATTGACCCAACAAACTCCCCCTAAAAATATAGCTGGCTTTTCTTGTCAATCTTCATTGGGAGCTTGGCTTCAGCTTAATCTTCAATTTCTTCACAACTTCAAGATGAACTTGATGAATCTTCAATAAATGACTTCATCCTGAGCAGTTGGGATTTCTGCAGAATGTGACATTGAACGCACATTGTGTGAGGAGGCTTCTTGTAGAGATTCATGAAAGATGGCACTTTCAGCTTGAGAATCTTTAGAGAGAACAGACAGAACGAATCTTTTGGATCACATAAGCAGATATATAGATAGCAGCAGATTGATTGAGGAGGCTTCAATGCAATCTGTCACATAATCTTCAACCGCATCTTGACCTTGCTTCTGGGGTTGAAGGATTAAATGTTGAATGAATAATCTTCATTTCTTGCTCCTTCGAATGTGAATTCTTCGATGATCACGGATGAAGCCTTGGCTCAGAAATCTTCGACACAAACTCCATAAGTTTCATCTTCACCTGAATTCACTTTTCAAGACAAAACAAAACTAAAAGAAAAATTAGCACACAAAAAAATATTTTTGGATTTTTGATATTTTCTGAAAAAAAAATAAAACATAAATAACACTATTTTTGGATTTTTAATTTTATGATTTTTGTTTGATTTTTGAAATTTTTTTTAAACCTCCCCCTAAATTTGTGCACAGAGGAAAACTATGAACAAATTTAACAAAAACAAAAATATTTGGGATCAAAGTTGTTAGACAGTCTTAATGCGTTTGTCAGTACCTTACCCTTCATGAATAGATCTAGTCGATCGCCAGTATTGTGGTCCACTTAAGCACGAAAAATTGTGACAAATTTTAGGAATGCTATCAGTGACAAGACAGATTGATCCTACGTTACTAGATAAAAATTCCTAAGGACCATTTATCTGACGACAATCAAGGATATTATTCTCCACCTAAATTGAGCAGCGAGATCTACAGACAATCTAGAATTGTTCAATTTTAGATGTACTAGAACATGTTTCCTGCTTCCTGATATACCCCAATAATCAAGAACTTCTGAGATACTCCTTACTTTAGGTGAGCATACTATTATTCATAGAGAGAATAGATTCAGATTATTATTAATTATAGTTTTTAGAAGGATTGAGAAGTAGAAGGTTGCATATGTTGTGTACCAGGTCGGATTGTTAATCACAAAAAGGAGACATCATATGGCTAACAGATAAGAAGATTTTCATAGACATAATATTTAGAGAAATAGATTTGCATATGTTGCAGTCCAGGTCGGATCTCTTCCAATCACATAGAGGAGGCAACATATGACTAACAGTAAGAAAGAAAGAAAATAATTTTTCTACAGACCTACTTCATCGGAATTCCCCAGTCGCCCCGTAAATACCGGAATTAAGGACAGAATCCGTACATCGAGGAAAAGTTAAACCACAGTTCAAGATACGGGTTTTCTTAATGTGACTGGTGGATTCTCATGTATATCTCCCTGCTCAACCTATCCGAGCGTCGTATTGTCAGGCTAAACGGAACTATCTAGGTCAAGATTTATCAAGTCTCTAGATTCCTTAAGTTCATATGCACCTAGTCAAGTCCATTAAAATCCTTCGTGCCTACCAGCGCATCAAACACATAGCCTAGACAATCCAGCTTTGGTACTTTACACAGACTCAGATTACCTGTTATCATTTGTTGATATCACTTCCCAACAATAACTACTAATGAAAAACTATTAAGGAAGAATTGTCTTTAAAACGAATCAGAGTAAGATAAACTCAAGAGTATAGAGAAGAAAACTCAAACCATAATCACCGATTGAATTTGCATCCAGAAGGTCTGAGAACAGCACTCATAAACTCAGAACAGATCCGAAAATTCTTCACATCGTTAAGCATAATCCCCATGAGTGACCACTTCCTTTCTTCCCTTCCCGCAAGGACACATACTCTCAAACAATGTTCTGAGTGTTTTACAGTTGAGAGATGCCTCTTATCATGTGCCTGGAGCAACCACTATCAACAAACCGAAGTCTGATGATATGCCTCCACAGCTGCTCCAGCATAGGGCGGGATCAGTGGTCTTTGGAACCCAGTCCATTTTGAATCTGGGTCGACCTTCGTCATCAATACAGGGCACCCTCTCCCATGACATATCCTGCTTATCACAAATAGAAGATAATGAAATATTAGAATCATTAGGTGATTTTGGAAATTGAGCCTTTGGTACCCATTTTAGTTGGGTTTAACGCATTTCTTTTTCGATCCGATGGGTGCCTCTGCACTTGATTTTGAACTTGAAGCCGATCGTCGAGATGACTTTGACCTAACCGGTCTTGGCTTCACTGGAGCATCTCTTGGATTTGGCTTCTTGGCCGAAATTCCCTTCTTGCCCTTGGGATTCGGATTCTTAGCCTTGTGGGTTTGATTCTTGGCCTTCTGTGTGTTCCATTCTCCA
This sequence comes from Lactuca serriola, assembly GCF_051521515.1. NCBI lineage: Eukaryota > Viridiplantae > Streptophyta > Magnoliopsida > Asterales > Asteraceae > Lactuca > Lactuca serriola. The sequence goes on from NC_136412.1 coordinate 211,317,755, forward strand.
TTGTCTGAACGTGACCTGGAAGGGTTTCTTTTGACGTCTCTCCCTCTTGGCGCCTTCTGCCAGCCTTGTGCATAGTAGGGAACGTATGCGCGATTAGGATAATTTCTGGCAATGTGCCCAAGTGTTCCACAGTGAAAACAAGTCTTTTTCTTCATTGTGAAGTTGTTTCTTCCTGCCCCTAGTGGCGTGTCCATGCCTTGTCTCTTGTTTTTCCCACATGCACAGTTACAACAGGCACTCTGTTTCACTGGAATTGGTGGCCTGTATTTACCAACAACAGGTTTATCAGAAGCAGTTGAATTCGAAGCAACAGATTCAGAGTTCAAGGAGACATTGGATTGTTCAAAAGTGTTCTCCTTGTTCTCTTCTTCTACTACTTTGCCTGCACAGGAAGTAGAAGCATTAGTATCTTTCGTCTCAACACCTTCAGTTGGCCCTGATTGTTTAGTCTTAACTGAATCTGGAGTAGGGATTTGGCCATACTGAGCAGGCATTTCTTCCTCATTGGTCTTAAGGGGTGGGTTATAGTTGTGATTAAAAGGAGGGGGCACACTGTGATACCCTAAGCCCTTGGTTTGATTATCTTTAAAACTCAATTGTTTTTCAACTAAGGACTCGACTGTATTACTTGACGCAGTATAATTTTTGACACTAACATCCGTTTTTTACACTTAATTTTCAAAGTGTCAAGTTCTTCAGTTACAGCAGCAAGTTGACGTTTAGTGTGATCGTAATTTTCACACTTGTTGCTGTAATCTTCTTGAAGCTTTCGGAAATCCTTAATTTTGGCTTCTAATTGTGCTTTTAACGGCTTCTGACCTTTCCTGAGTTCATATCCTTCATATTTTAAGTCCTCATTCTCTCTCTTGATTAGATCTATTGATTCTTGTAAAAATTTAATAGTTTTAACACAAGATGGAGAGCAACCGGATTCATTTACCTGAATTGATGCGGAACTCATTTTCTCTTTTTTTTTCTTTTTTTTATATTTTTTTATTTTTATTTATTTATTTATTTATTTTAATTTTTGTTTTTGTTAATTGCCCTTTAACTTAAAAACAAAACGAGAAAGTCAACCTTAAAAGTCAAACTTAAAAGTCAAACCGAAAAGCTAAATTTGAAAATTTAAAAGTTAAACGAGAAAGTCAAAGTTTAAAGTCAAAGGTCAAATCTTAAAAGTCAAAGTCAAAATTTTAGATAAAAAAATCAAAAATAAAAGTCAAAAATAAAAACTAAAATTTTTGGTTGAAAATGTAATTTAAAAATGAAAGAAATTGATTTTTGGGGTTAAAAGTGACAATATGCGAAATAAAGAACCGATCGGGACACTTTATCAATTAATTTCGGAAGGATTGAATCAAGATGTTGCCTAACCCAACTGGTAAGACACGTGTTGTGCTGTGACAAGACCCGGGTTCGATCCCCGGCGCCTCCAACTTCGCTTCCCTTTTTTTTTAAATGTGCGCTGAACTAAGAACCAAGGCCGCACACCTGTTGGGCCGCACACCTTCAATAGATTCGCGAAAAAATGATGTTTTTCACCATTTTTTGCTCCAAAACTCGATCAAAAACTCGTTTTTATGAAAAATGCAAAGAAGAAACCCCCCTAATTTTCAGAGATCTATCCAAAAACGCTATTATCTTTTCAAAATAAGACCAAATAAGCTCCAGATCTGACAAAATTGACTGATACAAACCAAGCTCTGATACCAATTGTAAGTCCCTAAAATTGCTTGTGTATCAATCAGATCCAATTGATGGTGCCGAATCCCAATCAATTGGATGATGTCAGATCAATATAGAAGAGAAGGAGAAGAAGAACAATGATGAATCTAATGATGTATTTAATATGAATGATGCTCCTTACAATATATTCTCTCACACACACTCTTCTTCTCCCTCTCTCTAGAACACCTTTGATCTCACACACTTCAGCTCCGTGGTTATATCCCTCACATGCACTCCTCACCCTATATATATGGACCTAAGGCCAAGCCCAAAATACAAATAATCTAACACTATTTTTCGCCCAAATAATTAAAAGAATAAATGCTTAGAAAAGCCAAGTATAAACCATATTTTGGACCCAACATAAATGTTGATTGATACGATTTGATTGCATGACTAAACATCTTGTATGAAGTATGTTTCTTTTCTTATCCATGTGCTTGGGACTGTCTCAAGTGTTGATGCTGAAAATTGTTTCTTTGCTTGTTGTTGCATCTTTGCATTGGTAAATGTATCTTGATATTGGAGGCCTGGTGAGGTTTGGACTTTCAGGTAGTTTTTAATATATTATATGGAGATGATACCAGTTTGAGACATGTCGCGATGTTTCATTTGTATTTAGTTTTGGTAATTGTTTTGGTACTGATCTGCAAGTTTAAATTTGGATGGTTTGATTTTGAAAAGTAATACTGGTATCGTTTTGAATAATACTTAAGACTTATGTTGCCTAAAACTATTAAAATAATGTTTTTAAAATAAAAAATGAGGTGAAAATCAAGGTGTTACAATTTGGTAGTAGGGCATGCTGTGAGCAAATTGAATTCAGAGGCCGGTGTTCATACTCACATTGTAGTTTGGCTCTTGATTGCTTTAGGTTCTTAAGGGGAGAGGATGTGAGCTAATACTTTTATGATATTTGTTTAGGATTCTTACTCTTTTTGATATCGAAACATCCTCTCTTATTTCTCACTGATCCTGTAATTGTTAATATTGTTCGACATTTAAGGAAATGGTTCCATCTCTACGGAACAACAATCGAGAAACGACAAGAAATGTTCTATTACCAAAAAATGATTGAGGTTTACATTCCCGATGTATCAAGTTGTTGGTGTGTGCGTATCGGGGAAATGGAGGATCATCTTAGGATGATGCTTGGAATGCAAGAATTCAGCAAACGTTGCAAGTTGTTGGGTTATTGTTGGTCGACATCGAAGTAAAATGAGAACCTTTATAGATTCTAATGGTTCAAGAAAGGTATGGAAGTTGGAAAATGAAATAGGTGTTTAAGCCTCTAAATTAAACTCGGGAGAAAGGAGACTTCATGATAATTCCAGGAGCAAACATATATATAGGTGTGAATGTTAGTATTGGGACCATACTATCATAAGCACATGATATGTGTTTGGGACTAGAGGAACTACGAGGAAACCCAAGGATGTGGTGAACGGTATTCATACATGGAATGGAGGTAGGTATGGTAGACCTTTACTTGTTATCATCTTTTGTTCTTGGTTTGTGATACCTCGTAGTCTATTGAGTTCTGCATTAGACAGTGAGGTAGCAGTGGGGAGTTATGTTCTGGTTCGGGAAAATTTTGATGGGTGCTTGATCATCATCTTTTCTCATGCCTTTCCTCTAACTCTAATTCCGATTGGGATCAAATTTTTTTATGTTGTTCTTGGGATGGATTGGTTATCTGCCAATCGAGCTGAGATCCTTTGTTTTGCGAAATGTAAGCAGGGAGGGAGTATTATGGCTCGAGGGAAAAAATTATGGGGTCTATATCGATAACTTTTGTGATGAAGGAACACAAGGGAACGATGAGGGGATGTGAGGTCTTCTTAGCTCATGCAATCGAGTGCACAAGGAGGACAGTGGATCTTGTCGACGTGGAGGTGGTTAGGGAGTTTGTGATGTGTTCCCTAATGAGTTGCCTAGTTTACCACCACCACATGTGGTAGAGTTTCATATTGATCTCATTCTTGGCACGGCTCCAATAGCTAAGGCATCAAATCGGTTAGCACTGGCCTTCTCTGTGACAAAAAAGGTTGGCTCCATGTAGATGTGTATTGACTACCGAGAAATGAATAGGAAGATTGTGAAGAATAAGTTCCCACTCTTGAGGATCAATGATCTCTTTGATCAGTTGCCGGGAGCCAATCACTTTTTGATGATATATTTATGTTCGGGGTAGAATCGTGTGCTGGTTTGTGAGTGGGATGTTCCTAAAACCGCTTTCAGGACCAGATATGGGCATTATGAGTTTCTGGTGATGTTGTTTGGTTTGAAGAATGCACCTATAGTTTTCATGGACTTGATGAATCAAGTTTTTTGTTAGTTTTTGGACAAGTGGATTATAATATTTATTGATGATATACTGGTGTATTATCGGAGTGTCGAAGACCATCGGAGGCATTTGCAAGAGGTTTTAGAGATGCTACGCAGGGAGAAAATTTACACAAAGTTCTCCAAATGCGAATTTTGGATGAGGGAGGTACAGTTTCTTGGACATATTGTTGGAGCAGATGGGATCAAAGTGGACCCAACCAAGATAGTGGCAGTTAAGGAGTTCTTGAAGACGAAGACTCTTACCGAAATTCGTAGTTTCTTGGGCTTGGTGGGCTATTCTAGGCGATTTATCAAAGATTTCTCCAAGATTAGGGGTTTGTTGGCCAAGTTAACGAAAAAGGCGGAGCTGTTTGTTTAGACTGATAAACAGAAGGATGCATTTCAGACATTAAAGAAGCTCTTGTGTGAAGCTCCGATTCTCTCTTTTCGTGAGGGAAATGGGGACTTTGTGGTATATAGTGATGCATCATATTTTAGGATTAAGATGTGTACTTATGTAGCATGGGAAAGTGATCACATATGCTTCTCAATAGCTGAAAAGCATTGAACTAAATTACTCAATGCATGATTTAGAGTTGACGGTTGTTGTATTTTCATTAAAGTTATGGACACATTACTTGTATAGGACGCAGTGCACATTATTAACTAATCACAAGAGCTTACAACATATTTAGAATCATAAAGAATTGAATACGAGACAACAACATTGGGCTGAGTTGCTCCCATATTATGATTGTGAGATTAGTTACCATCCATGGAAAGCAAATGTGGTAGTTGTTGCTCTAAGTCGTAAGGAGTCAAGGGTGTCTTAACATCTAAACTCCATGGTATTGGTTGTGGTTCCGGGTATTTTTGAGCAGTTACGGGCTGCTCAGTCGGATGGTTTGAAAGAAGACCATGTAAAAGATGAGATAATGGTTAAGCAACAAGTGTGTCTGGTTGAGGACAGTCAGGGAATTAGGACCTTTCAGGGGCAACTATACGTCCATAAGGTGGGTGGTATTCGTGACACAGTTCTATGAGACACGCATAGATCAAAGCATTCAATCCAACCAGACACAACGATGATGTATCAAGACCTAAAAACTAATTATTGGTAGTCGGGTATGGAGAGGGATATAGCAAAATACGTGTTAGAATGTATGACTTGTGTGCAAGTCAAGGACGATCACCATCAGCCCTATGGTAAGTTGCAGTAGCCAGAGATTCTTGAGTGGAAATGGGATAGGATTATGATGGATTTTGTTACAAAATTACTAAAAACTTTGCGGGGTAATGACATGATTTGGGTGATAGTCAATCGGTTGAAAAAAAGCACCCACTTTTGGCAACCAAGGGGAACGAGAAGTTGGAAAATTGGTGAAGTTGTATGCGGAGGATATTGTTACTCGAAATGGTGTACCATTATCTATCATTTCTTATCATGATAGTCAGATTGCTTTGAGATTCTGACAGAAGCTCCAGGAAGAGATGGGTACGAGGGTGCATTTAAGCACATCTTATCATCCCCAGACTGATAGGAAGAGCGACAGGACCATACAAACTCTCGAGGAAAAGTTACGAGCTTGTATTATTAAGTATGGTGGGAGTTGGGATACTCATTTACCTTTGGTGGAGTTTGCTTACAACAACACATGCCGTTACAGTATCAACATGACACTCTATGAGATGCTTTATGGGAGGAAAGTCTCAGTTATACGTGTTGGTTGGAGCCAGGGGAGAAACAGTTTGTGATCTCGGAGATTTTACAAATTACCCATGATAAAGTAAAGATAGCTCATGAAAGCTTGCGAGCTCGGAGATTCATATCAGAAGTGTAACACCCTGTTTTGAATCGTTTCATAATTCAGGGTTGTGACCCGATGATCAGGTATCATAAGGCTTCAACCCTTGGGGGAAAGAGAGATTTAGACCCCTTTGGATGTGGGTAATGTAGATTAGGTGATCGTAGAGTTCGGTTGGTGCTTTGGATCCCAAGGGTATAGCCGTAAAGTGATAGTTCGGGCCTTTTGTGAATTTTGGATTTAAGCTCGAAAAGTTTTAAGGCAAAGGAGAGTCGATAGGTTTATAGAGCTTCTCGTTACCTTTCCATGGATATAAGGATCGTCAAATTCATAATTGAAACAAACAAGTTATGAACGTTTGAAGTTAGGACGGTTTTGGGTTAATTCACATATGTTGGGCGTACTAGGGTATCCCTGAGTACACTGGGCATACCAGGAGTACATTGTGCATACGCGATCAGTGCCTAAACCCTATTTTGCGGTTTGGGCCCTATTTAAGCTCCGTAATTTCCCCAAACCCATTCCATTCTCAACCTCCACCTCGACAACACCCTCCCTTGAAAACCTAACCCTAGTTTGAGCCTTGTGAAAAAAAAGGTGTTTTTAAGTGCTTTGGAGTGTTCTTGGCGCATCTTGGAGAAGAAGGAGCTAATTGGAGAAGTGTTGGTTGCTTTGATGCTTATACATCTAGACTTTGTCCACCATGATCTTTCTTCTAGAGGTATAAAGTTTGAATCTTGATGATGCATTTCATAGATCTATCTAGTCTTTGGTGTTTTGAGCTTTTGGTCACTTTAGTGCATAAAGTTTAGATTTTGAAAGTTCGTGACCTTATTATGGATAAAGTTGGAAACTTTATCCATCTAAACATCATATTGATTCAGACCTCAAAGGTTAAGACTTGGACTTAATGGATTAAGTTGGAAAAGATGCACTTTTGGTCCCTTTGAGTCTTAAAGGGTAGATTTTGGTTGGTCGAACCATTCTAATGGATAAATTTGGAAAATTTATCCATTATGGAGTTATTAGGAACCATTAAAATATCATCTTGATGGGTCTTGATAAATCATGCTTAAGTTGATGTTCATATTATGGGTTAAAATGGATAAAAACGGGTTTTGGGTCCCATTAAGACATGCAAAGGAGTAAAGTTGGCAACTTTATGGATTAAGACCTTATTTAGAGATTAGATTTGATTTTGGACATTTTGGTCTTAAGCAATAAGTGCTTAATATGAAGTTTTGCTCATTTGATGAGTATGCTTAGCGTACATATGCATACGTATGCAATAAGTGCTTAATATGATGTTTTGCTCATCTGATGAGTATGCTTAGCGTACATATGCATACGCTCAACATAATGCATGAAGTCCCTATCCTTGAGCTTTATCGAGTTGTACTTTGTGCTTTAGTGAGCCGTACGCAGGGTGTACGAGTTGGGTATGTAGGGTGTACTCGCGAGGTCTACTTTTTGGCCTTTTGGGCCTTGGGTCTTTTGGAGTTTGGGCCATGGTTTATTGAATCGAATATGAGAAAGGTAAAATGGTATTTTACCCATTAGAAGTATAGAATATGGTTTGGGACCTTGGATTTTGGGAAATTGTATTAAATTATTGATTAGGGATACTTTGGTTGTGTTCAGTGTGAGGATTCTGACAGCAGCAATGCATGTGTTTCAGTTATCTCATATTAAGGTGAGTCTTCTCACCGTATCCACGCGTCGAATGCATCAATGTCAGCTGCTATGTGGCTTATATGTGATTGTGTGTTGGGTTGAAATACACCCAGGGCGGGGCCCACTATTATATGTTCGGATTCAAATAGTCCCCAGGGCGGGGACTACTATTGTATGATTGGGCTAAAAGACTGTTGGATTAGTGTCTAAGTCCATAACTATAATTGGTATGTACTTGACCCGACTCGGCATGGTCCATTTGGGTTGCATGGCATCGGAACATTTGGATAGACCGTTTGTGAGAAGAGGACATTTGTGACATATTAATATATTATAAGTTCTAATATATTAATATGAAATCATGTTATTTAATTAGTATTGATCAAGAATTAATTTGGACTTAATTTAGTGATCAAAAAAGACTAATTAAATATATGGGGATTGATTGTGAAAATCGTTAATTCTTATATATGTGGGCCTTATGATCCAAGATTCCTTATGTTGGGTTTAACCCATGTGGTGACCCATGGATACTCCATGGAGGTTAAAACCCATGGAGCATAAGGAATGGGTAAACTCATGAGTTACATGGTGTAACCCTAATAGCCACACTATATAAAGACCCCTTTAGCTCAATAAGTTGGCACTAGTGATACTTATATGAGGGCTAGCCAATTTGATCTTGAAGTGTCTTCTTTTCATGGTTATTCCAAGTGTTGATGATGTTGTATGAACCATTTGAGATGTCACACTTGGGGTACTAGGCTCTCGACCTTCATGGAGTTAAGTTACATCAACAAGGTATGTATTTCTATCTAGTTTATTATTCAAGTATCAAAAGATTGTATGCTAGTTAGGTTAATACTTTGAAATATTCATATTTGCATGTATAATAGAGAAAACATAGATCCGAGGTATTTAGGGTTGCATGTACACTTAGGAGTGTTAGAATGCTCAAAACCCAACAGTGGTATCAGAGCCATGGGTTGTTTTCTGTTATATTAATGCAAATGTTTTATTTTCAAAGTTGAAAAAAAGGGAAAAAAAACATGACGTTTGTCAAATTTTAAGATAATTACTTGTTTTGGTGAAAAACTAGTTATTTGTAAAATTTGAATCATTTGCTATATGAGTTAAATTAGGTCAAATTTAGTAAAAGATAAAATTATATGATTATTTTATTAGTTTTAAAAGTTTGATCCAAAGAGTTTTTTGAAACCTCCATAAGTTATGGATATGAAAAGGTTTTAAAAAAATGATCTAAAGTTTTTTATGGAGTTACAAAACTTGGTCTTAATGTTTTAAAGAATTCCATAACTTGTTCTTAAGTTATGGAACATGAAAAGTTTCATCATAAAAGAAACATTAAACTCCATAAGTTATGGAATCCAAAAGTTTTTTTTTTTGTGTTACCTTGTTTTATGAGTTATTTTTTTAGATTAATGAAAAATATGTGTTAGTAGTTTTCAATCCAAATTAATCTAAAAGTTGTTCATAAAATGTGTTTTTGTAACTTGTCCTCAAGTTATATGAAAAGTCACATTTATGAATCTTAAAAACTCATAAAAATGCCTTAGGTTACAAAAAAAATGAAAAGTCTTTCCTTATAAATAGTTTTTCTGGCTCCATAACTTGTCCTCAAGTTATGGATGTAAAAGAGTCTCTTCATTAAAAGTTTTAAAGCTTTAATTAAAACTCATAAGTTATGAAAATCCAAGAGTTTTGAATAGTTTCAAAACTTGCCCTCAAGTTTTGGAATTTGAAAAGTTTTCTTTTATGAATACTTTAATTCCAAGTTAAGCCCTTAGAATTTTAAAGAGTTAAAATTCAACCCTTATACTTTATAATATTATAAGTTAATAATATTTATATATGTATAAGAGCAAGTCAGTCTTACCGTTAGTAGGTCTCATTCATGAAGCCGGTCTATAAGGGGGGTATAAGGTTACTGCCTATAAAATGGCAGTTTAATGGGTGTCCACTCTCACCCACCGCTTCCTTGACCGGTGGAGAGTCGTTAGCCGAACGGGTAGGACAAAGACTATAATTATCCCTTCATTAAAAGTATTAATGATAAATATAAAGTAACTAAATGTTTTTTATAATTCCCAATCTTAGTTACTTTAGGAAAATGTGAATAAGGTGCTAATCCATGACATTGCACTTTGCACTTTGTTTAAGTCGGTTAGTGGAGCATGTGTGGTTAACCGGCACACTAACTCGTATCTAACAAGGTAGGCAAAGGGTAACTTAATATTTATCATAGTATCGATGGAGCGTGTGTGGTTAACCGGCACATCGATTGAGTGGTAAATATTAAGGGTACCAAGTATATTTGCATGGTTATTCACACCTTGTTTTGTGATCCTCGGCATCCCAGTCACAAAAACTGAAGGGCACACTCGAGATTGAAACATGCCATTGAACAGTTCAATGAATCTCAAAAGATCTAGGAGTTTCAAATCCAATAAAAAACCTAATAATTATTTCATTTTTCATGGTGGAAATTGGTGAATCGTCATTTACCTACCTTCAAATATTTTATAGCTTGGATTACGGCATCACTCTTCCGAGTTATAAAATATTGTGTTGGGTCCTAGCCTTAATATTTCATATTGGGTGTTATATTAAGGACTTTAGATCAACCATCTTGAATATCTCCCAAAAGATGTCTAGTTCAGACATCTATGATCTTCCCAAATCTCTTGGAACTTCACTTTCTCCACCTCCTCCAATTATTCTCCCTAACCCACAAGTTCAAGGTAACTCAAGCCTTATTGGCAATGCAAGTTCTAGGTGTAATCACATCTTGGAGATGAAGTCACACATTGACAAGTCGGGAGAGTTGGGTGTCAAAGTCTTGAGAAAGTTGGATGTTCAATCACTTTCTAAGTCACATAGTGAGTTCCTTTGGGACCCTATGGCAGGACCCATATGTGTTGATCGGGTTGAAATACACCCAAGGGCGAGACCCCGGGCGGGGCCCATATGTGTATATTGGGTTGGATTATACCCCATGGTTAATCCCAAGTGTACGATTGGTATTTGGTACTTTGTGAAACTCATTAAGCTTTATGCTTACAGTTTTTATGGTTATGGTTTTAGGTACTTTCAGTTTGAAAGGGAAGGGCCTGACTTGATCGCAACGCATACACCCATGTTTCCACAACTATATGATTTTGGTATTATACTCTAATAATTGTTTTTATTATAAAATACTTTTGAGTGATTGGAAATAAGATAATTGGTGTCTCTGGTTGAATTAAAAATGAATTTTTTACCTTATAATTTTTAGGATGTTACAATCAGCACCGACCGAAGACCTTCGAGGTAGGCAAAAAATTAATGTTGAAAGTTTCACATTGGAATGGGATCATTCTCTTCGGCAAGCGAGGCAAGTTAGGACCTCACTACATTGGTCCACTTTTTGTGTTAGAGTGTGTCAGCGGCCATACATACATAATAGAATTACCGCCAGAGCTAGAGGGGATCCATGATATGTTCCATGTATGTTACCTGTAAAAGTGCTTTGTTGAGGAACTGAGCATTGTAACTTTTTGTGAGCTGTATGTTGATGAGTCAAAACAATTCGTAAAGGAACCTGACGCAATCTTAGAACGTAAAACCAAGAAGCTGCGCAAGAAGAGGGTGAAGCTCGTGAAGGCCTTGTGGAAGAATAAACATCGAGGTGATATGACTTGGGAGCTTGAATATGATATGAGGGCTTGTTATCCTCATATGTTCACTTTGGTTCTTTATTCCGGAATGAAATCCTTTTAGGGGGAGGGATTGTAACGACCTTAATATTCCCACTTCACCATTGAGGTTACTTTCATTATATTTTCTTGTTAAGTTACTTTTTTCATGGTTCAAGTTAAGTTTTAGTGGCTAAAGTACAAGAAAATGTTACTTGATCATGTACATAGGTCATATATCCCTTTGCTCACACTTTGAGGGCCTAAATTGAAATTTAACAAGTATTTAAGCCACCCTAACCCAAAAATACGAGAATTATCGTTTATTTGCAACTAACAAACCCTACTTCTAACGTTCACTTTGCTTGAGAATGCTTCCTAAGAGTTCTTGTATATGGAGGAGTGTGAGAGTGAAGGAAGTGCGAAGGAAGAAGCCAATAGAGTATTCTTGGTGGACTTTCTTCTAGTAATCATCTTAGTGGATTCATTTGTAGATTTTCTAGAAGGTATGAACATCTTCCTTTAGATAATATTGGTGCTCTTCAAACCACACACAAAAAGAGACCTTGGATGATGCCAAAATCCATGGTTTAGATGTTATGGTCGGTCCCATTCTTGTGCTAGCCATTATGGACACTTAGTTATAGTCTAGAGGGGTTAAGACCATCCTAAAAGAGGCTTTGATCGGACCCAAACAAAGAAGGAGAAGGCAGCTAATCATTTTCTTGTTATGTAACCACCAACCCCCATGACGTGGACATCTTGTTGCTACGAGAGGAGATGATAGTTGATCGGTTTAGATCGCGACTGAAGCTTCGACCATGATGTGGCATCTTCCTCACCACGATGTGGTTTGTATCTCGACATAACCATTTCGACTCTTTGTGCGTTGTCTTAATGGGGCCTTGGTGTAATATTTTAGGGGTGTTAGATTGCTTGCTTGAAGGTGTCTCTCCTTTGTTTATAGCCCCACACATCTTGGACTAGAGGTGAGTCAATTCTTGTAGCTGTTTAGGCACAAGTATCAAAAAATTGCATGCTCTTGTACATATGTTATGTCTAACTGATTTCATGTGATGCTCAAATATGAAAATATGAGATGCATATAATTTGATATTTTGAAGTATTTGCAGTAACAATTGATATAGAAGACCTTTTGTATGTTAGAATCCTTAAATTGATTATTTAATGTAAAAAGAGAGTATTAGGACCATGCAAGTAGTGAGGTTTATTCATATTGCTAAAATGTGATGATGATATTCATGTTATGTTTTGTTTTGTCAAACGTGAATGATAGGAAATGTGTTTTAGAAGTTGGTTGTTAAAAGGTGTATTTCTTTACATGCTACAAAATGGTGATATGTGGTATTTTTTAGAGTATACCTTTGTGGTGTGATATAAGATGTAATTTACCTAGGGATAATAATAATAATAATAATAATAATAATAATATATAAGCATGATTACATCATGTTAATGGTGAGGTGTGTGTATGCTCCATGTGAGTGGATAATTAACATAAAATTAATTTCAATAAAGGGCTGCACATGTAGCAGGATTAAAAGGATATGAACCAAAACTTAGGTGTGTGCCTTACTGGATATCTCGGTAGAAAGATATAGTTGGAGGAAAAGAGCTTAAGCCAAGTCGATGTCGAGTGGTACTCTAGGTAACCATTTCGAAACATGGTTCCGTCGCACTTGGTGTATAGGTGCTAGAGTGATATATATATATATATATATATATATATATATATATATATATATATATATATATATATATATATATATATATATATATACACATAGGGTCCAGTTCCGATTAGGACTCGTGAGGACACCTTAAAAAAATTGTAAAAAAAACTAAAAAAATTACAAATCATAAAATCGAGCATAGTAATATGTCCGGGAGAAAAAAAATTGAAATTTTTTGCATCATTAAAATTGAAGCATGGTCCATGCTTCAATTTTAATGATCCAAAAAAAAGTTTCCAATTTTTTTACTCTCCGATATAGTAGTATGCTCGATTTTATGTTTTAGATTTTTTTTAAAATCTTTTCATGATGTCATTACGAGTCTTTACTTTAAATAGAGTCATCATCCGATCTTATTTATGTGTGTGTGTGTGTGTGTGTGTATATATATATATATATATATATATATATATATATATATATATATATATATATATTGTTAGGTTCATGTGAGACCCCTATATTTTATGAGACGGAGAGACACAATCCTAGCTACTCATTTTGTAGATAAAAAAACATTTTTAAAATGCAAAATAATTGAAATTTTTTGAATTTTTTTTAAATATTATTTTCGTCACTTTTTATATCCAAAAGAAAAAATAAAAAAGTTACTGTTTTTTTAAATATCTGTGAAATATTGTAGTAGAATATTAGAATATTCTAGTATAATATTAAAATATTTTACATATCTGATAAATCTAATAGAATACTAGAATATTCTAACATTTTAAAAATCACATTAGAATATTTACAGTATAATATTGTATTAGAATATTTTACCTATTTTTCAAAAAAAAAAAACGGTAATTTTTATTTATTTCTTTATATTTTTTAGGTAAATAAAATGACAAAAATATTAATTAAAAAAAGAATTTTTGGATTTTTTTTCTTTTTATTTTGAATTTTAAAATTATTTTTAGATTACGACTCACGGTCTCAAAAAATTAACATGGTCTATATATATATATATATATATATATATATATATATATATATATATATATATATATATATATATATATATATAAACAAATTGTAATATAGACTAAGTTCATCATCAAACACTAATTATAGTAGATGGTTTGTCGATAACAAGGTCTTCACAAATGATAAGGGGCAATGAGGTATTCTAGATGCTTACCATTTTTTGTATAATTTATAATTTTTTTTGTTCTTATACACAAGTGAAAGGCTGTTGGATTTAATATTCAATAAAATATATTGATATTTTTTATGTGAACCAATAGATTCATTTACTTAAGAGCGTAAATGGAATAAATAAAAAACTATCATCATGTATAGATATTTAATTATTTACCAACTATTAATAAATAAGAATTAAGGGTTAGTTCGTTATAGCGAATAAATAAATAAATAAATAGTTATTAGATTATTTTAATAATAAAAGATCTGATTAATTAACTAGGGTTAATAATTAAAGTTTAATAATAATACTTTAGGCTTTATTTAATTAGCAAGAAATAATTTTGAAAAAAAAAACCATAACTGCCATATTTCTTTGGTTTTCATGGTCAATTAAGCTAGGAGAAAGAAATGTTTGATTTAGTTGGTCGTCTAGTAGCTGGTGTTCTTACTTTTTATGAATAAACCATTGGAGATTATCTGTCTTAGTAATTTATCATCAAACTAATGCATCAAACTATGTCATTATGATTAATCATAAAATTTTGATCTATTAATGTCTTTGTTGTTTGTACTTTTTTGTAAATATGATTGTACATTGATCAGGGTATAGGTGGTACCAAAACCTCTTTTAGAATCATAAATAACAAAAGTAAACCTCTTTTAGAATCATAAATAACAAAAGTATGTTCATTTTATTGTTCGTCGACATGTTCTTCGAAGTAAAAATTAACATAATTGTTTTCCAAAAGTTTTAATGGATTAAATGTTCGTACTTTCGAAAAATTCCTAATATAATTAGTTTTTTCATGCATTAAAAATCAATATTTTCTTTAATACGCTCTACAATAGGATTAATGCATTCTCTATAATTGCATTTATAACAAATATTTCGTTGTTTTTGTAAATTCGTCACAAATTTTGTAGGTTTTAGTTTTGTAGTTTTTGATTGAAAGTCTTTGTAATCTAGATTAGGGTTTGTATTTCTAGAAATTATAAACCATGGCCACCAAGTAAAACCTAACAACTAAATGAATCTAACAGACCAAGCCCTAAAGTAGTGACAATGCCTAAGTAGGATTTTACACCCAACTGGCTCGGCTCGAGAAGATCTTGGTTAAAGCATCTTTATGGCCTAAGTTGGTTGAAGACCATATATAAATAAGACCTAGTCCAAGTCCCTTTGTCCCTAGAATATTCTCAACCCAAGAGAGGCCAAACTGAAAAAGTGTTACAAATAAGCTGATACTTGTGTGGTGATATGGAGTAGTGTGGTGATGTGGAGTGGTGAGTAGCTTTATAAGTGATGTTGATGTGGCGTTGAGGTGATATAACTTTTGGTGTGATGGTGTTGTATATAGCCTTATAATCCTTGAAGCAAGTGTAACAATAATCCATAGAAAGGCTTAACATATATTGCTCTTAGTTGACATTCTCAAATTATCCAAAGGTTTACAAAATAATATTAAAACGCGCATTAATATTACCTCAAATCTTATCGAGTTCTTGTGTCTAATTGTAAAATCACCAAAGAAGTGAAACCAAGATTGTACAAGAGCTTCCAAAATTGCCTTATTCTCCTCAAAATTACACTTCGGTAAAAACCATCAAATGAGTTTTTGTCATGTTTTTACACTTCTAGTCAATAAGGGTTTAAAGTAACATGCATGCTACGCTGCATGCATGCCGTGTCGCATCAACACTATGAACATTGTTTACATGTAACATATAATGATGTTATATGTCATGTTTAACCATGTGTCTAGTATCTTCGTACCAACACAAAACCATCTATGTTATGTCCATTGTCATGTATAGGTGATTTTTATCTTTGGTATATTGTGCAATCCAATTTCTTAATCAACGATATTTTTGTTCCATGTACCATCTGTTGTAATTATGTATAAGATGTGACATACTTTGTCAAACTTTTATATTAGACAATTCAAAACAAATATGTTTTAACTTTTCATTCATTTATATACTTTAACTTGAATGACTTGTATGTCATTTTAGGCAAAAATAAATTAAGTTATAAGTTAGCTTATTGTAATTTGTTGTTTGGTAAATCCATAAAAATAGCTTATTGTTACTTATAAACTAGCTTAACCTTTGATAAACTATTTTGGACAAACTATTTTGAACAGTTTTTGAGAAGTTTGAAGGAGCATTTTCAATAATATTTCAAATATACCTTAATTATTAGGGCTGACAAAAATGTAGCATGGAGAACCAACCAACATGTTAGCAACCGAACCAATAAAATCGATAGTCAACATGTTTGGTAGCCAATATGTCTGGCCGGTAATACTATGCCAATTAAGTAGTCTTGTTACGGTAATGGTATAAAATTTTGAATACCACGGTTGTACCATACCAACCACTATATATATATATATATATATATATATATATATATATATATATATATATATATATATATATATATATATATATATATATATATATATATATATATATATATCAATCTTTACATTTTCAAGTTTTAGTTAGGAGTAACAACTAAAAAGTAATAGTCGGAGTTACTAATATAATTCAGTTGATATTGATTCTTTTTTGAACGAAACATTATAGTAAAAGAAACTACTAACACAAGGTTAAGGAAGGTACATGACACTAAAAGGATTTACTAAAACAAACGACGACCACAACTTCAACTCACGTTCATATTTAGAAAACTTTCTAACCATTCAATGATGATTATAATGTGAAGTCTTATATAAATTATAGTCTTAAACTCTTCAAGTATAGATATTATTTAAATATTTTGGTATATACCAATACCAATATGTACCACCAAATTTGTTGGTAACCAACTAAGTTGCTACCAAGTATCATTGGTATGGTATTGATAGGTAAAACTTTGTGCCAATTATAATTGGTACGGTACATGGTTTGGAGGAAAAAAACTTAGTACCGTACCAATTCCACCCCTATTAATTATATCTAATGTTAGTTTTTAGTTACCTATTTAAATGTCCATTTTTGTCATTTTTACATTTGTAATCTAGCTTATCATCTATTTTTTTTACCAAAGAATGTTAACTTGTAAGTTAGTTTATTGGTTACCGACTATCTTGTTCAGCTGCCAAACATGCCATTAATGTATAATATATATAATTTTCGGACTGTATGTGTTTCATATTTATAAGTATATTCCACTCCAACTTCAAACCAATATCTAGGTTTATAAGATGCTATACCTCTAATGCACATGTACAAGACTTCAAAGCTTGTAGAAACCTGATACTAAATCATTTTTCATCATCTATTTATAAGTTTGGGTATGTATCCGGTATACTCAAATATCATTTTAGAGGAAGTTACAACCCACTTGATAAATAAATGATTTGCTTCATGGGGCGTTGAAGGAGCAGCAAAATGGACAATTATACAGAGCCCAAATTTTTTTTATTATATTATATATGTGTATATATTTATTTAAAAATTAAAAGTTATAATAACGATAAGAGTATTTTTTTGGCTCATTCGAGACATTTAACAATATTTAAATCCTTAGAACCGCCGTTTGTGTTATCTTCTTATTGGTTTTTTACAGATTGTGGTTATGTCAACAAGATGTCAACTGCCGTTCTTCATATTTATACTAAGTAATCACTTGTATTCCATATATCCATTACTTTTTTACGTTTTTTATTTTACAAAATATTCTGAAAGCGAGTTTAAATATATGTTTTCTGGTCAGTTGTAGACACGGGAGTTCAACCAAACAACACCACATAAATATACAATGTTTATTCTAACGTGATTTTACCTAAAAATCAATTAGTAACTCGAAACAATTTGAAACGAACAATGTTTTCCAACTCGTATATGTTTTGATTCCCTCAACCCGAACAAAATTCTATGCCTTTTTGTATTTTTTTAATAGAATTATTATAGTCATGTCAGAAAATATCGCTTAAAATTTGTCATAATGCACGCAGAGTGGGTAAATCATTTATAATGAGAAACCATTAATAAAATTTCAAAGTAAGGCGAAATTTTGTGTAGGAATACTAACATGGGTCCGAGTGATTCCCAGACCGCGTTGATAAATTAGGGGTTAAAATTATAAAGATCACGACTTGCCTTCTACTTTGGTCCACGATTTACAATGGTTTTGAATTCCCATTAGAAAGTGAAATCCTGGAACTTTTTCATGGCAAATATAGTAATCCCTTGACATAACAAAAAAGAAAAGGAATATCCACCATTTGATCCTATGAAGAATAAATTAGTCAACGAATTATATAATGCTTCCACTAGGTTAATAGAAAAAAAAAATGAGTTTTAATATTTTATAGTAAAAATGTTATTTTGAACATTTTAATGACGTTCACGTTCCAAAACAATCCGTTTTAATATTGAAAAAATGATTTAGGAGTGTAATCATTTTTATCATTTTGTTCATATTTATTCATATTTAGGTAACTTCTTTATTATTATACACATTTGACCATTTAATTTGTTATAGGTGTTCACATATTGTCATTGTCAGCGGCTATAGCAAGTCCTAATGACAATATGAGAACAAATTAACAAGTTAAATAGTTAAATATGTATGAAAAAATAAAATTGTATAAATGTGAACAAATCGAAAAGTTAATTACTTTGATAAGTCATTTTCTCCACTTTAATAGTGATTTTATATTCCATATTTATTTGTATTATTTATTTCTAACGCTATTTTTAGAATATGCATAATTTTCTAAATATTAATTAAATATTGATCAATTTTAAACTTTATTTTTTAATAAATAAATATTTTTTTGTGAAATATTTTATATAGCCTCTTATAATTTTTCTTTTGTTTTTTAAGCATATAAAATATTTTTAAAGTAAATAGTATTTAATAATAAAATTAAATAAATTAAATATGTAACAATAAATATGGACGGTTTTTAAAAAAAAAATAAAAAGAAAATATTACTTAGCAAATACAAAAACAAAAAAAAAAATTATATAATGTAACTGTTTAAAATTATTCCAACTTTTTAATAATTTTTAATTAGAAGTTTATAAACTTTTAATTTTTTTAATATAATGTTTTAAACTAGTATTTAACGAAAGTATTTTTAAAATGTTATAAAAAAATATTAAACTGTCATACAAAATCTTTAAAACAACTTAAAAATGTTGTAAATAAAGTTTAGAAATAAATGTGGGAAAGTTATAAAAAATTATTTATAAATGTAATAAAATAAATTAAAAAAATTAAAAAAAATTAAAAAAAAAAGAACAAGTTAAATACTTGTAAGAAAAATTAAAAACATTTATAAAATATTTGGTTTAAACACACTTGTATTAAATTATATGAAATTATAAAAAAAGTAAAAAAAATTATTAACAAAGTTTAAGACATTGTATTTAAAAAATGTATAGGAAAAAAATATCATAAAAAGGTTTTGAGAAATTATAAAAAAAATGGTAAGAAATTTGTAAAAAAATTGTTCATATTTAGAGAATTTTCTTTTTTGTACATATTTAACAAGTTAAATAGTCAAATGTATACAAAAAATAGAGTTATCTAAACGTGAATAAGATGAAAAAGTAATTACCCTTGCAAGCAATTTTCCCTTTAATATTTATAGTAACAATAAGGTAAAAATATCATTAGACAACAGCAACAATTATCATATTCGTAAAAAAAAGACTATAATTTTGTATAAGTGAAAAAAAGAATATAATTTCTTATAAATAAACGACGGGTACTAGTTAAATGTCAATCATTCATTTTATTTAGTATAAATGAATGATTGAATTTAATTTGTAATATTCAATTAAAAAAACTCATGGTCTCACGTACGTTATAATAAATTTAATTTGTAATGTTCTTCACAATAAGATAGACAAAATGGTATTTTGTTAAACTATAGTATAGTCGACGAGTCATACTAGTTTCGTCGACGAGTCAGATTGTAAAAGAAGCTGCCCACGGTATCACGAAATCATTCCACAATTTTTTGGGATGGTGTGTTTATAGGGAAAGAAAAAAATAAAATGGAGAGAGAGAGAGAGAGAGAGAGAGAGAGAGGGAGGGAGCTTTTCTATCTCCTTTATGAAGCTCCATAGCCACAATTACGCCACTCTACAACCACAACCACAAGAAACTTACTAGCAATTGGGATGGTGTTCACTATAACATGGCAATGCAACATTAGTCACACGTAAGAGCCTTCACACCCATAGCCGACAACCTTAATATCACTAGACTTTGATGAAAATCTATCAAAGTACCTTTTAAGGGTACTTTGGTCAAAAACATCTTGGCCACACTCCAACCTATGGGCTAGTTTAAATGCATTATTAGTCATAACACAAGTTGCTTTTTCACTAGCTAATCATTTTTTTTGGAAACTAGACCATCTATGTTGTTAAACTTATATGATAACCCCATGAAAGCATGAGCACGATAGTATTGAACTTCTGAATATTCTACCACATACACACACATACACATGCAAATGAGATTAAAATCAAGAAATTACTTAAGATACAAATATGACAATTATATAAGAACAAACATTGCAACCTTATGTACGTTACATAAGCCAGGCACAAATATCGTATGTGACAACCCGGAATTTCCATTCTGTACAAACTATATCACTTCAATAGAAGTTGTAGCAGTCACAGTTAATTTTCAGACTTTTCGCGTAAGTTTGAGTAATTTAGGGTTTACACGTCAGGAAATATCAGGAGAGTGGGTGCACTAGGGTTTTGTGCAACACTGTTATTCCAACACTCTATTATATTAGAGATCATTTCAGGAATACAAATATTTTCTGCCAAAAATATCTCAGGACTATAAATAGAATTCTGAACCAAATTCATTCATTATTAGCATTTCCAACTAGAGAAAAGCCATTTTCTCTCTCACGGATCTTCGGGTTTTTATCCCAAATCGTGAGTACCTCTTTCTAGTAATGTTAGAAAGCTTTATATGTGTTTATAACATCATTTAGAAGGCTAAATCACTAGATCTAGGAGTTTACTCCCCAAGGTGTTCTTGGGCGGTAAACTCCCGAAACAAAGCCGAGACTTACCCTTGTGTTATGCAGCTGCCTTAGACTCATATGTATGTGTGTTAGGGACAAGAAAACAACCTAGAATCACCCAAGTTTGGGAGTTCACGGCCCAAGAGTTTCTTAGGCCGTAAACTCCCTTTTCAAACTCAAAATGGTGTTTTAAGGCACCTAAAGCTTTAAGACTTTTATCAAGACTAGTTCCCATTTAATCTAAAGCCTTAAGCACATCAAAATCATTTATCAAAGTGATTTTACAGCCAAGACTTTGTTCTTGGGCCGTAAACATGAAAGGATGGCACCAAAGTGTGCCTAATGTCTTCATATGCTTGGAATAAAAGCCTAGAACTTATACCACCTATGCTTGAGACTTGAAAACAACAAGAACACCATTCCAATGGAGTTTACGGCCGTAAACTCCAAAGGAAATGGCCTTAGGGCCGTAAACTCCTAATTGGAGTGTTTCTAGACCTTAAACCCTTTCAAGAATTGAACCACCAAGTTGGAATAATTCTAGGAATCATTTGGGACTTCAAAACAAACAATACCCCCATGGTTGGGAGTTTACGGCCGTAAACTCCATGTGTGATGGTATATGGGGAGTAAACTCATATATGGGGTCCAGGATGCAAACATATCAAAGCAATAACATAACAACAAATACTCGGATCTCAATCCGATAAGGGCCGGCCTTGGTTCCTTAGACCCTGTTGATATAGTGAGGATAACTCACCTCGAAACTGTCGACTGAACAAATAACCCAAGCTGCTCCGATCACTGATACGATCTCCACCACTGGACAACCACCAAAGCACTGAACTCAAAACAATATCCAACAATTACCAAAATGCCCCTGGAAACCACTGGTCAACTCTTGGTCAAAGTCAACCCCTGACTGACTCTACTCGCCGAGTCAACCCTATGACTCGCCGAGTCCCCATGCTCAGAAATTCCTCAAACCGCGACTCAACTCGCCGAGCCACCCCGAGACTCGCCGAGTTCAACAACTATGAGTCCACTCACACACAACTCACCGAGTCATCCCCTCGACTCACCGATTCACGGCTCAACCAGAAAAGATTGGGACTCTTCGACAAGACTCGCCGAGTCCAAGAACAGACTCGTCAAGTCTAAGGCTATGTTTAACCTACTCGCCGAGTTGTTCTTCCAACTCGTCGAGTTCCAGGCCATCTTCATCCAACTCGCCGAGTTGTTCTTCCAACTCGTCGAGTCCCAGCCTATCTTCAAGCAACTCGTCGAGTCCACCCATGTGACTCGCCGAGTACCACCGGGTCTGAATCCATACAGAGGCTTTCCAAGCCATGTAGATGATCCAAACCATAGATCTACCCTTCCTAAGGCCATCCATCACGTAAAGTGGCAAACTTTACTTGAATCCAAGGAGATCTAGGCACTTTGCACTCTAGGGCTAGGGTTTGGGACAAAATAGCTCCTTCAAACACTCATCAACAGGGACTTTATGACATATAGGACCATCACAAGCTCAGATCTGAAGTAGCATCCTCAGATCCAAGCTTCTATCTCACTTTAGATGCCATACCAACCACCACACATGAACCCATGAATAAAATAGCTTAAGGAAATGGTTCCTTACCCTTCGAATGAGCCCAACCAACTGTAGATTGCTGTTTCCCCCAAGCTTCCTTATACAAGCCTCCAATCTTCAAGCTTAAAGCACCAAATACCCTTCTCCAAGCTCTAATTCACTCAACAATGGTGTTTTCTCACGAAATCAGGGCTTCTGGAACTCAAGGGGTGATAAGGAGGCTGGGGAGGAGACATAATGTTCTTTATATAGGGCTCAACCTCCGGATTTAGGGTTTTCTCCACTCAGCACCAACTCGCCGAGTCCACCTATGCTACTCGTCGAGTTGGTCATTTAACATGCGACTAGAGTCGCGACCCTACTCGCCGAGTCCACTCGTGGACTCGCTGAGTCGCTCCTTCCCATTTTACTCTTTTAGCCCTTCAACTTTACTCTTGCTATTCCGGGATGTTACATCCTTTCTCTCTCAAAACGCTCACACACTCTGGGGTCTCTCTCAATCAACTGGTAGCCGCAAATGAAGGCCATAAGGGCATATAAATAGGTCTTAAACCCCGGAAATTAGGGTTTCATTAAACAACATGGACTCGCCGAGTCCACTATTCTACTCGCCGAGTTCGGTCATTAACCGGATAAGAATTCGCGACCCTACTCTGCGAGTCTAAGCACCAACTCGCCGAGTCCCTCCACAAACTCCAAAATAAATGAATAAATAATATACCTGGGAATCCGGATGTGACAATTCTCCCTCACTAGAATCAGACTTCATCCTCGAAGTCTCACTCTGCAAATAACTCTGGATGCTGGTCACGCATCTCTCGCTCCGGCTCCCAAGTCAACTCTGACCCTTTCCGATGCTGCCACTGGACCTGCACCAGAGGCACTTCCTTGTTCCTCAGAACCTTGATCTTCCAATCCCTAATCGCCAACGGTTTCTCAACATAGTTCAGGCTCGCATCCACCTGAATATCCTCTAATGGTACCACTGCCAACTCGTCGGCTATACACTTTCTCAGCTGCGATACGTGGAAAGTGTCATGAATCTGGCCAAACTCTGCAGGTAGCTCCAACTGGTAGGCTACCCTGCCTACTCTCGCGATCACCCTGAAAGGACCAATATATCGAGGCCCCAGCTTGCCCCTCTTCCTGAACCGGATCACTCCTTTCCAAGTAGATACCTTCAGGAGTACGAAATCACCGACATGGAACTCAAGCTTTGACCGTCTTCTGTTAGCATAACTCTTGTGATGGCTCTGGGCCGTCAGCAATCTCTGTCTGACCTGCCGAATCTACTTCATTGTCTGGAGCACAATCTATGTACTACCCATCACATGTTGCCTTACCTCTCCCTAGCAAATGGGAGTTCGACACCTCCTCCCATACAACAGCTCAAAGGGTGGCTGTTGGGGTGCAAAGTTATTCATTCATGACTTTGTAAATGTATGACTTTTGTAAAACCCACTTGCATGTGGTGCTTTAACCTTTAGACCCATTTGTTTGTTAGAGTGAGAGAGAGAGACATGTAAACACCTCTATAAATAGTGGGTTCATACCACTTGTAGAGGTGTGCTTGAGAGATGTAGAAGTAAGTGTGTAAGTGTGTGTTAATTATGTAGATGTAGATCTATGTCCTTTTTCTGTAACACCATATACATTCAATGTATATCTTAAACACCCAAATCACCATGTTCAATTGTGCAAGCTTTAATTCCGCATACCAAACCATGTTCTTTGTCACTACAATTGGTATCAGAGCGGGTCTTCAAGATCAAGGTGATTTTTGAAGAACGATTCTCGGTTTGGCAATTTTCGTCACAATTTGAACAATTTTGGTGAGTCTCTCTCTATGATCTCTCGTAATATTTGATTCGTGCATTGCGTTTTTGATTTGTGATCATTTGACTCGTTGGATCTAAATTTTATTGAAAAACCCATTTGTTGTGATCCAATAATTTTTTCGTTGATCAAGCCCGATCCAATCTTATTTGTTTGTTTGATTTGATTTTCAAATTGCAAATGTTCTTTTGAATTGAGATTTAAGATCAAAATTCATTTTATGATCTAATATCTTGAATCGTTACTGTTCATACAATCAAAATTCAAGCCCAAAATCTTAAAGTTCGTCTACTGTTCATGTCCGATTTCATTGAGCCCAAAATTGAAATGGTTACTGTTCATTAATTTTTGAGTCCATAAATTTGTTTTAGTTCGATATCTTTTAATTGAGCCCAAGGATTCATCCAAATCAGTTTGATATGTGTATCTGTTTGCGTCGTTCTTTTAATTGATCGGTTGTGCATCTATCTGTTCTCCACAAGTGTTTTCAAAGATCTTGTGTATCGATTTCATCTTGTCGATTCTTGTAAATCAGTGATGTTAAACAAGTGAATCGATTTTATTTGATAATCTTCAATCTCAAAAGTCGATAATGATCTAGTTTTTTTTTTGTCGATCCATTTTTTTTAACGAAATCGATCAATAAAGTTTGAAATTGTTGTGAAGAACATGTTTAGAATAGGTCCTTGAACAAGTTTTGATAAGGAATTTGGTGAAGGAATCATCGATTTCATGCTTTTTGATCTTTGATTTCGAAAAGTCAATCATCATAAAAAGTCAACTGCGATTTTCTAGAGTTGATTCATTGAATTGGAGGATGAAATCAGTTGATACAAGTTGAACAGAGGCTATGAATGTTGAAATCATACTTGATTTGGCGTTTAATTTCGAAAATCTCAACTCAAATATCGATGTCAATTTGCGATGACTTAGGTTTCACAGTCGATAAGTTGAAGTCGATGGTGGATGATTGAAAACGAAATTGAGTTTGTTGTTGATGGTCGAATTGTCAAAGAATGGTGGATGTGATTTTGGAACGAACTGAGACTTGCAATCGATGGTTGATGATTGAATGAACAATTTTTTTTGGAAGAACTGTGATATCGATGATCTAGATTGCAATGAAGTGTCGATGATATGGTTGGTTGTGTGAGTTCGCAAGTTCGATTGTTGTAATGCGAATAATAAAAATTTTGTGATTGATTTGTGCGAGTTCGCATTTGGGTTTCAAACATGTGTTCGCATTTGAGGTCAAGAACGGTTCGCATATGAGATCAAAATAGTTAAGTTCGCATCAATGGATTGTATATGCGAAAGTTCGCAACTGGAATGAGAAGTGTCATTCTCATTCGCATTTAGTTAATTGGGTTAAAGATGCGAAGGTGATTAAGGTTGAAATTCAGTTCGCATTTGGTTAATTAGGTTAAAGATGCGAAGCATTTGTAAGGAACGTGCGAAGAATCTGGAACATGCAAAGTATTTCAATGTATAATGTAAATTGGCGAAGAAAGCAACTAGTTTCGAATTTGGCCCCTTATATTTTCACGAACTTACATAATTGGTCCAACTTCGCAAATGGTGTTATAAAATGACAAAAATGCAGAATTTCCATTTCGCATCCCTACAGTCTTCGCAAGATGATAAGTTTTACCCAGTTTCGCATTTGGGGTAAAAATTTTGAGAAATGGGAGTATTTTCAAATCTGGTCCCTGCAGTTTGTGCGAATTTACACATTCTACCCAGTTTCGCAAATGGGGGTGTGTTTCGCATATTTGACTATTTTTGGCGCAACGGGTCAATGCAGAATTTTGAAATTGACAATTTCTACCCATTTTTGAAATTTTTTGTCAAAGGCAATCCGTGAACAACAATAAAAATTGATTATTTTTTGAATTTTCCGGATTGAAGCACAAAGTTTATGCCACATGTTAAGGGGGACTTTTTGACATGAAAAATTCCGAATAGAGCACGTTCTTTTTCCTTAGAATTTTATAATCAAATTTCGATTATAAAAAGGAGGAGAAGTTTTTTATGGAAATTCGAACTTGAATTTTTCATATTACGCGGATTTGAAGACCGAAGTGATCTTGAAGTTTTGAAGCCTACGAAATGATGCAATTGGAAGTTCGGAAGTGATGTATTCGAAATGGGATTGGAATTATTGAAGATTTTTGGGGTGTGTTTTTATGCGCAACTTTTGGGTGATTATTTGGAGTTTGGAATACTCTTGATCATTCGTTGCTGCTCGGTTTGTATGGTCTCACATCCTAGAGCCCAAATTGAATGATCATGGAAGAATTAAAGATTGAAGTTCGTTTCGACATGTGTCACCTTTGAGGCTCGAACCGTGTAGTGCTTGATTTTGGAAGATTTGAAGTGGGTCATTCATTCCTAACTTTGAGGGGGAGAATGTTGGGGTGCAAAGTTATTCATTCATGACTTTGTAAATGTATGACTTTTGTAAAACCCACTTGCATGTGGTGCTTTAGCCTTTAGACCCATTTGTTTGTTAGAGTGAGAGAGAGACATGTAAACACCTCTATAAATAGTGGGTTCATACCACTTGTAGAGGTGTGCTTGAGAGATGTAGAAGTGACTTTGTAAGTGTGTGTTAATTATGTAGATGTAGATCTATGTCCTTTTTGTGTAACACCATATACATTCAATATATCACTTAAACACCCAAATCACTATGTTTAATGGTGCAAGCTTTAATTCCGCATGCCAAACCATGTTCTTTGTCACTACAGTGGCATACCGATGCTCGAATGATGGCTGTTGTTATAGGAAAACTCAGCCAAGGGTAAGTACGTGTCCTAACTCCCTCCGAATTCCAATACACATGCCCGAAGCATGTCCTCAAGCGTCTGAATCATCCACTCGCTCTGTCCGTCAGTCTGTGGGTGGTATGCGGTACTAAAATGCAGCCCCGTACCCAATTCCTCATGAAATTTCTTCCAGAATCTGGAAGTGAAACGCACATCTCGATCTGAAACAATCGAGACCGGTACTCCATTCCACGATACCACCTCCCTCACATACAACTCTGCCAGCCTCTCAGCAGAAGAGCTCTCACTAATAGCAAGAAAGTGGGTGCTCTTTGTCAACCTGTCCACAATCACCCAAATTGCACCCCTCGCAGTCCTCGGCAATTTGGTGATGAAATCCACGGCAATTTGTTCCCATTTCCACTCGGGAATCTCTAACGGCTGCAGCTTACCATGTGGACGCTGGTGCTCGACCTTAACCCTACGACAGGTCAAGCATCTCTCTACAAACCATGCAACAACCCTCTTCATACAAGGCCACCAATACTCTCTCTTCAGGTCCAAATACATCTTAGTGGCCCCGGGATGGATCGAAAACTTCGATCTATGCACCTCCTCCATCAAGATGGTGCGCGTTCCGCCCACAAATGGCACCCAAATCCGTCCCTGAAAGGTCATAAGCCCTCGACTATCGGTGACGAACTCCGATACCTGCCCGATAACTCGCTCTCTCTTACGGTTTCCTGGTCTCACGGCCTCAGCCTGGGCCCCACGAATGGTGTCCAACACCGGAGTCATCACTTTCAATCTCATGCAAACATCTCGCATCGGGGCGCCCTCCGCCCTACGGCTCAGGGCATCGGCTACAACATTAGCCTTGCCCGGGTGGTGCAGGATCTCGCAGTCGTAATCCTTTACCACATCCAACCATCTCCTCTTATGCATATTCAGGTTGGGCTGATCCATCAGGTACTTCAAGTTCTTGTGGTCCGTGTATATGGTACACCGAACCCCATATAGATAGTGACGCCAGATCTTGAGGGTGAACACCACTGCCCCCAACTCCAGATCGTGGGTGGGATACCTCGACTCATGAGGTTTTAGCTGCCTCGATTTATACACTATCACATGCCCCCTCTGCATAAGCACCGCTCCCAACCTGATATCGACCCGTCACAATACACTACGAAGTCCTCCATCCCCTCCGGGAGAGCTAACACCGGGGCTTCGCATAGTCTCAGGCGAAGTGTCTCGAAGCAGGCCTGCTGCTCCGGGCCCCATGAAAAAGCAACACCCTTCCGGGTCAACTTGGTGAGTCGCACGACGATCTTGGAGAAATCCCTGATAAATCTCCAATAATAACCAGCCAACCCTAGGAAACTCCTGATCTCGGTAGGTGACCTCGGCACCTCCCAACTCATCACTGCCTCAATCTTTCCTGGATCGACCAATAGCCCTTTCTGGTTAATGAGGTTCCCTAGGAACTGGACCTCTCGTAACCAGAAATCACACTTGGAGAATTTGGCATAAAGCCTCTCTGATCTCAAAACTCTGAGGATCTCTCTCAAATGTTCCTCATGCTGCTCTCTGGATCTCGAATACAACAATATGTTGTTGATGAACACGATCACCGAGTGATCCAACATCGTCCTGCACAATCTGTTCATGAGATCCATGAACACCACTGGTGCATTGGTGAGCCTGAAAAGCATCACACGAACTCGTAATGCCCGT
This sequence comes from Lactuca serriola, assembly GCF_051521515.1. NCBI lineage: Eukaryota > Viridiplantae > Streptophyta > Magnoliopsida > Asterales > Asteraceae > Lactuca > Lactuca serriola. Next base: position 211,346,836 of record NC_136412.1, read on the forward strand.
AACGAGTCCTGAACGTTGTCTTCTGGATGTCCTCATCTCACACCCTCACCTGATGATATCCATACCTTAAATCGATCTTGGAGAACCAAGATGCTCCCTGTAACTGATCGAACAAATCGTCGATCCTCGGCAACGGGTAATGGTTCTTGATCGTCAGCTTGTTCAACTCCCGGTAATTAATACACATCCGGTGTGAACCAACCTTTTTCTTCACAAAAAGGATAGGTGCTCCCCACGACGAGCTGCTCGGCCGAATAAACCCCTTCCCCAGCAGCTCCTGAAGCTGCGAGGATAACTCCTGCATCTCTGGAGGCGCAAGGCGATAGGGCGCGTTGGCGATAGGCACAGCCCCCGGAACCAAATCGATACGGAACTCCACCTGCCTCACAGGAGGCACGCCCGAAAACTCCTCCGGAAATTCATCCGGGATCTCACGCACTATCGGAACCTCATCAACTGACCTCGGTCTCTCTGAATTAACCCTCGTATCCATCACATACGCTACAAATCCCCTACAGCCTTACTGTAGACTTTGTCTCGCTCTAGCGGCCGAACAACATGCCGACCCAAAACATGTACCCTCGTCGTACACCGTAAGAGCTCCCCTACTAGGGTCTCGTATGGTCACCAGCTGACGCTCGCAGCCAATAACCGCTCCAAATCTGCTCAACCAGTCCATGCCCACGATGACACAGACATCTCCTATCGCGATAGTGTGACAACCCGAAATTTCCATTTGTACGAACAATATCTATTCAATAGAAGTCAGTCTAATTTCAGTGATTTTCAGACTTTTCCGAACAAGTTAGTGTACATTAGGGTTTACACTTTAGGAGATATCAGGAGAGTGGATGCTCCTGAGATTATGAAATTTGGACATTTCAAGTTTCGTAATGTTACAGCCTAAGTTCAGGAATAAAAATATTTTCTATCAAAATATTTCAGGACTATAAATAATTTTCTGAATTTATTTAATTCATTATTCACAATTCCAACTAGAGAAAAGCCATTTTCTCTCTGACAGATCTTCGGGTTTTTATCCCAGATTGTGAGTAACTCTTTCTAGTAGTGTTAGATTACATACTAGATGCATATAACATGATTTAGTGGGCTAAATCATGAGATCTAGGAGTTTACTCCCCAAGGTGTTCTTGGGCGGTAAACTCCCGAAACAAAGCCAAGACGGACATTGATGCTAGAATAAGGCCTTAGGACATTAGGTAAACACATTTGAGACATGAAATCACACACAAAACCACCCAAGATTGGGAGTTTACGGCCCAGAACTCTCTTAGGCCGTAAACTCCATTTCAAAGGGCTAAATGGTGGTTTTTGGACTTAAGGACTTTAAGGCTTGCATCTAGATTAATTCCCCAATTAGCTTAAGGTCTTAAACACTTCAAATGACACAAAAGAAAGTGAGTTTACGGCCCAGAACTCTCCTAGGCCGTAAACTCCATGAAAATGATCACAAAGGGTGTTTTCATGACACCTAAGGCCCTAGCCCTTTACAAGGAATTGTACCCACTAAATGGAAGGACCAAACCACACCAAAAATCACTTAAACAAGTGAGTTTACGGCCAAGACATGGCTCTTGGGACGTAAACTCCTATAAAGGGCACAAAGTGGTGCCTAATGCCTTCATATGTTAGGATTAAAAGTCTAGAACACATCCCACTAGTACAAGAGACTTGAAAGCAACCAAGGAATCACCCCAAGGGAGTTTACGGCCGTAAACTCCAAGGGGAAAAGTCCTTTAGGCCGTAAACTCCTATTTGGAGTACTTCTAGGCCTTAAACCCTTCCAAGAACATAGCCACTAGGTTGGAATAATTCTAGAAAGCATATTGGACTTCAAAACACACCAAACACACATGTTTGGGAGTTTACGGCCGTAAACTCGGGAGTTTACAACCGTAAACTCCATGTGTGATGGATTATGGAGAGTAAACACTCATATGGGGTCCTTTGGAAACCCTAAACTCAAGTACCCTGTCCCACAATAGCTTAGATGAAGTCCTTACGACTTAAAACACTTACATAAAGTGTTATCTATGTCTAAGATGTCTTAAACATTATCAATTAGTCTTTTGTGTCTAATTGAGTGCATATATGTGTGATTATATGTTCATTAGGATCGTAGTGTGTGCACAAGTCCTCGCTTGACACCTAGCAATCCGATACCGTTCAGTTCATTCCAATCACCAACTACAGGTGAGTTCATACCCCGTAATCAATGTTTTAAAGGATTTTAAATGCTTTAATGGGGGGGGGGGGAATACAAGTAGAAACAAACATGTTATTAAATCAGTTTCCTGTATTTTATAACTATGTTTTCACTCAGTAGATTTCACATATTTCAAAAGAAGTCACGTAAAATGGTTTTCTATCTTAAAATACTTAGACAACAGAAGTATTAGTTTTGAATTGTATAATGACATCAAGTCACTTTATATTATTGTTCAAAGCTCCTAGATACCTTGCATAAACATACTTGAACAACAACATACTTTCCAGTTAGCTATCATAGGGATAGTCAGAAGATATCAAACAAGAGTCAGTTCATTCATGAGTCTATACTAGCACATTGCCTGATACATGAGTACTTATAGATGTTTACCTGATACATGAGTACCTTTACATATACTTACATGATACATGAACACGATTACATGAACGCATTTCATGAGTACCTTTCCATAGATACACTTATCTGTATACATTAACAGGATTACTTGTATCTCGCATTACTAGGATGATTTATCAGTACCTTCTGTGTAAATCTTCCTACATATTCCACAGTACCTCGGAATATTTAAGACAGGACCCTATCCCATAGTACCTCGGGATACCTAGATGGGCCTATATCCCACAGTACCTCGGGATATACGTACGGGACTAACCATTCCGGAACCCATCTGTTAGCAACAGTGGGTAATGAACATCTACGGATGCCTACGATTAATACTTATACTAGGAGTACCTTTACAGGGACTAACCATTCCTTCCACCTGCTGCTGCTACAGAGGAAGAATTGGACTATCTTCGGATGTCCATTAGGTTATATGTAATATGTTAGCCCCAGTACCTCAGGTCAACATTTACATTCGTTTTGTTAGCACCAGTACCTCAGGCTAACACTTACCTGCTTATATTTTTCCTGTTAACTTTATTTTGTGATATCTTTCACACAAACGATGAGTTAGACTAAGCACTTTTAGTACTAGTCTACACAAAGGAAAAACACTTCATTCATACAAAACATTCGGGTCTTGGTAGAAGACTGCACTTCATTCATACAAAACATTCGGGTCTTGGTAGAAGACTGCACTTCATACATATAGAACATTCGGGTCTTGGTAGAAGACTGCAATTCATACATACAAAACATTGGGTCTTGGTAGAAGACTACACTTCATACTTATAGAAAATAAGGGTTTTTCTAGGGATTTCATACTTACCTCAACATTTTCACTTAAAGGTTTTTCATGGCATTCATAGCAGGTTTTCACAAACAAAGCAATGACACTTATATACTTATGAACTCACCAGCTTTAAAGCTGATACTCTCTTTCAAAATAACTTGTATTCTCAGGTCGCCACTAGACAGGTACGAAGGAATAGGTTTGAGAAGACGGAGCAGTCAAGTCTCGTCTTTTATTTTGATTGTATATTTTTGGTGTCTTATTACAATGAAAGAACACACATGTATAAAACTTTACTTATAATGCAATGGATGATGTTGTTACTTGTTTATTATATTACACTGTTGTGATACTATACATGACGTCCTACACCCCTGAACGTTTCCGCCGTTCGTGGTTTTGAGGTGTGACAGATAGGAACTAAGTCAATCGGAAACTCCACTCTGAAAATCTCGAGTACACACGCTCGGATCACCTCGGTGGCATACACCGCCCTCTTGTCAGCTATGGAAACTCTCAGAGGTCGACTCAATGCCTCTCGGCTAATACTGATATGCTGACTAAAAGCCAAAGATACAAAAGACCGACTCGCACCCGAGTCAAATAACACTAAGGCAGGTACAGAACTCACAAGAAAAGTACCTACGCATAACATAATATAAACACAATATCTCATCATCAAATAAATACATGAAAGAATACATACCAGCAACGACATCGGGCGCTGCACGGACCTCCTTCGCGGTCAACTGGAAGGCTCTCCCTCGTGCCTTCGGTGCCTCGGCCTTCACTGGACGGCTCTCAGTGGCTCTGATAGCAGCAGGAGCAGATCCTTGAGATGCTCCCTGGGCTGTCCCTTGCAACTATTGACACTCTGCCTTGCGGTGTCCGGTCTGGTTGCAGTGAAAACATACTGCAAACCCCTTGGGGCAATCCTTGTCTATATGTCCCTCCTTGCCACATTTATAGCAAGACCCCGCTTCGCACACCCCATCGTAGCTCTTACCGCACTTGCCACAAGTGCGGCCCTTCTGACTCCCAGATCTCAAATCAACGGGCTTGGCCTACTTGGCTGTCGGCTAAGACTGCGCTGGTCGCCGATCCCTCCCCTGAAACTCAGCCTCCTCCCTAGCCTGGGTCTCCATCTTTATCTCCCTATTCCGGGCATTTGCCTAAATCTTAGCAAATGTCCAGTACATCGATTTCGCCACGAACTCCCGTATATCCCTCCGTAAAATGCTCAGATATCGGCTCATTCGTGCCTGCTCGAAGGACACGTGCTTTGGGCAGAACATCGCCTGCTCATGGAACATCCTCGTAATCACTGTGACAGACTCAGTACCCTGCTTGAGGGTCAGAAACTCCTAGGCCAAACGATTTTTCTCCACCTGGGGAACGTACTAATCTCGGAACATAGCAGTGAACCTCTCCCAAGTCACTGCAGCAAGATCAGCAGGCAAATAATGCGTTGTCACAAACTTCCACCAGTCCTTCGCTCCCAAGCGAAGCTGGTTCAATGCGAACAGAACTCTCAAATGCTCTGGAGATGAGCAAGTAAAGAAACACCCCTCAATGTCTGAAATCCACCTCATCGCTGCAATCGGGTCCTGGGTCCAATCAAACTCCGATGATTTTGTGTTGCTGAACTCTCGGAACAGCAACACATCACCACCCTACGGCCTAGTCGCAACTATAGCTGCAGTGGCCGCAGCAACCGCAGCCTTAGAAAGAGCAACGTATCTCTCGTCAAATGTCTTTATCAGTGTGATCTTGATAGACCCGAACATCTCTAGTATCTCAGCCCTGATGGCCGCAGCCACCTCCTCATGGATGATCCTACGGATCTCCTCATCACTCGTATCGCTGATCTCTGGTGTGTGGCGTGTCCCTACCATGATCTCTCTCTGAAATACAACATAAGGAATATTAGGGACTCACTCGAGCATACTCACACTCGATAACTCCACCCTACTTGTTCCTTAGTACTCTGAGGATTCTTACTTGGACTGCACACTGATCTGGTGTCTTTAGTAGTACAGGCCCAATACTACCGTCCACACCGCATCAGCATTCATCCCAAGTCCTCCTCCCAGAGCCCCATATCCCAAGTACTCTACTCTTTCTAATCTTATGCTGCTCACTAGCAGACCTCTCATAAGCTTCTCGCTGCTATCTAAACATTCTTAAGCATTTCTAACGGCAAAACTCCTAGACTAAGGCATCACATATCAGGCCACTCTAGTCCTAATAAGAATACCTAGTCTACTCTAGCATGCATAACATAACTCATCATATAGCGTAGCATAACATATCTTATAACACTTATTGCGAGGGTATTTTGGGAAATCACCGTTCGGGCGCTGGCTGATCGTACACACGACTCTGCTCTGTTTGTCTCAAAACTCTTTTTTCCTCTTTAAAAATTTGTTTTATTATCAAATTTTCCTCAAATCCTCAGTTTGAGTTCAGATACGCCCGAAGATGCATCTGAATCCCTCAAACCAAGGCTCTGATACCAACTTGTAACACCGTAAAAATTAAGACAATTTTTCGCTTTTTAAAACCAATTAAATTCATTCACAATCACTTTCAAGAAAACATTGTATCAACATTATCTCATTACAAATCCCAAAATCAAATCATAATAAACTCCACAGGTGTGTGTGTACAGATCATGCCGGCGCCTTCCCGCGATCATCGCTGGTACCTGAGACACATAACACATAACACTGTAAGCATAAATGCTTAGTGAGTTCCCCAAAATACCACTCTAACACATATTAGCCACTCAAGGCTATAACTTGCTGACCCTCTGGTCAGTGTGTCTCAGTGGGACCCTCCAGTCCCAACTCTTTGTGGGCCCTCTGGCCCTAACACTGTGGACCCAAAGGCCTTAACTCTATGGATCCACAGGTCCTAACTCTGAGAACTCTGAATCATGCATATCACATATCACAATAAATCTCAACACATAAATAGCATACAAATACACTGGCACATAACTCTAAAATACACTGTCGCATAACTCTATTACCACTCTAGGTAAAGTATAGTGAGAAGACTCACCTCAGATGTCTCAGTCGGTAGAAATATGGTCTAGCCTCCGCCTAATCACATAAAGTAAATACTCTCATAAATATAACTCTCGAGACTAGACTCAACCCTCTCTTGGCACCCTCAGAAGGGTAAGAGACCATTTTACCCCACTCTGAACTCAAAGGCTCCATTTTTGACCAAACCTTAAAAGTCAACAAAAGTCAACGGTCAAACTTTGACCCGACTCGTCGAGTGCACTTGGGCGACTTGACGAATCTACACGTGTCCATTATTCCTCTAGCCCCGCATGACACGTCGAGTCTTTCCCCTGCTCGACGGGTCCCACCTGGCATGAGTCACGGGGCCACCCCGACTCAACTCGTCGAGTCCCATTATGAACTCGGCAAGTTCCGCCTTGAACTCCAGTCCACTAATTCCTTCTGACTCACTGAGTCATTCTCCCAACTCGGCAAGCACTCGCTAAGTGAACTATGGGGAACCCCAACCCTACTCGTCGAGTCTGCTCTTGGTACTCGGCGATTTCATGCCATGCTCTAGCTCAAATGAGCTTCTGAGGTCAGATCCGTTCCTCTAACTCATAGATCTGGCCTCCTTAAGCAATATAAACACATAAAGATTGGATCTTGATGCCCATGCAACGACTCAATGGCTCTAGTTGGAGAAATGGCCTCAATATGCCACCCTAAGCTCATAATTCTCCATGACACCCATAAAGATCAAGAAGTTAAGGTCTCTGGACCTCTTTGGATCCAGATTCGAAGCCTCAACACAAGAAGGGACCAATTGCTTCACAAATATTACTCAAATAGGGGCTAGAAACCCTAACTCTCAAAACTTACACCAAAACTGAAAGGGGATCGAATATATACCTCAAGATGAAGTCCCTAAGCTCTGAAATCCACAGATTAGCATCCTCTTCAGTTTCCTCTTGCCTTGGTCACCTTCTTCTTGCAAAATCACCCACATAAGGATCAAAAATGGCTTCCTTTCTCTCTCAAAATGCTCACACACTCTGGGGTCTCTCTCAATCAACTGGTAGCCGCAAATGAAGGCCATAAGGGCCTTTAAATAGGTCTTAAACCCCGGAAATTAGGGTTTCATTAAACAGCATGGAGTCGCTGAGTCCACTAGTCGACTCTCCGAGTCCGATCTTTTAACCGGATAAGAATTCGCGACCCTACTCGGCGAGTCTAAGCACCAACACGCCGAGTCCCTCCACAAACTCCAAAATATATGAATAAATAATATACCTGGGAATCCGATGTTACTCAATACCTCCACAACACCCGAAATATTGTTGTTGTTGTTGCAAAGGCTGCAGAAGATGAGGAGCAAGCTCTTTTCTTAATGCAAGATGCTATTTTGGCTACTGAAATTAAGCACAAGGTATAACCAACATTCAAGATTCTTATTTCAGATCAGATCACAAATTCACAATATATTTTTGTGTCTTTGTTATACATACAGATTAGGAAGGTAGATCCAACTTTGGACATGGATGTTGATGAAGGAGACAGTTACACACATATTCCAGTAAGAAACATAGTTGCATTTTGTTATTATTATGTAATGAGTTATGATTTTTTTTTTACTAATATATGTATGTAAATTGATAGGGCCATGGGCTAGCTACTGAAAGTGGGAAGATGAACGATCCACAAGCAAAATACCACAAAGCATATTATTTCTTTTCTTATTTCTAAAATCAACGTAATATTATTTTTAATCTATTTTAGATTGAAATTGGTTGATTTTCTAAATAAAAGACGGACTTGTTATTCTAAACTATAGCTGTTTGTTTTGGTTGTAATAGTTAAGATAAAGGTATTTTGATTATTTTAAATGTTTTAGATGAAAGTATTAAGACTTTCTCTTAAATGTTGGATAAATTATTTTGTTTTTTCTCTTGTGTAAGGTTGTTGATAAAATGGTGTATTATTGTCGCACACACTAATTACGAAATTTAACTATTAGGGTGCAAAATTCTCCTTGGATGTGGCTAACCCTTTTGTATGTATAAATAGGTTGAGTCTTTCCTATAATTAGGAAGTGAGTGACTCCCATTATGTAATGTTCATTTGGAGATATTAGTTTCAAGGAGAGAATTATTGTAAACTCATTTGTACTCTTTCTAACAAAACTAATGAGAGCTTGAAACAAGATTTATTTAGTCCATGTTGTGACAATCGTCAATTTCTGGTCAAGTCAAAGTCAAATAAAGTCAACAAGTCAAACTGGTCAACTCAATTAACCCTTGTATATTAGGGTTTACCTTATGTTTACTATTGTACAACGCACCATCTTAATACAAAACATCGCTTAGAAGTTTCACGTGTTCAGAAAATCTAAACCCAAATTAGGGTAAGTGATGGAACTACTCGATAAGACACTGATATATACCCTTCGGGGGTGTATAACACTCATAACAAGTCATAACGAGGTTTACAAACCTTGCATTTCGAAGTTAAAACACTCACAAAAGTCGCAAATAAAGCCTCTCTAAATCCCTCTCGCTCTATCTCTCTCTATGTAAAATCTCTCCCAAATCTCTCTAAGTATGTGAAATCTCTCACAAATCTCTCTAAGTGTGTGAAATCTCTCCCAAATCTCTCTAAGTGTGTGAAATCTCTCCCAAATCTCTCTAATTATGAGAAATCTCTCCAAGTATGTGAAATCTCTCTAAGTATGTGAAATCTCTCCCAAATCTCTCTAAGTATGTGAAATCTCTCCAAGTATGTGAAATCTATCCCAAATCTCTCTCAACTTTTTATAATCATTTGGGACATCCCGACCCTTGATTTAGTCAAAAACCGCTCGAAAGCAGAAGGCTATGCGAAAAACGGCCTCTTAGAGCTGAACCTTCTTAGAGTCGAACCCTCTTAGAGCCGAACCCTCTTGGAGTCGAACCCTCTTAGAGTCGAACTCCTTAGGACTGAACCTGTCAGAACCGAGCTTGTCAGAACCGAGCCTCAGAGGACTGAACTTCGCAACCTCGGTTCCTCCTCCCTTACCTTCGGTCCACCTTCGGACCATACTCCTTAGGAGCCAAACCTCGCAGGTTCACCCCTAAATGTCCGGTTTTCGACTACTTTCGCCTGTTAAGCCTATTTTTGACGTTTTTGAAGAGGATTTTCCACCAAATACATATTTTTATCATTTTAAACTCTTTAAACTCATATTTTAATCAATTTTGAGGGAAATTCTTAGTCTAAAAATAAAATCTAGTTGGTAAGATATATGGGTGGAGTGTCGATTTTACCTTTAACTTATGACACAAACAACCTCCCACACCCACTCCATGGCCATACCCAGTCACTATTCAGTCAATCATTTGTCCTTTCACCCTCTTTCTCCAGCACATGAGGGTGATCAAGGCTGAAAATCCTTACTTCACCTCCCACATTCTACACACTTTCATCAAGGATCAAACTAATTTCTCTCTCTCCCTCTCTCTCACTTTCCCTCTCTAAAAACTCGAATTTGAAGGCTATTCTTGAGCTTTCCTCTCCTGGTTTGGTAATTAAATTCATCATTCGATTGATTATCTTGCATCACTTCACTCAATTCATGGATTCCTTACTCAAACATCATCATAATTGTTGCTGGATCTTCGAATCTTCAAGCATCTCCCAAGTGTTCTTGACTTGGAAACTCCTTCTATTCATCATCCATCTTCTGGAATCACTCAAGGTGATTTCATACCCCTATATTTTCACATTTTTATTAAGTTTTAAGGGGGGGGGGGGGGGGGGGCAATACAAGTTAAAACACCAAGAACACAACTAAACTCATCCAACAACTTTCATCAGAAAAGTTTAACTCCATTCACGGACTGTTTTGGTCAACTTAAACATCTTAGTTTTCAAAAATGTTTTGAGTGCAAATAATACAGGTTCATACCTTTAAAATGAATACTTGCACATCCACATACGATTTTTCTACAATTTATGATGATTTTTACAAAACTGTCTATCATTTCAAGAACAAATCCGGACTAGTCTGTGAATATCGACATTTTCACACAAGTTAGAAGTCACCAAAAATCATAATAAAATTTATCAATAAACTAGATACATTTTATAGACTCTCAGAATTTACGGATTCTGATTTCAACTCTTCATCATTTTTCTATAATTTTTCTAAGAACAGGAACAAGAAAGCTAAAACTAGAAAAATAGTTAACCAATTTATTTACACCTTGTAACTTGCTGAGCAAGGTGTGTACTTTTATGTAAATACATGTTGTTATATTACATGTTATTTCACCTTTAGTAAGGTATATATCAGTAAACAAAAGGGTTTTTACATTTACAAATATAATAGTTAACTATAATAAACAAAGTTATAACCATGACATTTAAACGTTTTGATAAACTATAATAGGTATAATTTGTGTTTCCATTAACACAACAAACACATTTTGGAAGGTTATATTCCCACAGAAAAAGGTCTTACACTCACGCACACTACACGTAAACTTGTTAACGTAAATTGTGAGACATTCTTCTCAGTACTCCTAGAGTACAGGTTAAAATTCCTGGTAGTTATAACCAGAGTCTCTTGTAGGGAGAACGTGATAGTTGTGTATAGATCTATATTGGGTCTGACAAACCCACTCTTGAGTTGCATGCAAAAGCTAGACTGGCAGGTCTGAGGTGACAAGTGTCATTATCTTTTTCGACGCCTGAGAAACATCGTGGCAGGTTCATTAGTCATAGTATGGTTATAGTGACTCACATAGGGAGTTAACAACACATAACGTTTACGGGGATTTTCTCAAATCAAAAATGGTTTTTATGTCGATTTAAAATCACCTTTTATATCAATAAGTATGGATATTACTAGTACAGTTCGGTCTTGGTATTTAAGACTACAAATCATTCTTGTAAGGAAAATATTGGATTTTTCTTGGTAACTGTCACACCCCAAAACCAGGAACGGCGGAAACATTCTGGGGCGGAAGACGTGATGTACAGTATCAGAACAATGAATAGTAGTAAACAAGCAACAACATCATCCATTGCATTAATAATATAATTTTAATATAAGTGTTCTGACATGTTTAATAGACACTAAAGTATAAATCAAAATGAAAGATGAGTCTTGAACGAGCTTCATCTTCTCTAAACCTTGCATCGGTACCTGTCTACTGTTGACCTGAGGATACAAGTTATTTTGAAAGAGAGTATCAGCTTTAAAGCTGGTGAGATCATAAGTATTTTAGTGTCTTAATTTGTAAGAAAGTATTTGTAAGTATGTGAAGTATAAGTATGTAAAAGATTTGAACCTCCTAGAAAACCCTATGTTTCCTACTACAAGTAGCCTTCTACCAAGTCATCTAGTATCTGTGTGTGTCTCTTTGTAAGAGTGTGTATTTTCCCAAATCCGACTATCATTAACCAAAAATATAGCTTTTACATTACCGTGCATTGTGTGAATATTCACGAAGTGAATGGAATGGGAAAAATATTATAGTATTGTAGTATTGTATTATGTAACTACTACTGTACTAACTACCTTAAACCAATTGTAATTTAAAGTACCATGTGATCGGCCTGTATCCTGCTACCGACTCTAGTAAAACGACGATGTAAGATGCCGTAAGAAATGACATTTGGCACCCGTAGACTTGCAAGTCCCACTATAGCGAGCAGCAAGGTGTAGGATAGTCAATCCAGTATAGATCTATATGCAAACTCATACGCTCCCCAATTTAGGAGATTCTGGATACCAAAACGGCCATGGCAGGTAGTGTCATGCCCCGTTTAGTGGCTCACATAACTGCATGAATGTATATGTAATGAATGTGCTAGTTGTATTGTATGTTCTCCCTCTGTCTAGCATGTATGTATTGTAATGTTCTGCTTGTACTAGCTGTATTGTGTTCTCTCTCTCTCTAGCAAGTATTGAAATGTATTGTGTGTACTAGCTGTATTGTGCATTCTCTCTATCTAGCAAGTATTGAAATGTACTGTGTGTACTAGTTGTATTGTGTTCTCTCTCTTTCTAGCAAGTATTAAAATGTACTGTGTGTACTAGTTGTATTGTGCATTCTCTCTATCTAGCAAGTATTGAAATGTACTAACTCATTGTATGATTCTTTGTTCTAGTAATAGCATTAGTAACTTCCTAAACTATGCCTATTGTACTTTACTAGCAATATGACTTGTACTTATGAACCTGAACGTATACCCTTGCTACCCAAGGGTATTGAATTTACTGATAGAACTTTTATGTCTATATATGTATACATAATATATAACTAATAGTTAGACGACCTTCGGACGGATAACCGATACCCTAAAGCCACATCCCAACGAGGAAAAAGAGATAAAGCGAGCTTGCCTTCCTAAGTCCTTTAAACATTACTTATATAACTATACATATATAGGCATGCAATTTACAATATAAAAGCATAAAAGAAGTTTTGTAAAACCATTGAAAAGTTTAGTAACTAAGAAAGGATGACTTGATGTTAGTTTGTAAAACAATTTGAAAGCAGTTTGGTAAGAATAGTTTAAAAAAGAGTATTAAATGGGTAAAAATGTTTTGGAAAGCCATTTGAAGTAATATGTTTGGTAAAACAACTAAAAGAGTAGTAAATCTATTTGTATGTTGCTTATTAATCACATGTGATTGATATAATAACTAGCATGATTCAACTTTTATCCCCCCATAAAAGCATATAAAAACATTTAAAATATTGATTAAGGGGTATGAACTCACCTACAGTGAGCGGATCGGATGGAAGTGTCGGACAAGTGCTTGGTGTCAAGTGAAGACTTAGACACACACAATGATCCTAATAACATATGAAGACATATGTATATATATAATTAGTGATTATAACACTAATTAAACATGTATAAAAATCCTAATGTGAGGAAAACACTTTGGTCAAAGTGTTAGGAGGCCATTGGGTTGCAACAAAGGAGTGCAAGGCCTTATACGGGAGTTTATGGTCAATGGACCATGTTTGTTGGAGTTTACGGTCTAGGGGAGTTTACTCCTGGCCATAAACTCACAGTTAGGTCACCAAATGGGGCTTAAAACTATAAAGACTTAAGTGGTTAAGTGCTCCAAAGCTTAAACAAGAGGCTAAGTGAGTTTAAGGTCCAAAAATGACCCTAACTTGTGTTTACGGCCTGGGGACCACTTCCCCATGAGTTTACGGCCATAAACTCATGGTAAGAAGTACCAAATCGAAGTTTGAAGTCCCTAACTCAATGGTGTAAGGTTCCATGCTAATATCCAAGGCTTACTAAGGTGTTAAGGGCATCAAAACACTCCTTGGGGATGTTTACGGTTTTGGGAGATTCCCAAACCGTAAACTCATAAACATGGAGGTTTTTGGTGTTTTTCAGGTGCTACACTCATCAAGGAAAGGTTCTATGCTAAGTCCTAAGCATAAGGAAGGAGCTAGGGCACACTTTGGCACCCTTTTTAGGGTTTACGGCCTAAGAAGATCTTGGGCCGTAAACACCTTGTTCTTGTGATTCATGAGTGATTTCCTTAATATGGACATGTAATAAGCTTTAATACACTCTAGGGTAGAAGTACTTACAATTTGGGACGAAATCTTGAAGGTCCTTGGGAGAGAAATCGGGTTTTCTCTAGATGAAATGGAAGAAATGAAGTAAAAATGGCTAAGTGCCATAGATATACTCCATGGAGTTTACGGTTGAAATGCCATTTGGGTCGTAAACTCCAAACTCTTGGAGTTTTTGGAACTTTAATGATGTACCATAAACCCTAGGACATCCTCTCTCCTGATATCTCATAAAGTACTAATCCTAAAATATTCAAACTTATTCCAAAAGCTTTGAAAATTAGCAGAAACTGTTTCGACTTCTGTTGAAGTGAAGGGTTGTACAAAATAGAAAATTTCGGGTTGTCACATCATCCCTCTGTTAGCGGGAATTTCGTCCTGAAATTAGAATTTAGGTGAGGAGTAGCCATGAAAAATCGAGTATGGAGGTGGGGATACTTCCTAATCGATTGGTTCTCGCGCTCACAAGTGAATTCGGGTCCTCGGTTGGTATCCCAACGAACCTTCACTAATGGGAGGCGGCTTTGCCTTGTTTGCCTGACTCCTTGGTCCATGATTACTACGGTTCTTCCACGAAGGCGAGGCTCTCATCGATCTCGATCTTGTCGAGTGGGATATCGAGAGTCCTGTCGGAAAAGATATGTTTTCAAGTTCGAGACGTGAAGGGTGAAATGTACGCTACAAATTTCGCGGTGTAGGTTGGGTTTATGAGTCACATGGCCGATTCTGGTAAGAATCTCGGAGGTCCTAACTATCTTGGATTTAGCTCTCCACACTTTCCGAAGCGTATCAAGCCCTTCCCAGAGTGAGACTTCCAAAAGGATTTGGTCTCTCACTTGGAATTCCAAGGTTTCTTTTTCTTGCTTCTCTTCCCAATCAAGGGCCACTCCCTGCTGAGTCAAAGTCGTAAGAGGTTCTGTAATTTGCGAGGAGTTCTGAATGAAATCCTGACAATAGGTCAGTGGGATCTAGAATTTGGCGAATTTCGTAAGCGTCTTCGGTGTTGAAAAATTCTCAACGGTTTTGACCTTTGGAAGGGTCCTCAAGAATTCCCACATTACTAATAATGTGTCTTAGGAATTCGACTCTTCGAATCTAAAACTCGTATTTAGAGAACTTCGCGTAACGCTTATCTGATCGTAATGTTTCCATGGTTCGTTTGTAGATGTTCTTCATGATTTCCTTCTTACTACAAGAGTAGATAAGTAAGTCATTTATAAGGACAATGACGAACTGATCCGAGTAAGAATGGCGTACCCTATTCATTAAGTTCATGAATATTATGGGCATATTGGTCCTATCCGAAGGATATCACTACGGACTCGTAGCGTCCGCATCGAGTTCGGAAGATTGCCCTCGGGACATCCTTCACTAACACTCGTAACTGGTGATTTTCGGATCTTAGTTCCATTTCTGAAATGCACTTCGTTCCTTGCGGTTGATCAAGCACTTCATCAATGTGAGGCATAAGGTAATGATTTCCAATGGAAGTCCTGTCGAGCTCTGCACCACGAGGACTTCTCAAGGTGTTACCCATACTAGTAATTCTCTCGCCTAAGCAAGCTTAACTGCAGAGTTCTGATGGGATCCGGTGCATTAGCGTTGGTATGATCGCATCCGCTGAAGTCTGTCTTCTTGAAGAATAAGATTGGAGCTCTCAAAGGTGAGGAGCTTGGTCTTCTCATTCCGTTGTTAAGTTTTCGTTAAGCTGTCCGGACGGTTCTTGTATCTCCTTTGGTGTGAGACTGTAGGGCGATCGGGTTACAGGAGCAATATTGGGTTCTAAGTTTGTTCGCATGACGATGCGAGCACTCGTAATCTTGGGCAGTCTCCGTCCTGAAGTTCATATTAGAAGTCATACATGGTTCGTCAATCACAATCTCGAGTATACGAGCCGTATATAATTAAGATTGAAAAGGTAGTCAAATAAATGATTCTTCTTTAACCTCACATCCCAATGAGGAAAAGAGTTAAAGTTGAATCATCAATTCTAAACCTGTAGAACCTTGATTATATACCACCCTTATGTATACATTCTTCAGTGATAGATCAAATGTATGGGTATTTGGATTGAACTTGACGTACAGTATGAGTGGTACTTCGGGGAGGTTTGCTGAGATATCTTTAGAAAGGATAGAAAACATGAGGTACTCCATGCATGAGTACTTCGGTGATGGCTTCGCTAGAACGACGATTTCGGAGAAAAAGATGTGCGCACGAAACTGGTATTGCGAGGATCGAGTTGACTTAAGTTGTATGATAATGTCGGAATCATATGGGAACTAAAGACATTAGATTTTAACATAAGGCGTTACAGACAAAACCCAATAGTCCAACCTTTAACAGAGTTACAGTACTATAGATTTACTACAAGACTATTGTTGCGAACTAGGTATACTACAAAAGACAAGTATACGCAGCACGAGCATCCCTTTAATGATGGGATCTCGCAAAAGATAAGACTCTAGTTGCACTAGTTTTAAACAACGAAACGCCTTAATTACACTAACGTGGGTTCGGAGTAGTCTCTCCTGCGGCAGTGATCTTTAGTATTTTCCCGTCTGCATTGGAGTTCTTTGTTACTGGATAATCCTTCTTCAAGTGCCCTGTCTCACCGTATTAGTGACATATCGGGCTGGTACTAGCCTTGGTGGTGGAAACGAGGTGTCGAGTTGGATGTATGTGGACACGGGTGTTTTCCTTGTTCATCTACTTTAAAATTTTCCTTTCATAGGGTCCAGATTTACCACCACCATCGCAAGCCTGGCTGACTTCGATGCCAGGGGCTTGAGTGATGGGTCGTGCTGGTGCTCCACAACTACGAGCATGGTGCCCTACTTTTAGGCAATTGCAACATTGCATTTCATGGCAAGCCCTATGATGATGAAAACAACACTTATCACACTTCGGAAGTTTTCCCTCGTATGGTCTGCTCGGTAATGGGATGGCAGGGGTTGCCACTTGTTGCTGTTTCATGGCAAGTCTTTGGGATCGCTTGCGTTCCTTCTGGGCTTGGCGCTTTCGTTTCCTGTTCTTTGTTTTTCGGCTTTGCGAGCCTGCGACTGTTACCATTTGATGACTTCCTTGATTGATACTACTATCGGGGTGGTCAACTCCTTTGTCAGCATAGCTTGCATTGATAGCGCTACGGTTTGCAAGGATAGCTGCCACGGCAGCCGTTACGGCAGTCGTGACTGTGACTTGGAAAGTAGCGGCATCCATAGGAAAGGCAGGGGTTTCATTGTTCGGCTGACTATTTCTGGATGACGACATGATTCTGTAACACGAAAGAAAAGGAGTTCGTGAGCTAATATGGTTGAACTTAGATGTAGCCCGATCATTCATGAAAAGAGTAAGGGTATGTTCTCAAAGGTTTGACCTACATCCCTATGATGCAGTCCTAGTATGGAATAGAAGTATGTTTGTAGAATGGTCTTAAGACGTTTTGTCGTTCAAGCCGAGGTATTATTGGTTGGTGGATAATATGATCCAACCTTTGAAAAAGACTTGGAAATGTTTCCGGAGTTAAATTACTATAGTCCAATGACTTGACTAAAGCAAATTTCAGATAGACTCCAAAGAAGGAAATTGAACAAAGAGTGACACGGTAGTTAGCCGACTGTCAATAACATCGATGTTTAAGATGTAATAAGTTCGGGAAAATTGACCTTGTAGTAGGTCTTACATCACATCCGGAGTAGAAAAGTCTGTGACAACATAAAGACCTAACTAAAAGTACTTACAGTACAAGGTAGTCACATAGAAAAGTGCTACCCAGAATATAGACCGGAACACGGTTCTTTAAAACCAAGAAGGAAGGTAAAGTATCTCCTACTGGCGATGGTCACCCCTATGGTGAACCCTTAGTTTAGCTAGTTGACATTCCATATCAAGCGGGTGTCTTTCATACACCCTCTGGCGTACTCGGAGCTCTAAGACTTCGGCTCGAGTTTCAGCTAGTGCTTGTAGTAGGGTCTCATGGTTTCTCTCGGATCTCTCACTTGTGTGATCAAGGCGATTGGTGCGAATGATATGCATTCTTGCATTGGCATTAACCTCTTCGATACGTTGGAGAGCCGTCCTGCCCTGAATTTCGTTTCAGGCAACTCTACAGATCAGTATTGGTAGAACTCTGTCTGCTGAGCTCCCTTCGTTTTGGTTGTAGAAGCTTCGGTCTCCATTAAACAACATAGGTTGATCTTGATCTTCGCTCCATACTTCCAAGCATTCTACCTAAGGAGGCGTCGGGCCATGAAAAGCCGGACGAGGGTTAGGATTTGGAATGGGAGCTACCGGATGTAGGTTCTCAACCTCGGGTTCGGAGTTATCACCATCCGAAAGGTCTTCAGCATGGTGATCATTCAAAGGGATTGGATGATCATTCTCGGGTTCTTCTCCAAACCATCCAACATTGCCTTCATTCGGAAGGTACGGGTTGCCGTGGGGATGGAGTCTAGCCATGTTATCTACACGAGAATTGGGGTAAGTAGATAATTATTAGACGAACTATCTAGATAATTATTAGATAATCTTCATTAATTACATCACTATTTGTAAAGTGCATACCAGTTATATGTACGCAAAACAGGATAGGCCTTCGAATAAGTGACCTTAACTCCAAATTCACAAGGAATAGAGGGAAAGCAAAAATTTCACAGATTCTAAGTCTATGACATCCTAGTTACATATAACCTTGGTGTATCCACTTAGCAACTATCTATTTAGTAATGAAGATCCTTTTAGTTCTCAAGTAAGTAATTATAGTAACACAAAATACTCCCATAGTATTTTAGACCTATAATCTGCTCTAATGTTCTCATTGTGGTAGTGTTGGTAAGTTTTTAGACTTGTTGACACATCACAACCATTCTTGGGCATGTGCTAATCACTCCTCGGACCAACATAGTTGATCAGGCTATGCCACTCCCAAGACTGACCATACATCCCCGAGCTTACCTGTGATATTCAACAAACGTAATACTTTTGTTCTTGTCATTGTGACACGGAATTTAGTATGAATGCAGGCACGTATACTTAATTAAATATTTTATTATTTAAAGTATAAACTCTTGGTCAGAGTATTTTTAATCCCATTGTATTTATGTCGAGGATCAAAATTAAGATGTGAATAACCATGCACACTCGCTCAAACACCCTCAATCAATTTATAATCTCTCATTGCTATGTCGATTAACCACACACACTCCATCAACAACTATAAACACGAGTTGTTTCATCATTTCATCTTTATAGTCCCACATTAGTGTGTCGGTTAACCACATACGCTCCCCTAACGACTCATAAGGAAATGATGTGAATTTTCATGGATTAACATATAATTTCACATTTTTCTTAAACTAACTGGAGTGCAATTTTTGTAAAGGTTCTATTATTATATATATTATACTTTTAATATGATTATGTCTTATCAAAACCGTTCAACTAATGACCCTTCACCACACAAAGAAGCGGTAGTTGAAAAAGATACTCATTCAATGCTCATTTTATAGGTCGTTTCCTTATACCTCTCTTAGAATTTGGCTTCATGAATAAGGCCTACTATTGAATTGACTGACTTTTAGTTATACATATAATATTAAAGTCTTATACATATGTATAGGGTGTCTTATAAAAATTTTAAAATACAAGGTTTAAATGTTAATTATCTAAATTAATCATATAATCAATTCATCAATTTAAATCCAACATGGATTTTATAATTACCTTTTAATTAATCTTGTAATTAAATGTATTATTAAATCCATAATGATAATTCAATTTAATTAATATAATTAAAAATTATATACTCTATGATTATCTCCTAATATTTAGGGTTTTATATTTAATCATGCAAGACATTCAAAATTTGGATTTCACCTGAATCAAAACTAGATAATCACTAAAAATAACCCTACTAATCAAATTAGGCAGAAAAATCTTGAAATCAAATTTAAATTGACTTCACATCATGACAGAAGGTTTGTCACATCGTAAAACCAACATGTCGAGAAAATTTTGTTCAATTCTTCTCATGCAAAGTCAATATTAGACAACAAAGCTCTGATACCAGTGATGAGTTTTATAGGTTATAGTAGACATGTACATGTGAAATATCACTTAACATTTAAGGGCACATGAAACCTATAAGGATCTATGTCTAACACTTTGAAGGTAACATATAATGAACAACAAAACCTAACATGAACCCTAATGTAATCGAAAATACCAAGTTGGGGTTACATATCTTTAATTTGTTGTAGTAAACAAATCAATTCAATCCCTTGTAGTTGTTGGTCTTGGAAAGCTTAACACCAAAAGAATGATGCCTTAATTAAGAACAATTTCAATTTAGCCCTTGGACCTTAATATAATTCCAGTTAATCCTGAATTAATTTTGGATTAATTCTGATTAATAATTAATTAATTCTTGTTGATTTCATATTAATTTAGTAATCATATAAATTAACAAATCAATTATTTAACTATTGATTTCATATTAGTTTTATTAATTACATAATAGGTTAACAAATCAACTATCTATTTCCAGTTAATATATTAACAAATCATTTATTACAATTTATTAATCATATAATAAACTAATAAATTTATCCTCTTTCCACAAGTATCATTCTAACGAAGTTCTAGTTATGATGACAACCTAAAAAGAACTTTGCTTTTGATTACAAGAATATACCAATTTATTTATGAGCTTAGACACCTTAATCCAACAAGTTCACTATCTAAAATTCTCAGTATTAAATCTACCTTTTTTGTCGTTGAAAACTTAGTTAAGCATCTTGAAGCATCGACGAAGAAGCATCACAAAATATCAGAGCTTCTTCTCCTCCACCGGAGTCATAAGTGTCACCATGAACCCCCGAGAAAACAAATCCATCACTTCACCTTCTCCTACTCATCTGATTCTTCTATTCCTCGTATTAATCTGAAATCGATTTGTTCTCTCTATTTGTGTTTTAGATTCATAACAATCTATGATCACATCATCTCATTCACTTTAGCTATCGAAGCTTTTATGCTTACATTTTCGATTCCATGATCTTCAAACCTTCTCAATATGTCTAAGTGATTGACCTACAAATAATTCTTGTTAGAATTATGATGTTTTTCTCATCGGTTTTGTCCTTAGATTAAGAAAACACTCATTCTTAAGTCAGCCTCACCGTCTCTCGCTCCCTTTCATTTCGGTGCACAATTCGAGGCTTAGAAAGATTCACATATGATATTTCTAATTTTAGTAAGAGTCTAGGGTAAAATTTATCTACATATAATTACTAAAAAGTCGACAAAATGACATCCAATTAAAATAAATTGTGATTTTTGCTAGAAAACCGTATCTTAATAGATGGAAATTACTATAAATGTCATACTAAATTATAAAAATTGCTCTCTAAGAAGTATATAGATCACTATGGTGCCAATAAGATAAACTTTCTATAAACTTCTATTAATCCAAATTAACCTTTTATTTATTTATTTAAATTTAAATATCTTTTTAAAAAATATTTTTTTTTTACCAAAAACAGATGAAAAATTTCAGCTCAAAGTTGAAGATGTTACAATAAATAATTGCACCAAGACCCGTGCCTACTCATACATTTACACAAATTGCATGAAGTATAGGTCAAAAATATGCGATCATATGAAGGTTTTATTATTATTTGAACAAATTTGAAATTTTATAATTGTTTGTTTTGACAGTATATTTTGCTTCATGTGAAAAAAATGAGGTCGCTTAACTTATAATCATATAAATATAAAGTTGAAAATGTAAAAAAAAAGAACATAATAAAACACATAAAATATATAAAGAAACCACAAACCATTAATTGAAATTAGAATTAAAACAAAAACAGTTAAAAAAAATAAATAAAAGTTCATAAAAAAAGACAAAATTGCAAAAATGGTCCCTGTGGTATGAATTTTTTTGGGTTTTAGTCCAAATCACGACTTTTTTAGATTGATGGTCCTTTTAAGCTAGTTTTCTTGTGAGTTTGGTCCTCCGGTAAACTGAAAAGACTGAATTTATCTTATTATATTTATTTTCCGTTTTCTTTTTTCCATATAGGTATTTATATATATAATAAAATAAGGGCCCACATACCTCTCTCTCTCTCTCACACACACACACGACCAACATTCCCCTTCCTTCTTCTTCTTCACTTACAACCAAGGACCACCCCTGCTTGCCATCAGAGCAAGTCCCTCCGCCACACCCCATTGTCATGTTAAAAACCCACCACAACCGTGTTTATTTTGTCGAGTACAGGAGCCCCAACCCTTACTCCTTCCTCCCCTCATATCAATTTCTTACAGGTTAGTTTCTAAATGTTTAAATTTCTTGATTTTCATATAATAAAATAAATCTCAGATCTTGGTGTATGAATCTTGTAGAATTGGTAACCGGAAAAGAACTACAGGAAGGAGATGGGGATATGAATCTAGCGGAATGGGCATGAAGGTATTTCAACGAAGTGAACTCCATGGTTGAAGCTTTGGACCCAGAACTCAAGCAGGCTAATTGTTTCATGGAAGAAATAACCTTAGTGTTCAAACAACCTCATTTGCACAAGCTAATTCGAAAACTGATGCTACCCCCATAGCTGATTTGGGTTCAATACACACACTGAAAAATTAAAAGACACACACTCCAATGTCGAAGTTGGACCATTTCTGCCTTTAGCGTTCAAAAAGGAGAGGAGGGTGGAGTAATGGGCTGGTGGCAGAATAATGGTGGTGCGGATGTGGTGGATGCCTTGCCTCATCGGTCCTGCTCTCGTTTCTTTGTTACCGACGACGTTCATGGGTGAAACGAGGAAGGAATGGTGGAGCAACGGTGGTGGGGTGTAATACCGGACCAAAGGAGGGCGATGGCAGGTGGTGTGGTGGCTGCCCTTCGTATTCGTTGAAGTAGAGATCAAAAGAAAAAATGAGTTGTGTGCTTTATTCTGAGAGAGAGAGAAAGAGCGAGCGAGAGAGAGAGAGAGAGAGAGAGAGAGAGAGAGAGAGAGAGAGAGAGAGAGAGAGAGAGATATGTGGGCCCCAAATTAGTTAATTATTTTATTTTTCATTTAAATTAAATAGAAAAAACATAAAAATATATCAGAAGGGCATAATAATCTTTTTAGTTTATTGAGGGATAAAAAACACAAAGAAACTAGCTTAAAAGGACCTCCAATTTAAAAAATCGTGGTTTAGACCAAAACTCCAAAAAAATATATATCACAGAGACTATTTTTGCAGTTTTGTCCGAAAAAAAAATAAAAACTTCGGAATGACATTTTGGCGGCTACTCTGAATTTCGAGTCTACTCCGGAATCATGTGTTCCGGACAAATTAATCATTTTACAAAAAAAAGGAAAATATTTGTGTCAAATAGACATTCATATTAGTTAGTTACTCAATTTCTCAAAAATTAATTAAATAAAACATTGATGCACTTGTAATATAAATTTATAACCGAACATGCTCTTATACTTAATTAGTTATTAGAATCGTTGATTGTAATATATTTAACATATATTTTTATTTCAAAAGAAATACTTTAATGGAATTTAAAATATAGTAGTTGGAAAGATGATTCATTTATGTTTTATTCCAATTTTAAAGATTCACATATATACAGAGAGAATGGGTACAAAAGGGAGCTTGTGACTTCATTATCTTTAAAATAAGATATACTATTTATTTATTAAAAAATAATAAAAAACTAAAATAAAGCTATAGAGTGTAGAGTGTCGAGCATTTAGTTTCCAGAAATCCTTGATCAATTCCTTCTTTTCCTCTCTCTCTAGAATACAAACAAACACTTCCATCATCATCATCCTTTTTCCCTCTGCTAAAACAGAAAATAAACTCAAATTTACCGTCTTTCTCTAACTATAACCTTACCCACTTATTAATAAATAATTTCTAAAAAGCAATTTTTGTTTTTATTTTCAGTTTATACTCATACCTATACATACATACGTACATATACATATAGAGAGAGAAAAAGAGAGGCTTCTTTATCATCTTCTTCCTGAGTCTACATAGTGAGAGAGAAAAAAGAAAAATTATGAGGCTAGGTCTTGTTTTGTTTTGTCTGAATTTCATCTTTCTTTCTTTGTGTTGAATTTTTATAGGGTTTGCGGTTTTTTTTGTCAAGTTTTCCCATTTGAGATTTGGGGGAAGTTGCCCTATTCAATTTTGATCACACTTTTTTTTCGATTTCTTTTACATCTTATACGATTCTAGTTTCAGGGTTTTGTTAGATTTGTGATTTTGTATAAAACCCAGTTTCAATTTTCAATCTGAAGCTCAGATTGATTCTATAACGTAAATTATGAGGGCAGGATTGAGTACTATCCAGCAAACCCTAACGACGGAGGCGGCCACCGTCTTGAATCATTCAATAGCAGAAGCTGGTCGTCGGAATCACGGTCAAACGACGCCGCTCCATGTCGCTTCCACGCTTCTTGCCTCTCCGACGGGGTTTCTCCGGCAAGCTTGCATCCGGTCTCATCCCAATTCCTCCCACCCTCTCCAGTGCCGAGCGCTTGAGCTTTGCTTCAGCGTAGCGCTTGAACGGCTCCCCACCGCCTCGTCATCTCCGGCGGTCACAGAGCCACCGATTTCTAACGCCCTCATGGCGGCTTTAAAACGGGCGCAAGCCCATCAGCGACGTGGGTGCCCGGAGCAACAGCAACAACCGCTGTTAGCGGTGAAGGTGGAGCTAGAACAGCTAATTATATCGATACTTGATGACCCGAGTGTGAGTCGGGTCATGCGTGAAGCAAGCTTTTCGAGTCCGGCTGTTAAAGCTACAATCGAACAGTCGATAAGTAATAACGTTTCCGGGAGTCAATCAAATTTGGGGATCGGATTCCGGCCATCTCCGTCGCCGGCAACCACCCCTGTTTCAATACCGATAAACCGGAATTTGTATTTGAACCCACGGTTACAACAAGGGAATCTTCAAAAGAACGATGAATCAACTCTATCATCATCATCATCTTCTCCAAGGAATCTTTATTTAAACCCACGATTACAGCAAGTTAATCAGCAAAAGAACGACGAAACATCAGCTCAAAGAAATCCTTATCTGAATCCACGATTACAGCAACAACAACAGGGGAACCCAAGTTTAAATCCATCAGGACACGAAAAGAACGATGATGTAAAAAGGGTTATAGAGATAATGACAAAACCCAAGAAAAAGAATCCAATTCTAGTCGGCGAATTGGGGCCTGAAGCAATTCGTAAAGAGATCTTGAGACGAATAGAAAATAATGAATTTTTAACAGAAGAACTGAAGAACGCTGAAGTGTTTTCAATCGAGAAAGAGCTTGCATCCATGTCGGATAAATCACTAATGCCCACGAAGATCAAAGAATTGGGCGAGCAAATTGATAAAAGAATCGGGGTTTCCGATAGCAGAGCAATTATAATCGACGTAGCCGACCTCAAATGGCTGGTTGAGCAACCACCGGCCACCATTGCTTCTTCAGTTGGCCGTGAGGCGGTGGCGGAGATGGCAAAATTAGTCACAAAATACAGTTCAGTCGCCGGAAAAGTGTGGTTGATCGGAACAGCTACCTGCGAGACTTATCTACGATGCCAAGTTTATCATCCTTCCATGGAAACCGATTGGGATTTACAAGCAGTTCCAATTACATCAAGATCGCCTCTCCCTGGCATGTTCCCAAGGTAAAAATTTTAATCCAATTTCAAAAAATTTGACCTCAAATTCATTCAATTTCTCAGGGTATATTTATAATTTTTTTTCGATTTATTATAGAATGGGAATAAATGGGATTATGGGTACTTCAATCGAGTCTTTAAATCAATTGAAGAACTTATCAACCACCATGAACACACCAATATCGATGCAAAAACGTTTATCAGAGAATTTGGATCCAAGCCGAAAGCCAGCCTGTTGTCCCACATGTTCAAGCGATTATGAGCAAGAGCTAGCAAAATTAAAACAGGAATCAGAAAAATCTTCATCAGATAAGAGCAATCTACCTCAATGGATGCAAAATGCCAAAACCAAAGATCAATCTCAGGTAATCAATTGTTTTCATACAATAAAGAAACTTAAAAAACTGTGCTAAAGTTTTGTACTATTAATTTTAAAAGAAAAAAAGAATCAGATTTCACACGACAACAGAATCGAAATACTTTCAAAAGTAATTATGTTATTGAATTGAATTTATCGATTTATCATTATAGAACCGAATTTCTTATTATTTATTTATTTATTTTGTTTCGGATTTCACAGATCAAGGATCAACAACTGGTTTTAAAACATCAAGAATTACAAAAGAAATGGAGTGATACATGTTTGCGACTTCATCCAAACTTTAATCAATCTCCAAGATTAGATCGAATAGTCCCAATGGTTGTACCTCTGACCGGGTCCTACAAACCGAACATGCTTCTAAGACAAATCCAGCCACGGCTCGAGCCACGGTTAGAGCCGCCAAGGAGCCCGGTTCGAACCGAATTGGTTCTTGGACCGAAAAAAGATTCAGAAACTCCAGTTAAAGAAAATGAAGATTTGACGGTTAAGGACCTCTTAGGTTGCATCTCGTCCGAACCAGAACCCAAGATTCAAGATTTCCACAAGGGTAAATTCGCCAATTCAGCGGATACGGATTCATTCAAGAAGCTTCTCAAGGGTTTAATGAAGGCGGCATGGTGGCAGCCGGAGGCGGCTTCCACCATCGCCACCACTATCACACAATGTAAAGTGGATTCCGGTACAAGAGGTTGTGTATGGTTATTGTTCGCGGGTCCGGACCGGGTCGGAAAGATGAAAATGGCATCGGTTTTGGCTGACCACATTTCCGGGTCGAACCCGATCACATTCGGGCTCGGGGCCCGCCGCGATGATGAAATGGATACGGGTTTTCGTGGGAAAACCGTGTTGGATCGGATCGTGGAAGCGGTTCGAAAAAACCCGTCTTCAGTGATCGTCCTTTCGGATATCGATGAAGCGGATTTGTTAGTTCGTGGAAGTATAAAACGGGCCATGGAGAGAGGCCGGCTCGCGGATTCCCATGGGCGCGAGATTAGCCTCGGGAATGTTGTGTTTGTTCTCACGGGGAACTGGTTAACCGGGCACATCGACCAGAATCTAGTCGATGAGCCGCGGTTAAGGTCGATCGCGAGTCGAGATTGGCAGCTGCGGCTCGCGATTGGGGAAAAACGGTTCAAACGGAGAGCCGATTGGTTGTCTGGGAAAGATCGAGCCACGAAACCGAGAAAAGAATCGGGGCTCGATCTTTCCCTTGATTTAAATCTAGCCGTGGACTATGAAGAAGATCATGATCGAGCCGATGGCTCGATCAATTCGAGCAATTTGACCATGGATCAAGAAGATGAAGGTCAACATTATGGTGCGATTTCGGTGCCTCATGAGCTTGTGGGCCCTAGCGATGGTGCGGTTGTGTTTAGGCCGGTTAATTTTGGGAGAATTAGTCGGGAAATTGAGAAAACCGTGAAGAATGCGTTTTCGAGTACGGTTGATGGGAAGGTGTCGATTGAGGTTGATGAGGCAGCGGTTGAGAATATTTTGGGTGGGTTGTGGTTCGGGCGGACAACTCTCGAGGAATGGGCTGAGCAAGTACTGGTTCCAACCTTCCGCCAGCTCAATAGACCGGTGGCGGCTCATGGCGGCGATGTGGTGGTTCGATTGGAGTCTGATCGTGATTCCGTGGTGAGTGGTGGCGGCGATTGGTTGCCTAGCAAAATTGAGGTGGTGGTTGATGGAATATGAATGTGAAATGCTTTTGGAGGGAGAAGGGTGTAATTTGGAACTCTTCAGTTCACGTGGGACGATATATGTAAATAGTGGGAGATAGGGAGGTATAGTGAAACGTTTTGAAAAAGTGAGGACTGTTAATAGAAAGTAATGGTCGTCATGTTTCCCCTTATAAAACATTTGTTATTTTCTTTTTAAATTTCGTATAAATATTCAAAGTAATTATTACCTTTTCACTTTTGAGCAATAATGTCTAATTATATTTCATTATTTATGTATTTGGTTCTATTGTTGTTTTCGTATGCACAGTGATTTGTACTTTCATGTTTTGCCATAAAAAGATCGAATAAGAATATTTGAATTTTATAATTGTATTTTAAAGGTGTATAAATGTAACATATGTGTTTTAGAAATATAAATATATTTGACATGCTTATAATTTGAGAAAATAATAAAAATGGTCAAAGAATATATTTAACAAATAGATTTTTTTTATGTTACATAAATTTTGCAATGGACGTTTGCGAAATCAGTTTTTGCTGCAAAATTGTTTTTTGTAACGTTCTTACAAGATATTAAAAGACTAAAAATATATGCATTTCAAAATTGTTTTTTACAAACTTCAGAACTAAATTTATACACCATCAAGTTTTTCATATTATAATAAACATCATAATATGTTATCAATTTTTTTAATACATCATAATATGTTATAAATTTTTTCTGAAGTTTTTTTTCTAAGAAATTCGTAAATGGAGAATAGAGATTTAGGTTGAGAGAGATTTTCGAAAATTATTATGGCGTTAAAATAAGAGAATGTCTAAAACATGCCTTAAAAGGGAGGCTATTTTTGAAGTTTCGAATCAGCAACACAAAATTAATGGTTATTGAAACACCCATTATATATGCTAATTTCAAATGGTAATTTAAAACATTTGGTTTGAGATCATAAAAGTTCAGATCACACTAATCTAAAAACATCAAATAGATATCTAGCGACTAGACTAAAGTATTATTACAAGGTCTCAACTATTTCAAACATAGATCATATTCTTAAGTGTCTACATGACTACTTCTATCTATTCGAGTTCAGATTAATTATTTCACCTTTAATCCAAACACATCAAAAAATAATATGTTAGACTCAAAAAAACTTATTGGATTACACAAAAAGTTACACACCACAAGAATAATATATAGATGAAGAAAACATTATATATTTGAAAGTAACCCCTTTCATATTAACACCTTTGAAAACATCTTAAACCACCATTAGATCATTTTTAGGAAAAATTATTAACATATCAATTTCTACATTGAAATAGAAACAATATCAAGTAAATGCAATGTATGATATGAATTCATATGCCTAAACCCAAGTCACATTAGGCTTGTTCTCCATCAACTTCCCCTCCTAAGGGTTCATTACACACCTTAACTGATTATATTTATAAGTAGAATCTATCCATAAAGATAAGCACAAAACAGATCAACATAACTACAAGCTGTAAAGCAATAAATAGATTTCCATGTTATAAGTGTCCACATCACACTAGTCTCCCACTAAAACCCATACGATTCAATGCAAAATGATCATGATTTATGCACCATCTAAGAGATCGTTAAAACTATAAACATATATGAAAAGACATCCTCTTTACAAAAATATTTTCACCAATAAACACCAGATTGTAATGATTCTCAAATAAGTACTTATAGTAACTAGTAATACATAGTATATATCTTGGGAACCTATTGGTTGCATCTAAACATACATCGAATCCAAGTTTTAAGTTTCATGTATAAATTTTTGGTACATTACATGACCATGCAGTTTTATACATGGTTATCTATATAACCGTGCATTGAACATGTCACTTTCTTTACGAGTAAATACACTTCTAATTGACGTCTCACCGCATAATAATCAATCACAAATTATATGACCTCAAACTAAAGAGATAGAACCCATCATTTCTTTCCAATTTTATTTCAAGTCAAGGCATCGACTGTAATGTTAAACAAGGATGGTATAAAATCTCACATTCATAATCCTTGATGATTTCTTTTTATCTTCGTTGTCTAATATAAATAGCATGATGTTTTCTAAATCCCTTACTTATCTGTCATGATTTATAACTTATAATTTTCCCATGTATGTTGGTTATCTTCTTGTAAATCCATATACCCAATAGCCTTACCATTTTTAATAGGATCAATCAATTCCCAAACATTATTATCATCAATAGGCTGGATCTCGAAATTCATTGCCTCTATCCACGCCTTAAAATTAAATTTTGATATGGATTCCTAGTAGTTGGTTGGTTCATCAGAACAACAATAATACCTTCTTCGGTAATAATGAGATTGCCATATCTCTCTAGCTATTGACAAATCCTACTAGCACTACTAGAAAAACATGTTTTTAATGACACACGAACTATGACACGCACTGGTGTTATAAAACACAAAAATGTGTGTCCCAAATATAATGTCAGCTCTCCTAAAATTTAAGGATTTAGAGCACTCATTTTACGTGTCCTAAAATTATTGTAGTTCTTCTAATTTTTTCACAAATGTGCTCACTTCTTAATAACTAATGGGGAAAACCAAATCCCCCAAAATTTTCGAAGCACCGTGCTTTCTCTTGTAAAGTCACAAATATGGTCCAAAGGGAAGCTCATTCTCGCAAAACCTCGCGATTTAGGTTTTTGCATATCCTAAGCTCACAGATGAAATTCGAACCACCGGACAACCAAAAGATGCCATCGAAGGTTTAGAGATCTAGGTTGCTTTTAAGTTTTTGCACATTCGCTTATCTTTCAGCCTCATCTTTGAAGACTCTCAGGACGGATCGATCCTAACTTCTTCTGTATACTCTCTCTTTCCCCGAAAATATTCAACAAAGTCCAGGGCTCCACAATAGCTTGAGGAGCTGCTCCATCCACTTCTAAAAAAATATTGATCTTGGTATCTTTTTTTAATCACCCATTTAGGAAAGTGCCTCTAGAGCACCATTCATTGCATTTTAAGTTACTATTTTTTTTGGAGAAGCTTTTGTACAGTATCTTGGTTTTGTACAGGGGCAGACTTGACAATTGGAAAATAGAAAGATTTCTACCATTATTGAAGGCTTTGGTGTTTTCATGACAATATCAACTAAAAAAATCAAGACATTAAGTACAACATGACTAATTAAGTTACAGGGGATTTCTATATCTCATTTTTCTTTTTAAGGTATACCAACCATATCTATAGTTCTATTATTTTATCCCACCTCTCCAATTTCGAGTTTACATTTATTTCTTATTTACTTGTTAAATGGGATGCTTAAGAAAAGTGTAGGTCTGGAGGTGTTCTCTTATGGTTATTTGATAATTGTTCAAGAAAAAAAGGGATATGAAAAGCACATTACATTTGGTTGATGAAATGCTTGAGAAAGCATTGGCTGCTTGATAGGTCCATTTGCACCTCCAAAACCAAAGTAATTATTTGGTTTCAAATGAGCATAAGAGCTTATATTACATTACATATGTCCAGTCATCAGATGATATAAAATACATGGTTGTTGAAGCAATTCTATTACTTCAAGGAAAGATAAAACAAGAAAGAAGAATAAGAAAATGTTTCTTTTAGGCTCCTTGTCCCTTGTAATACCTTCTTATGATAGTTGTTAGGTTCTATTTATTTAAGAAGAATAAGTAAATGTTTCTTTTAGGCTCCTTGTCCCTTGTAATACCTTCTTAAGATAGTTGTTAGGTTCTATTCATTTACCATTTATAAAATTAAAATCTTGCTTGCAAATACTAGTGAATTTGGTTCAAGAATCTGTCGTCGAGAGTATGTGAAATTATGTACCAGTTCATGAGGAAATTGATGAGTATGAACTTGCTGACCCTATTGATATCTTAACACCATTAGTGAAGTTAAAGTTTTGAAAAGATGTGGTCAGTGCTCATTCTCTCTACTTATAAGAATTAATGTATTTTATTCATTTTTTTAGATTATTTTGTTTTTACTTTCTCTTTCCAAAAATCTAGCAGGTGGTTGGAGCGGAAAAATGCGGTTGAGGTATTGAATAAGCTTGCGTCGACAAAGATGATTGCTCCTTGAGATTTTATAGAAGTATGCCACGCACTTATGAAGGTATTATGAACAACTATCTTTTGATCCAAGTGAATAAACTATCAAAAGGATCAACTCCTTACTATGCAGATCGGATGTTGCTTCACTATTGTCCAATGTTGTTCAATCTTCACATTAATTCAACTTAAGACTAGTAGGAAGCTAATATATAGACCTTGTTTGGAATAATGGACAAGACATTAAGATTGCTTCAAATCGGGGTCTTTGAACAAGAAATTTTTGTAGCCATTGAGAAGTATGGTGAGTATATGTTTAGTATATTTCATATAATATCAAAGCTTTACAGAAAAAATGTCACCATCTGATTAATCAATTTTTTTATCAAGTGCCTAAGTTCGTATACAAGAGCTTGTTGAATCTATTGTTTGTGATCGAATGGATGGACCTAATATTAAGAACTAAAAGGTTATCTATCTTACTACTTCCATATTCATGGATGAGGTTTGCCTCATATTATCTAACCATGGTTTGACCATAATGAAATGATGGATGTTTCTTTACTTTATATTATCCTTTTATCATTTGGACAAAACTCGTGGATTCTTGGAAATAGATTCAACTCTTCATATGTGGGGGTAGAAAAGGTCCTAGATGCCAGTTTTTATACCAATCTAACATTAAGAACATAAGAAAGTACTAAGACAGCTACTACTAAGATTAAAGAAACTGAGATTATCAACAACTTTAACTCAAAGCAACCAAAAGAAGAAAATGTTAATGAACAACTTAGTTTACATAAACCAAAATGCATTAGTGTGTGTGTGTATACATATATATATATATATATATATATATATATATATATATATATATATATATATATATTGTTTTGTATTATGAGACATTAATTGTTATTCAATTTGAAAATTAATAAATCTATAAAAATTTTAAACACGAAATTTTTTGACACACAAAATGTGTGTCACAAAATATGTCTTAAATGCGTATCATACATGCGTGTCATCAAAGCCCATGTCATAAATGAAGATGATATGTATTTGCGTGTCATAAAATTATTGTCATCTTCCTTTATGACATGGGATTTAATGACACGTATTTGCATGTCATTTGACTCCTTTATGACACACACTATGTGTTATTAAATGGTTGTTTTCTAATAGTTCATGTTCATGTGCTATATAAGAGGCTTATAAACATATTATTGTGACTTTTATAAATTTTCTAGTTTGAAAAATCTAGTTATACTTGAATTCTTCAAGTTCAACATGACGCCTACCATGTATGATATGATATGGTTTTTAAGGATATCCAAAAAAAATTCCAAACAAGCATGATTCACATGCATTATATGACATCAAATCGAATGAATTCAAAATTATATAATAAA
Organism: Lactuca serriola; assembly: GCF_051521515.1. NCBI lineage: Eukaryota > Viridiplantae > Streptophyta > Magnoliopsida > Asterales > Asteraceae > Lactuca > Lactuca serriola. The sequence goes on from NC_136412.1 coordinate 211,380,126, forward strand.
TGAAGTTGATGAATACGAGTTTCATTTATTTAGCACAACTAAAAATGCAATATGATGGTTCTTTTAATATCAGCCTAGGATTTACCTATCAAGTATAAAGGTATTTTTGTCTTGGACCGAAGGTTTATATCATCATATTATTATTTTGAGACTTACTCATATGAAACACACCATCCTAGTAAATCGAAGTTTCATCATGAATTACCACTAACTTTATTAAATGAAACGATAGTTGTACCCTCTGGTTGCATTTAATTCCATGATAGTTTCATTTAATTCCATGGTATTTTCACTAATAATGAGAGTATATTGGTAAAAGAGATATTTACTTTTAGAAGGAGGCTATCATTTTGGGACAAGCCAAAAAGGAAACATAGACTATTAATACGGGACAGAGGGAGTATCATTTATAATCATCGTTTTCTAAAGCAGCAAACATCATGATATTACTATTTATACTAAGAGCATAAATGCCATTTTTCAAACGTAAGAAAATCTATAGGAGTAAATTAATTTCAAAAAATGCTATAGCTACTGCTCAACTCTTACATCTTTTCCCATCCTGAGATTTATCATCCTTCTAAGCCCTATCAAATGGGTGTATATGTCAATTCCACAAAAAATATAAAATTTATGACATAAAAAGGTTTTAATAATCATATAATAAATAGATACATGTACCAAAATAGCTACAAGAAGAAACCTTGGTATTCTTCACATGTTTTAGATACTTTGGCCAATTTTTCTTCTAATGCTTGGTCTCCATATAGTGGAGTCATTCCAAATCAACATGGGTTTTATAACCATACTTTCAATTTTAGGGTTTTCCTCAGCCTTACCCTTTATTCTTGTCTATAGTTTTCTTTATAACATGCTTCAAAAACAAAATATTTTTTGGTTGGTTTTCATATTCTCGCGGTTTTCTTCAACATTTGACACAATTATGAGACAAACTTAGCCACATTGTAGTTCAACGCGATATGGCCAAAAAATTCATTGATGTCATGATAATGGCAGTTTCCAAATATTGACTGATTGGATAATACCTCATATCAAGATGGTGTACATATTCCTTTATCTTAAAAATATGATATCTTATTGATGTATCTTTAGCCACAGTGCAACAATGTATTTCTTGAATGGTCTAATAGCTCTCTTGCCTTACCAAATTCTAAAACATTTATAAATCATGTTGATATCATAATATTCATGTTGGGTTATAGGGAATTCAATACACATGAATATCATTGGGGAAGACTGAAAGAAAATACCTATGTGCACATGCAATTTATATTGATCTAAGGATTCATCTTAATACTAAAACTACTAGAATAGATAGAATTACATACCTCTTTTGTAGCTAGAGACTTTGTGGCTTGCAATCTTGTCCTTACCACCTTGCTTGGATGTGGAAGATCAAAAATAGAATCCCTTTAATTGAATCACACCCAAGACTCTAAAGAGATAACAAAAAGAAAACTATAAGGAGAAATTTCCACAAACCCTAAAGGAGGAATAGGAAATCGTTCCAAGGAGAGGAGGAAAAAATTCAAGGCAGTGAGCAAGGAGGTTATGATCCCTAACACCCTATTTATAGGCTACAAATCCTTAACCCCAAATGCATATCCGATCTGATGTACGATGGATGCAAATTTTGAAATCCTCCTTATCCCATAGTGATTCTGGAATATTCTAAATAGTTAACTTTTAATTAATTAATATTCAACCCTTTGAATTAATGAATTCCGTATTAATTCCAAAGTAGTTTCTAATTAATTTAATAAGAATAATAAATTATTAAAATAATTATTCTCCTTAAATCATTTTCTCTTAGTTTCTCAAATATATGAGATCCAATACATCTCAAATAATCCACAAAGAGCTACGCATATAATGTAACTGCTGAACTCTAATCAAATCAGGATTCAACTCTTAGATAAGTGATCAACTATTTATTTGTTATATATATCTACATGAACTTAATACATGGATAAGGTTCAATATCAGTGTTCAAAACTATGTTTCTCGATAAAGATTCATGATGACCACATCAGACTACTAAATTAAACACATCAATTTTAGTCAAAGCTTGATCAAGCATTTTGATGTCAGAACCAAATCATCGAGGGCCCATAGATATCACTTCTCCTATTAAGGAAAAAATGAACAAATAAACTTTACTACATAGTTTTTGTATACTCATCATGTTACACATGAACATACCTGTTATTACTACCAATACATAACAGACTTTGTAAAGCGAAACCCCATTTGTATCTTAGTTTGAAGAATAGAAAATATTATCATCTTAGAATGACTCGTGACTTGATCCATGAAGTAATCTCTAAGTGATGGTTGTTACAATACTTAAATCTCCATTACGTACTTATGGGTATTAGCATATTCTCTATGCTACGCCTAATTACTATGGACAATCTACCAACACCCCATGACAATCTTAAATCGCTACTTACTTTCAAGAGTATGACCGATTATGGATGTTTGAGTAAATTAATACTCGTTAAGTGGGTTTCAAACATGCAAAAGGAGAAAACTGCGATAAGCTACTCGAAATGACCGATCTCTATCATATATTAAGAGTTCCTCTTAATAATCGCTAAGTCAAATTAAAACTTATAATATTAATTTATCAATTTTAAAACAAACTAAACTAAACATGATCAAGCTAAGTCATTTGCAAATGTAATGCCTCTAGACTTTTTCTGACTGTCAGACTTGGTCGGTGGTATTGGTTTAGGGAAATGGATTGACAAGATTTCTTCCCACTATGAGTCTATTGAATATGATGTCTTCACATTCAAACAAATATCAAATGTGATGGTACTTACTAAGTATGTGTCTTGTGTAACACTTGTTTTCCATGTATTAAATTTATTTTGTCAATTTGAGAATTTAGGTTGGCCACAACGTCGTGTTGTGGGTCACCATGATGTGGCAACTATTAAAGTGTCAGCGCGTCATTATGGTCGCCATGATGTGGAAATGCAATGGCCACAACTTGTTGACACCTGAATTAAAAACCTAGATTTTCGGACCTTGAGCCCTATTTAAAGGAGGGAATGGCTAGGGTTTCCTCCAACCTAAGCCTTCATCACCTCCAAAGTGCTCTTGATAAAACCCTAGCCTCCTTGCAAACCTTTGAGTTCATTTTTGGTGTTTTTGTGATCTTGGAAGGAAGAGGAAGGAGTTCTAGTGAAGGAATCCAATAAGCAACTTATCTCCTCTTTTTTTTGTGCACCTTTTGAACTCTTTATAAGTCCCCAAATTTTTATCTTTTTGGTCCCTTCCTTATAAATCTAGGGTTTGATGCTTAGTCTTCATGGTTTGATGATTTGAGTGAATAGATTCAATAAAGTTTTTAACTTTATTGATCCTTGAGGTCCGAAAATGGTTGAGTGCTTTAGATCTGGATTGTTATGGGATAGGGATGATCATATGGACTGTGGAACCGGTCGGAACCGGTACCGGTACCAGAACCAGAACCAGAACCGAAACCCGATGGAATCGATCGGGTCAGGATCGGGACGATATTCTTGTGGATTTTTTGAACCGGGAACCAGTGGGAACTGGAACCGATAGAACCGGAAAAAACCGACAAAAACCAGAACTGTATGTTGCTGCTTTCTCGAGGACCGGAACCAATATTAAAGACATGGCAAGAATCGGTAGGAATCGGAACCAGCATAACCGGCGGTCGGGTTTGGTTCCTATTTTCCACTAAGTTCGGTTTCCGGACTAGTTCCAATTCGGGCCGGTTCCTTTGCTCATCTCTATTATGGGATTATTGAATTCATGTGTGGGGTTATGAACCTGTTTCTTCCATTTTTGACCTAGACAAATGGGTGACATGCATTTGTCATGAATCTCCACAAAGTAATGATTTTTATGGTCTCTCATGAGGCAATGATACCTTCTGAAAGGTTTGAGCTAAGAACTCTAAGTGTTGAGACCTTAATAAATTAAGTTGATTCATACGAAAACCACGATGTGGCATGATGCTTTCCACGATATGGTGAGGGATAGAATAATGACTATTTTGTTGATTTTTTACAATGGCGTGGTGGCATGTTTTCCACGGCATAGTGGTGGAGTTGGTCATGACTGAGTTGAATAGTCACGATGTGGCCATAGGTTGGATGCGACACAAAGATCTTTGACCGTTTACTCTTTGATCTTGTTGACTTTTGGTCAAATTTCTAGTTTTAGAGTGTATATAGAGGTTTTACCTTAGGTGTGTCGATAGATGTATTGTAGCATCAGTTTGACGACTATACAAGTTGTGGTATACCCTACCTAAGTATGAGCTGATTGTTCTCACTATACTATGTAGGGTGCTAGTTTGGTTTGTGATACTTGCATTGAAGACCATGATTTGGTCCCTGTATTTGTATGAAAGACCAAGATCTGGCCCCTACATTTTATGGAAGACCAATATCTTTCCCTTGACACTTTTGTGTAAGAATAGGATTTGGATCCTGGCATTATAAGGAAAGACCATGATTTGTCCCATAGCAGCGAGTGAATGTTAGACTATGATTTGGCCGATAGATTTCACTTGGTTTGAAATAGACCCTTTATATGTATGGTATGTGGTATTTTGGGGAACTCACTAAGCATTGTGCTTATGGTTTTATGTTCAAATGTTTTACGTACTTCTGGTTCCAACGGAAAGGGCCTAGCTTGATTGCACTGCCTCCCTCGAAGATTTATCACGCACTATCTATTTGATTTACTATGATGTTTGAGAATACTTTATACATTGGTTGGATTTGAACAAATGATGTATGGTTTTTGTTAGTTTTGATATGAAAATAGTGGACTTAGTATTTTTTGGACATTGCAGGTTGGTATCAGAGCCTTAGTTTGAGGGATTCGGACACACTTTTCGGGGTGTGTCTGAACTCAAAATTAGGATATATAAATATTTTTTTTAAAAGAAAATATTTTAATAAAGAAAGGGGTGTGATGCATGTAATCAGCCGAGCTGAAGTGATTCACAAAGTACACATACATAAATGTTATGCTCTATTATGCTATTATGGAAGTTGCATGCTAAGATAGGGCTATGAATCTGCTTAGGATTACATAATGAGTATGCCTGATAAGAGAGATACCTTTATATGTCTGTTATATGTGGATTGCTTAGGTGCTTTAGGGTTTTGTTGACATTACAAATTATTTGATGAGCGCATTAGAGTGGAACATAATTAAGACTAAATAGCCTGAGAATGTTTGATTCAACATTATTTTATGTTCTTGTGTAATGACAAACTTATGGTAGAGACATCTATTCGAATGTCAATTTTATTACAATTATGTGTGAATTGCATTCATGGAGTGATTTTCGTTATCGGAAACGATCTTTCCGACACTTGTGATAAGAGAATTACTAGGAGAGGCTAAGAAGTGTTGTGGTGCTATGTGTATGCTGTTTAGCATGAGGACCTATGAGAGTAGTCATAAGGTAGTGACTTAGAAGATTCAAGATGATTCTTGAGGAAAGTATGGATAGATGTGGAAGGTAGTATTAGGCTCGTACTACTAAAAGCACATGATCCATACTCGAATCAAGGAAAGTCACAAAAATTATAAGAAGCTTATTAAGCGGGATATTCTTTGTGTATGTGCTAATCTTTTGTATTGTTGCCTTTCTGTATGGTGGTGATTTGAAACTCCCCTTTCATACTTCACATTATTACTCCAAACATGCTATATGCATATTCATAAACATATTTTACATATATGGTCTTATTATAAAAGACTTGATACAAACCGACTAAAGAGGATTTTACAAAGTTTTACATATATATATATATATATATATATATATATATATATATATATATATATATATATATATATATATATATATATATATATATATATATATCAAGATTGTAAAAAACGCTAGACGTTAGCTAGTCGGTGGACTGGGGTCAAGCGATTAATCGGCTAGACGGAGATTAATCGGATGATTAATCAGGGACCATTAATTGCTAATTTGCTGAATTTAAAAAAATTAAATATGACTAATATCATATCAAAGTTCATAAATACCACTAATATCATAACAAAATAGGTTAATATGATTAATACAACACTAATCACGCCTCAAATAGTTTCCATTGAGATAAAACTTCTTCAAAATGTTAAAATTTCATTGTTTTATACTGTTTCACTCATTATGTATGTAGGGATTAATCGCTAGGCACCCTCTAATCGGTCGAGTAGCGCCTAGGGATTAATCATAGATTAATCGGGACCTAGTCGGGATTTTTACAACAGTGATATATATATATATATATATATATATATATATATATATATATATATATATATATATATATATATATATATATATATATATATATATATATATATGTATTACATAACTACCTAGGAATTTATACATTAAGTACAAAAGTAATAGTATTAACTATTCTAAATCTTCCAACAGTACATGTTTATACTGGATGCTTATTACTTGCTATTGTTAAACACCGAGAGGGATATGCGGTGACGCTTAATGAGTTCAACAATAGCTACAATACAACGTTATGCCATATATATATCAATATGACAGAAGCAAACAGGAACAAAGAACAACAAAGGAATAAGTGTATCATATGACAGGCTTTCCATACCAACCAAAGATTTGATTCAAAGATTTACGATCAATGAGACACAATGATTTCAACATGATATACATCATAAAAATTCCAACCTAAGAGACACAAAAAATAAACGATTTCTGATTATCATTTTGCTAGTATATACAGGCTTTCAGCCCTACTAGCCCACTGCCAATACCAAAGTGATATGCGTCATTCTCTACATGGCAAAAGGCACGAAGCTAACACCAAAGTGATACGGGACATTTTATACATGGCCAAAGGCATAAAGCCAATACTAAAGTGATACGAGATATGTTCTACATGGCCAAAGGTATTAAAATTGTTACTTGAATAACACAGGAAAACACATTGCACATATAACACATAACATACAATTCTCCCTATATTGAACTCAACGTGAAATAACCGAATGATAAAATGATAATTTGGGAAGCACTTCGTGTCTAAAAATGACTTTCTTTGATGAAACCAAGAGTTTTTGTAGAAAACCGGGCTTTGTGCGGGCAGAGTTTCGACTGAAAATATTATTTTCTCGTGGTCTTCGGTGCTCCGGGGATTGCTTCGGGTGTTAGGGTAATTTGAGAGACAGGGTAGAAGGTGAAAGAGAGTGAAAGTTGTAACCAAAATTCGGAGAACCTCGCTTTCTATTTTTAGTACCCGAAGTTCAGCATTACGTTGGGCGTAAATTTTCAGTACGCGGGCTTCTGATGCTCTACGCTAAGCGTACCCTCATACGCTGGGCGTAGGAGCTTAGTGTCATTAACATGTCAATCATGAGAGATAGGTGTCGTCCATCCGAAGAAAGAGGTGACATGGCCAACTTTTGACCTTGTCCGAGTACGCTGGGCGTAATCTCGTACGCTAGGTGTACGACTTCGGATAAGTCTCGGATTTTGTTTTTAAAACTTCAAAAATTAATATCTTTTTCATACGGGCTCCGTTTTTGATGTTCTTTATTTCCACACGTAGGTGAGATTATACTCTACAACTGTCATTTAGACCCCGTCGGCCAATTTTGACTTCATTTTTAATATTATATTTTTAACAGGCCGGGACAGGAAAAATCCGATAAAAATTCATAACTTCTTCATCCGACGTCCGTTTTCATCTGTCTTTTTACCATTGTACTACTATTGACGAGACCTTCGATTCTCATTTAATTTGTGTCGGCTAAAAATCACTCGATCTTTATTTTGAGTTTCGAGCTATGTACTGCTATGCCGAATCTTAGAAAAATCATAACTTCCTCATACAAAGTCAGAGTTTGACGTTCTTTTTATGAACGTTCTCGGTTTAATGAATACTACGGCGTTCATTTAGATCACTAAAGCTAAAAAGTAGTTTATCATAAACTTACTTTTTACGTCATATGGTGTCGTGCGGGTTCAGTCGCGAAACTTTGATAAGTCATAACTTCTTCGTTATAACTCGGATTTCGGTGTGGTTTTCGCCTAAATGTTCCTAACGAGATAATTTACAACTTTAAATAACATTAGTTTTACTTATTTCCAACTTAGTAGTTATATTTTCTTTCATTTTGATAATTGACTTTTGATCGGAATCTTATAAGACTTCCAATACTTCCTGAATGATTCAAAACATAGTTTTACTTCAAATCTCATAAAACTATCTCGTTAGAAATCAGTGCTCAAAACCATATAATATTTAATAATTTTCATTTTTTTTAAACTAACAAAACAAGATAACTGAACGTGTATGTTACAAATACCTCCCCCTTTTGAGGATTTCGTCCCCGAAATCACAACAATTTAAAGAAATGGGGATATTTCGCTCTTATCTCATTCTTATTTTCCCAAGTATAATTTGGGCCTCAATGGTGTTTCCACTTGACAAGCACCAATTCCACTTCTTTATTACACAATTCAACCGTTTTCTCTTTTATAATATCTTCGGGCTCTTCTACATATCTTAATTTATCATCCAGTTTCACCTCGGATAACGGGACTGTTTCATCATATATGCTTAAACATTTACACATATAACTCACATGAAGCATATCATGAATATCTGCCAAATCTTCCGGCAATTCCAAATGGTATGCTTGCTTACCAATTCTCTGGATGATTTTGAAAGGTCCAACAAATCTAGGACTCAATTTTCCTTTCTTCCCAAATCGTATAATGCCTTTCCATGGAGATACTTTCAGCATTACGAAATCACCCACCTGGAATTCTATAGGTCGTCTTCTCTTTTCTGCATAGGACTTTTGTCGATCTTGGGCTGCTTTGATTCTTTCTCGTACAATTTGAATCTTATCAGTGGTGCTCAAACTTGAACCCGTGGTTTATTCTCTACTGAACTTTCTGTCCTAATCTCCGAGTTAAAGAAAAATCAATTCTCATTGCAGACTCTTACTCCTTGTTGAATTTGGGTTATAGACTCAACCAAAGATAAGGTCTTCACTTTTTCTATAACAATAACTCAAATTGTTGTATTCTAATGACCATTGATTTCATAACGCAAAAGACACACAACAAAACAGACTCTTGTCTCTATTAGTCTAATACTATCACGGAAGAAATCTTCCTTCTTATTTTAATGTGATATAATATCTTCATAGTAGGTAGCATTTCTAGTTAATGGTTACTTAATCCTTTAATAAAGACTGTTATACTTCTATTGACTATCTCGACCATCTCCTTCTTCAATCTTCTGACTGAAGTTTCTTCACTACACAAGACATGGTTCTCTGAACCAATCAACTCACTTCACAGATTTATATTAATCAGACTCGATTCTTTATGACCACTAAGGTCTAAACGAAAATCATCTTCTTAGTCATCACCGAAACGAAGGTAATGACATACTTGAACAAAAACGCAATCAATTACTAGCTTCTTGGTAACCTTGTGACTTTCCTTGATCCAAGTGTGAGTCCTATGCTTCCAGTAGTATAGGCCTCTACTGCTATTCACACCTACTCATACTCGTCCCAAGTATTCTCGTAGTTTTCCAAGTCACCACTCAAAAGTTTTCACAAATCAACTTTTCACACCTGAATGTGTTCAAACAAGTACATACAACAATTTCTACTAGACTCAACTAGGGATTTTATGTTTCTATCAAACATATCTTGGATTTCTTAAATTCACCTTCTAGAATCTTTTTATGCATAAGCTCGATCTGGCATATCCTAATATTTTTCCTAGGTTGATAGGAATTTCACTTCCAAATTCTTGATATAAATTCATTCTCGGACAGTGTCTACTCTGCAAGACACACTATACCATAATTTACCCTAGTAGTGTGGAGACAAATGTGTTGGATAAGGTGTCTAAGTCCATAACTTATTTGGTATATACTTGACCCGACCCGGCATGGTCCATTTGGGTTGCATTTCATCCAAACTATTTATGGATAATTTTATGAGAGTTATACACATATGTTTATTAATATATTATAAGTTATAATATATTAATATGAAGTTATGTTATTTAATTAGTCTTAGTCTTAAATTAATTATGAATTAATTTAGAGATTAAAAGGAAGACTAATTAGATTATGGGCTATTGGTTTTATATGGTGTTGGCTAACACTCATTTGTTAATGGGCTAGGCTTTTATGGAAGTCCATGGATGATCCATGGAGCTTTTAACCCATGGATCCTTGGAAAGGAAAAGACATGGGTTATTAGGGTTTCACCCTAATCATGTACACTATATAAGCATGCTTATGTTGCATGAAATGGCCACTAGTGTTACTAGTGTGACTAGTGTAACTAGAAAGTATGTGTGTTTGTGTGTGACCGACTTTATAAGTGTGTATACACTCTCTCTCAAAGTTTTCCAAGAGTTTGTGGTGATTTGTGATTCCATTTGAGGCATTCACACTATTGGTGCTTGGCCCTCAAACTCCTTAGGAATTGAACTCATCATCAAAAGGTATGTAATCTCATATAATTCTTTTATGTTTAAAAGTACCCCATGCCATGTTAGATAGGTTATGAACCTTGGAAAAATTATTATTTTGCATGTATTTAGACAAACATAGATCCAAGGTTTATTAGGGTTGCATGCACACTTAGGAAGTGTTAGATTGCTCAAAACCCAACAAAATGGTCTCCAACTATCTATATCTTCTTCTAACTCATGCAAGTCACCATGCACATTTATTCATTTCATTATCCTTTCATGACATTGTCATTCCTTTATATGAGAAAATTTTCTTCGCATGTGTGTATCTTTTAAGTCTACTTCATAGGAATCTATCCTAGGAAGTCTGTATTTTAACTGCATCTCAGCATGTTCTACTAGCTTCGACGTGGTTCTCTGTCATTCCTAAAAACAACATCTCTTCATATATAACACTATGAGTATATATCTTTTTCAACTATGTACTCTACCTTACTCTGACTAGTAAGTCATTCAGTCTAACTAAATGACTCATTTCATCATCTTAATCACGTATGTTAAAGTCGGCTTAACACACTATGGAACTTTAAGGATGCGATAGAAGTCAATTGTCACTCAATATTATTAGATACTAAGTCTGAACATCTTGTATAGAGTTACATATGAACTCTTACCATTCCAATCGAACTGCATACTACATCACACTGTTAGGCAAGGTCTTGGTCTATTGAGTCTAAAAAATTTGTTAGCCTTTCCTTTGATCTTCATTGAATTCTTCTAAATCTTGCACAACATCAATTTCGATATTGTGGAAGTATTTATCACCATCTTCAGCTCTTCTAACTCTGTAAGCAATCGCTGCTTCAATCTGGTCAACGATGGAACAACTTCATGGATTACACCAAAACATTCATCTTGTCCGAATGTACTTTGAACACTCAACATTCCTCCAAAGGTGTTATTATTTCATCAAACATAGTTTGAATGTACAACACCACTCTATATGTATTAATACACTATTTACGGTATCACTTAATAGATTTAATTTTACGATATCCCTTGACTATTTATTTATGAAGTTATCGATGTCAACTATCGTAAGTCTCCTTATCACCTCGAAAAGTTTCATGCCGAGAATAATATCAAAGTTGGACAAGGATATAGGAATCAGGTTAACAAGAAAATTATATCCTTCTATCTCTATGAAACAATCTCTATAGACTTTACCAACAAGTAATGACACATTTTCCACGGTATTTATATGAAACGGTTGGTGAGTGCAAAGTAAGCAATTTGAATAGAACACGCATATCTAAGCATCAAAATCAAATAAGATGTGAGCAGGTCTAGAATTAATGAGAAATGTACCAGTCACAACATTCGGGTCCTCGCGTGCCTCCTCTGTGGTAATCTGGAATGCCTAGTCGCTTTTGGCACCTCCTCCTTTTTAGTTGAAGTACCCACTAGTTGTTGAACAAAAGCTTGACTTCCCATCATTTGTCTAATAAGAGTAGGGCAGAAACTCTTTCTGTGGCCAGTAACACCACAAGCAAAGCATGTAACATTTTTCATCGGGCAAACGGGCTTCGTGTGACCCTTTTCTCCGCATCCATAGCAAATCACCGGTCCTTTTTCGTTCGACATTGAACTTGGTGATTCTTTCCACATTTTCGACACGATGGTGACTAAAGAGAAAACGATTGTGACCTACCATGGCCACGCAAAGTATTATGAGATTGTACCTGTTTGCTAGGATCAGATCGAGCCGATGGAATAGAAGAAACAGAAACAATTCTATCGATACGTGGATGCTTCAGAAGAGAAAGAGTGGAAACACGTATCTCTAAATCGTGATCGCACTTTCGGGTATATTATTTATCTTTTAGCACATATTAGCATATAAGATATCTCCCTTAAAGTATGCTAGTGCACACTATATCAAGTGAGGTATTCAATCTAAGGCATGCTATAACAATTCAAGTAGCATATAATATTAATTAAGGTAAATACCCTACTTAAGTCTTTCCTATGGTTTGTATCCATATACTCACAATGAATCCGTTCATATATTGAACTTCCGATAGTTGAAGTCTAAATACCAATCCGTGGTATTTAGTTCACTTAAACTACTGCTTTGATAGCATGATTGAAAGTCCCCTTTCATACTTAACATTATTACTTCAAACACGCTACTTGCATTTTCATAAACATATTTTACATATATGGTCTTATTACAAAAGTGTTGGGTGTATGGTGTTGCGTCTTGGGCTCGGTTCTTAGCCCTGTTTTGTATCCGGATTGGGCCTGTCCATCCGTGATTTATTTGTTAGGGTTTGAGTATTTATAGATGCTTGCATGCATCTTAGTACGTAAGATTCAGGAGTAGATTTGATATTGTTTGATTGTTATCAATTGTAAACCCTAAAGCCTCTACAGCGGAAGTTCTTTGTCGAGCTCTGCTGAGGCTTGAATCATTTGAATCATTAAGCATACTGTTGATTCCATCTCTTGTTTATTACTTTGTTTGAATCGTTTTGCCAAACCTGTGTAAGATCTAAACGATCTAAGAGATTTATATCTCATCAATTGGTATCAGAGCAGGAGGCTGTGTAATTCATACACATCTCTTCTGTCATAGAAGTGATTAGGTTTATTCCGCATGCATTGATATTTATTGAGCCGTCACTCCATTATTGACATATCTCATTAATTATTAATTCTGCCCTAATATTACTTATTAAAAAGTCTGATCTTATAACAGGTTAAACAATCAAGCATGGACGATTCTCAATCCAATCCTATCAACATTTCTAACAGCATCGGATCAACAACCAAGATTCTAATCCTCTACACTCAAGATTATGAAGTGTGGACGCATCATTTTGAAGACTATGTTATTGGATCGGAGGACAACGGGTATCTTATATGGGAAGCAATCGTAAATGGCCCATTTGCTCATTCAAAGACTTCAAAAATCATTAAAACTCAAAAAGAGTACAATGATCTGTTGAAAGATGTAAATGACATCGCTCAGGACGAAAAAGAGAAGTTTCAATGCAACATTAAGGCATTGAGACTAATCCGGTTTGCCCTACAATCCGACACGTTTCGTTTGGTTAGTTCATGTAGTACAATGAAGGAAATCTGGGATAGGCTGAGATAACTGTATTCGATAGATGAAGACCTGGAGCACTCGATTCAGACCCTTCTTCTCTCTGAATTTGGAGAGTTCAAGCAAAAGCCAGAGGAGTTAGTTACACAAACATTCGATCGATTCAATCATCTTCTTAGTAAAATGATCAAACATGACATTGAAAGAAAGCTGATCGAACAGAAGGTTACTTTTTTAAATGGTCTAAGATCTGAATGGCGGGCGGTCGTATCAACAATTAAAGCACATGAATAGTTTAAATCTTATTCACTGGCGAAACTGGTAGGAATTCTGAAATCCCAGGAAAAGACGGTGTTGCAGGAAAAGAGTGTGGTCACAAACTTGGGATCTTTGGCCCTTCTGTCTAAAAGTAAGAATGCAGTAGAAGACAAAGATCTGGACCTAGGGGACTACGATCTAACTTCAGAGGATTATGCAATGATGGTGTCCAATCCCAAAAGGTTCATCAAGAAGAAGTTCGCTACCAATAAGAACCGAAATTGGCAGGGAAGCTACAGTTCTGAAAAGGTGAAGGAGGATTCGAAGACTGAAGAAACTAAGAAAGAGGCGAAGGTGGAAGCTGATTTTGGTGTCAACTGTTATTACTGTGGAGGAAAGAATCATTACACCAAAGATTGTGTTTTGAAGAAAATGACGGTGAGGAGAAAGATGAAGAAGCAATTCTCCTGAAAAAGCTGGAGGAGATTAAAAAGAAGAAAGCTACTACTAATCCCTCTATGAATGCTCTTATTGTGCAGGGTTCAGCAGATGATGATGAGTTCGGGGGCGTTCAAGTTTGGTCAACTGACTTAGAGGATGATGAAGTGAGAAAGCCTTCTCATGGAAAGGCTTATGTTGCGAAGAGTGATGATGTTAGTGGAAGATGTTTCATGGTGACGGATGTGTCTCAGATGAGGGGATACAACACTGATGGTGGAAATGATGCAACCAAGGAACAAGAGGACGTATGCTTTATAGCAAAGCCTCTCAGTGTGCAGTTCAATGAGCTTGACAAATTGATCAAGAAGGTACAATCCATTTTTATTTCGTTTAAAGTTCCACAAGTATCATACGGAAAAGAAATAATAAACTTGAACTCAAGAATTTCGAGTCTATATAGTTGTTTAACTCAAACACGGGTCATAAATTCTAATCTAACTGACCAAATGAGCAGGGTGTCATCCAAAAGTGAGGAGTGAAGGATGTGGATTGAGTAGAAGGAGACAAAGCTAATTAAGTCTAGGGATGAAAACATTTATTTGCAAAGAGACAATTTGAAATTCTTAAAACAAAGGAATGTTTTTTGTTTGATTGCTAAAAGACTTTATGCTAACATTACTCAACTGCATCTAAATTGTGAAATAAGGCAGAAGATACATCGCATGATTCTACCCTTCCTTGAGTTTAAGGAGGATGAAATCGATGCCGAAGCATACAACTGTGAAAGTGTTGTATCTTCCGATGATGTCAATCCCACTTATATGTATGGTCTGGATAAAATAGAATCTTTTATAAAGTCTAAAGACCATAAGGACATGCTTAAAATCTTTTGGATGAAAATGATAAGCTGAAATTCAGGACCGAAACCATACAAAAATTCGACTCATTGAGTGCCAATTTAAGTTCAGAATATAAAATTGATGTTGAAAACGCATCTGAACTTGATGAGGACGATGATATGAGTGAAATTTCTGTAGAGGTTGAAGTCGATTGTTCTGAGTTTGTCAAGAGCGAACCCAAAAACCACAAAAATCTAATTTCTGAAAATTCTGTGGAATTCGCTCGTTTGTCCAAAAATAAGTCCCCAGCCCTTAAAGAAAAGGTTGTTGTGTACCAAAAGGTGAGAACCACACCGAACCAAGTGTATAAGGTCACAGGAGTAACCGAACATCAAACAGCCGAACTCACTACCATAGTGAACGAAGATAACGTAGATGGCTGTGATGAGTTTTTCTGGTCAGCACCCATAGACAATGCAGAGGAAACAGTTGGTCTGTCAGAGCGAACTTCATGGAAAACCAAAGGCAGATATGTGCCTGAACCGCTGAATAAGCCTACCAATTTTGACGTACCAAGTACAAGCGGCACAAAAGAAAATCCAGTAGAAGAAGTCACCTCCACAAGCGAAACCTCACCTATGAAGAATGAACCTATTGTTCAGAAGTCGAAATAGAAGGCGAATATTCACAGACAACCCAAACAGGTGAAAAATCAAAAGAAGCAGAGGAATCTGAGGTATAAGAAAAACCTCTCAGAGCGAAAACAATTTCGGCGCTCTCAAAACCCTCACTATGCTCACTTCAAGGGAAACTCCAAGGCCAAAGAAGAAGAAAAACAAGATAAAGGAAGCTTCAATCCTTTGGACCAAAAGAATCAAAAGAACACGTCTGGATCATAGAAAGAACAAGACCAAGAGGATAGGTTCGGTCCTGAAAGAAACAACTACCCAAAGTCTTGTTTCGGTCCTCCGAATAACATCAGATAAAAACCGGGGTTTAGCTCATCTAGCTTTTATAGCAGGAAACCCAGTTTTGGTTCAGTGACCCACAACAACCGAAAAGTCGGTTTCGGTCCTTCCTCAAACAAGAACCGAAGGTCAAGGTTCGGTCCCTCAAATGATTACAACGGAAAGGGTCATTTCAAATCTGAAAACAGGAGAGATTCCAATTCTAATTCTTCTAATTCTTCTCATTCTCCTTCTTCATCTATATCTAATTCTCGTCCCTCACTATGCTCTCAATCGTCAAAGGATTTGAAAGGAAAGACTAAAATTTCCTCAGCAAAAGAAGACCGAAAGCAAGCTAGTAACAAAATCCCTGAACCTAACTCCAATAAAATCAAAGTGTTCACAATTAAGAGGAAAGATGAAACAACATTAATAAAACGAACATATCTTGTTGATATCTCTCCTACTATTCATGTTCCTGTGAAACGCTCACATGGACCCAAGAAACTTTGGGTTCCTAAATCTGCTTAATTTTTGCAGGTTATCAGTGACGAGCAGTTCGACAAAGAATGGTACATTGACAATGGCTGCTCACGTCACATGATAGGAAGGAAGGAAGAGCTAAGGGAATTTCGATCTCTTCAAGATGGTGGCAATGTCAAGTTCGGTAACAACTCTTATGGAATGATAAAGGGTTATGGGATGATAACCAATGGAGACTTCACAATACGAAAGGTGGCGTACGTAGAAGGGTTGCAGCATAATCTCATCAGTGTATCTCAACTGGTTGGAGGTACCTGTCTCAAAGTTTCATTTGATGATGAAGGTTCAGAAATCATAGAGAAGAAAACTAAAAGGGTGATTCTCAAGTCAAAACGAAAAGGCGAGATGTTTCCGTTAAATCTCAATCCAATCAAAGGGAATCCTGCCATTTATCTTCTGTCCAAAGCTCATTCAGACGAAAGTTGGTTATGGCACCGAAGGCTCTCACACCTCAACTTCAAATACATCAATAAGCTCGTCATCGGTGATCATGTTCGAGGTCTTCCATTGCTTAAGTTTGATCAAGAACACTTATGTGCTGCTTGTGAAATGGGGAAACAAAGTCGCAAAAGTCACCCAACCATTATAAATACCAAAGTTTTTGAACCACTTGAGTTACTTCACATCGACCTATGTGGTCCATCATCTATCGAGAGCATTGGCGGTAATAAGTATATTCTTGTTATTGTTGATGATTTCTCACGATTTACATGGGTGTTCTTTCTAAAGCATAAATCAGAGGCAACTCCCAAGTTGAAACTCTTTATCAAACAGGTCGAAGTGCAATTGAGAAAAGTCGTTTGGAATGTCAGGAGCGATAATGGATTAGAATTTAAGAATAAAGAATTCGAAGACTTCTTGGCAGAAAAGGGCACAAGTTACAATTTCTCAGCCCCATATACTCCTCAACAGAACGGGATTGTTGAAAGGCGAAACAGATCTCTGTGTGAGGCAGCCCGAACTATGCTGAGTTTCGCCTCACTACCACTGTACTTCTGGGCAGACGCCATTGCTGCAACATGTTTCACTCAAAATAGGAGTTTTCTCAACAAACGTTTCTCTGTCACCCCCTATGAAATTCTTAACAGTAGAAAGCCGAATGTCAAGTTCTTTCATGTGTTCGGCTCAAGGTGCTTTATTTTCAATTCCAAAGAACATCGCAACAAATTTGATGTCAAAGCAGACGAAGGCATTTTTCTGGGGTACTCTCTTACTTCAAAGGCATACAGGGTTCTAAATAAACGTTCCAAACGTATTGAAGAAACCTATTATGTAACATTCGATGATTCCTATGTCAAGAAGTTGCAGTCTATTGACGGCAAAATGGGAGAGATCTTTTCTCAATCTGGTCAAGTCACAGCCACTGTCGCTAATTTGTTTGATCAATTCATGGATTTGTTTGATGAACCAGAGAAAGCTATTCACTCTGAAGCCCAGGCAGCAGACAACAAGGTGGATCATCTTAAGAAGATTGTCAAAGACTCCGCCAAACAGGTGGATGAAGAAGAACCAGTTCGAAGCGAACCTCCTCAGAACAATACTTCAGTCGAGGAGGAGAAACATCTCTCTTCAGAACGACAGGATTCACATATCCAGGGGGAGAGTCCATCATTTTCAATCGATGATAATACTCATGACCAAAGGGAAACTCCAATCTTTGAAGGAACCGAAAGCCCTCCCAGACCCGACAGTCCGGCTACACCCGAAAGTCCAGTAGCAACCGAAAGTCCGGAATCGCCTAGAAGCCCAGTAGCAGAAGAATTTTTTGGTTCATCGCCAAATGATTCGTCATCTATCGAGGGGGAGAATTCCACTTTGCTTTATGATGATGATATTATATCTGAGTTGGAAGAAGAGGTAAATGCTGAATTGGATCCCACTTATGATCCAAATTATCCTCCTCTCATCAAATGGACCAGAGATCACCCTGTGTATCAAATCGTGGGTGATGCATCTGAAAAGGTTCTGACTCGATCACAACTGAAGGCGAAGCAAACTGCTTTATTCTCGAATGTAGAATTCTGTATGTTTAACTCTTTTGTTTCAAAAATAGAGCCAAAAACCATCAATACTACTCTCGATCACTCTGATTGGGTTCAAGCAATGCAAGACGAACTCAATGAGTTCGAAAGAAATAAGGTGTGGAGACTTATTCCAACACCAAAAGATGCCTCGGTTGTTGGTCTCAAATGGGTGTTCAGAAACAAAATGGACAAGGAGGGTAATGTAATCAGGAACCAGGCACGGTTAGTAGTGAAGGGATACTGCCAGGAAGAAGGAATAGATTACGAAGAGACATTCACTCCGGTTGCAAGGCTGGAATCTGTTCGCATATTTCTTGCCTATGCTGCACAAAAGAACTTTGAAGTCTACCAAATGGACGTGAAGTGTGCCTTTCTAAATGGGGATCTTGAAGAAACCGTATACGTGGAGCAACCTCCTGGTTTTGTAAACGAAAAGCATCCTAATCACTGCTATATCTTGGATAAAGCAGTTTATGGTCTGAAACAAGCTCCTAGGGCATGGTATGAAACCTTAACTAAATTTCTAAAGATGTATAAATTCAAACAAGGTTCGGTTGACACAACCTTCTTTCGTAAAAATGAAGGTAAGCACCTTATGATAGTTCAAATCTATGTCGATGATATCATTTTTGGCTCAACGAATCCTAGCTTAACAGCTGAATTCAGAAAGCTGATGGAGACTAAATTTGAAATGAGCTCAATGGGTCTGATTAACTTTTTCCTTGGTTTAAACATTAGTCAGGGACCAGAAGGCATCTTTATCAATCAGGAAGCATACACAAAGACTCTTCTTGCTAAATTTGGCATGATGGGAGAATCAAAAGTCAAAGTCCCTATGTCATTCGGCACGAAGCGCACACCTTCTTTAGAAAAACCGGCAGTCGGCATCACTTTATATCGACAAATGATTGGTTCCTTGATGTATCTCACAGCTAACAGGCCCGATATAATGTTTTCAGTATGCTATTGTGCCAGGTTTCAAGAAAATCCTCGTGAACCACACATGCTAGCAGTGAAGAATATATTCCGGTATTTGAAGCGAACCACATCTCTCGGTCTCTGGTATCCCTCAAACTCAGGTTTCTTCGTTCAAGCCTACTCAGACGCAGACTTAGGAGGATGTGGTCTAGATCGAAAAAGCACCACAGGAGGTTGCCAATTCCTAGACGGGAAGTTGGTTAGCTGGCAATCAAAGAAACAAACATGTGTTTCTCTGTCTACAGCCGAAGCAGAGTACATTGCAGCTGCCTCCTGTACATCTCAAGTGATTTGTATCCAAAGCCAGCTCCGTGATTATGGACTCAATATGAAAAAGATCCCACTATATTGCGATTCAGAAAGTGCAATTAGGATCTGTCATAACCTAGTGCAACACTCCAAGACCAAGCATATAGTACTGAGGTATCACTTTATTAAGGATCATGTGGAAGATGGAAACGTCGAAATTCACTTTGTTCGAACCACTGATCAACTGGCCGATATCTTCACCAAAGCCCTACCTGAAGCTAGTTTCAATAAAATCCTTCAAGGTCTAGGCATGATGGAATCGGAGTCAGTTCCAAAAACACCATCTTAAAACTAAAAGTTAGAAGCGAAATGAACCGAACGCTCGGTCTATTTCGGGTTCGGTTCACATGGGAACCGAAATGAACCGAACGCTCGGTCTATTTCGGGTTCGGTCCCATTGCACTTGTTTTCGCTCAATCTCAAAAAGGTATTATCTATTGTTATATATTTATGTACAGTTGTTTTCCAAAAATCCAAAAATATTTTTTTGAACCGAAATGAACTGAGCGTTCGGTCCATTTCGGGTTCGGTTCAAAATTTTTTTCTTTCTTTTGGTTTGGTTTTTCGCTTTACAAAAATATCAAATCTCCAAAAATAGTTTCTTTCTTTAGTTTCTATTTTTTTTTATCATTCCTGAATTATCGATGGGGCAGGTACCATTCTCACACTTTATACTAGTTAAGCGTCCCTAGAAGCATGCTGCTGTATGTATCCAAAGCCTTATCCGATTCTAAATAATAGCCTTACTGACTTGGTATATACAAACCTTGTCTTCCCAATTAGGCTTTTCTATTTATTCTAATCATGAGCTACCTTACTCTCCTCTCACATGAGATAAGAGTTTTCTGCTTTGTCACTATTTTTTTAGCAGAGGTACTTTGGTTTCTTTTCACCACCTCAATATTTTTCTCCATCATATTTCGATCCCATATAGTAACCCTTGAGACTCTCAAAACTAACAACTGAGGTTTATGGTTACACAATCTCTATGTTTATGATCTTAGCCTCGTGTCACTACGTACTAAGTGAAATCCTAAATTCAATACCTACCATGAATTGACGGTAAACCATTACATTTGTAGTTGTATCATGAAATCTCTTTCTTTTTGTGTGATTCTTATGAAATCGTTACTCACCATGACATTTCTTCCCATAGAATCCAGTTTTAATATTTTGAGAATTCACAAACAAACATTTCCATCAAGTCACCACAAATACAACCCAACCTACTTGTTCAACAGACCACATCAGTCTCACAAGTACTTCGTTTGGTTTCGGTCTTATGTAAAGGTCCGGGATTCCAAACTGAAGCGAAAGCCACCCTTTTAAGCCTTATCAAAAGATGCCTTTCAACACTTCTTATCAAGTGTTTGATCGTAATTCAACGGGAATCCATACAGACACTTTAAAGTCTCTCTTGACTTTGAAGAAAGAGATTCGTGCCTGGGATCCATAGTTTTATGTCTACATTGACATCACATATTCCCTCATAGATATTGTTTTCTCTCTTTATCTTTTGACACTCTATGCACGAAAATCTTTTGATTTTCCAAAAGTCTGGTTCGGATCGATACATGCTATTTACTCTTGTATAGCTTTGGGTCTCAAAGAAATTCTTAATCAAAGACTGACATGGGTCTTTTAATATGTTTGATTCTATCTCATGATGACAGCTATGTTAAAAGATATGATGATGACTCAACCAGAAGGTCAACAGTTCAAAAGGTGATATGATGAAAAGGCGCGTTTGACGGCACAATATTTCTCTCTCATGCGTAATCATCGGGGTTGCTAACAGTCACAAATCAGACAATTCCGGAAATGTTTCACATTTAGAGAGGATTTGGGGGCTGATTCTTCTCTCTCCTCTACCCGGTATAAAGGGATCATTCAAAAATCACTTTACCACTTTACAACAATCCAAAATCAGAGAGCAATCTAAGGCGATTTATCCTTTACTGTTCATCTTCTTCAACCCAGTATTCAACAATGGCGGATTCTTCGTTTGTTCATGAAACTTCTTCTCGCACCCACATTCTCCCTATTCAACCTCAACAAAGCCTGGTGATTGACCTAAACCCTCTTCTCTACGATCATTACATGTATACCATCGTGGAGTGCCTCAAATACTCTCCACTGGTTCTCGCCTTGTCGAAGGTGGAAATCGTACCCATGGAGCGTCTTTCCCAGGTATTCTCCACTGCTCATTATGACAAATCAGTGGATAGAATCTACTTCGACATTCTTTCCAACAAGACCTCTATATCCAAGCAACGCTTTTGCTGGCTTCTAGGGTTTGAACCTGATGAATGAAGGGTTAACCCTGACTCAATCTCTGTGGGACAGTTATTCTCAATGTTCTACGACATGGGCTACACAGAAATTCTCACTACAGTAACAAAGTTTAAAAATTCGTGTCTTCCTCCTCAATGGAACGGCTTCTTCACCCTTCTATTCAAGGGATTATCTGAGAGAAGTGTTGGTTCTGATGGGGCCAGTAAATTGTTCATGACCATTCTCTACGGGTTATACAATGGGATCAACCTAGATTATGGCTCGGCTCTCTGACAATAGCTTATTCAAAGCCTTGCCTCCTCATCTCGTCATACTGAAGTATCCTATGCCAGATTTTGGACGCTCATCACAAAATGGGCAATGGACAAGCTTCATGTTCCAATTGTGGCTGATTCCCCCTCTCCTCGATCAGTGTCTTCCATACCACCAAGATAATTGTCACTGATTCCACCAAGTTCTCTTTCATTGGATCCATTCCGGAGTCTATGTACGCCGGTGTGTCAAAGGCGAGCATTATTATGAAGACCTACAAGGAATTTCGTCCTTCGGGTCCAAGGGAGCTGACTGTAGAGATTGTTCAATCCATCAATGATGCAGATAAACCACCTGCCAAGGGAAAGAAACCAGATAAAGGGAAAATTAAGAAACATGCTCAAGGGGCAAAGGATCCTTCTCCTAAGAAGCGGAAACCCTCAAAGACAGATCAATCCCCCTCCCACCGAAACGGAAGAAAACCCAGCCAATGAGGAAACTAATTCTCGCTTCTTCCTCAAGCGATTTAGAGGCTAACAAGTCTGACTCAGAGGAATCACCTCGAGGTGATACTCCTCCCTATTCACCTTCACATGAGGTACCAGTTTCATCCAAACTTATTTCTCCTCCTCCTACCACCATACCTGATTCCATTCCCCCCCATAACCACCACTATTTCCATTCCCCCATAACCTCTTCTATCCCTATACCACCCACATCTATTCCTATACCACCACCCATTTTCACTGAAGCCACCAAAACAACTATCAATGAGGTTCGAACCAATGTATCTGATACGGGGGATCGAACTTCAGCACCCAAAACCACCTTCACCATAGAGCCATCTTCTACACCAGAACCTACCCCTACCACTGAGCCATCTTCTACAGCAGAAACTGAGGGATTTTTGGGTGGGGAAAATATGACCTTTGATTCCACATACTACAGCCCTTACCGGATCCAAAGCGATGATGATGATGATGCTCCTGTCACCAGAAATCACATCAAAGAACTTCATGAGAAAATTGACAATCTCATCGCTTCTTCATCTTCCTCTCGGTCCCACGTAACATAGGTTGCTATTCAGAAAATGGTGGATGACTTCAGCAACAAACACAAAGCCTCCATCACCTCTGCCGCTGCTGCCATTGATGCATCCTCAAAGGCATGCACTGCTGCGACCGAAAAAGTCGAAAAACTACTCAAAGATGCTAACATTTTTCTAGAGTCTTTGCAGGGGGCTGCCGAAACCAATGCAGCGAAGGTCAATTCTGCCATTACAAAGCTGACTACTTTGTTTGCCACTGAACAGCAGAACTTTGCTAGTCTTCGACAGACTCTTGAAGCAGACCATAAAACCTTCCAGTCCAGCATTGACGAGCGTCTCTCCAAACTACAACAGGATCTGGCCACAGAAAATTCTATGATGGATGCCCTTGCTCGCAAAACCTCTGCGCTTATAGCCAAGAACCTTCTTCTTTCTCAATCAAGGAAGGAGGTTGATACCCTTCTGTCAGAGCGAGCAGCAATTAAGAGTTGTGTTTCGGATGTCCACAGCGCCATTACAAACATCCTTGAAGTGCATGACCCGATTCTCAACTACTCGGTGAGGCGAACCCTGCATGAGAAGCTGACTCGTACGCTTGCCATACTCAGCCAAATTGAGGGGCCTCCTGAGCCTGTGGCCTATCCAAAACAAGGGGGAGAAGACAGATCAAAGGGAATTGATCAATCTCAACCTCCTTCTATTTCCACTGCTCAAACCAAAGCAACCGAACCACCAACTGGTCATGCATCAGGTTCGTGTGCTAAATATAAAGGCAAGAAGGTTACTAGTGATAGTGATGAAGATGAAGATAAAGAAATGATTGCAAAGATCTTGAAGAAGCAGGCCAGGGAAAGTGAACTGAATCCGAACGCTCGGGTTGCTAGGGAGGCCGAGGCGAATGAAAGGAGGATGAAGGAGGCTCAGGATCTCCTTGAAAGTCGAAAAACTCTGTTCCCTCCTTGGACTCTTGAGAAGCTTATCAAAGAAGCAATCGAGTCTCCAAGTATCCTCTAGCTAGAACCTGTGATCTCACTGGATCGAGATAACTCTGTCGACTCACAGTTTGACATGCCCCTGACCAGAAAGGCTTTCATCTTTCATGCCTTCGACCACATTGCTGAAGTTCCTCATCCGCACCCGAAGGTTGACAGGGAGTTGATTGATTTCTACCTGAGGTATGCTCAGCCTCAGTATAAAACATGGAGTGCACAGAAAATCATCAATGTCCGGGTTCTCAAACCAGCAAAAGATGGCAACTTTATCAATGTTCGATTCAAAGTCTTGAGGGGATCAGAGAAAACCGAACATGCCATTTCTCTTGCTGATCTTCCCAACTTAAATCCTCATGATTGGATCATTCTGCACAATATCCTCCTCACCAATGAAAAGGAATATGAGCCGATCATAGATCACTTAAAAAGGATGTTGGGCTGCTATGTCATGGAAGTTGCCAAGCTGGATCAAGAAATCTCAAGTGTCCTCAGAAAGAAGCCTACCGTCGGCCCAGTCAGTTCTGCAAGTGATTTGAACAAAATGCAGATGGGGAGGATTGAATCGAAGCGAAACTTGGTCATGTTCACAAGAGGAGAAGGCCAGAAGTGTTTGTTTGCCTTAGCAGATAAACATCTCTACTCTATAGCTTGTCTGGAGCATGTTCCGGGGATCATCCGTCAATGCAGGCAGAACTCTGACAGTGACAATAAATACTTCAACGATATGATCCAGTGGTATATTCGTTTCAGGGTAACTCTTCTCGCAATCATTCCTTGCTTATTCAAGGTTACAAAGAAGGCTGATGCAGCTGGGTCTAGTAAGCCGGTGTAGAGTCTCGCCCCATTTGACGCAAAAGGGGAGATTGTTGGGTGTATGGTGTTGCGTCTTGGGCTCGGTTCTTAGCCCTGTTTTTTATCCGGATTGGGCATGTCCATCCGTGATTTATTTGTTAGGGTTTGAGTATTTATAGATGCTTGCATGCATCTTAGTACGTAATATTCAGGAATAGATTTGATATCGTTTGATTGTTATCGATTGTAAACCCTAAAGCCTCTACAGCGGAAGTTCTTTGTCGAGCTCTGCTGAGGCTTGAATCATTTGAATCATTAAGCATACTGTTGATTCCATCTCTTGTTTATTACTTTGTTTGAATCGTTTTGCCAAACCTGTGTAAGATCTAAACGATCTAAGAGATTTATATCTCATCAAAAAGACTGCATACAAACCGACTAACGATGTTTTTACAACGTTATATATATATATATATATATATATATATATATATATATATATATATATATATATATATATATATATGTATTACATAACTACCCAGGAATTTATACACTAAGTACAAAAGTAATAGTATTAACTATTCTAAATCTTCCAACAATATATGTCTATACTGGATGCTTATTACCATCAATAGTTAAACACTGAGAGGGATACGCGGTGACGCTTAGTGAGTTCAACAATAGTTACAATATAACGTTATGCCATATATATATATATATATATATATATATATATATATATATATATATATATATATATATGACAAAAGCAAAGAGGAACAAAGAACAACAAAGGCATAAGTGTATCATATGACAAGATTTCCATATCAACCAATGATTTGATTCAAAGATTTACGATCAATGAGACACAATGATTTTAACATCATATACATCATAAAAACTCCAACCCAAGAAACACAAAAAAATAAATGATTTTTGATTATCATTTTGTTAGCATATACGGGCTTTCAGCCCTACTAGCCTACTGCCAATACCAAAGTGATACGAGCCATTCTCTACATGGCCAAAGGCACAAAGCCAATGCCAAAGTGATACGAGACATGCTCTACATGGACAAAGGCATAATACCAATACCAAAGTGATACGAGTCATTCTCTACTTGGCCAAAGGCAGAAAGCTAATACCAAAGTGATACGAGACATGCTCTACACGGCCACATGTATTAAAACTATTACTTGAATAACACAGGAAATCACATTGCACATATAACACATAACATACAATTGTCCCTATATTGAAATCACTGTGAAATAGCTGAATGATAAAATGATAATTTGGGCAACAGTTCGTGTCTAAAAATGACTTTCTTTGACGAAACCGAGAGTTTTTGTAGAAAACCGGGCTTTGTCCGGGCAGATTTTTGACTAAAAATATTATTTTCTCAGGGTCTTCGGTGCTCTGGGGCTTGCATCGGGTGTTGGGGTAGTTCCCTAGGCTTCGTGGGTGCTAGGGTGTAACATCCCAAGTTCCAGAGCAAGAGATCGGGGGTGTAAAGTGTAAATGGAGATTTGGACTTGGCGAGTTAGAAAGATAACTCGGCGAGTCGAGTTGCGAGTGGATCGCCTGAATAAGTGACTCAACTTGGTGAGTCAGTGCTAGAATCGGTGAGTCGGTGCTGGATTATGAAACCCTATTTTCAGGGTTTGCACCCTATTTAAAGAATGATATGCCTTCATTTCAGCCTCTATCTTCCCTGAGTGTTCCAAAGAAACCCTAAATCGTGAGAGACTCCATTGTTGAGAAGCGTGAAGCTTGGAAGAAGAAATTGGTGAAGAGAAGTTGGAGGAAATTGAGGATTGCATCAAAAGAGCTTGTGGATCTGAAGTCTACATCAGTTTAGACTCATCTTTGGGGTAAGAAGCCACTTCCTTAAGCCTTTTTCCTTATTGTCATCCATGGTGGTTGTTTTGGGGATTCTTTAGCTTGCTTTGGATCCATTTCGGGTTTAGAGGTTAGATATGAAGTTGCAAGTTCAGATCTAGGTTGTATTGGGGCCATGAGGGCAGAAAGCATCAGTCTTGGGGCTTGATTGTGAGTGCCTTTGTCCCAAAACCTTCTTGTAGCTTGGTTGGAGCTTATTGAGCCTTGCATGCATGTAAAGTTGGAAACTTTATGTGTAAATCTGGCCCTAGGAGTCCAGATCTATGTATTGGAAGAAATGAAATGGCCTGTAATCGTCTGAATGAAGATGGCATGTACATGGACTCGACGAGTTGAAGAACAACTCGACGAGTCTGTTCTTGGACTCGGCGAGTCTGGTCGTGGAACCCTAGCCTTTCGGGTTAAGCCATGCATCGGTGAGTTGAGCAGGACGGGCTCAAATATTGTTGGACTCGACGAGTCTTAGGGTGACTCGGCAAGTTGAGTTGTGATTGGGAGTTTCTGAGTATAGGGACTCGACGAGTCAACGAGTTGACTCGGCGAGTAGGGTCAACTAGGAAGGTTGACTTTGACTGAGGACTTTGACTTTTGCCAAGGGTTGACCAGTTTGACTTCTAAGGGTATTTTGCTAATTATTGGTGTTTATTGGATTTGGTTATTTGGTAATGTTTAGTAGTGGAGTTCGTGCTGGTGGTCGGAGCAGCGTGATCTTATTTCTTCAAGTCGACATTTACAAATGAGTTATCCTCACTATATCGAAAGGGTCTAAGGCACCAAGGTTGGCCCTTTATCGGATGGGAATCCGGGTAGTTGTTGCTATGTTATTGCTTTGCTATGTCTGCATCCTGGTAATTAGGATGGTATATGTTAAGGACATGGTTAAGGTCGGTATTCTGGTAGTTGGGATGGTATATGTTAGTGACTAGTTAAGTCGGTATCCTGGTTAGGATGTTGCTATGTTATGTGATCTGCTAGATCGGTTGATTAGTTGTGAATTGCTATATGATTATATGTTTATGTGCACATGGTTGTTGGACTAGGGTTGGGTTGAGGCGGGTCCTGCTTTGTGCATATAGGCCAACATACCCAGGGCGGACCGGTTTGACCATAGGCCCGGCGAGCGGTCCGGATAGGCTGAAGGCCCTAAGAGGGAGGACTAGACATGCCGAGGTTCAGAGAGTGGACCAGATAGACTGAAGGCCCGGTGCGGGCAGACCAGTCACACTGTAGAGTCGGAGAGAGAGTGGACCGGGTGGACTGAAGGCCTGGTGCAGGCAGACCAGCCACACTGTAGACTTGATATGTGTGGTTGTTCTGTTTATGTTTATGATATGATATGTGTATGGTATTGTGGTTGGTATTTTAGGGGTAACTCACTAAGCTTTCGGGCTTACAGTTTCAGTGTATTGTTTCAGTTACTTCAGGAGATCGTGACAAGGCGAAGGCGTGATCGTACCGCTCCTCAGTTTTATGTTGATGTTCTGGGATACTATGGTAATAAATGGATTGAAAACCTTTTTGTAATAACTTAATGAATATGGGTTGTTTTTGAAAATTTTAAACTGGTTGTAAATCTTCACGGTGTTACAAGTTGGTATCAGAGCCTTGGTTTGAGTGAATTGGAGGAACATTTGTGTGAATCCAGTCTCAAATCAAGGAGGGATTTTCAAAATGGTTTCCAAAAGGTTTTTCGAAATAAGTAAAGGAGGACGTAGAGGGTATGATCAGCCGGAGCCAGTAAGTAGACCCCAAAATACCATACAAGTTGTGTGATTATGTGATATGTTAGAATAGCATGCTAGTACTAGGCTAGGGATCTTCAGGAATTGCATGATAAAATTGCCTGATTATATGATGTCTGCTAGCCTAGGTTTTCCTTTGTATGAAATTGACATCATTACTGTAGTTATTTAGTGTATGCATCATGGTTATACATAATTAAGATCTTATAGCCTGAGAATGTTTGATTTGGCCTTATGTTCTGTTCTTGTATGATTGGGAGCTTAGGGTAGGATTGGATATTCGAAAGTCTATAGGGTCCAGCGTTATGCATGACTAGCATACATTAGTGCTGCAGGGTTGGTGGAAGTTTCATGGATGGGAGGGTTGCATGAGACCGGTGGGTCGGTTATGGGATAGTGGTGCTCCTCTAGGAGTGGGGATCGAGTGTGCATTACTTATATGTTATTGTTAGGGTGTTGTGGTGATAATTGATACAGATTATGGTAGGTGTGGAAGGTAGTATGGGCCCGTACTACTGAAACCACAGGACCCATACGCGTATCAAGGAAGTCACAACCCCTAAGGTTTTGGTTAGGAGCTAGTTCTTAGGATCATTATGAGAAATGCCTAATATTCTTGTGGCGTATTTTCAATATGGCGATTACAAGACATCTCGGGTCAGGATCCGGTTCGGGATTGGGATCAAGAGAGGGTGATCAGGGTGGATCGGTACCACATGAGGTCATTGGTCAAATGAGTACGGACGAGTTCGATGCCAGGATTCGTGAGATCCTGCATTATGAGATTGCTGCTATGTTCCGGGCTGAGTTTCCGGAGATGTTTGGGTCGATCAAGATCGCCATGGTTGAGTACTTTGATGAGTGCTATGCAGCACTTTCGGAGGCGGCTGCCGCGACAGCTACAACGGCAGGTGGAGGAGCCGGTCGGGGTTTTTGGGTATCGGGACTTCGATAATACGAAGCCGCCTACTTTCGATGGAGTTCAGGATCCGATCGTTGCTATGAGATGGTTGTCAGACGTGGAGGGCTGTTTCTTCATGTGTTCATGCCCTGCAGATCAGAGGGTGAGGTGTGCTCTGAACCTTTTGAGGCTCGGGGCGAAGGATTGGTGGAGGTTGACCACGGGATCTTATTCGGATGCGCAGTGGGTTGCGGTTTCATGGGATCAGTTTCGAGAGATGTTCAGTACCCGTTATGTTACGTGAGTTGAGAGAGAGAGAGAGAGAGGTTGGCTCAGGAGTTCTTGGAGCTGAAGCAGGATTCGGAGTCGGTGACCGGGTGGGCTGAAGGCCTGGTGCAGGTGGACCAGCCATACTGTAGACTCGATATGCACGGTTGTTCTGTTATGTTTATGATATGATATGTGTATGGTATTGTGGTTGGTATTTTGGGGGTAACTCACTAAGCTTTCGGGCTTACAGTTTCAGTGTATTGTTTCAGGTACTTTAGGAGATCGTGGCAAGGCGAAGGCGTGATCGTACCGCTCCTCAGTTTTATGTTGATGTTCTGGGATACTATGATAATAAATGGATTAAAAACCTTTTTGTAATAACGTAATGAATATGGGTTGTTTTTGAAAAGTTTAAACTGGTTGTAAATTTTCACTTTGTTACATAGGGTAATTTGAGAGACAGTAGAAGGTGAAAGAGAGTGAAAGTTGTAACCAAAATTTGGAGAACCTCGCTTTCTATTTATAGTACCCGAAGTTCAGCATTACGTTGGGTGTAAATCTTCAGTACGCGGGGCGTACTGGCTTCTGATGATCTACGCTAAACGTACCCTCATACGCTGGGCGTAGGAGCTTAGTGTCATCAACGTGTCAATTGTGCGAGATAGGAGTCCTCCATCCGAAGAAAGAGGCGACGTGGCCAACTTCTGGCCTAGTCTGAGTACGCTGGGTGTACGACTTTGGATAAGTCTCAAATTTTCTTTTTAAAACTTCAAAAATTCATATCTTTTGCATACTTGCTCCGTTTTTGATGTTCTTTATATCCGCTCGTAGGTGAGATTATACTCTACAACTTTCATTTGGAATTTGTTGGCAAATTTAGACTTCATTTTTAATATTATATTTTTAACAGGCCGGGACAGAAAAAGTCCGTTAAAAATTTATAACTTCTTAATCTGACGTCCGTTTTCATCTATCTTTTTACTGTTGTACTACTATTGAAGAGACCTGCTATTCTCATTTAAGTTGTTTCGGCTAAAAATCACTCGATCTTTATTTCGAGTTTCAGGTTGTGTACTACTATGCCGAATCTTAGAAAAATCATAACTTTCTCATACGAAGTCAGATTTTCATGTTCTTTTTATAAAAGTTCTCTGTTTAACGAATACTATGACTTTCGTTTAGATCAATAAGCAAAAAATAGTTTATCATAAACTTTATACATCATATGGCATCGTGCCGGTTCTGTCGTGAAACTTTGATAAGTCATAACTTCTTTGTTATAACTCAGATTTCGGTGAGGTTTTCGCCTAAATGTTCCTAACGATATAATTTATAACTTTCAATAACACTAGTTTTACTTATTTCCAACTTAAATGTTATATTTTCGTTAATTTTGATAATTGACTTTTGATCAGAATTTCATAAGACTTCCAATACTTCCCAAATGATTCCAAACATATTTTTACTTCAAATCTCATAAAACTATCTTGTTAGAATTCAATGCTTAAAACCATATAATATTTAATAATATTCATTTTTTTAAACTAATAAAACACAATAACTGAACGTGTATGTTACATGATTACTTGAAGAGGTTTTGGTTCTGGTTCAAGTTTCGGTTCAAGCTCTAGCGCTGAACCAATTGATGGAAGCATACACGAGTTTATCATGTTAGCGATCATGTGTGGTATCTTGGATGCGATACCTATGATGTTTGATATGATCAAGGAGGGATTATAGAGTTACTGGATAAGTGTCTATGTGCCTTTCATGTAGATATTGCAACTAATCAGTTTGGGGCACACACCCTCACTTTTAGGGAGTTCAAGGCTTGTAGGGCCCCAGAGTTCATTGGGAACAAGGACCCCATTTCCAGTAGATGATGGATTGCAGAGATGAAGAGTGTTCATCAGACAAGCTTCTTCCTTGAGGGGTCAAAGGTGACATTTTCATCTTGTTGTCTCAGAGATCATGGTCGCAACTGGTGCGAGGAAGGTTGGTCACGCTTTAGGAGAAAAGCCTTTTGATGCCATGTTCTAGAGAGACTTTGTTACCATGTTCATATGAGATTTTACACTAGCTATCGAGGTACAATAGTTGGCGAGGGAGTTTCAGGACCTTCGTCAAACGATTGAGCCTGTTGTAGAGATCAAGACTATGTTCGTGGAGAGAACCTTACTGGTTCCACATTATGTAGTGGATAAGTAACGAAGAAGACAAGATACCATGATATGTTTAGGAATAACATCAGAGAATTTTTTAGCATTTCAGGATGCTGGATCTTGGAGGATATGATTGACAGGGCCTAGGAATGGGATATTGAGTTGGAGCTTCAGTCGAAGCAAAAGCCAAATCAGGTTCAGACAACCGAGGGCCCATCAAAGAGGCCTATACTTTTGAATTGCGATCTAGAGGCCGACATGATCCGGTCCATTTTGGCAAGTACGGTAAATCACATGATGGGTTCTATTGATCAATTAGTTCAGGACGCTACAGGTACGGTAAGACCGATCATGTTAGTCGGGATTGTCCTTAGGGATCGAGGCTAATTTTTTTCATTACAACCAGTCAGGCCACAAGAAGACTGGCTATCCGAGGTTACCGTGAGGAGCGGTAGGGGCACCTGCTCCAGCTACTTTAAGGATTACAGATGGTTGCCAGACAAGGTGGAGGCTCCAATGATGAAGAGCCGAGCTTTTCAGTTGACGGACGAGGAGGCCCGAGCCGCGCCAGATATTGTCACTAGTATGTATTCTCATTTATTTTATAATGCATCCTATTTATGCTTATATTTGTTTATGATATGATTAGGGATGTTCCTAGTCAATGATATAACTGCTCTTGTTCTTTTTGATTCGGGTGCTACCCGATCATTTATATCTCTTGCTCTTAGCAAGAAGTTTGATGTTGACCAAGGTGCATTGGATTTTCCTTTAGAGGTAGAGATCGCTGGCAACCATGATGCGAGTGCTTTGAGGTTTCGTTGAGATTGTGTATTGGCGATATTTTGGGTCCGGTTTCCTGTTGATGTCATTCCTATTTTCTTGGAGGAGAGAGGATTATCATGGGTATGTATTGGTTGAGTCGGTACGTGGCTATGGTAGAATATGAGCATCATCTAGTGCGGGTTCGAACCCCAAGTGGGGGATAATTGGTTATAGATGGTGAGGACGCTCAACGTGGACCAACAATCTACTCAGCTACGCGGACTAGGAGGTATCTTCAGCAGGGATGCTCTGGGTTTTTTTGCATATGTTTTGGATTCTTGTTTTTTGGAAGAGAAGATTGTGGGTGATGTACCTATCGTTCGTGAGTTCCCCGATGTATTTCCTAAGGATTTTACAGGAGTTCCTCTTGAGAGGCAGGTGGAGTTTTAGATTATTTGGTTTCGAGTTTTGCTCCAATAGCCAAGGTACCGTATCACCTATCTCCTACGAAGATGTAGGAGTTGTCTACATAGTTGTAGGAGTTTTTAGACAAGGGATTTATCAGGACGAGCAGTTCACCGTGGGGAGCATCGATCCTGTTTGTGTAATGTCCCTAAAAAATATTGATACAATTTTTATTTTTCAAACACCAAAAAATACAACCAATTTGTTCCAATTCAACCATACTATAATTATTCTCAACATCATAATGAAATCAAATAACAAGAGGAATAAAATCGAGGGGGTGCTGTGCGATCATACCGGGTCATTCCTTTTAGAACTGAAAGTACCTAAAATGTTAAAACACAAAACTGTAGGCACAAAGGTTAGTGGATTCTCCAAAATACCACACACCATTCATATCAATGGCCCAACTCGTAATATCGTGCCCAACCCACACATTGGGCCCAACCCATAATATCGGACCCAATGCTTCATACCAATGAGCCTAGCCCCAAATGTCAATGGGCGTAGCCCATCATACAAAAGGGACCATCCCAACATACAAATAGGCCTATCCAAACATACAATGAAAGAGTTACAAAGACAGTTAGCACCCTACACAGTAAGAAGACTCACCTCAATCCGAAGAGAGACAAATGTCACACTCGAGCGGCCGATTGCAGAACTTAGCACACTAATCAATAAAATATAAGATCCTAATTAGAAATTATGGTAAATATTCCCACTTAAAATCCTTATCTCATAATCTCTATTAGTGTGTGTGTGTATGTGTGTATGTATATATGTGTGTGTGGTAAAAGAACATTTTACCCTTCCAAGCCAAGAACCCACTTCACTTGACCCTTAATCCAAATTGTCCAAATTTCCCATGTTTGTTTCCATGCCATGTGTATCTATGCTCCACGCCCTGCATAGAGCCTTATAAGGAAATCTGGGCAATTTCATGCTACGCCCCGCATAATGTCATGTTGTGCTAAATTCCTATTAGGATTTTAATACAATAAGACCAACCATCTAATTCTCATACTTGGAATTAATAAACATCCTAAGTGATAAAGTCTTCAATTTTATGTCTTTGCATGGCCTAAAAGAGAACAATCCCAAATCCTAAGTCCAAAACACACTCCAATGGCCAAAAACTCATGCATGGAAGGATGGGAGTGACCAAGCTCCCATTTTTTTATCACTCTATGAGCTCAGAGACATCAAAAAATGACACTCATAAGGTCAGGAGTAACTTATACCCAAAAAACCATGACTAACGGACAGAAGCATAACTTGTGAGCTAACTAGATCTATCATAATAGAGCATCAAGATGCAAACTATATACCTCCTGGAGAATGTTCATGAAGTGAAAGGTTTGGATATACAAGATATGGACTTCTAAGAGCTTCTTTAGTGGACTCCTTCTTTGCAAAACACACAAAAGAACACAAAAATGCTTCAATATCTTCACAAGATGGCTAGGTTTTTGAGCTTACTACAAATAAGGATGAAGGATGAGTATAGGAAGGCTCTCAACGGATTAGAGCCTTTGAATAAGGCTCACAACCCCTCAATTAGGGTTTTGGTCAGCAGCGGCTACGTCTTGCGTAGCAAAATCTATGCCATGTGTAGATCATTAAGAATATGTTCCTTCATCAGCCTCTACACCGTGCATAGCTACACTACGCCTTTCATAGGGGAAAGCTTCCATCTTCTAGCTCAACTTTAAACAACCATAACTTCTTTATTTCAAATATGTTTCCAGTGTTCTTTATATGCACGGAAAGGTAATGACGAGCCCCACAATCCTATCGTGTTACCTTTGGCACAACACATGATAAAGTAAAAACCATAATATATGTAAGAAGTCTTGCTTATAACTTTTCACTTTCTTCCCTTTGGTTCCAGAATGCGAATCAAGGGCTTAGATCTCATAACTAATATTATCAACCTTCAATAAGGTCCAAACTTACTTCCTCAAAGCCCAAATCCTTTACATGAACGAATTTCAGATCACAACCCAAAATTTATGAAATGACCCGGAATAGGGTTTTACAATTTTTGAAGAAGAAGGACGGTTCACACATGATGTATATTGATTACAGGTAGCTAAACAAGTGGATGGTGAAGAACTGTAATTCACTCCTGAGGATTGATGTTTTGCTTAGTTAGCTTCAGGGTGCGTCTTGGTTCTTTAAGATTAAGCTGATGTTGGGTTATCATCAGATGACATTCAGAGATGAGGATGTACAGAAGACGACTTTTAGAACTTGTTATGGTCAAAACAATTTTGTGGTGATGCCATTCAGGCTCACCAACGCACCAACAATGTTCGTGGATCTCATAAAACGGGTGTTCCAGTTGATGTTGGACCGATATGTGATTGTATTTATTAATGATATCTTATTCTATTCAAAGACCAAGGAGCAGGATGAGGATTAGGACTTGAGAGAGTTTTTGGAGACTTGGAGAAGGGAGAGGATTTATGCCAAGTTCTCTAAATACAAGTCCTGGATGCGTGAGGTGTAGTTCTTGGGTCACCACGTCAACTAGGATGGTATTTTGGTCGATCTGACCAAGATCGGGGTAGTGATTCAATGGGAGATTCTGATGTGTCCATTTAATATTCAGATTTTTATTGGGTTAGCAAGTTATTACCAGAGTTTCATCCAGGATTTCGCTAAGATTGCTACTTCTTTGACCCTATTGATGAAGAAGAATGTTATTTTTTAGTGGGGGACTGAGCAACAGACAACATTTGGGACTTTGAGACAAAGTTTATGTGAGGCTATGATATTGACCCTTTCAGAGGGTGTGGATGCTTTTCCGGTTTATTGTGATGTGTCCGTTATGGGTTTAGGTGCAGTGCTTATGCAGATGGGCCATATGATTGCTTACGTTTCAAGGAAGTTGAAGCATAATAAGGCAAACACTACTAGAAAAGAACCCTTTAATGACACACAAGGTGTGTCATAAAAGAGTCAAATGACAAGCAAATACGTGTCATTAAATTTGTTAAGACACATATTTGTATAGATTTGATGATGTAGAAGATATACATTACTTAGACAAGTTAGTCTTGTCTAAGCAAATGTAAATACACACACTTAGACAAGCTGTTCTGTCACAATTTATTTAATTAGTTAATTTGAAGATATGCTGATAGAATTTCATATGTCGAAGATTGAAGATCACCCACTGATGACCAAAAAAAATTGAAGACACTATCAACACTAAAGGCACGAAGGAACCATTCACTGATGATTGTCAATGTGTTCGTATGCTGAAGTCCTTACACTGATGACACACTGATCAGGTGATACGTTGAAGACTGATACACTGATGGTTATACTCTATCTGCTGAAGTTGAAGTTGCTCTAGCTGAAGCTGAAGCTGATCAACGAATGTCTTCATAACGTTGATGCCCTTGATCAACATATACCTAGCTGGTGCTGATGTCTGAATTTGGGGGTGGTTGTTATCTTTTATTCAAATCGAATTTAAAATTGACTTTATTTAGTCAAAATGAATTGCACGTCATCTCCAAGATGGACTAAGATCATGCAACTCCTTAAAGTCTTCCCAAATTCTGTCTTCTACTTGATTCATGCTCCTTTCTGTAACCTCAAATGTCCTGTCGGTAACTTGATCTTAATCTTTTTAATCCTCTCAAATCCACGAAGGATCATCGTCAGAGAGTTTTGTGATAGTTGTTGATTGTTATTGGTTTGCATTGTATGATCTTAAGGAGGAGAAATTAGGTCATGGATTGACTTGAAAATGGATTTGATGAAAACAATTACGAAGGAGGTGTCGCCATCATCTTCGGAGTCAACTGAGGTTGACGGTGGGGGTGCGTTGCCGAAAAAGATTAAGGTGAGGATGGTGAAGATGGAGGAGTATGGTGGTGGTGAAAATTAGGATGGTGAACCAGAGGGAGGAAGAATAGAAGGAAGAGAACCCAACATGAATTTAAAGATTGGGTGTTTGTGTGTGAAACAAATGGATTTGTGTTGCTCTCTCTGTGTATATATATATATATATATATATATATATATATATATATATATATATATATATATATATATATATATATATATATATATATATATACACACACACGAGAGAGAGACCCTTATTTATTTATTTATTATTTAAATTAACAAAGTATTAAAATAAAAACAAAAAAGAAAAATAGAAATTAAAAGGGCAAAAAATGTTATTTCAAATTTAACAGAAACTAAAACCAAGATTTTTTTTTTTTTATTATTTTTTTATTTTAAACATTCCACATAAGTTGAAAACTTTTTAGAATCTATCAGTTATTTTTTGAATACTATAATAACCATTTTTGCAGTTTTGTCAATATTGGACAAAGACAATTTCAAGGTTGCACGTCATGAATTTACATCACTAAATAAACCGTTAATAACGTTTCCTAAAACTTTATGTCCTTTGCCTAACAATATTTACGCACTTCTAAATGAACATATTGTTATATTTCTAAGTATTTCAAATACTAATATGAAACATGACAGTTAAAAAACTATATTTAGATATGACATGAAACTTAAGGAACATATTAAATTTAATATTAGTTCATTCATCTTATTATTTGGTATTTAGTGTTGGCTGATCCATAAAGTTGGAAAGATGGATTTGACACCCTACAACAAAATTTTGCCACTTACATGACGTTGGTTGCCACGTTTGTCATTTTACTTTTTTTAATATTTATTTAATTTAAAGAAATTAATATAAATAAATTATTTTAATAAAAACTTAAATTCCATTAACTTCAAATAAAATCACACATTTACACTTAAACAAAACACATTTGAAATTAAACTAATACACACTTACACTTAAAAAAAATAATACCCTTGAAATAAAAACTTAAATTGAAATATGAGTTTAAATTTGAGCAAATTTTGGGGACTGTCTCATAATTTGCCAAAATTTAACAAGTCGAAAATCTATTAGTTTCAATATGGTAAGCCTCAAGAGCATTTTCTAGCAAAACATTTTTATTTTCATGATTTCCAGCTTCATGCATCACCCTACGAAATACACTGTTCAACTGAGTTGCAAGTGTGTTTGAATGTCTCCATTTGAAATAGATTTCTTCTTTACCTCGAGGCACCGGGGCTTCGTGGTTGTGTATATATATATATATATATATATATATATATATATATATATATATATATATATATATATATATATATATATATATATATATATATATATATATATATATATGAAAAGATTGTATTTTTTTTTGAAAGAAAGTAATTTGAATAAATGGTAAAATAAAAGAGGGAAAATGTTAATTGGATGTTTCTCTCTAGGTAAAACTCCACTGAGTCATTGAGCCGAGCTCGGCATGCCGAGGCCTCGACCCAGTGTTCACCGAGGTTGCCGATCCCAATGTCGAGCCCACTCCCACCAACCTAATAAATTAATAACTAGAAGTGTGAGGCCACACAAAACTGGATATGAGTTACATTATCCATGCATATATGAATAAAACCACTTATGGAGCATGTGAAGTTTTGAATCAATGAATGAGTTCTACAGATACCAGCATGAAAATATATTCAGCCTAAGAAGCATTGAAGTATAATGTTTAGGCTATTCTTTATAGATGACAAGGTTTTCCCATATCTCTAGGGGTAATGGTTATTCTTAGATGCTTACCATTATCTACACACTTAGCTTCTATTTGGCTTTGCACACGTGTGATTGTGTTGGGTTAATGTGCAACGATGAAAAAACTAATTGTGTTGTTTTTCGTATTGGAATTAATAGGGCCACCCACAAAGAAGCATAAAAACAGATACATAATAATATTTATAGTGTATGAAACTATTATTATTTACCAACTTTTAAATAAATAAGAATTAAATATTATATGTTTTTTATTTTTAAATGTGGTAAAATAAATATGTAGTTGTTTATTAATTATTAAAAGGTTTTATTAATTAAAGATTGTTATTGTAACGCTCCAATTCTGGTATGTTGTTTAAATGTTTATCTTTTCGAGTTTTCAAGAGGGACTCGACGAGTCGGCTCGTCGAGTAGGGACGGGATTTCGAGCATGTGTCAGTAGGCGACTCGACGAGTCCATATTCGGGACTCGGCGAGTCCGCCAGTCCGGAAGAAACCCTAAATCCACGGGTTTTGCATCCTATTTAATCCATGTTATGAGCCCCAAACTCGCCTCCTTCACCCTCAGAGTGTCATTTAGCAAACCCTAACCATTCCTTGAGTATTTTGAGCATTTCTTGTGTGAATCTTGAAGTTTTGAAGAGAAGAAGAAGGCTAGATCCAAAGGAGAAGAAGGAGATCCTAGATCTTGCATCCACTACAGAGTTTATTGAGGTATTAATCGGATCCCTTCTGTTTCTATGATTGATTCTCCATTATAAATCCCATTTAGACCATTCTTATCCATTTCTTAGCTTGATTATAGTAGAGAGATCACATTGGGTTGAATAGCCTTCAGATCTAGCCATGTTTCAGTCCCAAAAACTTAGATCTAACACCTTTATGGAGCCATTTTGCATGAAAGCCCTAGATCTACTCTTTTAAGTGCCTTTAAACCTTTATGGATGTCGATGTACACGTAAAGATATGATCTTTACGTGTTAATCAATCCTTAGGAACCCGGATCTATAAGTTGTATGCATTGGTTTTGAGTAGAATCAATTGTATAGCAGTTGCATGCAACCTACTCGACGAGTTGTTCTTCAGACTCGGTGAGTCGAGTCACGAGTCCCCGTTTTTCCCCTTCATGAGTTATGCCGAGTGGAACCAGTGAGTGATGGGTGGACTCAGTAATTCGGCGATCAGACTCATTCATGGAGGGACTCGACAAGTCAGTGCTCTGACTCGGCGAGTCCAAGGCAATCTTCATATCTCAAGAACAGACTCGGCGAGTTGTTCATACAACTCGGCGAGTCAAAGTCAGAGTGTTCATATGTTGAAGTAGAACTCGACGAGTTGTTCATACAACTCGGCAAGTCGGATGCAGATTGACTAAGTGTTAGTATCGAAGAGGAACTCGTTGAGACTATGCCAAACTCGACAAGTAGTAGCGAGCATAAATGAGAAATGAGAGTAGGGACTCGGCGAGTTGGCGGCGCAACTTGACGAGTCAGGTCAACTGTATGTTGACTTTGACCAATAGGTTGACTTTAACCAGGGGTGAAATAATTATTTTACCCTCAGTATAGTTATCAGTATTTGATTGAGTGTACTTATGGAAATTGTAGCCAGGGAGATACCGGAGCAGCAGCAGACAGTTTCCAGAGCAGTTCATTCAGCAGCCAGACTACGAGGTGAGTTTCCTTCTAGTAGGAACGGGTCTATGGCCACAATGCCGGCTCGTTTAGTTAGTAGTCAGTTCCGGACTTCGGTCCGATGCAGTAGTTCAGGGTGCTTGATGTCTTGGTGATTCAAGCATGTCTATGTGTTATGTTTTCCGGACTTCAGTCCGATGTAGTATGCAGTATATGTGTTTATGCTAGTTGATGTGTGTTTATGCTATGTTATGTTCAGTCAGTTTCGGACTTTGATCCGATGCAGAGGACAAGGTCCCAGACAGTTCTAGACTTCGGTCCGATGCAGTTAGTTCCGGACTTCGATCCGATGCAGGGGACAAGGTCCCAGTCAGTTCCGGACTTCGGTCTGATGCAGAGGGCAAGACCCAGGTCAGTTCCGAACTCCGGTCCGATGCAGTGGGCAAGGCCCAGTATGTGTTTTATATGCTATTGCATGGTATGTGGTAGTTTGGGGGAGCTCACTAAGCTTCGTGCTTACAGTTTCAGTTTTGGTTTCAGGTAATTCCGCAACTAAAGGAAAGAGCTCGCGATGATGGCATCGCACACACCACAGCTTCAGGTTTTCCTGGGAGTTGATTAGCTTTTCGTAGATATGGTTTGATACAGTCTTGATACAGTTTTCTCGTGATACTTTGTTATGGTTTGAGATATTGACGTATGGGTTTTTATTTTATGATATGGATATAATGATTTTAGTAATTATTAAACAAAAAATTTTGGGTCGTTTCAGTTATATTTATTTTGTGCAACTTAGTAATAGGAGAATTGAACAAATAATGATGTGTAGGAAATGGATACCTTTACATATAATTTAAATAAGATGAGTAGGTAAAGGCAACGCTTATTCGCGTTAATCCGACGTGGATGCCATATAACAGCGTTATAACACGCGAAACACCGCGCCCACCCAACGTTATTAGGTGTTATTTTAGCGTACGTTATAGTGGTGACGGGAGGAAACAGCTAATCCAATTGGTGCAACGTTTAAAAATCCGACCGTTTGCAAACGGTCACAAACATAAAAAAATCTCTATTAATATAAATACACCACATTTATCTTCATTTTATTTTCCAAACCAAACAAATCCTTTCTATATATATAAGATCCTTTCAATTTCATTTTTTTCTATTACATTATTAAAAAATGGAACATTTTTATCCGTTTCATCCATACAATCATGATATCGACGAGGATGATATGTTTGTGGGTATAATGTATCAATATGTTACCGACATGATACCGCAAGAGCCAACTCCACTATTGACTAGACGTGCGGCGTTGAACAGAGATCGTGAAGAGGGGCATAGACGTTTAGTACACGATTATTTTGCGGATAATTGTGTCTACCAAGCAAACGATTTCAAAAGAAGATTTCGTTTGCAGAAAAATGTATTTCAATGAATAGCCAATGCAATGGAAACAAGGTAATGTAATTACAGTTATTTTCTATTTTAATATATGTTGTTTAGATTATTAAATAATTGCTTTAAAAATTTATTATACGTTCTTTAGATTATTAAAAAGTTGTTGGAAAATTTTATTATATGTTTTTTAGATTATTGAAAAGTAGTTTGAAAATTTTATTATATGTTTTTTAGATTATTAAAAAGTAGTTTGAAAATTTTATTATATGTTTTTTAGATTATTAAAAAGTTGTTTGAAAATTTTATTATATGTTTTTTAGATTATTAAAAAGTTGTTTGAAAATTTATTATATGTTTTTTAGATTATTAAAAAGTTGTTTGAAAATTTTATTATATGTTTAGGTATGAATATTTCAAACTGTGGTACGATGCAAGAGGTAAACGAAGTTTTACAGGGTTGCAAAAATGTGTTGTTGCAATCAAGCTTATGGCTTTGGGGGAATCACCTGATTCTATTGATGACTATATGAGAATGTCAGATCGAATTGCACGAGAAAGTTTGTATAGATTGGCGAGAGGTGTTATCGAAACCTTCGGTGACAAATACTTGCGCACACCTTCATTGAATGAAATACAACAACTATATGCGGCGCATGAAGAACGACATGGTTTTTCGGGAATGCTTGGAAGCATTGATTGCACAAAGTGGATATGGAGAATTTGTCTTGTGACGTGGAAAGGTTAATACACAAGTGGTCATCTTGGATCACCTTCGTTAGTATTAGAGGCGATTGCATCACAAGACTTATGGATTTGACATGCTTTTTTTTGAGTTGCAGGTTCGAACAATGATGTAAACGTTCTTGATCATTCACTAATATTTCATGACCTTTTGACAGGAAAGGCACCGGATGCTCCTTTCACAGTAAATGACCATGAGTATAAGTTCGGGTATTACCTCACAGATGTAATATATCCAACATATTCAACGTTTGTGAATGCGTTTTGACACCCGATAGAACCAAGAGATAGATTTTTCAAGAGAAGACAAGAAGGAGCACGTAAGGACGTGGAACATGCTTTTGGAGTTCTGAAAGCAAAATGACACATAGTTAAACATGCAGCACGGCCATATGAGTTGGACACACTACGAGATATTATGTATGCATGTATCATTATACATAACATGGTGATTGAAGATAAAGGAAGAAACATTGCGAAGTATTCATGTACGGAACCTGGACACATTTAATTTCAACCAGGGACAATAGAATACTTACATAGAGTCGTTGATATCCAGGATATATCAACGAAAACACCAACAACTTCGAGAAAACTTGGCAGATCATATCTATGATGACAAGTGAAGTTGAGTAATTTAGATCGAAAATGTAATTTGTTTCGTCTTTTTTTTTTTGGTTTTCATCCTTAGTTGTAATTTAGATCGAAAATGTAATTTTTATAGTTATTTTTTAAATGTTATTTTTAATTTAAGATTTGATTTATATTATAGTTATATTATGACATAAATAAAAAAATAAAGAAATTCGAAAATATAGAAAGTAAAAACGTTAAAAAAAATTAAAAAATAAAATAGAAAATAAGTGGTGTTATTACATTTTATTTGGTGTTGCCTATTTCCACCGTTGGTGTTATAACACCCATTTATGACTAGGATGATGATGTGACACCTTTTGGGTGTGGTAACATGTAATAACATGTTGTCCATACCCAGCAGCCTAAACAAACAAAAGAAACTAATGAGTTTTTAATTTGAGAATTTTGAAATTAAAAGGTAAGGTCATTAATAAAATTGATATCAATTTATTGCTACATTTATTACAATTACTACATTAAAATATTATGTTGAATTTAATGAAATGGAAAAGTCATAAAATGACATGTCGAAAAAAATAATTCAAAATAATCATAAAATGACATTTGACAAATTAAATGAGAGTGTGACATATAGCAAAAAAATTTCATTTATTAGAGTATATTTCACGCAATTTGTAGGTACGTACACATGTTTATCAATTTCTTACCATAAAAATTATGCTTAATAATTATGTTAATTACTCATGGTATGAAGTTTTGTCATGTACTACTTATTCATGTGTATTTTATTTTTAGGTATATATAGGAAGTAGGATGCCATGTTTAGAGGTGTCAATCTTTTGATTCGTACACTTGATGATAGAA
Organism: Lactuca serriola; assembly: GCF_051521515.1. Classification (NCBI taxonomy): domain Eukaryota; kingdom Viridiplantae; phylum Streptophyta; class Magnoliopsida; order Asterales; family Asteraceae; genus Lactuca; species Lactuca serriola. The sequence goes on from NC_136412.1 coordinate 211,424,593, forward strand.
TATGATTAGGTTTTGAGGGAAGATGTCCTAGAAAATTACTTGTTATGATTATGTTCGTATCTTGAGTTATTTTCTGTATGGGTTGGTGTTCAAAGGTGGCACCTATGGGAACAAACCGTCTTTTTTTAATTTTGATGAAAAGGGACCACTCAATGTTAAAATTACATGCCAAAATGTATGCTTTTTAACTAATCTAAAAAAAAACAAACTTTGGTGTTATAAAGTCATTCTCTAGTTGGGAAAGCAATATTTCAAACGCTTGGAATCCATTCAACAATTTTCGTCCAGATTGCTTCTCCATTTTTTTTTTCATAAAATACAATATAACCCCAAGTGTAGGGGTTACTCTTATAGGTTGACTATCACAAAAGATTTTGTTACCATGTACTTGACACATAGACATCATTAAGCAAAATCCCAATGACTAGTAGCCAGTACTTATGTTAGATAAAACTACAAATCTTAAATAATATACTAATCTAACACACATCCAAGAGTATATAATCATAACTCTATCATTTAATTCTAAGTACTATTCCTAGTACATAGCTAACTTACATTATCTCTAATACTAAATTGTAACACTCCTCACACAATTTGGGATGCATGTTCTATGGTTTGATCTGTGCATAAGTTTTGGAAACGAGTACTCGACATCAAAAGTTCGTACTGAGAACACTTTACGAAAAAATGGATAAAAACCTTGGATTAATGAAAGAACAAAAAAAGGAGTTTTAAAGAATAACAAGATACTTGAAAATGGAATTCAATATGCATTGTCATCCAACTTGTTCAACATGGTCATGGAAATAACAAAATAACAATCTACTTTGGACTGCATGAATATGCAAATATCATGTTGAGTCTGCATGGTTACATTTATGGTTTTAGCGACATGTTTTTAATATTTAATCGTTATATTGGATTTTATCAAGGAAATCTAGTTCCTTAACATTAGCTGCACAATTCTTTATGTTCTTGGGCGAATCTTAGGCTAAGATGTTGGTGATTTTAGTGTCACCATGTCATTTTAAGTAACTGGAACTAACATGTGAGCTAAGGGGCTTCATAATTTGTATTCTAATATATGTATGGAGTATTGCGGAGTGCACGCATGTATAAGATCGAATTAGAAGCGGGTTTGACGACTAGTCGGGGGTCCGGGGACACCGCTCTTGGGTCCGGGGTTTCCAAAGGGGCAACGCCCCTTTGGCGGGGTCTAGGGGCAGCGCCCCTAGCGGGGTCCAAGGGGAAGAGCCCCTGGCTGGAGTCCCGCTTGGATTATCCTAGGTTGAATTTCTTGTAACCGAGACATAGGGTAGAAATATCAGTTCGGAAAGTGATATCACAATCCAAGTTGGTATCCAGATCTCCACCACAAACCCTAATTTTCCTTACATAAGACACTTCTTATTTGGATAAGTGTATCTTAATTTTGATACGTTTTAGTTTCTTAAATATAATTATATCTTTAATCTTAATGGTTTGAAAACTTTTATGCATATGTGAGATGTTAATATTGATTTTCTATTGATTTCTTATTGTATAATTTTAGAATTCATGATCTCCTTATTAGCGTTTCATTTAAAGTGGGCACTTATTTGGAATTTCCAATTGTGTGTTACATGATTGAACCTAGGATCTGTAATTATACAACGATTTTGGTTACATATCATGAAAGTGCGTGTTGTTTTACAATCACTAGAACAATGTAGATATGTCATCAACTTGTTTCTTTTATTTTTTCCTAATATAATCTTAGTTTTTATTATTGAACTAACTTTATAAGTTTTAAGTTAGATTTTAGAGGTGAAATAGTGAAAATTTTGATTAAGGGACTTAATGTGTCAAACTGCCAAAGTTGGATCAGATGCGTCAGGAGCGATCTCCAAAAGACCTTTGGATTGAGATAAAAATTTATGATCTTAATCGGGATTTGATATCCATGTATATACTAGCTTTATAACCAGTTTTAATATGATCGAAATCATTTTTCCATTATAGAATCTAAAAATTATAAGAACTTAAACATCAATATCTTATAATTAAATGCATACTCGTGGGCTACCCGCACCATGCGGCGGGCGGTAAATGAGGGAGGGGTGAATAGATTTCTTTCGCCTAATAGTTGTAGCAACAACAAATGCACCGCATCTGCAATTGCAAGTAAAAGAAAAAGGCAAGCAATACTTTGATACAAAAAAGGAATATGTTGTATAAATTCAATTTGTTTTAAGACGAGCTTTTATTAAATAACAAGTAAATAAGAAACAAGCAGCACCGTAAAGTTAGTAAAAGTGTCACAGACATCATACAGTTAAAAGTATTACTTTGTATATTCAATCCTAAATCCAGAGGAATTTAAATGAAACAACTAATTTGTAAAATCATTAAAATACTATATGGTATTGAAAGTGTAAATGGGAACTTGAGTATCAAATGAACTACCAGGATTTAGGATGCTTTATCGGATTCAATTTACATAATTTATATCCATACCTACAAACAAAAACAAAGATAAAAAGAATAAAGTTCATCTTATAATCAATAATCAAGAAATGATAATTAAATCCAAACGTATTTCTTCGCACACACATTCTTAAAAAGAAGAAAGCTTTTGTATTCTTTCCATTCAACTTCCTTCTTGTAAGTAACCACTACATATTCTTAATCCAATACCAAATCATATGAAGTCTTTCAAGTCGGATAGAAAAACTCATCACTGATAAAATCGACTTCTCACTCTATAATCAAATGTGGAGTCAATTATTTAGGTGTCAAAGGGAACCAAAAACATCATACGATCAAAAAAAGATGATTAAACCAAATTTAAACTTGTATATGATGATTAAACCTAATAAATATACCTATAATATGCAGCCAAGTCTAGAAACCATAATAACACCAAAAATTAGGTAAACCCAAAAACCTAGTAAAATTAGATAGAAATAAACTACAGCTGAGAGCAATAATTGTTAGAGTTACCTGAGCCGATATCCAAGCACACTCAAATACCCTAAGAAACCATGATACTTGTAGTTTCATATATAACTCAATGTATTAAAAAAAAACAAATCAAGTCTACTAAGCAGTAGAAGCATAACCATTAGAAAAATAAGTCACCGATGGATCCATGAAATTATAAGATGAAAATGATAAGTAGTGTAGCATGGTATTGCATGATGCCCATTGCTCCCCTTTTTGTCGGCTCACAAATTTTCAAAAAAGTCGGCAACTTCTGTAACAAAATAATTGAAGGAGATACACGATAGTCATCTTCGTACATGAAATCGGCCACAGTTGTGGTACTATCTATGGTGATAAGACAAATCAGTTGTGGTGGTGGTAATTTTGATGTTCTTCAACACCACTTTTTTTAGATCTACTGTCACCTACGGTCGTGGTGAGACAAAGCAAAAACAACCATGTTGATGTAGCAAAGCTTGTGGTGATGGTTAGACAAAGCAACGACGACAACTTTATTGGTGGAAATGAAAAGCAGTAACGATCATGGTGGTTGTGAGGTAAACCGGCGGCTGCCATATTGACATTAAGGGTGCAGAGCAACAAATCGATTATGGTTCTTCATAGGTGTAGCGGTGAAACTTGTTTAGGCTTTCCAAAATTTGTAACATTAGACGCATCAAATGATATAGCATTATAGGGTTGTGCAACATGTAATAAGATTTGTACCTCTTAAAATTCAAGAAATACCTAATATGTTCTATATAATAGTAAAGATATTGAGTTAAAATGAAGACATATCTTGAATTAACATGAAGACATTAACAATTATGATGACATTTTGATATATTCTATGAACACGTTGAGGTTGGATTTAAGGGGTGTTTGGCTTAGCTTTTCATAGCCCAAAAGTCATTTTTGAAAAAGTTACAAAAAAATCAAGATTTTCTGACTTTTCCAAAAAGTTCATTTTCCTTGTATAAAAACTCAAAAAATAGCTTTTAAAACTAGTTTGGCCAAACATCTTTTGCTTTTTTTTCTTTTCCAAAAAGGACTTTTGCCTATGAAAAGCTAAGCCAAACACCCCTTAATGGCACCATCTATTTATGCATCATGAAAGTTTACTTCTTTAATAATTTATCCGTTGTGTTAATAACATCAAAACCAAAAACCAAAGAGACTAATAATGTGTAGAAATTAAAGTTCTTGGAGGTGTAAATTGACAAAGAGGAAAAAGTAGAAGGGATGTTATCGTAAATGTGTGAAATAAATATCGTATCTGTTGGTTTCACATGGCAATGATAGAGATGAAATTTAATTGTCAAAAAAGCACTTTCTGGTTTTATTAAATAAATCTTAAATAATATTGTGGATGTAAACAAGCACACATCTTTGTCGCAATCTATCTTAAGCTACGCTCTTTTGTTTTTTCCGTTATTTTTTTAATCTATTTATGAACAAGTTCTTAATATGATATAAATATATAGTTACCGTATATAAACTTTTATTTTAAAACCGGTATGTTCTCATACTAACGCGTAGTACTATTTATTTTAATAAACATTTTTTTTTATCATATCTCATATTCTTATTTATTTTGATACATGCTATTTTAAGATATTTTAAATTAGTTTCATTTCCATATATTAATTTATGGTTTCTTCCATTTTATTAAATTGTACATCCGACAAAATAAATGAGAATATGACACACGAAAAATAAATTTTTATTTATTAAAATAAATTAGTTTTTTTGCATGCCATTTTATGAATTTTTTTTCATTAATTTCATATAATATTTAAATATAATAATAAATACATATCAATTTAATTAAATGATTTTCCTTCTAATTTCAGATTTTTTAAATTAAATCCTTATTAGTTTCTTTTATTTATTTATCTAAACCGTTTGTTTAAATTTAAAAGAAAAAACATTTTAATTTTAATAATTGAATATTTTTCTTATTTTTATTATAAATTCAGACTTTACATATGTTTACAATTTTATATTAAATTGTTTATTTTAAATAAATCTATGTAATAAATGTCTTAATAAATTTAGATGAAGATATATATATATATATATATATATATATATATATATATATATATATATATATATATATATATATATATATATATATATATATATATATATATATATATATATATATATATATATATACACGCGTTTCATATGATTTAATAACTGGAAATCAACTTCTATATAATAATTGTTAGCATGAATGGTGTAAGAATCTTATTGTTATAGATATTTGTATATTTTATATAGTAAAAAGATAATGGTGAGGTCATTGACGATTTTGATTCTTTATAAAACTAGAAAACATCATTCATGAAGTCATTTTGTACTATAAATTATATTTAATTATAAAGTAAATATTATTTGTTATTGCAAATAGGTAGTTGATACTTGATAGTTACACATATAATATTAACTTAAACTTTGGATTAGAGTTTTCCTTTAAAAATTAACATTTTTTTAGAGAACCCAAAAATCCTTTGCATTTTTTAATATAAAACAGCATTTCTTTCGACCAACAAAATACTATACTTTAGTTTGTTTGTTTGTTTGTTTTTTTTTTTCTATTGTCCGGCAGATGTATATTAGAACAAAGCAAAAGGCTTCGAAAACAATATTACAAAGAGTTAATGCACTAAAACAAGTTACATAACCGATCCGTCCAATGCGGCCTAGGTTTCTTACTGATACTTGTTTGAGAGAGAGAGAGTATTTTTCTTCAAAAGAAGACCTAAAAGGTTAGAAAAATCCTAGAAAAACCCTCTGAAACCAAAAATCTATGAATTTCAAACCCTAACTATCACATCGAAATTGCTTCAATTGTTATACAATTTTCATGATTTATCACTCTCTTTCTTTGCAACATATTCGGTCTCAGAAAACCAAACTACTAGCACAAAGACCCAGAGAATAAGAGCACTTAAGAGGAAAGAGTAATTTCCGAGAATAAGACTATGATGCATGTAATTAACTTCCAAATTTTTTTTCCTGTTTTATGAAATATTTTACATCCTACAGGTAAGTATTCGTCATACCATAAATCATTTTCAATAATAATACTTGTAATAAGATTTTCAAGTGGTATAACTAGAAATACTTTTAGCACTTATATAATCATATCTCGCTCATACAAAGTGTTATGTAGTATTATCAAATAAATAGTTAACACGTATTCTGGTTATTAATCTTTTAAGTATTTAAAACATATAAAGTATACTATAATATAGAATTCAAATGACACACTTTCAGCATATATTTAATCTTTTAAGTATTTAATACATATATTAAATCGTGCTCATAAAAGTAATTATGTGCTCACTTGATTGAGGTATAAGATCCAAAGTTAGTCAAGCTCTTCACCTAACACTTCAACTTTTCCCTTTAAAATGACCTAAATACGAATATTACTACGCCTCAGTATTCGTTCATATAGATAATGTTGCATTTAACAATTTATCGATTCTTCAATAATCCTCAAGAAATACGTCACGCTCTATATGATAAGGAATAACCAGGTAACATCACATCGAAGGTATGATCTATTTTGTATACAGAGTTACTGTTTGGAAAATCCAATTTAAATACCTCACTAGATATAGCCTAGACATCACTCTTGTAATTAGATCAATCAGTATTTTGGATAGAATCACTGATAAATCTTATTTATAGGTTCATAATAATGATAATAAACATAAATATAAGTTACACTTAAAATGTAGTAAGTGTATCTTAACTTACAATAATTTCAGACAAAAGTTCAGAGTTTTACGGGCTGAGCTTTGACTCCGTAAGGTTTATTGTTAACATATCCCTTAGGAGAACGTAAAAAAAGGAGAAGTCAAACTAACGTCGGGCTTGGTCTGGTCAGAACCTAGTCTGAAGCTAAGTCCGGGATTTCGCCAATGCGAAGATCACTGGTATGGCGGTTAAGGTCCAGAGTCGCGCTTTAACCTATTCTCCAAGAAGTAACATCCCGAAAAACGTGGGACCAATCAGAGAGTCCCACTTACCTATTAGATGATAGCCACGATCTTCATAACAATTAAAATATCTCCTTCTAGCCAATGAGGGAATGGGGCAAAAGACGTGACAGAGGACCCTCCAATATGGGTCTACCATGTTGCACCTCACGAGGGAATGCTCAACAAAATCAGTTGAGGGATGTGCTTCTCGAACAGGTATAAAAGGATCCTTCTTCCTCACAAAGAAGGGGACGTAATTCTCTTTTTTCTGTGATCTATTATAATCTCTCTCAGATCTCATACTAACTTGATCATCGGAGCTTCGTCCCGGGAACTCCTCCCGGACGTCAATTAACGGCCATCTCTCTCTTTTTGCACTGTGATATCAGGAGAAGATACCTGCATGGATCTCCCCTATAGTTCCAACTCAATCCTCTCCAATATATCACAACATTTGGCGCCATCCAGGCGTATCTCTAGAACGATATATCCACAAAGGAAACCCAGAAAACAACGATGGTAGGTGACATTCCAGTGACATCAGGAACAACAAAAAGAAGCACGCTGCATCCAATGCAGTCACTCGACAGCGGGAAAACTTCCATTCAGGAAAACACGCCTAAAACCGCACACCAGTCTCACAGACACCATCCAGTTCTACAGCTGAAATGACGATAACTTACATAGCCAGTCTATGGCGCCCAACAGCCAACACAACTCAACAAGTAGCAATCATAACCACAACTCTACAGATCATCGCAACGCAACAAATAGAGATCCTTATCTCATAACAACAGTCCTTCCCGCACACTTCTGGAACCAGAACCAAGATCCCTCACACTATTCAGCCATAACCATAATATCCCCCGATGGTCCACCCACATGCCACCATGGTAGGGTTGTTGTAACACCAGTCAAAATAGGTCAATAACAATCACATGTGATTATCATGTAATATGATTTTATTAAAATAGTAATGTGATAAACGTACTATGTATTTCAAGATAAATTCTAATACAAATATGAAATTTCTTTACGATACAACTTAAAGTATACGTCCATACGATTCCAAAAATATAGAGAACGTCTGAATCTGACTTCACATGAAGAAGTTATGATAAACCGAATACTATAAATCTCTATAATAAGAAGAATTTAAAATATACTTAGAATTAGCTATTGGATTCTAGAAGAGAGTTGTAGTACTCTTAAATACCTACGTGTGCATATAAAGAACGTCAAAAACAGAGTTCGTATGTGAAAGTTACGACCTTCCGAAGATACAACTATTAGAAACCCTAATCCGACTGAGCTCACGACGTGAGCATAGAAACTCACGACGTGAGGAGTCAAATTGCCACATTTCGGACCTAAAGTGTGCGTGACAAGGCTACGAAGGGATAATTTCTAAGCTCACGATGTGAGCAAGGATATCTCACGACGTGAGGAGTCATCTGGCCACCTTCCGAAGCTAGGGACGCAAATGGAAAGTCTACAAGGTGAGCAGGCTTGACTCACGATGTGAGTTTTAGAAATTCACGACGTAAGAGTCCAAAAACTTGCTAAAAATAGCAGGTTCAACCTCAGCCATTCTTGCATCTGAACTCTTTCCTTTTCTCTCATTTGTTGAAGCCCTCGTGCTTCCCGAGCCCGCCGATCTCGAACCGCTAACCGTTTCTAGTTAATCACGCTACTAGAGTGAGTTTCACGGCCCCACTTTTTAATATTTTTGGGGGATAACGCATGCTAAATATTGTATACACGTTAATATTATGTCTATATGATAGTATATTAGTATCAACGTAGATAGTTATATTAACCGTGATATAGTTGTTCAAATATAATATTTTGAATATATACAACTATTATCAACTTGTTAGCATGTTATTATACTAATGTAGATCTTGAGTTATATTTTGGATTCTATATATATATATATATATATATATATATATATATATATATATATATATATATATATATATATATATATATATGTTGTGTGAGATATAGTTTCGAAGTTATATTCGAAAGTTCTATATGTTAATTTCTAAAGTATGTTGCTATTATTGGTTTTATGTCAAAATAAAACTTGGTGTGCTATATGTTTCTATTTATAGTTTTATGACAAGATAAAACTTGGTATGTTATATGTTGTTGTTGGTTTTATGATAAAACCTTGTTTTTCCTCAAGTTATAGCTGTTATACTGCCTAAAGTAATATGAACTTAGGAGTAATGTTTAAAAGCAAAGTGTAATAACTTAGGGTTTTAGACATGAAAATGCTTTTGTTGTTAGAGCTATAGGAAGCCGTTGAAGTCTACATGAGTAATTGTATTCATTAACTAAGATTGGGGATCTTAGTAGAAATCCTATGAACTGTAATCGTTAATCCCGTGTGAGCGAGGAAGTCATGTATAATTAGTATACGGGTTGACAACCCCACTCGTGGTTGCTAGCTACAATCAAATTTAAGCGAGTGACGAACTTGTTGGATAAGGTGTCTAAGTCCATAACTATTTCTGGTAAGTACTTGACCCGATCCGGCATGGTCCATTTGGGTTGCATGGCACCATGCAATTGGATAGACTAAATGAGAGAAATAACACTTGGAAATTATTAATATATTATAAGTTCTAATATATTAATAATATTATTTAATTAGTTTGATCAAGAATTAATTTAGAATTAATTAAGTGATCAAAAGATAACTAATTAAATATATGGGTTGATTATGTAAATCATCCATATCTTATATAGTGGGCTAAGAGGCTCCATGGATTATCAAGTTGGGTTCCACCCATAGGATGCTCCATGGGAGTTACAAACCCATGGGTCATGGAAATGAAGAGTCATGACACATTAGGGTTTACATGGTGTAACCCTAGATGTGTCAACACTATATAAGAATCCCATTCTCCACCAAAATCGGGTACACATATGAAACAAGAGGTCTAGGCCGATTTTAAGAAGTGTGTGTTCTCTCAAAAGTCTTTCCAAGAGCATTTGGTGTTGTGTGAAGCATTTGAGACATCACACTTGGGGTGCTTGGCTCACAAGGTTTCAAGGATCATAAGCAACAACAAGGTAAATTATTCTATCTTTCATTCAAGTTAAAAATTGTTCCCCATGTATGCTAGTGTTAGGTCCGAATCTGGATCTTTCACTAGTAATCAAACAATCACAAGTCGAGAATAACAACAATAAGATGAATGAATTGAGCTTGCACACGATTAAACACTTGAACCGTCAGGTACAACTCAAAGACTAGTCGTAAACTCTATGGCATCGAACCGTACAAATGACCAACTCCTAGCCTTTATATACTAGTCTAGACAGCAAACTAAGTTTGCGATCGTAAACACGTTTATGGCCGTAAACATGTTTACGGTCGTGAACATGACAAAACAGTAAACAACTCAAAACACTATTACAAACTCAAAACCAAAAAAATCACATAAAGCCTAGCCCTAACCATTTATCAGACCCTTCAATCTCCCCTTTGGTTTGGTGCTAGCTTGAATTCAGTCTTTGTCGATGACCAGCACATTAGATCTCCCCATTGCTCCATTCCACATCTTCATCTCGATAATTTGAGCCACCATCGCCGTATATTCTTTCGCAACAGGTTCAAATATGGATTCAACCACCACAATCTGTTTAGTAGCAAGGTGATGTATGTCCCACTTGTGAAATTGAAGTAAATCCCTTTTCTCATAGAGATGAATGCAATTTTCTTTTAACTTGATGACCGCAGCATCCGTGGATTCATCATACACCCAATAAAGCATGGATGCAAGAGAACCATCAAGGTAATTTTGAAGAACATGGACTTGCTTAACCTGAGCTGTAGTAGGCCACATCATTGATGTAATTGGCTGATTTGTTGAAGTATCAAATACCTTGGAATGAACCTTGACAACAGACTCTGCAGTCTTCATTGACGGGAACCCCTTGGCAACTTGATCTTCCAGGAAAGATTTGAACTAACTGGCCTTAGGATTTCCTGAGGGATTCGAAAAGGGAGCTTTGGATAGCTCAATGAGGTCAACCTTAGTGAAAGAATGAAAATCATGAGCATCCTTGTATAGTTCCTTATTCCCGCTCTTCCTTCTCACCATAAACATGTTCTGTGTGTCATGGAATCCCCAAGACACGATTCCTGACCTATCACCATAGATATCCTTGAAAGTTTGAGTGCTAAGATCAGTAAGAGTAATTCGTGGTTGATCCCAGGGCGCCTTATGATCTATGCTTCTTTTGAAAAGCCATTTGCCTTGGTTATCCTTGGTAACAACCTTCTTCTTCTTCTCGGAACTCTTTGAGGCACCTGCCCTTGGAGCTTGTTCAGGTTCCACTTCAAAGCGATGGGAGATCTGATTGGTTGAGAAGAGGTGGGAGCATCAATACTAGGATCGTCTGGAATAGGGGGATCGACATGTGGTTCATCAACTGTTGACTTAAAATCATCACCAAACATGTATTCAAGTTTCTTTTGCATCTCCAGGAAGTTAGCATCCAAGTGACCATATTGTTTCTGAAGGTCAGCAATTTGCTTGGTCTTCAGAACATTTTCTTCGCGAAGCTCGGCCACTTGGATACTGAGCTCTGTATTTTCAAATTGGAGGTCTACGACCTTGTTGACTAGCTCAATATTCCTTTGATCGAGTTCAACATTTTTCTAATTGATGACGTCAATTTGACTTTGGAGTCCATAGAGTGAAGGGGAGTCATCTCTTGTGTTGTCACCTCCGATGAAAATTCCTTTGTCACGAGGAAGTGGTGTAGAAAACTGTTCTTTAGCTAACAGATGGGCTAACTTGACCGAGGCATCATCTTTGTTTGGTTTGGAAGGAGATCGATCTGCTTGTAATGAAGAACCACCAACTTCAAATATAATACTGGGACCTTCACTGATAGGTTCGGCTGAGACAATAACTGGCGTGATTGTTGGTGAAGCTATAGCACCTTGAGTCGTTGAACTCTAATTTGCTAGTCTCAGAACTAGTCTGCGTCGCTTGTTTGGAGGAGGAGTGGCTTGAGTGGTGGTGAGATCATCTTGCATTGGCATGGTAGTAGGTAGACCAGTGTCAAGGGGAGGAATCCCTGACATTGTCACCATAGGAATTGCTATTTCCGCCTCTGATTGGAAACCGGAGGTGTAGCCACGAAAACATCTTCTTCTACCCTTGTCTCAGTAGTCACATGAACAACTTCATTGACATTGTCAAGCAAGTTGTCGAGGTTTACATCAGACAAAAAATCATCATTGCTACCGAAATTCAACGGGATATCATCCTTATCAAATCCCGTGAGATCAAAATCCTCATCTTCTTTGTCATCATTTCTTGTTCCCTCATTGTAGTCACTCTGTACTTGAACAAATTGCAATTTGTGTTCATCATCGACTTGAGTTTTTGGAGCAGGAGTCTCGTCATCTTCATGATCGGAAATAGTGATGATAAATTCAGAAGACACCTTTTCTGATGAAGTTGGCTCTGATAGAGTCTTCTCAGAAGTTCCATGGGATTCAGAAGACTCATTGATCTCTGCAAATTATACGAACTTCACCAAGAGATGTAGACCTTGAAACACCACTTTGCCCTTTCGATTTTGTTTGATAAGACCAATAGTGTGAGAGCCTAAGGACTTTGTGTCCATCTTATCACCAGACTTGACCATGTCAGGGAATTGATCATCAATGAAAGCTTGAATGAATCGGGGATACATCAGAAATGCGTCTCTGTTTCCCCGAGTCATGGCACCAATGTTCACTAGAAACTCATCAAAGACATATTTTGAGAAGTTAAATTTGTTGCCGGCTGCCAAAGACACAATTACTCCTGTTTTTCTGATTGAGATCTCATCAGCTCCTGATCTCCTTCCTGACACATAGCTAATGAGCACGTGAGCCAAGAAGCGCCAGTAAGGAGGTAGAAGCTTTTTCACGGTTGGAGGATAAGAACCCTCATATCCCATCCTTTCAAGAATTTTTGGAATTTCTCCAGCATCAGCTTTAGTTGGATAATCAGATTCATCAAGGATCATCAATGTGTCTCTGATATATTGCTCCGAAATTCTGATTTTGTAGTTTTGCACTACAACTTCAATAATCATTTCTTTATTCTTCTCGGTCACCTTGGCTATTCTCCAAAATTATTGAATAAGACTCTCATAGATGACATGATTCACTGTGATAGCATAAGCCAAGCAACATTCTCGAAGACGGTACATCATGGACATGAAATCTCTATGGGCCACTGGTGGATCATCCAACACTATTGCAAGGTTGTGCATCTCAGTTGTCTTAAGATATGCCATTATCTGCACTAAACAAGCCAAGTAAGAAAACAAGGTATCTAAAGTTGAAATGCTCAAAGTTTTCTTAATTTTGGCCAACTAACAAGTCAACAAGGGTTTACGGTCAACAGAGGTCAAAATATAGTTTACGGTCAAACTAGGTCAACGGACCGTAAACATGGTTTACGGCCGTAAGGCCAACCCGAGTTTACGGTCGTAAGACCAAAGGACCGTTTACGGTCGCAAGGTCAAAACGAGGTTTACGGTCTATGAATTTACGGTGTATGAGTTTACGGTCTATGAACATTCTAACACCGTAAACTCCAACAGACTTTGAACACAAATTACTACTATGATTCTTAGTCGATTCAAACAAAAAATTACAAGTTCATGGTCGGAATTGACATACCTTTGATGTGGACTAAACGATTTTGAGAAAACTAGCACTTGATTTTCAAAGATTAGAGAGAAAAGAGGAGTTGTTTACGGTTTCTGAATGAGGGAGGCAGTAAAGAGGGTTTACCGGAGTAAACTTCCACTTTTATACCACTTTGACTTTTCAAACCGCATACATTGTTAGATTATCAGTTCAATTTCAAATAGAATTTCAAAAATAAAACTTTTTGAGGATTATTAAAATAAAAGTAAAAATAAAAATTAAAATAATATAAAATTATCCTAATTTCAAAAATTAAAGAAAAAATTGACCTCTAAAAAATAAAAAATAAAAAATAAAAATAAAATAACCTCAAAAATAAAATAAAAGAAATTCTAACAAAATAATACGCGTAGGTAAACTTTTGACTTCATCTTGTGATACCGGGATCAAAGTTGTTAGACAATATTTATCCACTTGTCGGTACCTTTCATATTCACATCTTTGTCTGGTCGATCGTCGGTATTGTGGTCCACTTAAACACGAAAAATTGTGACAGATTCAGGACATACTATTTGTTACAAGAAAAGGTGAACTTAAGTTCCTAGTAATTATATCTGATTCCTTAAATACTATATCTTAAGGACCATTTATCTGACGACGACCAGAGATATTGTTGTCCACCTAAATTGAGCAGCGAGATCTAAAGACAATCTTTGAGTGTTCAATTTTAATTGTACTGGAACATGTTTCCCGCTTCCTGATATGCCCCGGCCGTTAAGAACTTCCAGAGTACTCCTTACACCGGGTGAGTAGACAACCATTCAGAGAGACGATAGATTCAGAATTCTATTACTTATTACTTAAGAGGTGTTGAGAAGTAGAAGGTTGCATATGCTGTGTACCAGGTCGGATAAGAAGTCACGCGAAGGAGACAACATATGGCTAACAGATAAGAGGAGTTTCACATATATAAAATGCAGAGAAATAGAGTTGCATATGTTGTGTACCAGGTCGGATTGGAAGTCACGCAAAGGAGACAACATATGACTAACAGACGGAAAGAAAGAAAATGATATTCTACAGACCTAATTTATTGGAATTTACCAGTCACCCCATCCAACCGGAATTAAGGACAGAATCCGCACATCAAGGAAAAGTTAAACCACGGTTCCAAGTATAGGTTCATTTAATGTGACGAGTGGATTCCCATATATATATCTCCCTGCTCAACCTATACCAGCGTCGTATTGTCAGGCTGAATGGATCTAAGTAGGTCAAGATTTGTCAAGTCTATAAATTTCCTAAGTTCAACTCTGCCTAGTAATGTCCATTTAAAATTTTTCGTGCCTACCGACACATCAAACCAGAGCATAGACCCTTCAACTTTGGGTACGTTACGCAGACTCAGGTTGCCTGTTATCACATGATCATATCACTTCCCAGTCCTTCAACAGCAAACTAAACTATTAGCGACAATATTTTTTTTTGAATTTTTGATGTTTTTGGATTTTTAAAGTTTTCTAATTTTTTTTTTGTTTTTATTTCTCCCCCTAAATTTGTGCATATGAGAGAATGAAATGACTAAAAATGCGCAAATTTAAACTAAGAAAACCTAAAAATTAATCCTCAAAACGAATCATTTTTAAAAATCCCACAAGCACATCGAATCGAGCTTTGTTAAACGGCTTTGTGAACAGATCCGCCACATTATTAGCAGTGAGAACCTGTTCGAGCCGAATGAGCGAACGCTCATAACAATCTCTGATGAAATGAATTTTGATGTCAATGTGCTTGGTTTTGGAATGTTGGACAAGATTTTTAGTGATCTGAATAGCAACCTCATTATCATAGTGAATTGGGGTTTCTAGATAGTTCAAACCGTAGTCCAGCAGTTGATGTTGTATCCAGATAACTTGAGAGCAACACGCCGATGCAGCAACGTATTCTGCTTTTGCTATAGAAGTAGATACTGTATGCTGTTTCTTGCATTGCCACGACACCAGTCGATCACCAAGGAACTGACATCCTCCTGATGTTGATTTCATGTGATGCTCATAGCCTCCATAATTACTGTCAGCAAAAGCATATAAATCAAATTCAAAATTTTTCGGATACCAAAGACCCAGTTTTGGGCTGCCTTTGATATACCGAAAAATTCTTTTGACAACAATAAGATGTGAAAGTTTAGGATTAGCCTGAAAGCGAGCGCATTGACACACTGGAAACATGATGTCAGGACAACTTGCAGTGAGATACATCAAGGCACCGATCATTGATCTATAACGAGTTTGATCTACGGATTCGCCATCAATATCTGGAGTCAGTAGGGGTCTTTCAGCCATGGGAGTCGATGCAGGCTTTGCGTCTGAAAATCCAAACTTCTCAAGAATATCATCAACATACTTTGCTTGGTGTAGTAGGATTCCGGTTGAATTCTGTTTGACCTAAATCCCCAGAAACATGGTCATCTCGCCAAGAGAACTCATCTCAAACCTTTTCTTCATTATGCCTTCAAACTCTTTGCAAAGCTTTGGACATGTGGACCCAAATATGATTTCGTCAACATAGATCTGAACCAGTATCTGATCATCACCAACATGCTTGATGAATAAAATTTGATCAATAGTGCCTCGAGAGTAGCCGTGTTCGAACAAGTGCTTTGTTAGAGTTGCATACCACGCTTGAGGAGCTTGATGTAACCCATACACCGCCTTGTCCAACTTGTAGACATGATTAGGGAACTTTGAGCTAACAAACCCAGGGGGTTGATCAACGTAAATTTCTTCCTTCACCTTGCCATACAAGAAGGCAGTCTTGACATCCATTTGGTAGACCGTGAAATTCTTATAAGAAGCATTTGCGAGAAAGATTCGAATAGCTTCCAGACGAGCCACGGGAGCATACACCTTAGTATAATCAAGACCCTCGACTTGTCGAAACCCGCGAACCACCAATCTTGCTTTATTTCGAACGATTACACCAGAATCATCTTGTTTATTATGATAGACCCAACGCGTGTCAAGAGACCGTTTTCCCTTTGGTAACTCAACCAATTTCCAAACCCCAAGCTTTTCAAACTGATTTAGCTCTTCATGCATCGCATCTACCCAGTTGGGTTCATTCAAATCCATTTGAACGTTTTTGGGCTCTATTTGAGATATAAAGCAAGAGTAAAGACATTCATTTACATCTCCACTCTGACTTCTTGTTTTAATTCCTTCACCGAGCTGGCCAATGACATTTTCGATCGGATGATCGCATTGAATTCTAGAGGGTATACTCTGCTACAAACTCATTTGCAATTTCTTCAGGAAAGAGTAGGTCCATAAAGGTTGAAGTGGCAGCGGAAGCATCTCTAGACATGAACTCTCTTTCAATAGGGGTAAGTGGTGTAGCATTAGCATCAGGAGTTTCATCTTGAACTTTAGACTCTGGACTAGATGGTTGATCAGATGACTCCCCCTCAGGTGTAGCAAAGGACTCTCCATCACATGGAGCAGAGAACTCCCCCTCAATCGATGGGGGTCTGTAGACAACTTCTTCATCTTCGTCTTTAGACACTAACTTCGAACCAGAAGAGGATCCATTTGAATTATCTGAAGACACATTAAGTGATTTGAAAAGAGATGTGTAATCAAATAACTAGTCAGGACCCACTCGAGCGTCTGTTTCATTTTCCTCTAGCCAACGCACATCATAGGATTTGCAGTAGAGTATGAATTCACATGGTTGATTTCTCTCTGTTTGTCATCAATGTCACAGGCCTTGATAACCACCATGACTTCTGCAAGAGAGAGGCGACTCAAATCCTTGGTTTTCTTAATCATAGCAACATTCATATCCCATGATCTAGGAAGAGCGTTCAACAGTTCCTTGTTGATTTTTGACTTGGTCAAGAAAATCCTTGAAATATTCATGTCAGTTGTGAGTGCAATGAGCCTTTGCAATTGAGCTTCAAGAGTCTCTCCTGGAATGTAGTTGAACATGTTGAATTTTTGTCTCAGCATATCCTGCCGACTCTCTTTCATATCTTCATTGCCCTCATAGACATCAATTAGAGCTTCCCATAAAGCTTTAGCTGAAGTATACTCACGAAAACCTTGAGCAATATCAGGAGATAATGCCATGGTTAAAGTAGCTAATGCTCTTTCCTGTTCCTCAATCAATTCAAAACCCTCATCAGTGTAGTTTTCAACAGATTTGTCAACCAATTGACCTCCAACAGCTACAATAATTCTGATAGGATCTCTAAGAATGCTTCTCCAGATCTTGAAATCTTTCATTTTAATATATTTCTCTTTTCTGTACTTCCACTCAGGAAAACCTTCCGCATACATTAACCTTGGAATACGTGTAGTAGTGCCCATAACAACATCAAGTGCTTGAAAATGAGTTTGAATTTGAGAATCCATTTGAAATTGAAGTGATTTGAAGTTCCAAAAAGGTTTACGGTTAATCTAGAAAAATAAGATGTTTACGGTCGTAAAGAGAGTTTACGGTTGATATGTTTGCGACTATAAACTAAGTTTACGGTATAAGTTCACGGTTTATGGATTTTCTGTTCTTCAATCCTATTTATAGTGCTTGAATATTAAGAGATTACGGTTCTTGAATGTATCCTTTTACGATAGTAAACTGAGTTTACGGTTGGCAGTAAACTCTCAAATAGCCTTCAAAACTCGAGTTTTCAGATAAAATTAGTTCCTTCAATGCCTAGAACGTAGAATCTAATGATCAAACAGTGAGAATAATAGCTTGAACACACAAAATCTCGATCGAATGAGTTTTGATACCAGTTTACGCTCTGATACCAATTGATAGGTCCGAATCTGGATCTTTCACTAGTAATCAAACAATCACAAGTCGAGAATAACAACAATAAGATGAATGAATTGAGCTTGCACACGATTAAACTCTTGAACCGTCAGATACAACTCAAAGACTAGCCATAAACACTATGGCATCGAACCGTACAAATGACCAACTCCTAGCCTTTATATACTAGTCTAGACAGAAAACTGAGTTTGCGGCCGTAAACACGTTTACGGCCGTAAAAGTGGTTACGTTCGTGAACATGACAAAACAGTAAACAACTCAAAACACTATTACAGACTCAAAACCAAACAAATCACATAAAGCCTAGCCCTAACCATTTATTAGACCCTTCAGCTAAATAGGAATATAACCTTTGAATTCAACTTTGCATGATAATTAGACAAACATAGAACCAAGGTTATTAGGGTTGCATGTACATTAGGAAGTGTTAGAATGCTCAAAACCCATCAGTGGTATCAGAGCCTAGGCTTGTTTGTTTGTCATTTGTGCAAAATTGTTGAAAAAAGTCGATATTGTGCAATCTGCCTGATGAACTCAACGAGTCCATGGGGGGACTCGCCGAGTTCATGTGTAAATTCATCCTACTCGCCGAGTAGGTTCATGCACTCGACGAGTAGGAGCCTCAGAATGCAGATTTTCGACTTTTTTTTGCTGGAAATGGACTGGAAACATTACCCTAAACTGTTTTGGTACTTGAAAACTTGTTTCAGATGGTGTAATGTTCATGCTAATCCATTTACAATGACAATTATCAAAATTAGAAAGTTTTAAGTATAATTTTGATTCTTGAAAAATGTTAATATTCATATTCTTGAACTTATGAAGATTAGATGATCATATGAATTATTTATAACCTACTTGGTAGTTTAATTCTTGATCATTATGTGTTTTAATGGAGTCCATAACTTGTCCTCAAGTTATGGAAAACCAAAAGTCACTTTGTTAAAAGCCATTAAAAGAATACATGAGTTATAAAAATGAAGGGTCTTCATTTTTTAATACTCTATTAACTCATAAGTTACAAGAAATGAAAAGTTTTGAAAGTTTACAAAATTGCCCTCAAGTTTTGGAACAAGTAAAGTCTTGATTAAAAACTTTAGTTCCAACCCTTAGAATTTTAAAAGTTAAAATTCAACCCTTATACTTTATAATATTATAAGTTAATAATATATATATATATATATATATATATATATATATATATATATATATATATATATATATATATATATAAAAGAGCAAGTCGTCTTACCGCTACTACGCCTCATTCACGAAGCCGATCTATAAGGGGGTATAAGGTTGTTGCCTATAAAATGGCAACTTAATGGGTGTCCCTCTCACCCACCGCTTCCTTGATTGGTGGAGGGTCGTTAGCCGAACGGGTAGGACAACGACTTATAAATTCTCATTAAAAGTATGATGAATATATTAAAGTGACTAAATGTTTTTATTAAATTCCCAATCTTAGTTACTTTAGGAAAATGTGAATAAGGTGCTAATCCATGAAATTACACTTTACACTTTGTTTAAGTCGTTGGTGAAGCGTGTGTGGTTAACCGGCACACTAACTTGGACTTAACAAGGTAGGTAAAGGGAGACTTAAAGTTTATCATAGTATCGGTGGAGCGTGTGTGGTTTACCGGCACATCGATTGAGTGATAAACTTGAATGGTACCAAGTGATTTGCATGGTTACTTCACACCTCGTTTTATGATCCTCGGTATCCCAGTCACAAAACTTGGAGGGCACACTCAAGATTGAAACATGCATTTGAAAAGTTCATTGAATCTCAAAAGAATCTAGGAATTTCTAAGAACCAATCAAAACCCTAATATTTAATATTTCGTTTTTCATGGTGGAAATTGGTGAATCGTCATTCACCTACCTTTCAAATATGTTATATCTTGGATTACAACATACCTCTTCTAAGTTATAATATATTGTGGTTGGATCCTAGCCTTAATATTACATTTGGGTGTTTTATTAAGGACTCTCTTAATATCTAAACTAATCTTGTCCTATTCCTTCAGATGTCTTCAAACAATGCTGCTTCTGGCTCTAATCCTAATGTGTTAGGGCTTAAATGTTGTAATAGTCGAAGTGTCAGTTAGATTGTTACGAAGTTTATTTTGTCTTCGTAAGAAGGGTCTTCGGATGTAATGTTATTTGTACTAAGGCATTATAAAGAGTAGTCTGAATGTCTAGTCCTTAGTATTGTTATGCTTTTGTACTCCTATAAATAGGGGTCTGTACTAAGTGAGTATGAGATCTTTTCACTTAGCTTTTACAGATTATTCTTTGTACTCTGTAAAATCAAAATCATAATATGAGCTGAACAAATATTATATTTACTCTCCTGTTCATCGTTATTCTTCTTTCAAATTCATACTTGAATTGATTTTAAACTCGATTACAAATCTCATCAATTGGTATCAGAGCAGGAATCCTTTCTGTGATCTGATTTTCATACGATCAAAAAGATTTTTGAATCTACTGTTTGATTCAAAAAGTTTCCGTTCTTTTTGAGTGTGAAAAATTCTTCTTGATCTAAATCTGGGATTTGATTCTGCGAACATATTTGTAAATCAAGTGTTCGTTGTGTAATTCTGATTTGAAAAATACAAATTGATTTTAATATTCTCAAAGTTTTTGTATCATCTTGAAGTTTTTGTCCGTACAACAATGGCGTCATTCAATCTGAATTCGATGACATCATTTTCTCATTTGCTTGGTTCATCCATAAAGATTCCGACGCTTATTCCAGAATATTACGATCAGTGGGCAGATCGTATGCAAGATTACTTGAATGGATTGGATGAAGAATTATGGAAATGCATCTCAGGAGAAATCAACCAACCTGCACAAGTTTAGCCAATCGGTGTGTCTTTAAGCAGTTCGGAAGTAGATAATCAATCCAATCGTTTAAAACAACTGGAGAAGAAATGCATGAGGGAATTAAGAGGTGCCTTACCTCCTGTTGTGTACAATTATGTCAGAACATGCACAAAAACTAAAGAAATCTGGAACAATCTTAAAGACAAATTTCAAGGAAGTGAAAAGACGAAGATCACATTTGTGAAAATATGCCTGGTGGAACTCAAAGATTTCAAACAGAAAGAATCTGAATCCATTGAAGTATAATATGATCGGTTCAACGAGCTAATCTATCGTTGTAATCGTTATAGTATTACAAGGTCATCAATGGAATACAACTTGATATTTGTAATGGGACTTCGAAAGGAGTGGAGGAGTGTGAGTATGATGGTGAAATATCAACAGAGTTTTGATACTTCGACTTTGAATGACCTGTACAATCAATTAAAATCTCATGAAAATGAAGTTAATGAAATAGCTGAGGAAGCGATCGCAAGTCTTGGTGGACCATTGGCACTTGTTTCGAAGGTTTGAGAAAGAGAGAATGAAAAATCGAAGTCTGATGGAGAAGAAGGTTTTCTGATGAATTCTGATGACGAGGCTGTTGCATTTTACTCAAACAATCGAGTAAAGAAATTTTTCAAGAAACCTTTTAATCCAAAGATAAAGTCATCAGATTCGAAGGGTAGTTTTGAGAACAAAAATAAAGTGGATGAGAAGAAGAAAGAAGTGAAAATTGATTCGAAGAGTGAAATGGAGCAAATGAAGATGACGTTGAAAGGTGATACAGGGATTAATTGCCATTATTGCTATGGAGCAAATCACTTGGCAGTAGATTGCTTGTTGAGGAAGAAGGAGGAAAAGAAAAATAAAACAAAGGATGAAGCTTATTACACTGAGAAACTGGAGGAAGTAAAGTCGAAAGCAAAGAATTTGCCATTGGTGGCTCATGGAGAAACTGAATCGGATGACACATATCAAATATGGTCTTCGGGTTCAGATGATGAAGAGATGAAAAATCCATCACATGGAGCTATGTATGCAAAGATGGAAGAGGATTCAGATGAAGAACAGACTTACGAAGTGTGTGGGCAATGCTTCATTTCGAAGACTATTGACAGGTCACCCATGACTACCAAGGTACGTAACATTCTTGAATCTTTTAACATTCTAGTTTCTACATATAATTCTGAGTTAGTATCTTTTGATGAAACTGTTACTTACTTTGATTCAATTGTTGTGTCTGCTAGCAATGAAGTGAAAAAGTTAAGTGATCAATTACTAGAGACAAGAAAAAAATTGGATTCAAAAGTCACTAGGATTGATTACTTAGAATTGCAAGTTTCGAATATTATGGAGGATAGGGAGAGTTTAGCAAAGGAAATACACTTGTTGGTAGCACAAAGAAATATTTTTTGTAATTCTGCGAAAAGATTGTATGGAAAATTAACTGAGTTACATCATTCGAGTGAGATAAGTAAGGAACAACATAGAAAATTACTACCATTTTTAGCTTATGATAGAGCTAAGGTAGATAGTATTTCATATGATTGTGAAAAAGAAATTTCTGATTTTAACAAAGTGCCAGATGATAGCTTTAGATTTGGAATTGCTAAGTCGAAGATTATCTTGATGCTAATGATTTAGTAAAAATTGTAAATGAGACCTTATCTAAATCAGAACAACTTCGAATTTTGAAAAAGACTGAGAATTCTACATCTAATTGTGAAACTAATTTTGTTGATATTGAAGATAATTCAGATAATATTAGTGAAATTAGTGATTTAGAGGATGTAGATTGTTCTCAATTGTCTGTCATAAATGTAGCAAATTCTTTTAAAGGGAAAGAAAAATGTGAAGATTTATTAATAAAAATTAACACTGATGAACCCTCAACTTCGAAAGTTTATGATATGGAGTTTGTGGAAATACATGATAGTCAAACCGATGATAGTGATAATGAGGAAGAAAACACAAATTCGAAGCCAATTCAAAGGTCGAAAGAAATTGAAATTCCTCGAGTGGTGGTTGATCAAGTTTATTTGGATACACAAGAGTTTGAGAAAATTCTTTGTGAAAAAGGTGCTCATTATCTTGAATCGAATACTATTGTTTATCCAATCTTCAAATGCACTGATGATATTGTGCTCCCAAATCAAGTCTTCGTAACAACAGGTAATGTTGAAAATATAAAGCCTGAATTCAAAAAGATGATTGAGGAAGACAATATGCAAACTTCAAATGAAGGTTTCTTTTCGAATCAAAGAACAGTTGAAAACAATCTTACAAAGAATTCATATAAATTTCAACATCAAAAACCAAAAAGAGTATGGGTTGAAAAGTCAAAAGTTGAAAAGAAGAAAGTTAACCCAACTGAAAATGTATTTACAAAGCACGAAGGTGTTAAAACAGATGTTAAAACAGTCAACAAAGCGATAAAATTAAATTTAAAAGAATTTAAAGCTCAGGTTGAAAAATTTTCAAAGGAAAATAA
Organism: Lactuca serriola; assembly: GCF_051521515.1. NCBI lineage: Eukaryota > Viridiplantae > Streptophyta > Magnoliopsida > Asterales > Asteraceae > Lactuca > Lactuca serriola. The sequence continues at coordinate 211,448,444 of NC_136412.1, forward strand.
TATTTCGAAACGTCAAGCGAGAAAAACAATTTTTTGGCAAACTATTGAATCATTAAATATGATATCAACAAATTTTTCAAGAGGAAGAAAAGTTTTTAGAGAAAAATCAAAGTCTCAAAGTTTTGAAAAGAAAAATGATTCATTTTCAAATATTAAAACAAAAGTTTCAAATGGAACAAAAACAACACTACCAAGAAATTTTTTTCAGAAAAAGGTTGGAACACAGATTTCAAAATCACAAATCAATACATCTTATCATGAATCATATATTTCAAAACCAAAAGTGGATTATGTTCCGAGTTCAGCAAAATGTTATAATCCTTTGAAGAAACAAGCTGACAAAGTCTCATATGTGAAGGGAATAACAACGAAAAGAAATATTGATCATTGGTTGGAAGGAAAAGGAAAAATATATCAATCAAGTAAGTTTTCGAAAGAACAGATACATGAGGCGTATGACAAGTATTCTAATCCTTCAACGAATGGTAGTACGTCATCCAAAGCATCAAATATTTCAGTTAAAGTTTGGCAGCCGGTCACGAAAGCAAAAAGTGAAACATCACAAACTCAAAATGCGAAGGGTATAATCAGTGAAATTTTGAAAATAATAAAAACTCATATCTCTGACCCTTCGAATGAAAATGTTAAATTTATTGACAGTTTGAAAACAAAAGTTTGTGATTGGGTTAATGGTTGTACTTTACAATTGAAAAACAAATCTAATATGAATGGACCCAACAAGGCTTGGGTACCTAAATTTTTTCAATAATCGCAGGTACTTTGTGACGAGCAATATGATAACAAGTGGTATTTTGATAGTGGTTGCTCACGTCACATGACTGGGAAGAAGGAAAACTTGCGTGATTTTCGAATCCTAGAAAATGGAGGAGTGGTTAAGTTTGGCAATAATCACAAATGCAAAGTCAAGGGTTATGGAAAGATAACGAATGGAAATTTCACTGTCAACCGAGTTGCATTTGTTGAAGGTTTACAACACAATTTGATAAGTGTTTCACAACTTGTTGTGGGCACTGGAAATCAAGTTCTTTTTAATGAAGAAGGCAGTGTCATTTCGAATGTTGAAACAAAGGAAGTTTTACTTAAGTCAAAACGAAAAGGTGATATGTTTACATTGGACATTGTTCCTATTGTAGGCAAACCTGCTGTGTGTTTACTTTCGAAGGCTGCTGCCGATGTTAGCTGGTTATGGCACATGAGATTATCACATCTCAATTTTCGAAATATCAACAAACTTGTCGGACAAGATCTGGTTAAAATCCAAAGTTTCACAAACAATGATTGATTTTATCAAGAAAATGGAGGTTTCATTGAAGAAGTCAGTTCGAAAAATTAAAAGTGATCATGGAACTGAATTCAAAAATCGTCTTTTTGATTCATTTCTGGTGGAGAAATGAATTTCGCATAATTTTTCATCTCCTTATACACCACAACAAAATGGTGTAGTTGAGAGAAGAAATCGATCATTATGCGAAGCTGCAAGAACAATGTTGGGTTATTCGAATTTACCTCAATATCTTTGGGCTGAAGCTGTTTCAACTGCTTGTTTTACTCAAAATCGATCATTCATTCATAGACGGTTTAATGTTACTCCTTATGAAATAATCAATAATCGAAAACCTAATGTCAAATTTTTTCATGTTTTTGGATGTAGGTGTTTCATAATGAATCTTAAGGATAATCTTTTGAAGTTTCAAACAAAAGCTGATGAAGGAATTTTCTTGGGATATTCACACAATTCTGTTGCTTATAGAGTGTTAAATAAGCGAACTCGCAAAGTGGAAGAAACTTTTAATTTGACATTTGATGATCATTACATTAAAAATACTAATCATCAATTTGAAAATTATCCTATTTTGCAAAATTCTTCAAATATAGATGATTCAATTGAAATGGATGATGTTAATTATGAATCGATTTTGGTATTTCAGATCAAGCAATTGATGCAGAAAGAAATGCACCCGATAATCAAACATCAGAAAATTCGAAGCATTACAATGATTCAATTTCGATTTTGAATCTAAACACAAATGAACAATCTGATGATCCAGTGGAGGGGGAGCACTTGGATTCAAATAGTTTTGTTGAGGGGGAGCGTTATTGTGAAAGTGATAACATGTCAACAAATGTTAATGTTAAAGGGGAGTCAATTACTGGAGAAGAGCCGATCATTGAACCAGAGCAAAACATCGAAACGGAGTCAATCATCGAGGGGGAGCCCATACTTGAGAAGGATCTAATTCTTGAAGAAGAACATTTTGATGATGCTGAGGATTTAATTTCCATAAATGGATCAGAAACAGATGTTACGTTCGAAGATGCACCTTTGGATTTTGATCCTAATTATCCACCATTAGATTAATGGACAAGAAATCATCCAAAAGACCTAATTCTTCACTATCCACAAGCAGGTATAATGACAAGGGCACAACTTCATGCACAAAATGAGGTATTGAATAATCATCAAGAGTTATGCATGTTTAATGTTTTTATTTCCAAAATCGAACCAAAGACAGTTAAGGTTGCAATGGGACACTCTGATTGGGTTGTTGCTATGCAAGCTGAATTGTCTGAATTCGAAAGAAACAAGGTTTGAAGATTAATTCCAAAACCTGTTGATGTGTCAATTGTTGGACTCAAATGGATTTATAAAAACAAAACTGACAAAGATGGAAACATTATTCGAAATAAGGCTAAACTTGTTGTTAAAGGATATTCTCAACAAGAAGGAATTGATTACGAAGAAACATTTTCCCCTATCGCAAGACTCGAGGCTGTTCGTATTTTTCTGGCTTTTGCAGCTCATAAAGAGTTCGATGTCTATCAAATGGATGTAAAATGTGCATTCTTAAACGTAGAACTCGAAGAAACGGTATATGTTGAACAACCACCAGGTTTTATAAATACAGAACATCCTGATCATGTTTATATTTTAGATAAAGCCGTATATGGGTTAAAACAAGCACCAAGAGCATGGTATGCAACTTTAACATCATTTTTGAAACAATCTAAATTTAAACAAGGATCAGTTGATCCCACTTTATTTCGAAAGAAAATTGGAAATCATCTGATGCTTGTTCAAATTTATGTTGATGATATAATTTTTGGCTCAACTGACCCTGCTTTATCTAAAGAATTTGAAGACTTGATGAAAAGCAAATTTGAAATGAGTATGATGGGCAAAATTAATAACTTTTTGGGTTTGAATATTCGTCAAAACAGGGAAGGCATTTTCATTAATCAGGAGAAATATACGAAGAATTTGTTAGAAAAGTTTGGAATGACGAATAGCACAAGGTTACGAATACCAATGGCAATGGGCATAAAGCTAACTCCTTCGTTAGATAAATCTGCTTTTGATATCAATCTGTATCGAAGCATGATTAGCTCTTTATTGTATTTAACTGCAAGTAGACCTGATATTATGTTTTCTGTTTGTAATTGTGCAAGGTATCAATCGAATCCACGTGAACCACATCTAACAACAGTGAAGAATATTTTTCGATATTTAAAAGGCACTACTTCGTTAGGTTTGTGGTATCCTTCGAAAACAGGGTTCTTTGTACAAGCTTATTCGGATGCGGATCTTGGAGGATGCAGTCTTGATCGTAAAAGCTCAACTGGTGGGTGTCAATTATTAGATGGAAAATTGGTCAGTTGGCAATCGAAGAAGCAAACATGTGTTTCGATATCTACAGCTGAAGCTGATTATGTTGCTGCAGCTGCGTGTACATCACAAATAATTTGGATTCAAAGTCAATTACGAGATTATGCAATTAATATGAAAAAGATTCCTTTATATTGTGATTCACAAAGTGCAATAAGAATTTGTCATAATCCTGTGCAGCATTCGAAGACTAAGCACATTGCTCTTAGGTATCATTTCATCAAAGATCATGTTGAAGAAGGGAATATTGAAGTTCATTTTGTAAAAACAACGGAACAATTGGCAGATATTTTTACCAAGACATTGGATGAAAAATCATTTATTCGTATAATAGAAGCATTGGGTATGATTAATGTAAATTCAATCACATATGATAAAACCGAAGAGTGATGGGTCTGAATGATTTGGTACAATGACAGACAGGGTGATTAAGTGTTCAGAGGTTACTGTTCATGGTCACGCTTCGAATGCTTCGTATTCAGAAGCTTTATTTCTTGTTGTAGTACATAATCAGAGATTACTGTACAAGTCAATGGTTCGAATGCTTCGTATTTGTACACATTTCAACTAAGATTAGACTTTTAGTTTATTTATTTTTTTCTTGTGAAAAACCTGAAAAATCAAAAATATTTTCTTTTATTGAAAAATTAAAAATCCAAAAAGATTTTGTTTTAGTTTGTTTTTAATTTTTTTTGAAAAATTCAAAAATACCAAAAATATTTTTTTTGTTCTCTTTGGTTTTAACATGTGTTGTGAGTTTTGTCAAGTTTCAAATACGAAGGATTCATGTGTCTGTTTTCTATGGAAAGGTATGATCTCGATACACTTTGGATTAGTTAGCATGTCCCTAGAAGCATGCTGCTGCATGTTGTCTCAAGCCTCGTATGATTCTATGTATGGGAAATGAAAGCCTTGATGAAATTATCTCATGAAAATTTCTTCCCAACAAGGCTTGTATTTGCATAAATCACCAAGAGCTACCTTACTCTTCTCAAATGAGTTAAGAGTTTTCTGTTTTGTCCATTATAACAGAGGTACACTTCAATTCTTATCCAATCTTTTTATACCAAACAATTCTTACATTCCAAATTTTCGAAGAGATTTGTCCTTGAGGTCTTTGATCAAAACAATCAAAACCTAGACAAATCACAAGTCTGTGTTTGTGATCTAACATCGTGAGTCTGTGATGGAAGTGAAACCCAAAAATCCTAAACCTTAAGGAATTGACGGGGAACCATGTTCCAGAAATTACGAAACATTTGTTTCAGTACCTTTTATACTCAAAATCATATTCATTTCTTTTGAGTGATCTTAATCAAACATTCGAAAACTACGATGTTTGTTCCCAACAAGATCCAGCATAAATTTTTTTTATGAATATGATTTCTGTGTGAGTATATTTCGAAAATTTTAGTTACTTTGAATATCATTCGCAACCAAGTTGTCACTGACTACATTGGTTATACAACTAATTTTGTTTACAATTTATCACCTTATGTTAAGGTTGATATGTAACGAAATTTTCGAAGCCACCCATTTGCCCTATAAAAGAAACCCTTCGAAACTTCTCTACAAGTTATCGATTGTAATTGACGGGATACCTAACAAGCTGTCAATTATCTCTCTTGATAATTTTCGAAGATATCTTTTCCTGGGATTAAACTGTTTTTGTGTCAAAATAAATTTTTGACATCACAAGTTTTCAATTTTTTTTTTCTTTGTTTCTCAACTAATTTCTTTTGGAACACAGCACACACGAAATCCTTGAGGTTTAAGTAAAACCAACTTAAACTGATGATTTCGAAATTCTGGCATATGACTTCGCTTTCTAAACCTCAAAGTGAAAGAGCCTAACCTCTATTCCGAAGGCATCCGACGGTTACAATTCTCTTGGGGAATACCAAACAGTCTTGTCTCTTGGTGACGCATGGTGTATGATAAGCGTGTAAGGCGTGTTGACAGTTACGTTTGTTACATTTTGATGAGTACAGTCCGTATTTCAAGGTGCCATGTCAGCAAGCATTTATTGTATCCCGTTTCAAATTCAAAATTCTAGGGTTACATATAAAAGGGGAAATCAGAAGCGAATAACACTTTATGCGATCAAACCTTCTGTAACACAAAATTCTCTTTGCAACTCATCTTCTTCAAACGTTCTTTGCTCTTATCATCAACAATGGCGACTACATCATCACCAACCACAGACGAAGTTATTAGCATTCCGATTATGAAAATCCAAGGTTCAAACTACCAAGTAGAATCGGATTTGTCAAAGTATCTGGAGGAACTTCAAATGCTTGTGTTTGCTTTACAGAATTCAGTTCTATCTAAAGCAATGTTTGATTCTTTTGCTGCTCCAATGTCTTGGCTATCAAAGGCGGGTTCTACTGCATCATACAACAAGGAGACTGGTTGTGTGGAATTCACTATGGTGAATGATACGAGAATTAGGGTATCCAAGCGTTTGTTTTGCAAGATTTTGGGAATTCCAAATTCTAGTCCTTATGCTGAACTTTCTTCTTCTTAAGTTGTGTTCATGTTCAACGAGATGGGCCATCAACCTCCTTTGACGCGTATCAGTGATTTCAAGAAGTATGGGTTACCTACGGTATGGAATTTTTTGTTTGGCATTTTCCTTCGATGTCTTACTGGACGAACTGTGGGTCTTGATAAAGGAAGGATGGAGGTGTATGCAATGGTAGTTGGATTGTATTACGATCTGCAAGTAGATTACTATGAACAATTATGGACAAAGTTTTTAACTAGCATTTCGAAGACGAGTGCCAAGTAGGGGATTTCTTGTGCTCGTTATTGGAGTCTGATAGTACAATATGTTTATCAGAAGGAGAAAATCGAAGTTCCAGAATACGAAGAAAAAGCGGTATTTCACATGTATGGTAGTCCGAAGGAGGTGCATGATGATCCGGCTATCTTTACAACAATAGCTCGCATTCCGGATGCAATGCTTAAGAAGGTGGATCCAACGAATGGTGTTTTGGTGTCATATTTACAATCTATTGACACAACTGTAGTTACTGGTATGTTACAGCACGAAGAGAAGAAGAAATCAAAGAAATCGAAGAAGACAGAGGGTGGGTCTTCGGAAAAAAGGGTGAAGGTAGAAACAAAGAACCAAATGGCAATAGCTACATCTGGAACTGTCAAAGAGGTGTCTCCAATTCTAACCTCAGTGGTTGATACACCAATAATCAAAACGTCTCCATCGAAAGAAACGATTCCTTCGAAGTCGGGTGTTTTTCGACATATATGAAAATCAAGAGAAAGTCTCAGATGGTGAAGAAAACACAAGTCACACATCAAGGGGTCACAGTTAGGGAAATTCCAACTCCGGTATCTCCATCGTCTAAGAAACGAAGGGCTGAAGATCTTGCAAAATATTTGAAGAAAAACCAAAGAATCGAAGAAGTAGAGCAAGTTCCTGAGACACCCGAAAATGAAATTCCAAAAGCAATAGATATCAGTCAGCCTGCTGATATTTCGAAGCCTGATGATGTGAAGCTTCTTGAACCAACTTCTTTACCACATGTTACATCAACAACTGATTCTCCAACATTTCAATCAATTATGGATCATCCATTTACCACCATATTCTCAACTCAATCAACTGATCCACCCCATCCATCCTCACCTATTAATGAAACCATGGCTGTTGATGATGAAACTGATAACGAAGGCTTTGGAGGAACGTTCGAAGCTCTTCATTTTGATAAAGCCGAAGAAGATTTTCCTGATCATATGCTGATGACCATGAAGCAGTTCAAGATTTTGAATTCGAAATTGAATTCTATCTTGCAATCTCAAGCAGATGTGGGCAGTGCTGGAGTTACAACCATGGAAGTTGATTCAATAATGAAGGAAATGGAAGGCAGGGTAATTTCGAAGGCATCAGGATTAATTCGTGATTCAGAAAGTAGAGTTCTTGAGAAGATTGATCAAAATGATATTTCTACAGAGGATCGAATCAATTCCCTGAGGTCTGATTTTATGATGGAGGCGAAGGATCTGAAGATGGTTACGAAGGAGCGTCATGTGCTCTTCGTACAAGAAGTCAAGAAGGTACGTGAAGATGTTATCATGAAAATTCGCGAACTTCGTGAAGACATGACGAAGGAGGTTTAGAATATTCAACAAGGTTATGAATCAGCACATCAGAAGATCAACATTATTTGTGATGCGGTTGTACAATGTGTCAAAATGTTCGAGCAGATGAATCCTCAAATGACTTCTCTTTTTGCCAAAGAAGAACAAAATTTTGGTGAGTTGGTCAGGTTGTTGAAAGAACTCCAAGACCTGTCTTCGAAATCTATCTCTCCAATTGTTTCTCAAGAATTTCTTTCTCAGAAATTTACTCATTTCGAAGCTATCCTAAACAAACACTTAGCTCCATTAGTTCGTATTTCAAGCCTTTTACCAAACGTATCAGATGCCCCACCTGCTGTCACAGGGGTGCAAGGGGGATAAAAGATTGGTCATACAAAGGCTGGGGAACAAGTGAAGACAACTGAAGATACGAAGGTAGTTGGAAAAGTGTATCCTTCGAAAGTGGTAGTAAAACCAACTGTTTTTACAGCTGCTCCAGTTATTTCGACTGTGACTACAACAGTTCCAATTTCAAAACCTATATCAAAAGGTATTGTAATTAAGAAACAGAGTGATGTCTCTTCTTCAAAGAATATGGCTCCTTCAAATATTAAAGACAAGGGAAGAGGAGTTATGATTGAGAAGTCAAATAAAGAGAACAAAGCTGAGGTGGCAGCTGAGGTTGAAAGAATGAGGCATGTTCAAAGTATAATGAGACAAAGAGCTTTGGATGGTTCGAATGTTGATAAGGGTGATCCTTCGAAAGTTTTCAATTACGAAACAATAGAATCCAGGGTGTTTTTTGATCACATGTATTCTTTTGAAAAGGTTCCGAAGAAGAGCTTTGTGGTGACGAACACAGATTTTGGTCAACTTGACTTTCCAGTCAATGAAATGATGTTCGTTATGCCACAGTTCAAGGCTGAAACAAAATCAATGGAAATTGAAGAAGGAAAGAAGATGAAGATAAGATTTCATGCTGTATTAGCGAAGGCTCAAGAAGAAGTATGGTTTTTGGAGAAGATCAAGAAGGTGATATCTATAAAAAGGGATGTCATTTTTGAAGGGAAGTTTCAAAATCTGAAGTACACTGTGGCAAGAGCAAGTGGAAAGGTACAAGAATTTACAGTGGCAGACTTTCCTTTGATGAACACATATGATCTTATCAACATTGCTTTGATGCTTAAAGATAAGTCATTTTCTTTTCTCAAAGAAACAAAACCAGATGTTTTTAGTCTTGGGTGTAGGCACATAAAAATATTTTTAGAGAATTATTTTGAGTGCTTAGCTCAAACAGATGTCGAACTTGTTACTGTCAAAGGCTTCGACATAACTGCACCAATGGCACCTTCGAAGAAGCAGAATGAGTTGAAAAATTACGAAGACGGTGAAATCTGTTTAAAGCCATTAGGGATTGTATTTGCAGGAAAAGAAAAAGCTAGAAGAGCTAAAAGGTTTTTATTTCAAACTTGCAAAGTGGAGAGATACACCAACTCACAATATACGAACTTAATTGTTCGTATGAACCATTGCAAGAAGAACTCGGAAGGAGATAAGAAAGAGATAAAGAAAGTTATCTCTTGGTACATGGAAATCCGAAGAGTGCTGATGTATGCCGTTCAATCACTGACATCTTGAAGACTTCGACCTTTATTCCAAAGGGGGAGATTGTTAGGGCTTAAATGTTGTAATAGTCGAAGTGTCAGTTAGATTGTTATGAAGTTTATTTTGTCTTCGTAAGAAGGGTCTTCGGATGTAATGTTATTTGTGCTAAGGCATTATAAAGAGTAGTCTGAATGTCTAGTCCTTAGTATTGTTATGCTTTTGTACTCCTATAAATAGGGGTCTGTACTAAGTGAGTAGGAGATCTTTTCACTTAGCTTTTACAGATTATTCTTTGTACTCTGTAAAATCAAAAGCATAATATGAGCTGAACAAATATTATATTTACTCTCCTGTTCATCGTTATTCTTCTTTCAAATTCATACTTGAATTGATTATAAACTCGATTACAAATCTCATCATAATGGCTCCTTTACCCTTATGAACTTGTGTGGGAAAGTCAATTTTGATGGATCCAACTTCAATGAATGGATCAGAAACATCAGAATGATTACCCTCTATGAGGACAAAGAATATGTCCTCGACAAGGAGCTTAAGGAGATTGATGAGACCACTGCAACTCCCCAGGAGATCGTTGACTTCCAGACAACATGAAAGGGATGCTACCGAAGTGGCATGCATCATGATGGCCACGATGACAGCGGAACTCCAAAAGTCCTATGAGGACTACTAACCTTTTGAAATGCACCAATATTTGATGGAAAGATAGCATCAAAGTGCACGACAAGAGAGGTATGAAATCATCTGCTCCATGATAACAACCATGATGAAGGGCGGGGAATCCGTCACGAGCCACATGCAGAAAATGCAAAGGTATGTGGATCGGTTGCTGAAGCTTAATGTGAACTTCCCTGAGGAGCTTGCAATAGATATCATTTTGCACTCCTTACCATTGTGCTATGATAAATTCCGCATGACATATCACATGAATAAGAAAGAGGTCACACTCAACAAACTTCAGGGTCTTCTCAAGACCGCAGAAACAGGACTTAAAGGGAAGTCGGTTGTTAACACTCCTACTCCAAACTCCGCCCCGGTTTTGGCAATCGGAAAAGTCGAGGGAAGAAGAGAAAGATCTCTTCGAAGGGTACCAAGGCTAGGACCCTTGATGGCTCTTCTTCAAGTGGAACCAGAAAGGTTTTGTCACTCCTTCTTCTGACCCAAAAGAGGCTGAATGCTTCTATTGCCATGAAAAATCACATTGGAAGCGGAACTGCCCAAAATACCAGCAAGATGTGAAGGATGGGAAAGTTAAACCCAACCATGCAGGTATTTACACTATCTTATCTAATAAGTCACCCCATTCTAACTCTTGGGTCCTTGATACCGGTTGTGGTATTCATATCTGTTCTGATTTGCAGGGACTAAGAAGAAGTGAGAATGTGGAGCAAGGAAGAATAAACTTAATCATGGGGAATAGGAAAGCTTTACCTGTCACCAAGATTGGAGTTTATACTTTATCGCTAAGTAGTGGGTTTAGTTTATATTTGAATAAATGTTGTTATTCGCCAGAAATGGCAAGAAATATTATTTCCTTTCATGCATTGTATAAACAAGGTTTCACCTTTTCATTTGATAATGAAATTGGTTAGATTAATGCTTTCTTTAATAATGTTCTTTATTTTAAAGCATTACCTTGTGATGGCGTGTATGAAACAGTATCTGTGGTTGATAACTTAGGAAATAATGTATTGTGTATTGATTCTGTTAATAATAACTTGGATAAAGCATCATTATGGCATTGTCGTCTTGGACATATAAGCAAGAAACAAATAGGCCAACTACAAAAGGATGGAGTCTTGGAGTCATTTGACCTAAAGTCAGATGATCGTTGTGAATCATGCTTACTTGGAAAAATGACAAAGTCAACCTTCACATGTTCTTGTGAGAGGGGTGAAGGTGTGTTGGATCTTGTACACACGGACGTGTGTGGGCCCTTCAAACATGCCACAAGGGATGCTAATCATTATTATTTGACTTTTACTGATGATTACAGTAGATATGGATATGTCTACTTAATCAAGCATAAGTCAGAGACTTTCGAAAAGTTTAAGGAATTTAAATAGGAAGTCGAGAATCAATTGGGCAGGAAAATTAAGATGCTTCGATCCGATCGAGGTGGTGATTATCTTAGTTCAGAGTTCCTTGACTATCTTAGGGAATGTGGGATTGTCTCACAATTGACACCTCCCAGGACACCACAGTTGAATGGTGTGGATGAGAGGCGTAATCGAACCTTGTTGGATATGGTTCGTTCCAATATGAGTCGAGCTTCGCTACCAATCTCATTTTGGGGGTATGCCTTAGAGACTGCCGCCCATATCCTTAATCTAGTCCCTACAGAGAAAGTTGCCAAAACTCCTCATGAGATGTGGACTGGTAAAGTACCCAAACTAGACCACATCAATATTTGGGGTTGCGAGGCTTTCGTGAGACGCGAGACTCATGATAAGCTCAAACCTCGAAGCGAGAGGTGTATTTTCATCGGCTACCCACAACAATCCTTTGGTTACCTCTTCTACAGACCTAGTGAAAATGTGGGTTTTGAAGCTAGGAGGGATTTCTTTAAAGAAAGAGAGTTCATAAGCCAAGGAAACAGTGGGAGGCAAGTTGACCTTGAAGAGATTCAAGAGTCAAGCGGTGAAGGAACTTCAAACCCTAGCACTCAACTTGAGGAGGAAACTCCTATTGAGCCAATTGACAAGTCTGTACCTCTGAGGCATTCCACAAGGGTTAGGAATGCACCTGAGCATTACTATGGATTCCATATTACTGTGGAAGATGATACAATTATCAGTGATGAGACACTGATAGGTCTGGATGAACCTAACAGTTTCGCGGAAGCCATGGCAGGCCCTGAGTCAGCCAAGTGGATAGAGGAAATGGACAGCGAGATACAGTCCATGTATGACAATCAAGTTTGGAATTTGGTTGAGAATGTACCAGGTCGTAAGACAGTAGGGTGCAAATGGATCTTCAAGAAGAAGAGCGACATGGATGGTAAAGTACACACTTATAAGGCACGACTGGTTGCAAAGGGTTTCTCACAAACTTCGGGAGTTGATTATGATGAGGCCTTTTCTCCAGTGGCCAAGATTAAGTCTATTAGGGTTCTGTTAGCCATAGCCGCATTTCATGACTATGAAATATGGCAAATGGATGTCAAAACCACTTTCCTTAATGGAAAGTTGGTTGAGGATGTCTACATGAGTCAGCCAGAGGATTTTTTCAATACAGAGTACCCTAATAGAGTGTGTAAGCTTGAGAAATCCATTTATAGGTTAAAGCAAGCACCTCGCAGATGGAATCTTTGCTTTGATGAGAAAGTCGAGGAATTTGGCTTTTCTAGGAGTGAAGATGAATCTTGTGTATATGTCAAGGTTAGTGGGAGTATAGTTAGCTTTTTGGTATTGTATGTGGATGACATACTACTCATAGGAAATGACATCCCAACTCTGCAGGAAGTTAAGTCCTAGCTTGGGAAGTGTTTCTCTATGAAGGACCTAGGAGAAGCTGCCAATATTCTAGGGATAAGGATCTTGAGAGACCGGAGTAAAAGACTAATAGGACTTAGTCAGAGTACCTACTTGGACACGGTGCTGAAAAGATTCAGCATGCAGGACTCCATGAAAGGAGAGTTACCCATCCAGAGTAACGCCAGATTGAGTAAGATACAAAGACCTAGTACTGAGGCTGAGATAGCAGAAATGAGTCGAATACCTTATGCTTCGGCTATAGGATCGATCATGTATGCTATGACGTGTACTCGACCTGATGTAGCCTTTGCCTTGAGCATGGTTAGTAGGTATCAGGGGAACCCTGGCAAGGCACACTGGACTGTGGTAAAGAATATCCTCAAGTACCTACGGAGGACTAAGGACTGGGTCCTTACCCTCGGTGGGAGTGATGTCTTGAGGGTTGTAGAGTATAGTGATGCTAACTTTCAGACTGATAGGGATAATTTCCGCTCTCAGTCAGGCTGGGTCTTTACCCTAAATGGAGGAGCAATTTCTTGGAAGAGTTCCAAGCAAGAGACAGTGGCTGATTCAACTTGGGAATCAAAGTATATTGCAGCTAGCGAGGCAGCAAAGGAGGCGATATGGCTGAAGAACTTCATTGGAGACCTTGGAGTTGTACCAGCTATTAAAGAGCCAATGGGAATTTTCTGTGATAGTGAAAGCGTTGTTGCCTTAGCCAAGGAACCAAGGGATCACAGGAGATCCAGACACATCAACATAAAATACCATTTTATCAGACATCGAATACAAGAAGGACTCCTCGTGGCAAAGAGGGTATCATCGGATGAGAATCCAGTAGATCCCCTCACGAAGGGACTGTCTTGGGTTAAGCATCTCCGACATGCTCGGAGCATAGGGCTGAAGGATGATATTAGATTAGTAGTTAGATAACCTCGAAATTTGTAAAGTGTAATTGACATTAGATGATGAATAAAAGGTGTTTTATTTATGAGTAAATTGTTGCTATCTCTTGTCGATCGTTTACTATATTTCTTTTGCATGTTTTGACTTCCAGAATAATTATGTTTGGTATATCATATTATTTAAACCTCCACAGTCGGTCATATGTCGGAAGTAGGTATGAATCAAGTATGTCATGATTGGTTGTAGAGGTCTAAGGTGTTGGACATGGCTACAACAATCATGAGTGCTCATAAGTTCCGAGCATTGGACTCAACCCACGCTCACTGGAATCACTTCATGGAATTTATCTTGAGTGATCGTGAGATGGTAATATCATATAAGTCTTCAAACCTAGAGATATGATTTGTTACTTAAGAGTTGGTTATGCATTGATTGTACAAAAACGCATTGGTAACTCGATGTTATAAAACATGCTTTTGTGTATAATTCAATGAGTGGTAGAACAAACATATGAGTCGAAGTTTATCTATTCCTTCTTGGATTAGAAGGTGATATCTAGGCCCCTCGATGATTTTTTTTGACCTATGTACCGGGCCCGGTCAGAACTAAGTTGATGTGTTCAATTAAGTTCTTTGTCAAACAAATCAGAAATCGGGAAACAAACTACTGGACAATAAGTAAGACATTGTTCCATGTATTTGTCTGACTGATATCTAGAACAGAGGATTATATGATCACTTATCTTAAATGGCGTATCATCATCTTCTCAGTTCCGAGAGACCTTGAAAGAGCTATGATTGCCGATTGGTTCTGGAAGTACTGCAGTCATAGTTATTAGACTTATCGAAATGGGAGACTGTTGGATAAAGTGTCTTAGTCCATAACTATTTCTGGTAAGTACTTGACCCGATCTGGCATGGTCCATTTGGGTTGCATGGCACCATGCAATTGGATAGACTAAATGAGAGAAATAACACTTGGAGGTTATTAATATATTATAAGTTCTAATATATTAATAATATTATTTAATTAGTTTGATCAAGAATTAATTTAGAATTAATTAAGTAATCAAAAGATAACTTATTAAATATATGGGTTGATTATGTAAATCATCCATATCTTGTATAGTGGGCTAAGAGGCTCCATGGATTATCAAGTTGGGTTCCACCCATAGGATGCTCCCTGGATGCTCCATGGGAGTTACAAACCCATGGGTCATGGAAATGAAGAGTCAGGACACATTAGGGTTTACATGGGGTAACCCTAGATGTCTCAACACTATATAAGAGTCCCATTCTCCACCAAAATCGGCTACACATATGAAACAAGAGGGCTAGGCCGATTTTAAGAAGTGTGTGTTCTCTCAAAAGTCTTTCCAAGAGCATTTGGTGTTGTGTGAAGCGTTTGACGCATCACACTTGGGGTGCTAGGCTCACAAGGTTTCAAGGATCATAAGCAACAACAAGGTAAGTTATTCTATCTTTCATTCAAGTTAAAAATTGTTTCCCATGTATGCTAGATAGGAATATAACCTTGGAATTCAACTTTGCATGATAATTAGACAAACATAGATCCAAGGTTATTAGGGTTGCATGTACACTTAGGAAGTGTCAGAATGGTCAAAACCCATAAGAACTATCCTTTTATTTTTTATTTGTTCCGACGTCGATGAAGTGTGCGGTGTTCCTCATGGAAATCATGAGTGGGTTGTCCTCATGGAAATCATGAGTGGGTTTTATCAGAGGTATTATGTCATAGCAGCGGTTACAGGCTCATGGTAACATGTTGTTAGAAACATTATACTTTGTCATCATACAAGTATAAATGTTAAGTATAAGTTTGCCCAAACTTATGCCCCAGGTACATGGAACATTTCGGTATATCACTTAATTGATAAGTAAACTATTATACCTAATATATCTACTAAACGTTGGAGAGTTAAAATGATACTTTCAAAACTATACTTTTGAACTTGGAAAATGTATTATTTTTATATGGAGTCAAAACCTGTGGACTCACCAACTTTATGTTGACGTATTTTTAAATGCATGTGTCTTCAGGAAATTGAAAAGCTGGTATGTATTCGAACAGGAGTAGTTTTACTATTACCTTTTTGTTCATTAAGAAGTATACAATAGTCGAATATTATGTAACAGGTTCTACAAAAACAATAATGTAACTTCCAATCATCAATAAAGGTATGTATTTTCTTTAGTACTGTTCAATGTATGTTATATAACTGTGATACGAAGAATGACGTTACACCACCTGGTGTTTCCGCCGAAGGCCAGGGTGTGACAGTTGTCTCATGTGCCACTATTCGCACAACAACCGCCGATCTTCAACGAGCTTGTACAACAGACGTCAGGTTCAATCCTTACACTGTCTCAGCCACAAGTAACAAGCATGCAGACCTTGACTAGTCAGGGATCCGACTCTTATGGATCCAGTGTTTAGTTGTCAGTAGCACCTGAATTCAACCCCCTTATGGCAATCGGTCAACCGTTCAGCCCGTACACACAACGGTACACCAGAGCAAGCCCGTACATGCCCCTAACAGGGGAATACACAATCCAACACTTTGGATTGCCGCCAAACCTACATCAGTATCAACCGTACGTCTCGCAAGCAACCATGCAAAACCAAATGTATGTAAGCCCCTATCAGATGCAACAACACATGGCTTATGGTGGTATGTCGTACCCATACATGGACAACCCCCTGCAAAGTGCGAGCTCCAATTTTAGCCATGAATTGCTACAGTACGAGATTCCGCACACTACGATGATACCAAACATGCCAAAGTACGACGACACTACAGACCCAGATGACCACATTGACAACTACAAATGGATGATGACATATCTTAAGATGGATCGTCGCTTCACCTGCATATATTTCCCGTGCACCCTAATAGGAAACACAAGCAAGTGGTTCAAGTCTCTAAGGCCAAGCAGTATCTTGAGTTTTGAGCAGTTGAAATACCTTTTCCTCTACAATTTCATACAATTGAGGAAAGGAAAAGGAGACGCCAACTCTGTGATGGCATGCAAGAAAAAATAAGGAGAATTGATACGTGACTATTACGACCGATTCACGCTAACTACCTTGAATGTCCTAGGATATGAAGAGTTCCTGGTGACAAGAGCCTTCTCCCAAGGTCTGCTCCCCGGACCCCTATTTAGGAAGATGCAAGGAACAATTCCTAGATCCATAGATGAACTCAAGTTCCACGTGGAAAAACATCTGCAACAAATCGAAGGGGAAGAACGAAAGAAATCCAATCTCAAAGATGTAGCCAATGCATATCTCAAATAGGAGGAAACGATACCCCGACCGAGCTCAGCCTAGCAAGAGAGGCAAGATGGAAACCAATAGAAATGCAACCGCCATTCCAGGCACATGTCAAGATGGTATAGACTATTGAACATGGATGATAAAAAGAGTAGTCACAATGATGTCCACGCAATCAATAAGACTCCAGGAAAGGAGAACAAAGACAGGACCAAGTTCTGTGAGTATCATCAAAGCAAAATGCATGACACTAACAAGTTAGTATTGAAGCGGGAGATTGATGAGAAACAACTAGTGGGAAATATAGTCGACATAGAAAAAGACCTCAGGGCGAAATTTGATTGGGATAAGCAACATCCCAAAAATCAAAAGGATGAGGAAAATGGATCACGAAAGAAGGGTCGAGATACTTACGTCACAGGGCCCCACTCATGTAGCAATCGCCAGAGCTAGCACGTAGGCACGAAGGTATACCATCAAAATATCCTCAACATAGCGTTTTCAATGAACGAACCTAGGCCAGAGCACTGGGATTCAAATGACCCTTTGCACATCACCGGTTTTATTAGCCAAAACCATGTGGAACAAGTATACATCAATACTGGAAGCAAGGTCAATGTGATTTATGAACATTGCCTTTGGCAGTTACCAACTGAATGGAAGAAGCACCTCCGCTATCGCGCCAGGGCCCGCTGGTCGGGTTCACCGGTCATGGCATTTGGCTAATAGGAATAGTTATGCTCCCATTTACATTGATCAGTCATGATGGAACCAAACAAATAACAAGGGCACTCGAATTCTCAGTTGTTGATCACCCGACTGACCATAATATTCTACTGGACAGACCGATGCTATTCCAGCTACAAGCAGTTCCGTCTACTCTTCATGGTGTCCTCAAATTTAGCATGAGTGACAGATCCGCAACGGTAGTGGCAACCAAGTCGGGTAATGGATGCAACTCCCAACAAGAAAGGAAACATGAAACCTAATTGTCTTGAAGTAAATGTTGTCAGACGATGGGGGATCCACAGCAGAAGTCTACGAAGCCCAAGTGCCGATCCACGAGTCTAGGAAAAGACAACGAGATGTTTTCAGTCGGATCACAACACCTTCCCCCACAGAAAGGAGTGAGCGCTAACCTGAGGATGGCTCAGCCAGAGTATGGAGCAAGAATCATGAAGCAAAGAAGCTTCTACTCACGGACACGAGCACCAGCCTGGCCCACGATCAATAACCCAACCATACCCGGCCAAAAATCGATTTGGGACTCGAAGCAGACCTTGGAAAATGTCAAACACGAGCCAAAATCTAGTGGGATGAATGAAACACGCACCAGGTGCAACAAAAATAGAGGAAGAGCGCCATGTATTTTAACATGCAAGCCCTATGGTAAAAGAGAACCGACAAGGGCCTCTGATGAGCTAAAAAACACCCCAAGTGACAACATGACACGCAAGGTCGGCATGCATGCCAAAAAGCGTCGGTGGTACCCTCACCCGACCAAGGGGAGGCGCTTCCTATAGTCTCAACACACACTGGGTTGAGAAGAAGGGAAAGGGAGAACACCTGCAGAGCAAAAAAGACAAAATTCAGCTCTCTTACATTGGATACCGATGGTAGAAACGATAAGAAATTCCAACTTGTCAAGATACACTGGCAATGGATGCACAACTGCGATGAGGTAGTCATAGCCAAATACTCAATGAAAAATAAAACGAAGGCCGAGAAAAAGTAGTATGGTCAAACTTCACAAAAGATAACCATACTCCAGATGCTAACGCAAAAGCTGGGCATGCGCCCTAATAATTAGACATTATGAGTCTATTGTATCATGTTTTACTTCTTTTGTTTTTCATAAGAGTTAATATAATTTGTATTTCAAAAGAGCTTTCTAGAATTCTATTTTGCAAATTGCAAAAAGCAATGTAAAGAGGTTGTGGATATTTTCCAAGTAACATCAACTACACGACTTCTGAAGCACACATTAGCCAATTAATGCAAACCCTAGAACAGGGGAGTGTGCAGAAAAGAATTATAGTAGAAACGTCGAGCAGCCTGTCCTCAAAGATACCACAGGAAAATTCAAAATATGTGTATAAAAAAAGAAAGGGGAAGAGAGCACTTCCATTCCAAGTACAAAGCCAAACGCAAAGTTCATAGTTAACAACAACCAGTGTTTTTCACTATACATACAAAGGCAACTACATTACAGAAAAGTTAAAAGGGACAAACACAAATCATCCCTCGGAGGCTTAGGCAGAACCTCCCGGACTCGACCTACGACAAAACTAGCGGAAACCCTCATAATCTAGCTTCCCCAAGTGAAAGAGGCCCACGAAATCCTTCTCAGCAAGGGATAATAGAGCAACATCCACCTCTTCAGCCCTTCTTGCAACACAACCATGATCCTGGACTCCAGACTCACTGACAATTATGGACCAACCACCTAGTTTTTTCCCCTTTTCAAACCCAAGGGCCTCACATGCCTCATGAACACCATGGATCCCGCTGGCAAATTCTGCGCTCTCGATAACTTTATCAATTACGCGAACCACTCCCTTCTCTAACATCCATTGCAAACCACCTCAAGCGACAACACCATCAACATGATCATGGTCCAGTTGACGTTGGCACCTGGCCAACTCACTCGCTAGTGCACCTTTATCCCGAGTAAGAAAACTCACTTGGCTTTCAATTTGCTATGATCGGTCCTTCAAAGTGGCCACATGATCTTCCAAAGCAGCCTTCTAGCAGGCCACAACACACTTTTACTCAGAAAGGGCTCGAAACTTAACCTCTGAATCATGGAGTTCCTCCCTTATGCCTACCACAACACCCTACAAAGATTTCAACTGTTTTTCATTCACGCCGGCACGACAAACTACGTCGGCGATAGCAACTGTCAGGGTAGAAGTCTGAGCCGCAACATAACGAAGGTCACCAACCATACGTGAGCTTGACTGGCTCGCAAGTAAATTCATTGTGGCTGGGGGTAAGCACAACGACTCCACTCCTAGGCGACAATGTCTTCGGATAGTAAGGAATCCCTACTAATCGCCCAGTCCGGGGCATAGGTCTCAGAAGATAACGGGTGAGATGAAGTTCTTGTTTTACCAACCGAGGAAGGCTTCCCCGGCTGGACAGGACCTCCAGGTGAGCCTAGTGCACCCTCAAGCACAAAGACAACATCAGGATCAATGGAGAGTGAACCAGTAAATGACGAAGGCGGTGTCATTGAAGAACTAGGCACCACCACACCCTCCTTATACTTGGGTACATAAAACTTACTACCAAGAATACCCCCGATACCACAAATAATCCTGGCCATGGAACAGTCCTACACGCCTTACGAGGACGGAGACCTGCATCATCAGATTCAGTCTCCTCGTCTGACGATGGAACCACACACAAACATCTCTTCCTTCAAATAGAGGCATTACCTTTTTCTTCTTGTACTATCACAGGTAAACCAGAAGGAGCAGGAACTAGTGAACGAATTGGGGAAACAACGCCAACAGCTGGCCGGGAAGGCGAAGCAGGTCCACTAGAACCAACATTTCCCCTTCCACCAAGAGCAATCCAGCAAACTCGCGCATGCGTCTTTTAGACACAGGAGGGAGAAGAGCTACTACAAGATCGATCTCTTAGTGATAAAGCTTACCCCTATAGTGACCGCGTAGGGTCATCTCCAAAGAAATCTCAACTTCAGCACCTACGTAAGTAAACGTCCAATATAAGAACTTTTAAGCCAAAAAAGATACTCTCTTCCTTCCTTTTTTTTTAAAAAAAATGAGTGGGGGGGGGGGGGAGGGGAGAAGGAGATGAGTGGATACATATCCCACATCTCACGATGTATAATTGTTCCATCTTCCTATGAGCTCTCCAAGCGGAACTCATACCGACCACCGCAAGAACGGGATCTTCCCAGTTCTCCCCAACTACAGTGACGCTCCATAGCCGTTTGCTGAGAGTTAGGTTACTCCCGAAAAGTTTGGGAAGGCGGTAAGGAAAGTCTCGTGTTTTGCAAAACCCATGCCCCACAAGGTTCCGGTTAACCCAAAGCCATTGCCTCTGCCAATTTTTCTTAGGGGAAACTTGTTAAGAGATTATCTAATGAATGCCCCGCCTTTTCGCGAAAGTACGAACACTAGAAGTGGTAGTTGAACAAAAAAAGTAACTAAAGACCCAGAAGGTGGGTATACAACCCAAAGATCGAAAAATCATTTCGAAACCTATGGTCTTATTAACAGCGCTTGGGGTCAACTAGTCGACGGAAAAGCCATAGTGCTCCACAATCATGTTGAAGAAATCAGATGCCGGCAGGCGTAACCCCGCTTGGAATAAAGGCATCGGAACTCCCACCTTCTCTTGAGGGCAATCATGCATCGACACCCCTTTTGCTGGAATCATTACACCATGCTGTAGTAAGAAGCCGAAGTGATCCTACAGAAGTTGAAATTCCTCTGCAGTAGGGACTCTACCATAACGGTCCATTGTTGAAAAAATATGAGCAATCGAAAAGGGAAATTAACGGAATGCCTAGATTGATACAACAAAGA
This sequence comes from Lactuca serriola, assembly GCF_051521515.1. Classification (NCBI taxonomy): domain Eukaryota; kingdom Viridiplantae; phylum Streptophyta; class Magnoliopsida; order Asterales; family Asteraceae; genus Lactuca; species Lactuca serriola. The sequence continues at coordinate 211,470,088 of NC_136412.1, forward strand.
CAAAGTGGGGATGTGAGGATGGAAAGCCTTGGGAAAAGGGGGATTTTAAAGGCGAAACTAGCATCAAAAACCATCTCATAATGTAACTGACACACATTGACGGCGCTGTCTAAATCCTTTCAAATGTTAAAGATAATCCTAGGCGTACACCTGTTGAAACGTAGGCTCGAACGGCGATGCTGTCAAAGTGACACATATACCTACAAGCCTAAGGGTCTTGTTAACGTATCCGTCAGGGAGAACATCAAAAAAGGAGAACGCCGGGCTAGGCTTGGTCAAAACCTAGCCTAAAGCCTGGGCCTTCGCCAACGCGAAGATCACCGGTATGACGGTTAAGGTGCAGAGCTGCGCCTTAACCTGTTCTCTGGGAAGTTACATCCCAGCAAATGCGGGACCAATCAGAGAGTCCCACTTGACCATTAGACGATAGCCACGATCTTCATAACAATTAAAAGATCAACCTCTAGCCAACGAGGGAATGAGGCAAAAGAGGTGACGAAGGACCTCCAATATGGGTCCACCACGTCGCACCTCATGAGGGAATGCTCAACAGAATCATTTGAGGGACACGCTTCTCAAACATGTATAAAAGGATCATTTTTCCTCACAAATAAGGGGGCAGAATTCTCTTTTTCCTGTGATCTATTATAATCTCTATCAGATCTCATACTAACTTGATCGTTGGAGCTTCGTCCCATGAACTCCTCCCGGGCGTCGACTAACAGTTATCTCTCTCTCTCTTTCACTGTGATATCAGGAGAAGATACCTGCACGAATCTCCCCTACAGTTCGAACTCAATCGTCTCCAATATATAACAACAATTATTTATTCATAATAATCTTCTATTTAAAATGTTAATTTATCGTTTGGCGATATATTTATAACAATATTTTCTACAAATATTATATATACTCATAATATTTGTGCACATAACGTGTATACAATAAATAAATATTTATATAGACTGTAACGCATATAACGAATAATTATCTTATTCGGGGATTTTAATTATTCAGTAAAATGAATAATTATAACTAAAATCACTTAATCATTTAGCCCCAACTTACAAGCATTACAATTATCCTATATGTAGGATGATTTTGTCCCGAAATCACTAACTCAACGAATAAGTGTTATCTCCGCCACTCACTTTCAGTATTCCGAAGTAATAATTGTGTCTATACCGCACCCCATGGTACTAAATCAACTCTCTCTATTGTCATATACCCAACATAATATCTTAGGCTCTTTTGTGATATGACCTAGTTTCGTTATTGAAACATCCGTTCTATTGATATAAAATATCACTATAAATAAGCATCCTTATTATACTGAATTCCCCACACAACTAATTCCCTCATCCTCATAAAATTAAAGGAAAAAGTTCTTGAATTTTATCGTTTTGTGTTCCTATTCGGGTTTCGTCTTTTCCGGGCTACGATTGTTTTCACTTGATCGCTAACATAAGTATTCTCAGGAAAATCCGGAGAAAACCTTTACTTATTCATGATAATGAGTCTATGAAAGTATTGTCTATAGACTAATTTTCCACATAATTGATGCCAAGAAAAGCATACTTTTATTACTTGGTCAGATATATGTCATAACACATTATGGTTCTACAAAATCATGGGATACTTGATGATAAGATCTAAGATAAGATCATCCCATTTACCTAAAGTTATAGGTAAAGGTTTCAAGTTCCCTCATGATATCTGATGTCTTTTTTCTCACTTGACTACCAAAACATCCATTCTATCATCTGTATAACAAATCTGAAGCTAAATATTCTCTCTTAGCTTCTTGTGCTTCAACTCTCCCAGATCTTGATGTCGAATATGAAGTTGAGTTTCCTTTCATAGTTTTTCATTTAGCGTTTTGGTTTAAACCCTCACTTTTTCCTACTTAAAACCGATCAAAGCCCACTCTGTCTCTGCCTATGTAATTTGTTGCTCTTTTTGTTCTTGGAAGTAACTCTTGATTATCATATCAATGAATTTAATAAGTCTAATTCAACATCACTTCTTATTCCTGGAGTGAGTGATTTACTCGTGTGACATGACCACACTTTGATCGAGATCACGACAAGCACAAAGTAATTATCAATACACATGTATACAAAATGGTATAAGAGGATATTACTAACGTAATGAAAAATACTAGCAACAATGATGGTTATTGAACTTAATATTATTATTACTCTTCTCTGGGAAGATTAATCTTGTCACGCTCCAACTGGTCCTCATGTAATGATCCTTCTGCTAAAATCTGAAGCTCCTAGGTGAAAATGCACGAAAGAAATTTGCGTGCACCTCTTATACTAGCTACAAAGACTGTATCTCTATTAATCGCCTGAGAGAGAATTAATAGGTTTGAACCTATTTGTTGATGGTGGTGCTTAAACATGCACTTATTATTTCACCATCTAATGGTCCTTCAATCCTAACTCCTGAGTTACAAACTTAACTTTTATCAAAGAATCCCGTTCCTTCATAAATTGGGTTGTAGAATCAACACAAGATAATTATTTCGAATTCGGATATAGTTTCTAACTAAATGGTCACATTCTAATGATATTCAATTGCAATTCATAATATACATAAGAAATTTAAACTCTTGTCGCCATGAGATAAGCGCTAGCATGGAAGACACCTTCCATTTAATTCTAAGAACTTGATCTTTTTTTTTTCCTTTAAACATGTTGGGTGGTCATACAACCACATCATGATAGATTACTGATGGGTTTTGAGCACTATAACAATCCTATGGTTCACATACTGATGGGTTTTAAGCACTATACATCCCTATGGTGCACATACAACGCTAATGCTTTGGATCTAAGTTTTCTCAAGTTATACATGCAATAAAATTATCCAAAGCATGAAACCTACAACTAGCATACAACTTTGATATTTGAAACATAAAAACTAGTTAGATGAACACCTCTTTGTTGTAGCTTGTAGAACTTGACCTTTCAAGATCTTAGTACCTAAAGTGTGATACTTCTAATGAGTCACAAATACCACCAACAATGGAGGATAATGAGAGATTGGCTAGGAGGCACATAAAAACGGCTAGGGTTCTTTTTGGAACTCTTAGGGGCATTTTTGGTGATGCTAGGGGTTACATTTATAGTGTGGAATTCCTAGGGTTTCACTTGTAAAGCCTAATTCATTTCCTTGGGACTTTAATCCAATAATCCATATGATAAACCCTTTGGACTAAATCTTAATGGATTCCAACATAAAATTAGTCTATCCTAATCAGCATGGATCATTAGCCCAAACTATATGTATCAGTCCATGTTAATTTAATTGGTATCTTTTGATCACTAAATTATATACAAATTAATTCTTGACCAATACCAATTAAATAATATGATTTATCAATTAATATATTATTCTTATAATATATTCATAAAACACAAATAACCTCTTTCTCAAATATCCATCCTATCAAATTGCTCTGGTGATGGCAACCCAAAAGGACCATGCTACTATCGGGTCAAGTACATACCAATTATAGTTATCGGCTTAGACACTTAATCCAACAGTCTCCCACTTGGATAAGTCTAATAACCATAACTGCCAATGTAACTTCAAAATCTGATTAAGAATCATATCTCTCAAAAGTCGCTGTCGAACTCTGATGTTATCAGTAATGCGTCCTTTAGATAAGGGAGCAAATATTTCTCCATTCTAAAAGATATCATATGGACTGAGATATGGATTATAATCATTCTCTCTGTCCATGTATTGTTTCCCAACTTCCGATTTATGAAGACTGACAACAGACTTTAATTGAACACATCAACTTAGTCCAGGCTTGGCCATGCACTTAGGGGTGTCATCACTAAATCATCGAGGGGGCCACATATATCGCTTTTATCCCACATTGGGTAAAAGGAACAAATAAACTTCGACTCATATGCTTGCTCAATTCACTCATCAAATCACACACAACAATACGGTTTATAACACCAAGTTACCGGTGTGTTTACGTATCATCAATGTGCAACCGACTTGTAAACTACAACTCACATGTCTGTATTTCAAGAATATAAGATATTATCGTCTCATAATCACTCATGATTAAATACATGAAGTGATTCAGACGAGCATGGGTTTAATCCAATACTCAAATCTTATTACAGGAGTACTCATAAATACTGCAAAAAACTTGTGCTATCTCTAAACACTTAGACAATCTACAGTCGGATTCATGACAGTCTTACTTCATTACTTACTTCCAAAGTATGATTGATCGTGGATGTTTGAATAATCTTATTATTCAGGAAGTAAAACATGCCAAGAGAAACACAAGAATAATCCAATCCAATATGGTCTCAACCATATTGATTACACATTATTCATTGTATAATGTTTCGACTAATTAACTTAATACTTGACTTAAAACACCAATTGTCCCATGCTCCAAGCATACAATCTATGTTTACCTATGGTCCTTACCTTGTGAAATAGATCAATTGAACACATTTCCAATGATGCTCATTTCATAATTCCGTAATCCTTATCATAAGTGTAAGAATACAAAATGGAATATGATTCTATATCCGAAGCATATGGAATACGATTCATAATGTTTTACATAAAGACATGATACTTGAACGGAAGCATATGGAATACGATTCATAATGTTTTACATAAAGACATGATACTTGACCTGTCCTTTGCTATAATATTTCCATATATAGAATTTCTTATGTTGAAACATTTCAACATGACATTTATGTCCAAGTCTATTAAAATTTCAATCTAAGCTTTTAGATTCGAAATGAAGTATGATTGCCTTTCCATTAAATTCTTCTATAGTGAAACAACTTTTAAAACTTTGCAACTTTGCAAATCAAACTTTGTTTCCTATAAATAGCATTTCCAACTCACAACACCTATCATAATGATTATGCCCCCATTAGCACAATAATTATGTCCTTACTAGCATAATACTTATGCTCCCACTAGCTTTGACATGTACCACAAAATGATCTAGACTTCTAGAAATCAATACTTATTGACTATCTTACCAAAGTTCAGATTTCTGATACAAGGTTCTTTGATAAGACTTTATCTAGGCTTCTCAAAGTCATTCATCTTTTCATAGATAGATCATAGGTGTGTCTAAACTATTTCAAAACTTACAGCAGTAAGTCCTGAATGTTCAAACTATTTTCCATTTCTCACAACTCGAACTATGAAGAGGGATGCCGTAATTATACTTGAATTTGAGAATGCAATTAACACAACTTCTATTTCTTTAAATCCACTTAGTGAAAGCGTTTCCTCACAGTACTTGTATGAAACGGAGAGAAACCTTTGCCATTTAGATTTTATGATGCATGTGCTCATATCCATGTGAATTTTTCATAACCATATTCACAAGACAAGGTTTGTGACAAATCCAAACTCATATGGACTGAACTTGCTTAATCTTAATTTCTTGACATTTGGTATCACAAGGGCCTACCATTTCTTCCAAGTTATTGAGCAGCTTACCCACTCTCATCAATGTACTTTCGCTGATCAAGGTGCTTTGCCTTTTGCAACTAAATAAGGACTCATAAAACTCACATGCATAGTTTGCTTAACTGGAATGGGCACAAGAACAAGAATATGTCAACACGATAGGTTACAAACCTCAAGTCGTGTGCTAGTGATAAACAATAGGTTTATTCTTGATTAGTTCCTGAAGCTATTCAAAATCATTAAGACTGCCACTGACCTCTTGACATATAAGATTCTCTTGTCAAGAAACATTCCTTGAGAAACAAATATTCAAGAGTTAGTGTGAGCTCTTATCAAGAAAATCACGTCATTTAATTGGTCTTAGTTGGTCTTTGTTTTAGCCAAAACATCACAACTACCAATTCCAAATGTGCATGAGCAAGAAAACTTTTCTACTCCACATTTCATGATGTGTTATAAACCTATTTAGGATATGTTAGTCATAACTCTAGGACTTGATTTTGGAACGAATTATGACTCATCTTCTTGATTTAACCATTTCAAAAATTCATGTTTCCTCTTCTAAAACCTTAGAAGATCAATTGTGATATGGTTTCATAATCACTAAGATGATCATAAAACACGATACGAAAGTACTCTCCTATCCTTTTAGATTGGAGTAATTTTTATCTTTCTGGCTAATTGATTCTTCTTATTCGTTCTGCTTATACTTTGAAACTTTTCAAGGTATTAGAATTATACCTAAACTTGTAAACACAACCATATTACTGATCCATTAGTAAATCATGACGAATAGCCTTGATCATTCTTTGTGGTGGATTTGACTTGTACACATCAAAGTGTACTAGATCCTTTAGTCCTTTACTTGACTCACATACATATGTGAACAAGGAATTAGTCTCAATTTTCCCAAGTACCAAGATTTTCATACATCATATAATTCAAATCACATGATTCCAAGTTTCTGTCCAGTTGAAACTTGGGTGACGAGAATCTTTCCTTACTTAGAAAATTACGACACTACCATAATCGATATAACTAAGAATCAAACATTTTCAACATTGCTATTAATAGAAACATATAAACAACAATTTTCACAAATGCCATTGCAAGGAAGTATAAAATAAGACAAAATCAAAATTTTCTTTATTTTTAAAATGCAGAAACCTTGTCCTTACAATGCAAATACATATGAAAACTATGATTCTAAATATTCCTAAGCAATCTATCATAACTCCTAAGCAGCCGCTCAAACATCTGATCGTCGAACCATGTGATCAGAATCCACTTCTTCATGATAAGACTCATCATGATATTTCCTTTAAGCTTCCTTCTTTCTCTTTGATTCTGCAAAACATCAAAATATAAGTTTACATCATGTAATAAGAATCACTAAATGGGAACTTAATAGAGTTAAATAATGGACTACCTGGAGTAAAGTCATACATTTTGACTAGGGGTGAGCATCGGAACAGTGTACCCATTTTCGGAACCGGAACTGCCTAGGCGGTTCCGGTTCCGGTTCCTAAAATCTAAGAAACGCCTTAAGCGGTTCCGATTCCAGTTCTCATTATCTTGGAACTGGTATCCAATGGGTAACCGACACTTTTGGTTTTTATACTGGGTACCCAGAACCCGTGGGTAACCGGAACTAGAACCGGCGGATAATCGGTCTTTTAATAGTTTTTTAATAGTATTATTTAATATATTATTTCAAAAAATAAAAATTATACGCAAAAGTTAAATTACTAATATACATGCTAGGGTTTTATGACTGTCTCGTTCTCGCATTCTCGGAATTTCTCGTTGCCACCTACTTCAATCGCAAATCGTTCTCACCTCATCGCTCCAGCTTAACTCGTTCTTACTTCAATCACACACTTCAATCGACAACATGTTCAATTCAGTGTTTGTACTCCATAGTGCACACCGACGACTCATTTCTTTGAATCCGACATACCTGCGACGACTTCTCCGCCTCCACAGCAACGAATTCTCCGCCTACACAGCGACGACTTCTCCGGTACAGGTCAAATTAATGATTCTTGTACTAATTATGAATATATGCTGATTAACGATTCCTTTCGCTATGAGATCCTTTCATTTACTCGCTGATGGCACGAATTAGTAGCAAGGCTGTCCCCTATCTATATTCTTAATAAAAATTGTTTTCTATTAAAAATGATGTGATCCGAGTCACCACAGGTGAGGTAATCAGCGAATGGTGAGTTCCAATCAACCCTTGGGACTAAATGGAGAATACTCCAGTGAATCGATTAGCTAACTGATGAATCAAAAGAGAATAGAACAACATGTCAATAGCGATTAATTATAATTGACTTACGATCTACACAGTGATTAATTAGTTTTCCTAATTTTTGTTTTCTTTATTTAGAACATATAGCATTGAACAAGTTATCTGATTAATTACTATTTCTTTGAAATTTTAGGCTAGCCAATAATGGAACAACAACGGCCCATAGATTTGGATCATGAAAGTGATGTTGAGCAACAAAACACTCAATCAGTTGGGCACAAAAGAACAAAAAATGTTTGGCATAAATATGTTGATATTCGAGATCCAAAGACTAACAAAATTGTAAAAGCCCATTGCAAATTCTGCTCTAGAGTGTTGAAGGTTGCTACAAAGATTGGTACATCAACTATGGCTAAACATCTTCTTACATGTCCAAATAACCCCGAAAATATAGATAAAAAACAAAAGAAAATTAGCATTTTTAAAACTAGTCAAAGTGATGCTACCACGGTTTCAAATTGGGAATTTAATCAAAATTCCATTAGGCAAGCTTTAGCTAAAATGATTGTCATTGATGAGGAACCATTTTATTATGTGGAACGTGATGGATTTAGATATTTTTGTAGTGTCGTTTTTCCACAATTTTGTTTGCCATCACATTTCACGGTTTCTAGAGATATTGGTAAACATTTTTTAAGTGAGATGGAGAATTTGAAAAATAAATTCAAAGGTGTGACATCTAGGATTGCTCTCAGTACCGATTGTTGGACTTCTATACAAAATCTAAACTATTTGTTTTTGACTGCGCATTTTATTGATGACAATTGGAAATTACATAAAAGAGTTCTGAATTTTCGAGTAATGGATAGTAATAAAGGGAAAGAAATTGGAAAAATAATAGAGTCTTGTATTCTAAACTGGGGTTTAGAAGATAAGTTATCTTGTATCACCGTAGATAATGCAAGCTCAAACGATGTTGTTGTTGTTTATTTAAAAGAACACCTTATAGACATACTTGTTTTAGGTGGTGAGTTTTTTCATATGAGATGTGCCACCCATATCTTAAACCTAATTGTTAAAGATGGTTTGGATATGGTTAAGAATTCCATTAATTCTTTTCGAGGTGTTATTTTATATGTGAGGAGTTCTTCAGAAAGATCTAAATTGTTTGATGATTGTGTTTTAAAATCAAAAGTTTCATGTAAAGGGTCAATATCTCTTGATGTACCAACACGGTGGAACTCCACTTACATTATGTTAGATACGGATATTAAGTTTGAGAAAGCGTGTAAACGAATGAAAAAAGAAGATCCACAAATTGAGAAAGATTTTATTGACAAGTTTCCCTCTCAAAAGGATTGGGATAATGCTAGAGCTTTATCACTTTGTTTTAATCAATTTTTTGATGCCACAAAAAGGATGTCTGGTACTTTGTATGTCACAGCCAATATGCTTTATAATGAGATCTTAGGTGTATTAGCTTCTTTTTTGGAGTGGAAACAAGATATGGATCCTAATATTGTTAATATGGGGGATCAAATGAGAAAAAAGTTTGACAAATATTATGGTGACTATGGGAAACCAAATGTCATGGTTTTAGTTGCGGTTGCTCTTGATCCAAGGTACAAGATGAGGTTTGTCAAGTTTTCTTTAAAGAAGATCTTTCCTTTGGATGAGAAGAAAGTTGAAGACATATATAATGATGTGTATGATGTTTTGAAAAGGTTGTACCATCATTATGATAATGTTTCAACAAAAGCAAAGGATGATTCTTCTAGTTCTTCCCATTGGAAAGATGATGATGGCCAAATTTTTGCTGGAGTGGTTAAGAATAAACAAATGACAAAAATCTATGATGAGTTCTATGAGAAAGATGTTGAGGATGCTATGGTAAAATCTGATTTGGAAGACTACCTTGATTCCCCACCTGAAAAAATGAACAATGAATCCTTTGAAATTTTGAAGTGGTGGAGTGACAAATGTACAACATATAAGGTGTTGGCATCAATGGCTAAAGACATTCTAGCCATTCCAGTTTCTACAGTTGCTATTGAATCTTCTTTTAGTACTTCCGGTCGCGTGGTGGATGTCTTTCGTAGTAGTTTGGGTTTTAAGATAGTAGAAACTTTGATATGTACTCAGGATTGGTTGAGAGCATCAAATGTATGTATTGATCTTGAACAACTATTGGATGATGTGGAAAAATATGAGAAAGGTATGTTACACTTTTATTTTGTACTTTTAATTATATTTTCCTATATTGTGTATATATTTATTAATTTGAATTGTTTGTTTAATATCTATTGCAGAAATTGGTGACACTGTTGACATTACAATTCATCGAAAATCATAATAAATATTTTTTTTGAGGTAACTTTATAACTCCTACTATTTTGTTATATTTTTCTGCACATAATCCATAATAGATATTGTTTTTTGGGCTGTTAACATGTTTGCTAGTGGGCTTTTATAGGTTTGCTGTTAATTGTTTGCTGGTGGGCTGTTTGCTATTGGGCTGTCACATATATGCTGTTGGGTTGATGCAGACTTGCTGTTGGGTTGATGCAGACTTGCAGAATTGTTGCTGAGGAGCATGTTATGACTTTTGTTTGCTGTTGAAATGTTTATTTTGATAACTTTGGTGTTGTTGAGTGTTAACTGTTAACTATTAAAGACATGCTAGACTTGATGTTGATCCTTTTACAATTGAATTATGCTAAGGTTGTTGTAGTTGTAAGTTTATTTTTAAATGATAATGATATTTTAGTGATAAGGTGTTTATGTTTACTTTTTGCTGTAAATTATTGTTGGATTTTTTTTTTTGTTGTAAATTAATTTGCAAATGACTAGTTGTTAAAGTTTACATAAAATTATGCGGGTACCCGGAACCGGAACCGGTTCCAAGCGGTTCCGGGATTGGTTCCAAGATTTAAGGAACCGGTGTAGGCGGTTCCGGTTCCGGTTCCGTCGTACTAAGAACCGCCGGTTCCGGTTACCGTTAAATTGGCCAGATACCCGGTTATGCTTACCCCTAATTTTGACTTTACCATCCTTGTGATCTTTCAGCTAGACACAGTAGCTACGCATCCAATGCCCCTTCTCTTGGCAATAAAAAAATAGAATCTTTTGGAATGGCACACGTGACAATCTCAGACTTAGCCTTTCTTTTTACCATTTGGTCAAATGGTTTGACCTTGGCCGATCCCTTTCCATTCAAAAGAGAAATCTTTTTTGGACTTCCAATGTTGCCATTATCAATGTCCATGGAAGTTTGGGAGATTGATCTTCCAATCAAAGTTGCTTGACTAGTGCGCCAAATCATTGCCGATTCAACAACAATTAGCAAATATCTGAGATTAATAAGGATCACATTGTGATCTGTCAAATAGTAGTCTTTAACAAACATACCATACGACTCCGGAAGTGATTGATGAACCAAGTCAACAACCAACTTCCTCGGGAGAATTACACCCTAACATTCCTATCCTGTCAATATGCAACTTCATCTCCAAGACGTGAGCACATACATACTTTCCATTTTTGAGTTCGCTTGCCAATAGGGCTTGAGTGACCTTGAACTTTTCAAGTCGATGAACTTTTGGATCAGGGAGAATAATTAGAGGAGGTGGAGGAAGTGAACTATGATTTCTAGTTCCTTGATTTAAATGTGGAACATCATCTTCATGAGGAAAGCTTTTTCCAAAAGATTCGGGAAGACCATAATTGTCAAAACTTGACATCTACAAGGGGAGAAATTCAAGTTAGTTGATTTAATCCTTAATATAACACCCAAATGAAATATGAAGGCTAGGATCCAAAACAATAATTCACAATTCGGAAGAGGGATACCATAATCCAATTGTAAGTTATTTGTCGGTAGGTAAATGACGATTTACCAATTCCACCACGGAAACGAAATTTAAATGAATTAGGTTTTTAAATGAAACTCCTAGATATTTTGAGATTCATAGATCTTTTCAATGACATATTTAATCTCGATTATGCTCTTCAAGTTTGTGACTGGGATACCGAGGATCACAAACAAGGCGTGAATAACCATGCAAATTAGCTTGGTACTCTTGAAGTCATTGATCATCTAATAATGTGCCGATTAACTACACCCGCTCTATTGATTTATGATAACCTATGAGCTACCCATTTCTATCCTTCATTAGTCCCATATTAGTGTGTCGGCTAACCACACACGATCCACTAACGACTAATGACGTGCAATGTGCAATTTCATGGATTAGCACCAAATTCACATTTTTCCTATAGTAACTAAGATTGGGAATTTAGCAAACATTTAGTTACTTGTATTTCAGTATACTTATTAATGAAAGTTTGTGTCCTATCCTACCCATTCGGCTAACGACCCTCCACTGGTCAAGGGTGCGGTGGGTAAGAGTGTATACCCAATGACAATCATTTTACAGGCTGCTTCCTTAAACACCCCTTATAGACCAGCTTCGTGAACGCGGCCTATAACGGTAAGACTGACCTTTAACTTATACATATATAATATATTAGACTTTTAATTTCATATAGTATAAGGGTGTATTTTACATATTTAAAATACTAGGTGGTTTAATATATTAATAAATTAGCATACAACTTTGATACTTGAAACATAAAAACTAGTTAGATGAATACCTCTTTGTTGTAGCTTGTAAAACTTGACCTTTCAAGAGCTTAGCACCTCAAATGTGATGCATAAAATAAGTGACATACACCACTAACAATGGAGGATAATGAGAGATAGGCTAGGAGGCACAAAAAACGGCTAGGGTTCTTCTTGGAACTCTTAGGGCCATTTTTGGTGATGCTAAGGGTTACATTTATAGTGTGGAATTCCTAGGGTTTCACTTGTAAAACCTAATTCACTGCCTTGGGCCTTTAATCCAATAATCAATATGATTAACCCTTTGGACTACGACATCATGGATTACCACATAAAATTAATCCATCCTAATCAACATGGATCGTTAGCCCAAACTATATGTATTAGTCCCCGTTAATTTAATCAGTCGCTTTTAGTCACTAAATTAATTCCAAATTAATTCTTGACCAATACCAATTAAATAATATATTTCTCAATTAATATATTATTCTTATAATATATTAGTAAATCACAAATAACCTCTTTCTCATATATCCATCTTATCAACGCTGAAGGCAACCCAAAAGGACCATGCTACTATCAGGTCAACTACATACCAATTATAGTTATGGGCTTATACACCTATCCCAACACATACAACCCTAATTCTTTGGATCTAAGTTTTCTAAAGTTATACATGCAATTTTAATATTATCCAAAGCATGAACCCTAACTAGCATACAATTTTGAGATTTACAACATAAAACAAGTTAAATGAATACCTCTTTGTTATAGCTTGTAGAACTTGGCCTTTCAAGAGCTTAGTGCCTCAAATAAGTCACAAACACCAAGAACAATGGAGGAGTATTAGAGAGAGGTGAAGAGGCACCAAAAATCGGCTAGGGTATCTTCTTGGAAGTCTTGGCCAATTTTAGGAGTGTTAGGGGTTACATTTATAGTGTGGAATTCCTAGCGTTTCAACTTGTAAACCCTAAATCATTCACTTAGGCCTTTAATCCAATAACTCATTTGATAGCCTTTTGGATTAACTCTTATTGGACTCTGACATAGATTTAGTCTATCCATAATCAACATGGATCATTAACCTAGACTATATATCACTAATTTACATAACCAGTCCCCGTTAATTTAATCAGTTTTTTTATCACTAAAATAATTCTAAATTAATTCCTGATCAATACCAATTGAATAATATGATTTCTCAATTAATATATTATTCTTCTAATATATTAATAAATCACAAATAACCTCTTTCTCGAATATCCATCCTGTCAAATTGCACCGGTGAAGGCAACCCAAAAGGACCATGCTACTATCGTGTCAAGTACATACCAATTATAGTTATGGGCTTAGACACCTAATACAACAGTCTCCCACTTGGATACGTCTAATAACTATAACTTCCAATGGAACTTCAAAATTCGATTAGCAATCGTAGCTCTCAAAAGCCGCTTTCCAACTCTGATAAAGTCAATGACTCGTCCTTTAGATAAGGGATAATATAATACTTTGTTCTTCAAGATATCGTGTGGACAAAGTCATGGAATAAAGTCATACTCAGTGTCCAACAATTTCTTTCCCATTTGTTTGACATAGAACTTAATTGAACATATATATTGAGTCCTGACCGGGCCCGAGACATAAGTCGAAAAAAAATCATTGAGTGGCCCATGATATCGCTTTTAATCCTCTTTGGATAAATGGAACAGATAAAATTCGACTTATATGCTTGTACTAATTACTTGTTAAATTATACACAACAACACGTTTTATAACATCAAGTTATTGATGTGTTTTCGTACTACCAATGCACAACCAACTCGTAATCAAGAACTCATATATCTTGGTTTTAAGACTATACGATATTATCGTCTCACAGCCACTCGTAATGAATTCCATGAAGTGATTCATGTGAGTGTGGGTTTAATCCAATACTCAAATCTTATTTTAGGTGCACTCATCAACGTTGTAGCAAATGTTTGCTATGGCTAAACACCTTATACAATCTACAAGCCAATTCATGACAGTCTAACCTCATAGCTTACTTCCAAAGTATGATTGAGTGTGGATAGTTCGAATAATCATATTATTCTGGAAGTCAAAAAATTCAAAAGTGAAACATAAAATAAACAATTGACAGAAGACAGTAGGCTTTACTTATAAATAAAACCCTTATTATTTAATCATCAAATGTCAATTACACTTATTTATTAAAAGTTTCTAACTGCCTATCTAATCATTAAAACTAATATCATCCCTTAGGCCAATGCTCTTAGCATGCCGCAAATGCTTAACCTTACTCAGACCTTTTGTAAGGGCATCTGTTGGGTTATCCTATGACGATACCCTCTTCACTACGGTGAGTCCCTCTTCTACTCGATTTCTTATGAAGTGATATTTTCTGTTGATGTGCCTGGATCTGCCATGATCCGTCGGTTCCTTGGTTAAGGTGATGTAACACTCATAAAAATTGCACCAATTTAAAACATTTTGATTCATTCAAAAGCCATTAAGTTATTACAATTTGTTTTCAAAAGAGTTTAAACATCAGAGTATCCCCATAACCACATCACAAAATCATGAAGTATGAGGATCGGTACGATCACGCCTTCGCTTTGCCACGATCTCCTGAAGTACCTGAAACCAAAACACTACAGCTGTAAGCTTGAAAACTTAGTGAGTTACCCCCAAAATACCAACCTTATATAACCATAATCATATCATATCACAAAACAGAACAACCACGCATATCGAGTCTACAGTGTGGTTGGTCCGCCCGCACCGGGCCTTCAACCCACCTGGTCCACCCTGCAAGTCTAGCCATGTATATCGAGTCTACAGTGTGATGGGTCCGCCCGCACCGGGCCTTCAATCCACCTGGTCCACTCTCTGGGTCTACAGTATGATTGGTCCGCCCGTACTGGGCCTTCGGTCAGCCTGGTCCACTCTCCGAGCCTCGACACGTCTGGACCGCCCTTTTGGGGCATTCAGCCTATCCGGACCGCTCGCTGGGCCTTCGGTCTATCCGCTCCACCCTGGGTATGTTGGCCTATAGCACAAAGCAGGGCCCGCCTCAACCCATTCCCAGCCAGACAACCATGTGCACATAAAACAGTCAATCACATAAAAATCCTCAACCAGACAAACGAATCTATCAGATCATGCAGCATAGCAACATCCCTACCAGTATACCGACGTAACCGGTCACTAACATAACATTACCCTACATACCACCATAACCAGGTCACTAACATAACACCATCCTAAAACCAGGATGTAGATCTAGCAACTCAAAAACATATCAAACAAAAACCCAGATTCCCATCCGATAAAGGGTCGGCCTTGGTGCTGTAGACCCTGTCGATATAGTGAGGATAACTCACCTTGCAACTGCCGAACCGAATCCCGGAAGCACAAATCCGAAGCACTGCCTCCAACTTCAACACCTATAATCATCAATGATCCAATGACATAAATATATGAAAATTAGCATAATACCCCTGAAGTCAAAGTCAAAGTCCTGGCCCAATTCAACCTTCCTGATTGACTCTACTCGCCGAGTCAACCCGTCGAATCGCTGAGTTCTCAAACTCAGAAAACTCTCACAGCACAACTCAACTCGCCGAGTCACCCCAAGACTCGTCGAGTCCAACAATCTTTGAGTCCCATCGTGGCAACCAACCGACTCACTAATCCGACGCTTTAACCAAAGAGGTTGGGGTTCTGCGACCAGACTCGCCGAGTCCAAGAAAAGACTCGCCGAGTCCACGATAATCTTTAATAGACTCGCCGAGTTGTTCTTCCAACTCGTCGAGGTCATGCCCATCTTCATATGACTCGCCGAGTCCACCCATGCACTCCCCAAGTCACTATGGGACCCAATGCTTGAAACCCTGGCCCAACTCGCCTAGTCATCTCCCAGACTAGCCGAGTTCATACGTGAATTCTCATATTCGAAAGATACAAAGCTACTCCTTTGCTCCAAACAATAGATCTGGGTCCCTAGAATGCATTGGCAACATAAAGTTGCTACCTTTACGTGCTTCATGACCCATAATTCCAAAACATAGCTAGAAAGGAACTTATCTCATGGGGAATAGCTTTTGTAGAACAACTAAAAGGGCTTCCTGCATATTTGATCCGAATAGAACTCAGATCTGGAGTTTCAACTCCATACCTAACTCATGCACCAAGATTTCATCACAATATCTCCAAACAATCCCTAAAACTCTATGAAAGATGGATGTAGAAAGGAAAAGGCCAAGGATAACGATTCATTACCTCCAAAAAGACCTCCCACGGAAGAATAATTTGAATCTCCGGAAATCTCCTTGATATAAGCTTGTTGATATTCAAAATCTCTTCACAAATCACTTATCCAAGCTCCAATTTTCTTCCCAAGGACTCACACACACAAATTTAGGGTTTCTGGATCTCTTAGGGTGCCAAGGGGGTTGAGGGGAGGACATTAAGTCCTTTAAACAGGGTGTAAACCCTAAGATTAGGGTTTTCCTCTTCCAGCACGGACTCGTCGAGTCCCGCTACCGACTCGGCGAGTCAGGCCACTTAACCACATGCCCGGGACTCGCTTGGACTCGACGAGTCAAGAGTCATACTCGTCAATTCCCTTCCTTAGTTTTTCACATAACACCCTTCAACTTCTTACTTCTGAACTTGGGATGTTACAATTCTCCCCCACTTAAATTAGGCTTCGTCCTTGAAGCTTGCTGCAGCACACCCTTCCAAATGGTACTCCCACAATGCATCTACGGATCTCACACCAGCCCAGATTCCTTCAAACACTACTATCGAATCCTTATAAAATTCCATCTCTTCCCCTGCAGGGTCCTGACAACTACTTCAACCCGACCACCGGTTTCTTTTCTCTGATGACAACACTCATTAACTAAGTGCCACCTGATGATACTACCATATCCCCGACTTACGCATTCATTCACCGAATGCGAAAAATGGACACCATTATAAACCACCGGGTCGTGACCCAGTGTTAACTTGCTAACTCTTGCCCAACTGGCGCTACTTCTATGAAAATGTACTGATGGAAACTCATCCCGTTTCCTCCCTAACTCAAATCCATTATCATGATAACATGATAATACATTCCACAGCTTCCGAGAAACTCTCATGAACACCCATCTATAACGCATATACACATCGTACCTGGCCCAAACATCCTCGGGCTGGAAAACCAGGCACGCCTACGATGGGTCCAGCTATCCCTAGGATGGAACACCACCACACACATACTCATGACTACACCCCTAATTGGACCCCAAGGGTCTACCATTGCATCACTTCCCCTGATTCGACATCAACGCTAACCATTCCACAACCTCAACGAACATCCAACCCGGATGTGCTTCCATACAACTGGTATAATCTCAGTGCTCACTGACAATAACTGAAATACTTTCGATCATCCATTTACACTACTTCTTCCCTTCAAATGACCAACACTCATTCCTGGAGCAACATACCTTTCCTTTCCATTCTTCCAGGAAGTCTACTCAACAACTTTTACCACATCTGCAAGTGCCATGGTGCTAAAAATCGACTCTACACTACCCATGTAGAACAACCGCTATTCTCTAACTCACATATACTTCAAATCTGTTCACATAACTAACAACCCCATGCACAACCTTTAGCTAACTCCATCATCATGATAAATACTTGGGGCCAGACCTTATCGATTGCTATTGCATGGCGACATAATCACTCATTCCCTGTATACAGGTCTACTAACACATACAGAGTCTGTAGTATGACTAGACCGCCGTACCATGCCTTCAGCCTATTTGGACCACCCTTAGAACATTCAACATGTCTGGACTGCCCTTCTGGGCCTTCAGCTTGTCTGGACCACTATTCAAGCCTTCGGCCTGACTGGTACGCCCACCATCCTTCAGTCTATCCGGACCGTTCTAAATTATCGTACATCACCCTGAACCATTCTTCCTGGGAATCTCTCCCATGAAATCTGTTCTAGACCTCTAAGGTTCCGAACTCCAGATCCGTTCTATGAATTTTCACCCCGGCCTAATCCCAGGCCTCACGCCGATGAACAACCTTACCTGAAACCACAGTCTGTTCCCTGCCCCATGTGTCTATCACCTGCTCTAACCATACCACACTCTCAGGTAATAACACTGCTGAATTTAAACAGCTAACCAACCTTGGATGCTTGTTGTTTCATCTGAGTATTTTCCAATTCTCCCCACCTAGCGCACCAACTACTAACTACCGATGACAAAACTGACATGGCTTGATCGACCCCACTTGGTATCGACCCCTTCTCCATGAACTGATTCCCTATGGAGTGAGCAACCTCCACAAAACAAGTCTCCCGACATCGCACGTCCCGAACTCTAAGGAAGTTCGAATCTCAACTGAACATTTCTTACATGGCAGCTGCTATTCCTAGCAGCAAGATCACATATCATATCTTTCTATCATCAATCCTCATGGACACTAACCGACTACCACTCCTAACTACTAAGATCCTCAATTATACTACGAATCATGCGGGGAAAGGCAGACATGTTTACAATATCACACAAATAACAAGATAACAAGATGGAAAGATACCCGCAGCTGCATCTGGCTCGTCCCTGACCTCCTCTGCTATAAGCTGCAAAACGCGTCCCTGAGCCCTTGAAGGCTCCACTCCAGCCTGACCCCCGCCCATAATCCTCAAATTGGCCAGTGCTGGAGCCTGCACCTGTCTTGCAACAAGCTGTGGACAGTTGACCCTCAAGTGCCCAACCTGATGGCAGTGATGACAAATCCTCATGTCCTGAACCGGGACTGACTGACGGCAATCCCTTGCATAATGCCCATCTCTCCCGCACTTGCGACACACACCACCGGATCTGCAAACTCCGACATGACCCTTCCCACACTTCTCAAAAGTGTGGCTGCTCTGACCCCCAATCCTAGAGTCAATTGTTTTGGACTGTTTTGGTGCCAGCTGCGACTGCACCGGGGCCTGCCTCTACTCTCGCAACTGCAACTCAATCTCCAACTCACGCCGCCTGGCTGCCTCCTGCAACTATAACATGGTATCACATCTCTACGTGGACACAAACGGTCGGATATCTCTCTTGAGCATACTTAGATATCGGGACATTTGAGCATGCTCCGAAGCAAAGTCTAGACAAAGCATCGCCCTCTGGGTGAACATCTTGGTGATCTCCGTCACCGACTCTGAATCCTGCTTCAGCTCCAGGAACTCTTAAGCTAACCTTTCTCTCAACCTGTGGAACATAACGAGTACTGAACATCTCCCATAACTGATCCCAAGTAACTGCAGCCCGATACACATCAGAATAAGATCCCGTAGTCAACCTCCACCAATCCTTCACTCCGAGCCTCAAAAGGTTCAGAGCACAACTCACCCTCTGATCTGCAGGGCATGAACATGTGAAGAAACAACCCTCCACGTCTGACAACCATCTCACAACAATGATAGGATCCTAAACTCCATCAAACGTAGGGGGCTTCGTATTATCGAAGTCCCGATATTGAAAACCTTGATGGTTCCTCCACCAGCCGCTGCTACAGCCATTGTAGCTGCCACGACAGCCGTCTCCACAAGCGATGCATAGTGTTCATCAAAGTACTCAACCATGGCGGTCTTGATCGACCCAAACATCTCCGACAACTTAGGCCGGAACATAACAGCAACCTCATCATGCAGGATCTTACGAATACTAGCATCCAACTCATCCGTACTCATCTGACCAATGACCTCGGGTGGTACTGGTCTATCCTGATCACCCTCTCCTGATCCCGATCCCGAACCAGATCCTGCTTCAAAACGTCTCGTAATCGCCATACTGCAATACACCAACAAGACCCTTAGACACCTCAAATACCCACCCGGGGAACTATCTCATAACCGACACCCTAGAGAGTTGTGACTTCCTCGATACGCGTATGGGTCCTGTGCTTTAAGTTGTACAGGCCCATACTACCTTCCACACCTACCCATATTTTTCTCAAGTATCATCACAACACCCTAATCATATACACACAACGAGCGCTCAATCCTCACTCGTAGAGGAAAGCTGAATATCTCATATAAGGGAAACCCTAGGGTAGTAGGCATCACATAATCAGGCAATTCTATCATGAAATTCTTGAAGATCCCTAGCCTAGTACTAGCATGTTGTCCTAACATATCACATAATCAAATAACTTGTATGGTATTTTGGGGTCTACTTGCTGGCTCTGGCCGATCGTACCCTCTGCATCCTCCTTTACTTATTTCGAAAAACCTTTTGAAAACCATATTGAAAATCCCTCCTTGATTTGAGACTGGATTCACACGAATGATCCTCCAATTCACTCAAACCAAGGCTCTGATACCAACTTGTAACACTCAAAAAAATTGCACTAATTTAAAACATTTTGATTCATTCAAAAGCCATTAAGTTATTAGAATTTGTTTTTAAAAGAGTTTAAACTTCAGAGTATCCCCAGAACCACATCACAAAATGATGAAGTATGAGGAGCGGTACGATCACACCTTCATCTTGCCACAATCTCTTGAAGTACCTGAAACCAAAACACTACAACTGTAAGCCCGAAACCTTAGTGAGTTACCCCCACAATACCAACCTAATATAACGATACTCATATCATATCACAAAACATAACAACCATCCGATAAAGGGTCGGCCTTGGTGCCGGAGACCCTATCGATTTAGTGAGGATAACTCACCTGGCAACGGCCGAACCAAATCCCGGAAGCACAAATCCGAAGCACTGCCTTCAACTTCAACACCTATAATCATCAATGATCCAATGACATAAATATCCGAAAATTACCATAATACCCCTAACGTCAAAGTGAAATTCCTGCCCAAGTCAACCTTCTTAATTGACTCTACTCGCCGAGTCAACCCGTCGACTCGCCGAGTTCTCAAACTTAAAAAACTCTCACAGCACGACTCAACTCGCCGAGTCAGCCCAAGACTCATCCAGTCCAACGATCTTTGAGTCCCAACCTGCGCAACCAACCGACTCACTAATCCGAGGATTTAACCAAAGAGGTTGGGGTTATGCGACCAGAATCGTCGAGTCCAAGAAGAGACTCGCCGAGTCCACGACAATCTTCATTAGACTCGCCGAGTTGTTCTTCCAAATCGTCAAGGTCATGCCCATCTTCATATGACTCGTCGAGTCCACCCATGCACTCGCAGAGTCACTATGCAACTCAATGCCTGAAACCCTGTCCCATGTCGCCGAGTTCATACGTGCATTCTCATATTCGAAAGATACTGAGCTACACCTTTGCTCCAAACAGTAGATCTGGGTCCCTAGAGTGCATTAGCAACATAAAGTTGCTACCTTTACGTGCTTCATGACCTATAATTCCAAAACCAAGCCAGAAAGGAACTTATCTCATGGGGAATAGCTTTTTCATAACAACAAAAAGGGCTTTCTGCATATTTGATCCGAATAGTACTCGGATCTGGAGTTTCAACTCCAGATCTAACTCATGCAGCAAGATCTCATCACAATATCTCCGAAAAAACTCTAAAACTCCATGAAAGATGGATCTAGAAAGGAGAAGGCCAAGGATAACAATTCATTACCTCCAAAACGACCTCCCACGGAAGAATAATCTGAATCTCTACAAATCTCCTTGATCTTCAAAATCTCTTCAAAAAGCACTTATCCAAGCTCCAATTTGTTTCCCAAGGACTCTCACACACGAATTTAGGGTTTCTGGATCTCTTAGGGTGCTAAGGGGGCTGAGGGGAGGACATTAAGTCCTTTAAATAGGGTGCAAACCCTAAGATTAGGGTTTTCCTCTTCCAACACTGACTCGTCGAGTCCAGCTGCCGACTCGGTGAGTCAGGCCACTTAACCACGTGCCCGGGACTCTCTTTGACTCAACGAGTGAAGAGACCTACTCGTCGAGTCCCTTCCTTAATTTTTCACATAACAGCCTTCAACTTGTTGCTTCTGAACTTGGGATGTTACAGGCGACTGCACCTTCGTTGTCATAGAAAATTTCCATAGGCTTCTTTACAGTTGGTACAACTCCAAGGTATTCTATGAAGTTCTTTAGCCATATTGCCTCCTTCGATGTTTCTGTTGTTGCTGTGTATAGTCTCCTATTTGCAACATTTCTATGTTACTACTCCTCTATTTAGGGTAAATACCCAGCCCGAATTGGAGCAGAAATTATGTTTGTCGGTCTGAAAGCTGGCGTCACTATACCCTATCACTCTAAAGTCATCACTCCCACAAAGGGTAAGGACCCAATGATTAGTCCTTTGCAGGTACTTAAGAATGTTCTTTTCTGCTATCCAATGAGTTCTACCAGAATTCCCTTGATATCGACTAACCATGCTCAAATTAAAAGCCACATCACGGAGAGTACATGTCATAGCATATATAATCGAGCAAACAGAAGAAGCATATGGTACTCGACTCGTTTATGCTATTTTAGCATCGGTACTTGGACTCTGAGTCTTACTCGATTTGGTATTGTTGTGGATAGGCAATTCTCATTTCTTGGAATTCTCCATGTTGAAGCATTTCAACACCTTGTCCAAGTAGGTACTTTGACTAAGTCCTATTAGTCTTTTACTCCTGTTTCTCAATATCCTTATCCCTAGAATGTAAGCAGCTTCATCGATGTCCTACATAGCGAAACACTTCCTAAGCCAGGACTTAACTTCCTGCAAGGTTGGAAAGTCATTTCCGTTTAGTAGTATGTCATCCACATATAATACCAGAAAGCTAATTATACACTCACTGGCCTTGACATATACACATGACTCATCCTGACTTCTTGAAAAACCAAACTCTTTGACTTTCTCATTGAAACAAAGATTCCATCTGTGAGATGCTTGCTTTAATCCATGAATGGATTTCTCAAGCTGCACACTCTATTAGGGTACTTCGTATCTATAAAACCCTCTGGCTGATTCATGTAAACATATGTAGCAAACTTCCCATTAAGGAAAGCGATTTTGACATCCATCAGCCATATTTCAGAATCATGAAACACAACTATGACTAACATAACCCTTATAGATTTGATCTTCGCTACTGGTAAGAAGGTCTCGTCATAATTAAATCCAGGAGTTTGAGTAAAGCCCTTCGCAACCAATCACGCCTTATATGTGTGTACTTTCCCATCCATGTCGGTTTTCTTATTGAAGTTCCACTTGCACCCGACCGTCATACGACCTGGTACATTTTCAACCAAGTTCCAAACTTGATTCTCATACATGGACTGAATCTTGCTGTCCATTGCCTCTTTCCACTTTGCAGACTCTTGACCCGCGATGGGTTCCTTGTAGTTGTTCGGTTCATCTAAATTTATTAGTGTGCTATCACTGATAAACGTATCACCTTCACTTGTTATATGAAAACCATACAACATACGTGGAACACTAAATGTAACGCCTGTGTTTCCGGGCTTGCCATTTTTAGCAATGTAATAGTCTAGGTTAACCTTTGTAACCCGTTTTGAAATAATAAAGATTGTATTATTTAAGTATTGTGTGTTTTGTGCTTAATTGCTTAATTATATGGTTTGATTAATTAAGAATAAAAATAAGCGTCAAAATTTAAGTGTAAATTAAACTTATTATCTTTGAATAATGTTGTAGTAGTTGAAACGAGGTTTCTGAATATATATAGAACGCCCAAATCTGACTTCGTACGAGGAAGTTATGATTTATCGAAGTTTCGGCTTAGCGGTGTGCAGCCCGAAATACTCGATTTAAGATCGAGCGGTTTTTAGCCGAAGTAATCTAAACGAGGATCGAAGGTCTCGTTGTTGGTATCAAAGCGATAAAAAGTTAGGCGAGAACGGACATCAAACGAAGAAGTTATGAATTTATAACGAAGTTTTTCTGTCGCGGCCTATTAAAAATAAATAATAAAAATAAAGTCAAAATTAGCCGACGGAGTCTAAACAAAAGTTGTAGAGCGTAGTCTCACCTTTGCGTGGATATAAAGAACGTCGAAAACGGAGTTCGTATGAAGAAGATATGAATTTCCGAAGTTTATTAAATATTTTGTAATTAAATTTAATCTTTAATTCCGGTTTTATCCGAGGACGAGTCATCGGACTCATCCGAAGTACGCCCCGCGTACACCGAAGTGTCGACACTCGCAGCAAGTGGCTCGGATGACGCATGCAGTGACGATTTCGGAAGCAGTACGCCCCGCGTACTCCGAGGCTCCAGCCTCCTATAAATAGGATCCGAAGGCAACCGAGTCTTTTGTTTATTTTCTCTCTTCTCTCTCCCGTTTTGCATCGTTTTCCGTGCCAGAAATATCCCGAAGCCCCGGTATCATACTCGAGCCCCGAGGCAAGTCCCGAGATCCCGAAGATCCCGAGAAGTGCGGTTCCCGAGCCGAAGCTCTGCCCGCGAGAAGTTCGATTTTTGTGAAGATCTTCCAGATCTGCTGAGGATTACTACTTCTGCAACTCGTAGTGCTGTCCGATCATCTTCTGATCAAGTGAGTGTGTGGTTACTTTCTTCTAACGCATAATTATCAAGTATTTTCTATAAAATACGTGCTATGTGTATGGTATATTGTTTTTTATATGTGTAAATGTGTATTCACTTTCTTCTATCTCATAGATATGATTTATTCTCTATGAAATATGTGTTATGTGTGTGTGTGCCTCATCTGTTATGTGGAATATGTATCGATTAAAGCATGCTATACAGGTTTTCAAAACTATGTATAAAAATGTATATCTTATCTACTAATATGTTGGGTAGAACATGGGTAGATAGTTGGTGTGTAATAAACAGATGAGAGGCCTCGTTGTTGTTTGATTTAGTCATCTAGTGGAGTTTAGATGACGACCACATACTTTTCTAGATAGTCTTGTGGAAACATTAGCAGGTTCGCCACCTGTAGGTGTTAATGAACTTGGGTGTTCATTCGCTGTACTCCATCCCCCTCATGGTTGCCTTATTTGACTTATATTGCTGAGGTACCCCCGAAGCATGTGTTGTCGCCCCGATGAAATATTCTTAGACTAGGTCCCTTATGTTAGTTGTCTTAGGGACATAAAGTGAGAATAACGGAAATGGGTAATTGGGTTATTGTTGGTTGGTGGAAATTAAATATGATTATTTATTGTGGGTTGAAAACCCTATATGCTCACCAGGCTCCCAAACCTGACCCACTCAGTTTTATTTGTATTACAGGAAGTGGCGCGAGGGCATAAGATGGATGAACCATCAAGTTGTTTTGTTTACAATTCTGTATATGTATATATTTGTTGAATGACTTGTAATGTTATCGTTTATGCTTATTGGTCTGTATCGGAACATGACACCCCGAGTTTTGATTATATAATGAAAAATACATTTCTTTTATGAAATGTTTTGGTAAACATTGTTTTATCATGTTTTGTTTTTGGGAACAAATTCCGCAACTCTTTCAAATCAAAACGATTTACTCTGAAATTATTTAAAAGCATAAATGAAAAACGGTCTTTTCTGGACGAGATTTTTGGGGATGTCACAGTTGGTATCAGAGCATTAGTTTAAGCGAACTTGGAATTTGTAGGATTTCTAGACTTAAACTTAGAATGCTAAGTGAAGTTTTGAGATGTGTGTCTGTTGTGTTTTAGACACGAGCACTAGTTTATTTTAGGAAAGTTGCCTAAAAAATGCTTTATGTGCTAAATGTTATATGTTGCCATATATGATATTATTTGTTCGGATCTATGGTCTGTTGCCGACCGGATCTAGAAACCTTATGTGTGTAGGATTCTAAGCGTACGTCTACGGTATTAGAACTAGCATGTAAACGTTTCGGTGTGATAAGGAAGATTTGAATATCTATCATGATTGAGGATCTAATTTCACCTTATTCGGTGTGTAGATCAAAACGGTGAGAACAAGAAGTGGAGTTGGAAATGCTGATGAAAACAGGAATCAACCACCAGTGATTGAACAAGTACCTGTCATAGCAGCAGCACCTGAGCCAATAACCATGGCTGGTGTGCAAATGATGATTCAGACGATGTTGGATCATCAGATGGATGAAACTAGACGGTTGCTTCAACAGAATCGTGAAGAACTGTCAATTCGTGTGGAAGAGCCTGAGTTAAATGAAGGGCACTAGGAAGGTGGAAACTTTAGTGGGTCTATTGGTCAAGCCAACCCACCGATAGTTAGGCAAAACAACCATGATGGAAGGAATGATGGAATGAGATGCAAGTACAAGGACTTTCTAACTTGCAAACCATCGACCTTCAATGGAAAGGAGGATCCGATTGGAGTTATGGATTGGATCTCCGAAATGGAGTTAGCCTTTATGACTTGTGGATGCAGAGGTAAGTTGTAGACTATCTATGCCGTGCGTCAGTTCCGAGGTGGAGCCGTTCGTTGGTGGAACACTCTAGGGAAGACGTTGAGCCCTAACGAGCGACTACAATTGACATGGGTAGATTTCTTGGTGTAGTTCAAGCGCAGATTCTGCTCGGCTCAAAATTTGTTGGAGTTGGAGAACAAATTCCTGACATTGACGAAAGGCAGCATGTCAGTTGATGAATACACCAATAACTTCACCGATAAGATGGATTTTGGTTTGCGCATCGTTCCAGACGAGTTGACAAAGGTAGACCGGTATGCGAAGGGACTCCCATGGGAGTACGAGGTGCCAATACGTCAGGCACTTACTCTAGAGGTAGCTATCTGGGCTGCCAAGTCTGTTGAGAACATGATTAAGGGAAGAACCACCGACAAGGTTGAGGTTGGTGAGAAAAGAAAGTTTGAGGGAACATCTGGTTCCAGTAAGAACGGCAAGTTTTCGAAATCTGATTCGAAAAAGTTTGGAGAAAAAGGAGGCGAAGCGAAGTGGTGTGATAAGTGTAAGAAAAATCACTTTGGGAAATGTAGCGAGGATGTGACCTGCTACAAGTGTGGAAAGGTTTGACATTTTGCCAATGAATGTCCGAACAACAAAAGGATGTGTTTTGGTTGTAATGAAGAGGGACATATTTTGAAAGACTGTCTGAAGAAGAAGGAGGCAGCTAGGCCCAACATTCCACCAAAGCCGAAGGCGAGAGCCTTCCAGATGACACTTGAGGCTGCTAAAGATGAAGCTGATGTCGCTTCAGGTACCTTTCTCGTAAATGAATTATCTGCTCAATTTTTTTTTTGATTCTGGAGCCAACTACTCCTTTATTTCGCAAGAGTTTGGTAGAAAGCTAGCTTTGCCTAATGATAGACTAGATGATGCTTTATTAGTCGAAGTAGCTAGTGGCAAGTTTGTACATGTTAGCCATCATATGAAAAGCATCTTAATTGATCTAAATGGGAATAAGTTTCATGAGGAATTATTGCAAGGTTCGAGCTATTTCTCGAAGATCGATCTAAGGTCAGGATATCATCAGCTAAAAGTAAGAGAGTAAGATATCGAGAAGAATGCATTCAGAACTAGATATGGACACTACGAGTTCTTGGTTATGACGTTTGGACTAACCAATGCTCCGGAAGCATTCATGGATTTGATGAATAGGGTTTGTAATCCTTTCCTTGATAAATCCGTGATGGTGTTCATAGACGACATTCCGATTTACTCGAAAAGCCAGGAGGAGCATGGCAGACACTTGCGAGAAGTGTTAGAAGCCTTGAAGCAGGAGAAGCTGTATGCAAAGTTCTCTAAATGTGATTTTTGGATTCGTGAAGTCCAATTCTTGGGTCACGTGGTCAACCAAGAAGGGATAATGGTTGATCCAGCGAAGATCGAAGCTGTGATGAAGTGGGAACAACCGAAAAGTCCCACGGAGATTCGAAGCTTTTTAGGATTAGCCGGATATTACCAAAGGTTTATCCAAGGCTTTTCTTCGATTGCTACTCCATTAACAGCTTTGACCCACAAAGGAGCTACTTATGCTTGGAGTGATAAGCATAAAGAAGCATTCGAGAAGCCAAAGAAGAAGCTATGCGAGGCACCGATACTTTCTTTACCCGATGGAGTTGAAGACTTCGCTGTTTATAGCGATGCGTCTGGGATTGCATTGGGTTGTGTTTTGACCCAAAGAGAAAAGGTGATAGCATATGCGTCTCGACAGCTGAAAGAGCATGAAAAGAATTACCCGACTCATGATTTGGAGTTGGCAGCGGTAGTTTTCGCTCTGAAAATATGGAGGCATTACCTTTATGGAACGAAGTGCAAACATTTCACTGATCATAAGAGTCTCCAATATCTCTTTAATCAGAAAGAATTGAATATGAGGCAACGACGCTGACTAGAATTACTTAAAGACTACGACTGCGAGATACTTTACCACCCCGGTAAAGCTAATGTTGTTGCTGATGCTCTCATTCGGAAGGTCAATCTTGAAAGGAAAAGGCCAAGAGCGTTGAAAATTGAAGTTGTCTTGACCATTGTGGAAAGTATAAAGAAAGCTCAAGAGGAAGCTTCTGAGAGAAATGACCGAAAGGAGGAACGTTTAGGTAAAACGTTGGTGTTGGGTACAAACGGTCATGGACTGAAGGTATTCCAAGATCGTATTTGGGTACCTAAGTCAGGAGGAATTAGGGATCTTCTGATGGAAGAAGCTCACAAAACCATGTACTCAATTCATCCTGGTAGCACTAAAATGTATAGGGACCTGAAACCCTACTACTGGTGGCCGACGATGAAGCTTGATGTTGCAAAGTATGTGGCCGAGTGTGTGACTTGTACGAGAGTCAAGACACAACATCAGAAACCTTACGGGAGTTTAGAACCATTGCCTGTGCCTATGGGTAAGTGGGAAGACATTGCTATGGATTTTGTCACTAAACTGCCCAGAACAAAGAATGGTCACGACATGATTTGGGTGGTCGTTGATCGATTCACTAAGAGTGCGCATTTCATAGCGGCCAAGGAGAAGTGGTCTATGGAGAAGCTTGCAAATTCTTACGTGAAGGAAATTGTGAGGCTTCACGGTGTTCCGTTAACGATTGTATCGGATCGTGATAGCCGTTTCACCTCAAGGTTGTGGAAAAGTCTACAAGAGGAAATGGGTACCAAGTTATGTTTAAGCACAGCTTATCATCCGCAGACTGATGGTCAGAGTGAAAGAACAATACAAACACTTGAAGATATGCTGAGAGCATGTACCTTGGAATTACTAGGTAATTGGGATGAACATTTACCTTTGGTAGAATTTTCCTATAATAATAGTTTTCACTCGAGCATTAAGATGGCACCTTATCAAGCTTTGTATGGACAGAAGTGTCGTACGCCGTCTTGTTGGCTTGAGGCTGGGGAAAAGCAGTTTATGGGATCGGAGATGGTTCACCAAACTGCTGAAAAGTTAAAAATAATTAGAGAAAGAATGTTAGCAGCTCAAGATCGTCAAAAGAGCTATGCTGACAAGAAGCGAAGACCGATGACTTTTGAAATTGGAGATTCGGTTTTGCTTAAAGTCTCGCCGTGGAAGGGACTTATAAGATTTGATAAAAGGGGAAAGTTGAGTCCAAGGTTTATTGGACCGTTTAAAGTTCTTCAGAGAGTTGGGAACCAAGCTTACAAGCTCCAATTACCCGAAGAACTGAATGGAATTCACAACACTTTTCATGTGTGTTATTTGTGGAAGTTCACGGGAGAAGTTCCCGACATAATTCCAATTTCTGAATTGAGAATTGATGAGAACAAAAGGTTGATTGAAGAACCAGAGGCAATTGTTAACCGAAAGACTAAGAAGTTGCGACGCAAAATGGTTGGGTTAGTGCTTGTCCGATGGAAACACACGAATGGGCCGAATCTCACCTGGGAGACGGAGAGTGACATGTTGAGTCGCTATCCGCATTTGTTTGTTGATGTGTGATTCCGGGGACGAAATCATTCTAAGGTGGAGAGAATTGTAACGCCTGTGTTTCCGGGCTTGCCATTTTTAGCAATGTAATAGTCTAGGTTAACCTTTGTAACCTGTTTTGAAATAATAAAGATTGTATTATTTAAGTATTGTGTGTTTTGTGCTTAATTGCTTAATTATGTGGTTTGATTAATTAAGAATAAAAATAAGCATCAAAATTTAAGTGTAAATTAAACTTAATATCTTTGAATAATGTTGTAGTAGTTGAAACGAGGTTTCCGAATATATATAGAACGCCCAAATCTGACTTCGTATGAGGAAGTTATGATTTATCGAAGTTTCGGCTTAGCGGTGTGTAGCCTGAAATACTCGATTTAAGATCGAGCGGTTTTTAGCCGAAGTAATCTAAACGAGGATTGAAGGTCTCGTTGTTGGTATCAAAGCGATAAAAAGTTAGGCGAGAACGGATGTCAAACGAAGAAGTTATGAATTTATAACGAAGTTTTTCTGTCGCGGCCTATTAAAAATAAATAATAAAAATAAATTCGAAATTAGCCGATGGAGTCTAAACGAAAGTTGTAGAGCGTAGTCTCACCTTCGCGTGGATATAAAGAACGTCGAAAACGGAGTTCGTAAGAAGAAAATATGAATTTCCGAAGTCTATTAAATATTTTGTAATTAAATTTAATCTTTAATTCCGGTTTTATCCTCGGACGAGTCATCAGACTCATCCGAAGTACGCCCCGCGTACACCGAAGTGTCGACACTCGTAGCAAGTGGCTCAGATGACGCATGCAGTGACGATTTCGGAAGCAGTACGCCCCGCGTACTCCGAGGCTCTAGCCTCCTATAAATAAGATCCGAAGGCAGCCGAGTCTTTTGTTCATTTTCTCTCTTCTATCTCCCGTTTTGCATCGTTTTGCGTGCCAGAAATATCCCGAAGCCCCGGTATCATACTCGAGACCCGAGGCAAGTCCCGAGATCCCGAAGATCCCGAGAAGTGCAGTTCCCGAGCCGAAGCTCTGCCCGCGAGAAGTTTGATTTTTGTGAAGATCTTCCAGATCTGCTGAGGATTGCTACTTCTACAAGTCGTAGTGCTGTCCGGTCATCTTCTGATCAAGTGAGTGTGTGGTTACTTTCTTCTAACGCATAATTATCAAGTATTTTCTATAAAATACGTGCTATGTGTATGGTATATTGTTGTTTATATGTGTAAATGTGTATTCACTTTCTTCTATCTCATAGATATGATTTATTCTCTATGAAATATGTGTTATGTGTGTGTGTGCCTCATCTGTTATGTGGAATATGTATCGATTAAAGCATGCTATACAGGTTTTCAAAACTATGTATTAAATTGTATATTTTATCTACTAATATGTTGGGTAGAACATGGGTAGATAGTTGGTGTGTAATAAACAGATGAGAGGCCTCGTTGTTGTTTGATTTAGTCATCTAGCGGAGTTTAGATGACGACCACATACTTTTGTAGATAGTCTTGTGGAAACATTAGCAGGTTCGCCACCTGTAGGTGTTAATGAACTTGGGTGTTCATTCGTTGTACTCCATCCCCCTCATGGTTGCCTTATTTGACTTATATTGCTGAGGTACCCCCGAAGCATGTGTTGTCGCCCCGATGAAATATTCTTAGACTAGGTCCCTTATGTTAGTTGTCTTAGGGACATAAAGTGAGAATAACGGGAATGGGTAATTGGGCTATTATTGGTTGGTGGAAATTAAATATGATTATTTATTGTGGGTTGAAAACCCTATATGCTCACCAGGCTCCCAAGCCTGACCCACTCAGTTTTATTTGTATTACAGGAAGTGGCGCGAGGGCATAAGATGGATGAACCATCAAGTTGTTTTGTTTACAAGTCTGTATATGTATATATTTGTTGAATGACTTGTAATGTTATCGTTTATGCTTGTTGGTCTGTATCGGAACATGACACCCCGAGTTTTGATTATATACTGAAAAATACATTTCTTTTATGAAATGCTTTGGTAAACATTGTTTTATCATGTTTTGTTTTTGGGAACAAATTCCGCAACTCTTTCAAATCAAAAGGATTTACTCTGAAATTATTTAAAAGCATAAATGAAAAACGGTCTTTTCTGGCCGAGATTTTTGGGGATGTCACACTAAATCTACTGGAACGTCTCAGAGGTAAGAACTCGTCAACTGGTTCAATGGGAGTCTCATCCTCAAGTTGATTGCTAGTGTTAGAGGTTCCTTAATCGCTTAACTCTTGAAGCTCTTCAAGGTCAATTTTCCTCCCACTATCCTCTTGGCATATGAGTTCTCTTTCACGAAAGACACCCCTTTGGGCTACGAAGACCACGTTCTCACTAGGTCTATAGAACAAATATCCAAAGGATTTATGTGGGTAGCCGATGAGAATACATCGCTCACTATGAGGTTCGAGCTTGCCGTGAGTCTCTCGTCTTACGAAAGCTTCGCAACCCCAAACCTTGATATATGCTAATGAGGCAACCTTCCCTCCCCACATTTCATGAGGTGTTTTGGCAACTTTCTTAGTTAAGAATTGATTAAGGATATGGGCGGAAATCTCTAAGGCATACCCCAAAAAATGAGATATGTAACAAAGCTCGACTCATCATGGAAGAAACCATCTCCAACAAGGTTCGATTGCGCCTCTCAGCCACACCATTAAGCTGCGGTGTCCTAGGTAGCGTCAATTGTGAAACAATTCCACATTTTATAAGATAGTTGTGGAAGTCGATACTAAGATACTCACCACCTCGATCAGATCGGAGCATCTTTATCTTCCTGCCCAATTGATTCTCCATTTCTTGCTTAAACGCTTTGAACTTTTCAAATGTTTTCAACTTGTTCTTGATTAAGTAGATATATCCCTATCTGCCATAATCGTCGGTAATGGTTACATAGAAGCGGTTAGCATCCCTTGTGGCAGATCTGAAGGGTCCACACATATCAATATTTATGAGATCCAACAAACCCTCACCTCTTTCACAAGTACTAGTGAAAGGTGACTTGGTCATCTTTCCAAGAAAACAAGATTCACACGTGTCACCTGATTTAATTCAAATGAATCCAACACTCCATCCGTTTGGAGTTGGGCTATGTGCTTCTTGTTGACATGTCCAAGACGACAATGCGACAAGCATGCCTTGTCCAAACCATTGGACAAATAAATATGCAATACATTATTTCCTAAGTTATCTACAACCATTACAGGTTCATATATACCATTACAAGGCAATGCTTCAAAATAAAATTTACCATTATAAAAAAGCTTAATAGAACCAATTTCATTGTTAAAAGAAAATCTAAAACCTTGTTTATACAAACCATGAAAAGAAATAATTTTTCTTTCCATTTCTGATGAGTAGCAACAATTATTCAACTCTAAACCTAACCCACTACTAAGCATTAAAGAATAAACTCCAATCTTGGTGACCGGCGACGCTTTCCAATTCCCCATGATCAAGTTCATCTTCCCATGCCCCACATCCCTACTTCTTTTTAGACCCTACAAATCAGAACAAATGTGAAAACCACATCTTGTAGCAAGGACCCAAGAACTAGCATGTGATGAGTTGTTAGATTGAATAGTGTAAATACCTGCGAAGGTGGGCTTTATCTTCCAATCCTTAATGTGCTACAAGTATTTAGGGAAGCTTCATTTCATAGGCCCCTTTTCATGACAATGGAAGCACTTTGCTTCCTTTGGATTGGATGAGGGAGCAACAAAACCACCTTTGGACCTGCTATAAGAGGATCCATCATGAGACTTTCCTTTATGATTTCTTGAGGAAGCTTTCCTCTTCTTTCCCTTCCCATGTCCAATTGCCAGGACTGGGGTAGCTGTCACACCCCCGAACCAGACGACGGAAACGTCCGAGGGCTGTCGTGACTTAATTGAATACCATAACATTGAATATATATGAAACATAACAACATTCGTCACCATGCATTAATATAGTACAACCAATAAAGTTTACATGAAGTACATTGTTTAAACATTACATTCCCAAAAATAAATTGTTTGATTCGTTAATAAGTAAACTGCAAGCCATCACTGAGTACATTTTCCTTTGATTCACTGGTTCCCTGAGAATACAAGTATTTTGATAAACGTCAACATGCGAAATGTTGGTGAGTTCATTAGCGGTATTTGAAAAGCAATGTTTTGTATCATTCTGAAAACTACCAGAAAATCCGATATTTTCTGAAAAGAGCTTTTGAAAACATTTCTGAAGATCCATAAGTATGCTTGTTTGTTTCTATAGTTGTAAGAAAATGTTCATCAAAATTGTGTACTTTTGAAAACCGAATGTATTGAAAAACCCTAGGAAAACCCGATGTTTTCCTAATTCTTGAATTCCATGAAGTTAAGAATAAAACCATTGCAGCGCGTGAAGTTATTAATCCCAGGCGACGTTGGATTATTTTTGCGCATGATTAATTGCTATAAACATGCGTTACACAAACCACTTGTCTATAACTATACTAACGATCCCGTAGGCGTCGTCCGTACTAATCGCGTTATCCAACCGCCCTGACTTCCCCACATCCGAAGAGAAAGAGGACACGAAGACCCCGATGACTCCATTAACCGGTTGGGGATAAAAAAAAGGTACGGGGGGCCCTTGACCCGCCTCGCATGAAATACCGACTTTACTAGCAATACCAAAGGACCCTTGGGGACCAATAGTATACAAGCCATTGAAAGTCCTTTTACGTTGTGCTAGATCATGTAAGACCCAACACCTCGTAAGGTAGAAGTCTTCGGGCCTTAAGATTAGGTCATTGGGCTAGCTAGGCCCAACAAACAAGATTTTACACTTTGGGGCCCAAAGATGGTGCGTAGACGTCTGTGCACTCTCACGTGTGTATTGAATTCCCAAATGTTACTTGTATGAATCGAGTTATCGTCGCGTTAGTAGTGTTGGATTTTTATTAGTTCGAGACCGAACCAATTCGTTTAACAACGATTTTTTTTTGGTATTGTCGTGTATTGTATTTCGTCGGTAGTCGCGGTGCCAATATTTGATCAAGTTGCGTGTATTGAATTAGCCTTGAAAGTTTTCTGTTTTCAGCCCCTCATTGTTTGTAAAATTTACTTTTTCAACCCTCTAATTAAATAACTTTCCGGTTTGGTCCTTAAATCGTTTTTCTTGACATTTTAACACCAAAAATTATTGAAATTAATATTTTTCAGCATATTTTTCATTAAAAACAGTTTAAGTCCCTAAAAATGCAGTTTTCTCGGTTATAACCCCTCTTTTTCGCAGTTTTTACAATTTTGGCCCAAACTGGAAAATTTTTGCAACTTGGTCCTTTTTAAATTTGAAAAGCATTTTAAACCTTTGAAAAGTACTTGGAACACTAGTAGTCCACTATTTTACAGAAAAACACAGTTTTGGCCCTCCAAAACAGAAAATTTCGCATAATGGGCCCTATTGGGCCGGAATTGTCATTTTTAGCCCATTAAGCTTGAAATTTATGTTTTTAATCCTCCAAATGAGTATATTTCCAGAAAATATTTTATTGAAACTGTTTTGACACTCCTCATCCATCAGAATTCGGGATATGTCATTTTGGGCCCTTTAACTTTATATTTTTAACATTTTATGTCCAAAAATTGAGTTTTTAGCCCAAATAAGATGTTATTAAGCCATTTAGTTATTTTTCTTGGAACACTTTGTATGTAGAAAGATATTTGATGCTAGTATCCTTTAACATAAAGTATATCACGATTTTTAGGGGTTTATGGCTAGATCCAACATCACAAACACGCAAAAACACCCACATAAGCATAGAAATCATACAAGGCATACAAAACACATATATATCTACACTTTCACTTGTATCCCCCCCCCACAAAACTCATAAAAACAGAAAATAGGGGGTATGAAGCTCACCTTAGGGTGTGGTTTCGGTTTTTGAAGAAAAGATGGAAGAAAACTTGGTGATTTTTGGCCTTAGCACCCTTTTCTTGAAGATCTCGAGTTTGGTATGCTTCTAAGAGGTAAGATCACGATTTTTGCATGAATTAGGAAAAGATTTTGATAACACAAAGAACCTAAGTCATAGATCCAAGCATAATCTTACCTTAGATGAAGAATTTGTGGAAATTTCCTCTTGAATGCTTCCTAAATTTCGAGATCTTTGAGTGGAGAGGGAGGAAGTTTTCTTGAGTGTTCTTGAGAGAGTTTGTGAGGTGTGTGTGTGTTTGCAATGGCCGAGAGTGAGGGAGAGAGAGAGAAATAGACCCTTGAGGTGATATGCATGGAGATATGGAATAAGTTGCATGGATATCCAAAAGACAATAATGAGGTGTCAATGGCAAGTCAACTCTTCATCTCTCCTTGGGTTTGGGCCTTGGGCTGAGAGTTTTGAAGGGAAAAGGAAAAATTTGGGCTTTTTGCCCCTAAGCCCAATATTAGAGTTAGTTTGGGTGAGTTTTAACATAAAAGGATATAGTATGATTTTTACATTTTTGTTGGACTAGTTTAGGTTATTCATGGATTAAAGCTTTTAATTCATTTCATTCTAGGCCCAAATGGCCCAAAATGTTGAAATAAATTAATGTGGGTCCAATTAGAGCCCAATTAGGGTTCTATGCCCATGATAGTCAAATTGGAAGCTTATTGGTCCATTTGGGTCCAACAAGGAAGTCCTAGTCCAAAAATGGACCTAAACAACAACTTCTAGGGTTTCCAATTGTTTGATGACCATTTGTAGCACTTGTAGGATGTATTTGATTGAAGTTTTTGATGTAATAATAGTAGGTATCACACATGCTCTTAAGTTTTGATTCACATTAACTTGAGTGTAGAGATTACATGACACAAAATTTCTAGTTGTCACATCATCCCCCCGTTAGAGGGAATTTCGTCCCGAAATTCTGTTTGAAAGCTAGATTTGAGAATGCTAGAATAGGTGAGGGTACTTTTGCTTCATTTGGTCTTCGCGTTCCCACGTGAATTCTGGCCCACGCTTTGCGTTCCACCGTACTTTCACGATCGGGATGCGACTTTGCTTAGTACGCTTCACCTCCCTGTCCATGATTTTGATTGGTTCTTCAACGAACAGGAGATTCTCATTGATTTCGATTTCGTCAAGAGGAATGACAAGGGTTTCATTTGATAGGCACTTCTTCAGATTAGAGACATGAAACACGGGGTGTACACCATTTAGCTCTGCGGGTAGTTGCAGTCTGTAGGCTACCAGACCTATTTGGGCGACGATTTCGAAAGGTCCAACGTATCGCGGGTTCAACTTTCCCCATTTTCCGAAACGTATAACCCCTTTCCAGGGTGAGACTTTCAACAGTACTCGATCACCGACCTGAAATTCTAAGGGCTTTTGCCGTTTGTCGGCGTAGCTCTTTTGTCGGTCACGTGATGCTTGCAATCGAGCTCTGATTTGAACGATCTTTTACGTGGTTTCGCGAATGATCTACGGTCCCATCAGTGCCTTATCCGACGTATGCGTTCTTGCTAGCTGGGTATCACCTACCTCAGCCCAACATAACGGTGATCTACATTTACGCCCGTACAGTGCTTCGAAAGGAGCCACCTTGATGCTCGAATGATAACTGTTGTTAGATGAGAACTCGATCAAAGGTAGGTGGGTATCCCAAGACTTCCCAAAGTCTATCACACATGCACGAAGCATGTCTTCAAGCGTTTGAATGGTTCGCTCACTTTGGCCGTCCATTTGTGGGTGATATGCGGTGCTCATGTCGAGATGAGTTCCCATTGCCTTGTGGAGTGATTGCCAAAAGCGCAAAGTGAACCTACTGTCCCTATCCGAGATAATAGATTTTGGCACTCCATGGAGTCTCACGATTTGTCGTAGGTACAAACGCGTCAATCTCTCCATCTTGTAGGATTACTTGATTGGCAGGAAATGGGCAGACTTCATCAGTCGGTCGACTATTACCCATATGGTGTCCAGTCTGTCCGACGTCTTGGGTAGCTTGGTCACGAAATCCATAGAAATCCCCTCCCATTTCCACTCGGGGATTACCGGTTGCTGTAACAGTCTTGAGGGTTTCTGGTACTCCACTTTTACCTTGGCGCACGTAAGGCACTTACTAACGTAGGTCGCAATTTCCGCTTTCATGTTAGGCCACCAATAGTGTTGTTTAATGTCCAAATACATCTTGTCTGAACCGGGATGAATGGAGTATCGTGTCTTGTGGGCTTCCTTCATAACGACCTTCCTAAATCCTCCGATTTTTGGGACCCAAATACGGTTCATGAAGTAGTATACCCCATTCTCCCTTGCTTCTAGATTCTTCTCCATCCCGCATAATGCTTCGCTAGCTCTATTTTCCGTCCTCATGGCTTCCGACTGGACTGATGCAATTTGAGTGGCCAGATGAGATTGAATGGTTATCGAGAGAGTTTTCGTACGGCGATTAGAGTACTCCTTCCGACTTAATGCATCAGCTACCACGTTGGCCTTGCCTGGGTGGTACTTGATTTCGCACTCGTAGTCGTTTAGCAATTCAACCCATCTTCGTTGTCTCATGTTCAGCTCCTTCTGGTTCAAGATGTGCTGGAGACTCTTATGGTCCGTGAAGATGGTGCACTTCGTACCGTACAGGTAGTGCCTCCAAATTTTCAGAGGGAAGACCACGGCTCCTAATTCTAGGTCATGGGTCGTATAATTTACTTCGTCCGTCTTTAGTTGGCGGGACGCGTATGCTATCACTCTTCCACGTTGCATGAGAACACAACCTAAGCCCTGATTCGACGCGTCGCAGTAGACTACGAAATCTTCCGTTCCTTCAGGTAGAGATAGTACGGGAGCGCTACAGAGAGCTTGCTTCAAGGTTCGAAACGCAATCTCTTGTTTGTCTGTCCATTTGAATGGTACGCCTTTTTGTGTAAGCAAGGTAAGTGGCTTGGCGATCTTAGAGAAGTTTTGAATGAATCTCCTATAGTAGCCCGCTAGGCCTAAGAATTGACGAATTTCAGTGGGCGTGGTCGGAGTTGCCC
Organism: Lactuca serriola; assembly: GCF_051521515.1. Classification (NCBI taxonomy): domain Eukaryota; kingdom Viridiplantae; phylum Streptophyta; class Magnoliopsida; order Asterales; family Asteraceae; genus Lactuca; species Lactuca serriola. The sequence goes on from NC_136412.1 coordinate 211,509,286, forward strand.
ATCCTTCCACAGCTTTGACCTTAGAGGGATCCACATGAATTCCGTCTTGGCTAACTACGTGGCCTAGGAAATTCACACTCCGGAGCCAGAACTCACACTTGGAGAGTTTGGCGTAAAGCTTTTCCGATCGCAGAGTGGCTAGGACTTGTCGCAGACGTTGGCCATGCTCCTCTTTGCTTCGAGAATAGACGAGAATGTCATCGATAAACACAATGACGAAGTTGTCGAGGAACGGTCGGCAGATTCGATTCATTAGGTCCATAAATGCGGCAGGTGCATTTGTTAGACCGAAGGGCATTACGACGAATTCATAATGTCCGTAGCGGGTTCGGAAAGCGGTTTTAGGAATATCCTTTTCCCGGACTTTGAGTTGGTGGTATCCGGACCGTAGATCTATTTTAGAAAAATAACTAGCTCCTTGGAGCTGGTCGAATAGATCATCGATTCGTGGGAGTGGGTAGCGGTTTTTAATAGTGAGTTTATTTAACTCTCTGTAATCGATGCACATTCTAAAAGATCCGTCCTTCTTTTTGACAAAGAGCACTGGAGCTCCCCATGGCGAGTAGCTAGGTCGGATAAATCCCTTGTCCAGAAGCTCACTGAGTTGGCTGGACAATTCCTGCATTTCAGCAGGAGCCAACCGATAGGGTGATTTAGCGAGAGGAGTTGCTCCTCGAACGAGGTCGATTCGGAACTCAACCTGTCTCTCTGGGGGTACTCCTGGAAGATCTTCAGGAAACACGTCTGGAAATTCACACGCTACCGGAATATCTTGGATGTTAGTTTCTTCCTTGGCCTTATCCACTATGTGAGCCAAGAACGCCAAGTTGTCCTTTCGTAGATGTTTTTGTGCCTTGATGCACGAGATGAGGCGAAGATTCATGCTGGGTTTGTCTCCGTAAATTACTAGGGTTTCGTGATTTGGGAGACGAAGGCGAACGGCCTTCTCGTGGCACATAATCTTAGCATGGTGGGGTCTTAACCAATCCATGCCGATAATCACATCGAAACTCCTGATTGATACTGGCATTAGGTCTATTCGAAAGACGTGTTGGTTAAGGGTTAGGGTACATCCGATGTAGATTTCCCCAGTGGATTCGGTCTTCCCATTGGCCATTTCCACCGTATAGGTTTCATTTAGATTTTGGGGTTGTTGTTTTAATAAATGTTTAAACTTGTCGCTTACGAAACTTCGCTCTGCTCCGGTGTCAAATAAGATGCATGCATAAGTGTGGTTTAGGAGAAACGTACCAGTCACAACTGCGGGGTCCTGAACTGCCTCACTTTGACCCATAGTCAACATCCTTCCTGCTCCTCTGTTTCCTGAATTGTTGTTGTTAGGGCAATCTCGGCAGAAATGCCCCGTCCTTCCACACCCGAAGCAGGTGTGGCTAGGCCCTGCATTATGGCCGCCGGCATTGGTGTTGTTGTTATTGCGGTGGTTGTTGTTGTTGTTGTTGTTTCCCTGATTTTGATTCTGGGGAGGATAAGTCCTGCAGTATCTTGCAGTGTGTCCCCTTCGGTTGCAACTGGTGCAATGAAATTCCCTGCATTCGACGTGATGATGGAGACCGCACTTATTACATTTGGGAAGATTACCGGAATAGGGTCTTGAAGCATTTGAATCAGCTGAGGCTGGAGCATGTGGTGCGGCTAGAACCGGTGCGGTGACAGCGTTAACTGCCACTGTCTGCTGCTTTTTAGAGGTCTCGGGGCCCTGACGTCCCTTCCTCTTGTTATTCTTCCCTTTCTTACCATCACCCTCCTTTTTCTTCTCAGCCTCCACCGGCTTCTCGCCCTTCTTGTTGTTATGGTCATACAGCCTCTTCGCCAATCTCTTCGCACTGTCAAACGTTTTAGGGTTCGCAGCTATCATGTTCCCTTGAATGGGTGACGTTAGTCCCCAGATGAATCGCTCGATCTTCTTTCCTTCCGAGGTGATCATACCCGGGCACAGCAGAGATAGTTCACTAAATCTCGATATGTAGGCATCGATATTCGCATTCTGCACAGTGAGGTTCCATAGTTCTTGCTCCATCTTCTGTATCTCACCTCGTGGGCAGTATTCGGCCATCAACATTTCCTTCATCTCCGACCATGGCATGGAGTTAGCTACCGGGAGTGTCATGGCTTCTACATGTCCGTTCCACCAGGTGAGCGCTTGATCGACAAGAGTGCAGGCCGCGAACTTCACCTTCATCTGCTCAGGGCATTCGCATATCTCGAATACCGACTCCACCTTCTCGATCCATCGCTTCAGAGTGATCACCCCTCCAGTGCCGTTGAAAGTTCGTGGTTTAGCGTTTGTGAAGTCCTTGTAGGTGCACGTTTTAGTGGGTCCTTGATTCGTCCCGTTGTTCGAACTCCTAGACCTTTGCCCGTTGCCTCCTCCGTTGTTCCCTCGGTGAAGTTGTGCCATAGCTGCTGTGACCGCAGCAGACACGGCCGCCTGGAAAGCAGTGCAGTCAACTTCGGGTGGGGTTGGTTCGGGATTTCCGCGAGTAGCTCGGCGAGGCATCTTTCTGTCATGCAACGGAAAGACATTGAGCGTTTGCGGTTTCTGTGAGGTTGTGATCCTACTAACTAGGTGCATGGTACGAACTTAGACATCACTACCATCTGACATACAATCATAACTTCTCAACACATAGCAATTTGTAGTATCATAGCAAAGCACATAAAAGTTCATTAATATGATCCGCATTTGATACATGAAAATTTGCTCATAAGAGCATACATAAGTGACACCAATTCGACAGCATAACGGCTCCATGAGTAGTGTAATCACTTAAACATAGAGCCGAGGTACATAACATAGATCCTAACAATCTACTAAGATAAGCCTAACCCTAGTCGTGGTGAGGTGCGTCCTACGTAGGGGCGTGGTCATATGCTGAAATGTTGCGCCAGTAACTAAGCCATCTCCGCCATGTCTCCAATAACCTCATCCCTCTCATGCTCTGCTCGCACTGCCCGAGCTTCCATAGCATACAACTGTTGTCGCAGTACGGCGATCTCAGCTTCGGGGGAACGATTCTCCCTTGGGGGTTTCACTGGTGGGGCGGGGTGGTCTGGTTGTGCCTCGTTCTCACTCGACGGGACGTGGTCCTTGTCCCCGACCTGACCTTCCTCGACGTCGTCGTCGGTCTCTCCAAATTCGTAGTCGTTGTCTACGTATTCGTCGGGTTCGACGTCGTGTGCTTCCCCTGGATTCTCTCCCGGTTCATCCTCAAGCATCCCGTGAGCCACTAGGACTTGATGGAACTTGATACCCTGCTGCTCTTCCTCCATGACGACTGGGGGAAAAATATAAACTATCGTCACTCTTCTGACTATGACTTATGCTAGCTAGACGCTCTCTTTTTGATGATAAAGGGTATAGTTTTAGGTTCCCTAGCTATCCCGATCTCATCAAGAAGTGTGTTAGTTTTACTTTGGAGAGAATGTAGTTGATCAGGCTACATTCCTTGGTATCACTAAGAACAGTCCCGAATTAACCGAGATACTAGCATTATTGTGTTTGGTTCGGCGTTATGTTCCTATTACTAATGCAAGCAAGGGTGTTTTATTTACTTGTTTTGTTCAGAGTTAAGTTAGTCCCTCTTTTTGGTTTATAGTTGCATATCAATGTGTGGCTCGACATGCTAGTTCACTATAAACCTGGCTCTGATACCAACCTGTCACACCCCCGAACCAGACGGCGGAAACGTCCGAGGGCTGTCGTGACTTAATTGAATACCATAACATTGAATATATATGAAACGTAACAACATTCGTCACCATGCATTAATATACTACAACCAATAAAGTTTACATGAAGTACATTGTTTAAACATTACATTCCCAAAAATAAATTGTTCGATTCGTTAATAAGTAAACTGCAAGCCATCACTGTGTACATTTTCCTTTGATTCACTGGTTCCCTGAGAATACAAGTATTTTGAAAAACGTCAACATGCGAAATGTTGGTGAGTTCATAAGCGGTATTTGAAAAGCGATGTTTTGTATCATTCTGAAAACTACCAGAAAATCCGATATTTTCTGAAAAGAGCTTTTGAAAACATTTGTGAAGATCCATAAGTATGCTTGTTTGTTTCTATAGTTGTAAGAAAATGTTCATCAAAATTGTGTACGTTTTGAAAACCGAATGTATTGAAAAACCCTAGGAAAACCCGATGTTTTCCTAATTCTTGAATTCCATGAAGTTAAGAATAAAACCATTGCAGCGCGTGAAGTTATTAATCCCAGGCGACGTTGGATTATTTTTGCGCATGATTAATTGCTATAAACACGCGTTACACAAACGACCTGTCTATCACTATACTAACAATCCCGTAGGCGTCGTCCGCACTAATCACGTTATCCAACCGTCCTGACTTCCCCACATCCGAAGAGAAAGAGGACACGAAGACCCCGATGACTCCATTAACCGGTTGGGGATAAAAAAAAAGGTACGAGGGGCCCTTGACCCGCCTCGCATGAAATACCGACTTTACTAGCAATACCAAAGGACCCTTGGGGACCAATACTATACAAGCCATTGAAAGTCCTTTTACGCTGTGCTAGATCATGTAAGACCCAACACCTCGTAAGGTAGAAGTCTTCGGGCCTTAAGATCAGGTCATTGGGCTAGCTACGCCCAACAAACAAGATTTTACACTTTGGGGCCCAAAGATGGTGCGTAGACGTCTGTGCACTCTCACGTGTGTATTGAATTCCCAAATGTTACTTGTATGAATCGAGTTATCATCGTGTTAGTAGTTTTGGATTTTTATTAGTTCGACACCGAACCAATTCGTTTAACAACGATTTTTTTTTGGTATTGTCGTGTATTGTATTTCGTCGGTAGTCGCGGTGCCAATATTTGATCAAGTTGCGTGTATTGAATTAGCCTTGAAAGTTTTCTGTTTTCAGCCCCTCATTGTTTGTAAAATTTACTTTTTCAACCCTCTAATTAAATAACTTTCCGGTTTGGTCCTTAAATCGTTTTTCTTGACATTTTAACACCAAAAATTATTGAAATTAATATTTTTCAGCATATTTTTCATTAAAAACAGTTTAAGTCCCTAAAAATGCAGTTTTCTCGGTTATAACCCCTCTTTTTCGCAGTTTTTACAATTTTGGCCCAAACTGGAAAAATTTTGCAACTTGGTCCTTTTTAAATTTGAAAAGCATTTTAAACCTTTGAAAAGTACTTGGAACACTAGTAGTCCACTGTTTTACAGAAAAACACAGTTTTGGCCCTCCAAAATAGAAAATTTCGCATAATGGGCCCTATTGGGCCGGAATTGTCATTTTTAGCCCATTAAGCTTGAAATTTATGTTTTTAATCCTCCAAATGAGTATATTTCCAGAAAATATTTTATTGAAACTGTTTTGACACTCCTCATCCATCAGAATTCGTGATATGTCATTTTGGGCCCTTTAACTTTATATTTTTAACATTTTATGTCCAAAAATTGAGTTTTTAGCCCAAATAAGATGTTATTAAGCCATTTAGTTATTTTTCTTGGAACACTTTGTATGTAGAAAGATATTTGATGCTAGTATCCTTTAAAATAAAGTATATCACGATTTTTAGGGGTTTATGGCTAGATCCAACATCACAAACACGCAAAAACACCCATATAAGCATAGAAATCATACAAGGCATACAAAAAACATATAGATCTACACTTTCACTTGTATTCCCCCACCCACAAAACTCATAAAAACAGAAAATAGGGGGTATGAAGCTCACCTTAGGGTGTGGTTTCGGTTTTTGAAGAAAAGATGGAAGAAAACTTGGTGATTTTTGGCCTTAGCACCCTTTTCTTGAAGATCTCGAGTTTGGTATGCTTCTAAGAGGTAAGATCATGATTTTTGCATGGATTAGGAAAAGATTTTGATAACACAAAGAACCTAAGTCATAGATCCAAGCATAATCTTACCTTAGATGAAGAATTTGTGGAAATTTCCTCTTGAATGCTTCCTAAATTTCGAGATCTTTGAGTGGAGAGGGAGGAAGTTTTCTTGAGTGTTCTTGAGAGAGTTTGTGAGGTGTGTGTGTGTTTGTAATGGCCGAGAGTGAGGGAGAGAGAGAGAAATAGACCCTTGAGGTGATATGCATGGAGATATGGAATAAGTTGCATGGATATCCAAAAGACAATAATGAGGTGTCAATGGCATGTCAACTCTTCATCTCTCCTTGGGTTTGGGCCTTGGGCCGAGAGTTTTGAAGGGAAAAGGAAAAATTTGGGCTTTTTGCCCCTAAGCCCAATATTAGAGTTAGTTTGGGTGAGTTTTAACATAAAAGGATATAGTATGATTTTTACATTTTTGTTGGACTAGTTTAGGTTATTCATGGATCAAAGCTTTTAATTCATTTCATTCTAGGCCCAAATGGCCCAAAATGTTGAAATAAATTAATGTGGGTCCAATTAGAGCCCAATTAGGGTTCTATGCCCATGATAGTCAAATTGGAAGCTTATTGGTCCATTTGGGTCCAATAAGGAAGTCCTAGTCCAAAAATGGACCTAAACAACAACTTCTAGGGTTTCCAATTGTTTGATGACCATTTGTAGCACTTGTAGGATGTATTTGATTGAAGTTTTTGATGTCATAATAGTAGGTATCACACATGCTCTTAAGTTTTGATTCACATTAACTTGAGTGTAGAGATTACATGACACAAAATTTCTAGTTGTGACAGTAGCAGCAGTAGGAGTAGGTACAACAAGCTTGCCTTTTAAACTACTTTTAGTAGTTTTCAGTAGGCTTTGAAGCTTGCTTAAAGTGACTTCCTCCTTGTTTATATGATAAGTCATTCTAAACTGATCATAAAAAGGAGGCAAGGTGTGTAAGATAATGTCAATAGCCAACTCTTCGTCGAAGTTGACATTCAACTTTAGCAAGCGGTCCACATATTTTTGCATCGTTTGCAAGTGGGTCATGATGGACTCTCCATCCTTCATTTTTGTTGTTATCATGGAGGCAACGATTTCACACCTTTCTTGTCGGGCACTCGAATGGTACCTTTCCATCAAGTCTTGGGTCATCTCGAAAGGCTAGAAGTCCTCGTAGGACTTCTGAAGCTCAGAAGTCATAGTGGTTAGCATGATGCACGACACCTTTGTCGCGTCCTTCTCATGAGCCCTATAGTCAGCCAGTTGCTCAGGAGTAGCAGTTTCTTCATCAATCTCCTTTAGCTCTTTGTCGAGGACATATTCCTTTTCCTCGTAGCGAATGGCCATGCGAATGTTTCGAATCCAGTCGTTGAAATTCGACCCGTCGAAAATGACCCTCCCACATAAGTTCATGAGGTAGAAAGAGCCATAAAAGTTTGAGTTTGAAGCGTTGTTTGAGGTAGACATCTAAAAAAGAAAGACAAAGTTTTATTAGATAGAGATTCCTTAATATAAAATCCAGATGAAATATTAAGGCTAGGACCCAAACACAATAATTCACAACTTAGAAAAGGGATGTCGTAATCTAATTGCAAATTATTTGAAGGGAGGTAAATGACGATTTACCAATTTTCACCACCAAAAACCAAAATTTAAAAGAATTAAGTTTTATGAAAATACTAGATCTTTGAGATTCATTCAACCTTTCAATGGCATGTTTAATCTCGATTATGCCCTTCAAGTTTGTGATTGGGAAACTGAGGATCACAAACAAGCTGTGAATAACCATGCAAATATGCATGGTACTCTTGATCTCATTTATCACCTAATCAATGTGTCGGTGAACCACACATGCTCCATTGATCTATGACAAACATCGAGCTACCCTTTTCCACCCTTGTTAGTGCAAATTAGCGTGCAGGTAAACCACACACACTCCACTAACGACTTGGCAAGGTGCAAAGTGCAATTTCATTAAATATGACCATTATCACATTTTTCCTAAAGTATGATTGGGAATTTAGGTAAATATTTAGTTACTTTTATAATTATCATTATAGTTTTTAATGAGAATTAATGTCTTATCCTACCCGTTCGGCTAACGACCCTTCAGGAGTTAAGGAAGCGGTGGGTGAGAGTGGACACCCTTTCAATCGCTATTTTCTAAAAAAAATTCTTATACCCCCTTATAGACCAGCTTCGTGAATGAGGCCTACTAACTGTAAGACTGACTGTCTTATGCATATATATAAGTATTAAGTTATTAATATTATAATAGTATAAGGGTTGAATTTTACACTTTTAAAACTCTAGGGTTTAGAATTTAAATACTTCAAAATTAAAACTTTTTAATCAATTTTTAAATTCCAAAACTTGAGGGTAAATTGTGAAACTTTTCAAAACTCTCTTGGATCAATTTGAAAACAATTAAATTAATCATATAATTAACTATATCACAAAATTGACCTAATCTAATTTCATATAGCAAGATGATTCAAATATAATTCTAAAATTAATTAATTTTTTTCACAATATCAAGTAACTATCTTAGAATTTGACAATCATCATTCAATTGGATGAGGATAATCATTACCTAATCAGAAAAATCGAATTTTATTAGTCAAAACAGTTTATGGTAATGATCCTAATTTAACTCTGGCCAAAAACTCGAAAAATCTGTCAATAGATGATCCAACTCGTCGAGTCAGGCAATGGACTCTTCGAGTTAGCCCTACTCGTCGAGGTCCTTCATTGGAATCTTCGAGTCCAGTAGTTAGAGGCCAAAAATAAAATTTTTTCAATTTTGAAAACAATACAATTGCATCAATATAACAAAAAACACCCTTGGCTCTGATACTACTGATGGGTTTTGAGCACTATAACAATCCTATGGTGCACAGATAACCCTAATGCTTAGTACCTCAAATGTGATACCTCAAATAAGTCACAAACACCAAGAGCAATGGAGGATTATGAGAGAGAGGTGAAGAGGCACCAAAAATCGGCAAGGGTTTCTTCTTGGAACTCTTGGCAAATTTTAGGAGTGTTAGGGGTTACATTTATAGTGTGGAATTCCTAAGTTTCAACTTGTAAAACCTAATTCATTCACTTCGACCTTTAATCTAATAACTCATTTGATAGCCTTTTGGACTAACTCTTCATGGACTCTCACATAGATTTAGTCCATCCCTAATAAACATGGATCATTACCGCAAACAATATATCACTGATTTACATAATCAGCCCCCGTTAATTTAATCACTCTCTTTTGATCACTAAACTTATTCCAAATTAATTCCTGATCAATAACAATTAAATAATATGATTTATCAATTAATACATTATTCTTATAATATATTAATAAATCGAAAATAACATCTTTCTCAAATATCCATCCCATTAAATTGCTCGGTGAAGGCAACCTAAAAGGACCATGCTACTATCGGGTCAAGTACATACCAATTATAGTTATGGGCTTAGACACCTAATCCAACAATTAGTAGTTTATCTACTGCCACTTAGACCTAACAAAGCCTATAATCCTTTTGTCGATCACCTCCTTCTGAAATCTCCCAACCAAAATTGGGTACTATATCAAACAAGGTTATCAGATTAAAATTGACTCACTTATATAAATATGCATTACCTGACAAAAGAAACTAAACTACCAGTGCCTTAGTAACCTTGTGACTCCTCCTGATCCAAGTACGGATCCTGTGTTTCCTATAGTACATGCCTATACTACCTTTCACACCTATTCATACTTGTCTCATGATTTGACCGTAGTTTCCAGGTCACTACACATGAAAACCACAATACAATTTAACATATATTTATCTTTCCAAATAAGCGCATGCCAAAAATTTCCGTATATTGCACTAGGATTTTCAGGTCTCCACTAGCATATTTTAACGCCTTTCGTATGCCAATGTGAATTCCACCTCGAACGTCTTCATAAAAGTTCTTGCTTGTATAGTGTCCAGTCAGCATGGCACACTATATCAAAATTAACTCTAGTGGTAGAACGCTCTCTAATTATTTGTATCACCTCTTGACACATGCAGCTCACCATGCATATCATTCTTCACCTCATCATCATTTACTTTATTGTAGTAAATCCTAAAAACTCTGTCTCTCAAACGCATTAAGTTCTACTTGATAGGAATCAATCCTAGGAAGTTTACATTTCTATTACATCTCAGTATGTTCTACTACCTTCCGCTTAGTTCTTTTTCATCTATGATATTAACATTTGTCTTCATGCAATACTATAGATGTATCAACACCATAGATAAGTATACTAACTTACTAAAAAAATAAGTTACTTAACACTTCACCAACCAATGACTATATTTCATCATCCTAGTGTTCTATGTTGAAGTTTGTTTAATGACCATGGAGTTCTTGTAAGGATGTGATAGAAGTTAATTGTCACTAAATATTATTAAATACTAAGTCATAGCATCTTGTATATGGTACATATTAGCTCTTAACACAATACTCAAACTGCATACTACCTTGCATAGATAGACAAAGTCTCGACCTATTGATTCTTGAAACTCTATGAGCCTTTCCTTTCATCTTTCTCGAATTCCTTTGAATTATGCAAAACATCTTATATAACTTCAACTTCGATACCGCTGAAGTATTTGTCACCATCTTTTGTACTTCCAAATCTGTAAGTAGTTACTACTTCTATTTAGCCGTATTTACAACTCATGGACTCCTTTTGGTTCTTGTTTTCAAATGATCTCACCATCGATTTATTCTCACACCAAAATAAATGTACCTCAACTATGTGATATCATACTATCTCATTCCAAAAGTACTAGGAGGAAGTTACCGATGTCAACTATTGTATGTCTTCTTACTACATTGGAAAGTTACATTGCAGTTTTAAAACATACACATTTAGAATCTTGTATACAAAAAAATTCCACTTTCAAATCAAGGTCGACAGTAGACCATAAATCATTTCAAGTAATGGCAATCTGGGAAGGCAACCTAACACATGATATATTACATAACCGTTACCACATATTTGCATATAAGGAATCTCTTCTAAAGTATGCCAGTACACATCATTGCTTGTAAGGTATTCAACGTAAGGCATCATACACAATAACTCTGTTACAACATAATAGCTTATAAGGCCTACATCTTAAAGTATTCTAGCGCTTGTGTCTATATACTAGCAATTTTGGTATGTAACCTAAAATATACTAGACACGCCTCTTGCCATCATCACTTAATATCTATGTTTATGTTTAGAAATAATCACTATGTCACACCCCCAAACCTGAACGACAGAAACGTTCGGGGGTGGATGACTTCATGTTAAGTGTCACAACACATGCTTCATAGTAATCAGAGTACAATAACCATTGCACTAATAATTTATAAGTTCTAAATAGTGTTCAAGTCATTGAATATGACATCAAAAGTAGATATAGCAAAAGACAAAAGATGCAACTCTATACTGCTTCGTCTTCTTAAAATCCTGGGAATGTACCTGTCTACTGGTTCCCAGAGAATACAAGTATTTTGAAAAAGAGAGTATCAACATTTAAGTTGCTGAATTCATAAGTATTTATGTTTAGTAGTTTGTTATCTGTTCCTTGAAATAGTGAGTATGTTTACCGTTCCAGAAGATCCAGTATTTCCTAAAATAACTGAGAGTAGTTTTAATACCATAAAACCGTTTTGTGTAAGTGTTGTTGTACTATGGAATAGCGTAACATTATTTTAGTTCACAATAAAACTATAAAAATAAAGTTTTCTATATTGTTATGTTTTCTTTTATTGTAAACTAGTATGTCGTATTTGTACTCTTTGAAAACCATATAATTGTGAGTGTTCCTGGCTCCACCAACTGTTATTGTATGTTGTATTGTAATACTGTAATTCATATTATTGTAAAACCAATACTTTGTATTTCTACTCCTTTGCTTAATTATTCATACACTAATCATGTTGTTAATATCTTTTTGTGAGTTATTATAACCATACTATGACTAAGTAGGCCTGATACGACACTTTGTAGATGTCAGAACTGTAACGACATTTGTCACCCCCAGGCATACCAGCCTAGCTGTAGCTAACAATTTGGGTGCGGGATTGTCAATCCCGTATGGGTCTATACACATTTGTTTCGCTCTCTTATGGGAGATTTTGGTTATAATCATCAGGCCTTTAATAGTGTCTGCTTAAATAATTTAGCGAATGAGCATTGTCTCACAAAGACCATATTGATGCTTACGTGTGTAATAATGATAAACATTCATTCTAAAATAATGAACTGATAGTACTTTCCTTTTTAAATGTAAAGTGAATAGTACTTGGGTACTTACTTTTGTATTATATTTATGTCTTAGCAAAATAGTGTAACCTTGTATACTTGACTAGTAAAATAGTGTGAATGTATCATAAATTATACCTATTATAATTTATATGTATGTTCTGTTTGATATGAATTTTTGATGAATGTACCCCTTTGCTCAGCATGTTAGAAAGGGTAATGAATCTGAATGAAGTAACTTTTATATATATATATATATATATATATATATATATATATATATATATATATATATATATATATATATATATATATATATATATATATAACATATATAATTAACATTGAAACGACATTCAGACAAATAACTCTACCCTAAGCCCATATCCAAACAAGGAAAATGAAATAAAGCGAATTATTAGTCCTAAGCCCTTTAAATCTTATAGATATATATATATATATATATATATATATATATATATATATATATATGTGTGTGTGTGTGTGTGTGTGTGTATGTATATATATATATATATATATATATATATATATATATATATATATATATATGTATATATATATATGTATATATATATATATATGATTTTGGTAAAATATAACTTAAAAAGAGCTTATAAGACATTTAAAGGAGTTTAACGATATTTAAAAGGGTTTCATTAGTTTAAAGTCGTTTTAGAAATATTTAGAAATCATTTATTTGTAAACACAATATTTTTGTGTTAGACTTGTATCCCCCCCCCCCCCCCCCCCCGCCTAAAATAACGAAAAACAGTAAAAATGCAGGGGTATGAACTCACATTTTGTGAGTTTTTAGTTGAAGATACGGTGTAGTAGAGCTAAATCCACAAGTTAGAACTTGTGATAAAAACCAAATCCTAATTTATGTTAACATGAAATTAAGTATAAATTAGATAATCTAGAAATTTTTAAAGTGTTAAACAACACTTAATTATTGTAAGAAGACTTACAATAATTCTTAGAATAGTGTGTGGGTATTCTTAGTGTTCTTCGTGTTCTTCGTGAAAACTAGTGTAATTTGGTGTTTTCGGACCAATATAAGAAGATTAGAAGTTATTTTTTGAGGGATATCAAGCACAATAGTTGATACTTGCAAAATTCAAAGAAGAACGAAGGGATTTTCGCATGATGCTCAAAAAGATTGAGAGGTTTCGCGTGTTCTTGAGAGGAGTGAGGAGATTTTGGATGATTTTCTTGAGAGAAAAAGTGAAGTTTTCGGCTGAATCTTGTAAGAATGAGGAATGTATTCGGTTTACACACACACACACATACACACACACACACACACACACACACATATATATATATATATATATATATATATATATATATATATATATATATATATATGGGAGTATAGTGTTAAAGTTTAACATAAATATCTAGATATTTATGTTTTCGGCTGGGAACACAAACCGAGGAAATGAGGTTCTCGGTTGGGATCTCTTCTCGAAAAGCATTGTTTACGGTCAGAAGACGATAAGACTTGCGAGGGTAAACGGTTTGCGGTCTATCCGGGTTTGCAGTCTGAAGCAAGTTTTCGATCCGAGGAGACAAGGCAGTTCGAGGTTTTTCGGTGTAGGCGAGAATCCTCGGTTCTTGGGTGGTTTTCCATCTTAACTTTACACATTTTAACACAAGATTTATCCTATCCAAAAGCATTAATTTAACTTTAATAAATTAATCAAAACACAAAGTTGACTTTAATTTGATATGTTTGACTTTGGTTGACTTTCTTAACTTTTACAATATTGAAAAACAACGGGTTGTCACATTATCCCCCCGTTAAAGTGAATTTCGTCCCGAAATTAAGACTATAAAGATACTTTAGAACTAGGGAAAAAAGATGTGGATACTTTTGTTTCATTTGATTCTCTCGCTCTAAGTGAATTCAGGTCCCCGCTTTGCATTCCAGCGAACCTTCACTATTGGGATATGACTTTGCTTAGTTCTCTTGACTTCCCTATCTAGTATTTCTACTGGTTCTTCCATGAAGTTCAGGTTCTCATTTATCTCGATTTCATCAAGTGGGATAACAAGAGTCTCGTCAGATAAGTACTTCTTCAGGTTAGACACGTGAAAGGTAGGATGTATGTTACTGAGTTCTTGAGGTAGTTTAAGTTTGTAAGCTACTGGACCGATTCTAGCAAGAATTTCAAACGGTTCGTGTACCTTGGATTTAGTTTTCTACGCTTTCCAAATCATATCATGCCCTTCCAGGGTGAGACCTTCAACATGACGCGGTCACCAACCTGGAATTCCAAGGGTTTTCTCCTATTATCTGCGTAGATTTTATGTCTGTCTGTGGAAGCTTTAAGTCATTCTCGGATTCATACTATCTTCTCAGTAGTTTTTCGAATGATGTTCGGACCAGTGAGAGTGCTGTCAGGAACTTGACCTCTAGCCAGTTGTGTGTCACCTACTTCAGCCCATCACAGAGGTGATCTGCACTTGCGACCATAGAGGGCTTCGAATGGAGCAACCTTAATGCTAGTATGGTAACTGTTGTTGTATGAGAACTCGACTAGTGGTAAATGGGTATCCCATGCTTTACCAAAGTCGATCACACATGCCCTCATAAGGCCTTCTAACGTTTGTATCGTTCTCTCACTCATGTCCAACCTAGTTCCCAGAGATTTCTACAATGACTTCCAAAATCGTGAAGTGAATCTACTATCTTGGTCAGAGATAACAGATATTGGTTCACCGTGCAGTCTAACTATCTCTCTGATTTACGTTCTATTTAACTTTTCCATCTTGTCTGTTTCCTTTATTGGTAGGAAGTGTGCGAATTTGGTTAATCTTTCGATGATTACCCAAATGGTATCATGACCACCCGTTGTCTTGGGTAACCTAGTTATGAAATCCATTTTAATCCATTCCCACTTCCAATCGGAGATTTCTAGTTGCTGCAGTACACCCGACGAGTTTTGGTATTCTACCTTGACTTTGGCACAAGTAAGACACTTGCCACAAAGGTAGCAATCTCAACTTTCATGTTAGGCCACCAATAAAGTTTCTTAAGGTCCAGATACATCTTGTCTGAACCCGGGTAAACGAAGTATCGTGTCTTGTGTACTTCATTTATGACAACTTCTCTGTAACCAGTAGACTTTGGTGTCTGGATCCGGTTCATGAGATATTGGGCTCCATCACCTTTGATTTCTAAGTTCGTGTCCATTCCTCTCAAAGTCTCACCTGCCACATTCTCATGTTTCAAGGCCTCAAGTTGAGCCTCTTTGATCTGTGTGGACAGGTGTGAATGGATAGTCATGGTCAATGACTTTACTCGATGTACTGAGTATTCTTTTCTTCTAAGGGAATCAACTATTACATTGGCTTTATCAAGATGATAACAAAATTCACATTCGTAATCATTTAGTAGCTCCACCCAATGTCGTTGTCTCATGTTCAGTTCTTTCTGGTCAAAGATATGCTGAAGACTTTTATGGTCCGTGAATATTGTGCATTTCGTGTCATACAATTAATGTCTCCAGATCTTGAGAGCAAATATCACTGCTCCAATGGAGACCAAGTGAGCTGTATAGTTGACCTCATGTGTCATAAGCTGTCTTGAGGCTTAGGATATGACCTTTCCTTGCTGCATATGAACACAACGTAGCCCTTGGTTAGATGCATCATAGTATACTATGAAGTATTATGTCCCTTCTGGTAGAGACAAAATAGGTGCACAGTGCTCACTTGAGCGTTTGGAACATTGTTTGTTGTTTCTCTCCCCAGCTAAAAGTTACACCCTTTTGAGTCAGTGTGGTAAGTGGTTTAGCAACTCATGTGAAATTTTGAATGAGTCAGTGATAGTAGCCAACAAGGCCTAAGAATTGGCGAATTTATGTATGTGTTTTGGGTGTTGACCAGTTCTTGATTGCCTTTATTTTGTAAGGGTCCACGTGTATTCCCACTTCACTGACCACGTGACCTAGGAAATCTACTTTCCTAATCCAAAATTTGCACTTCAAGAACTTCTCATATAACTTCTTTGCTCTCAATGTTTGCAAAACTTGTCGGAGATGTTGGCTATGCTCCTCCTTACTTCGTGAGTAGATAAGGATATCATCTATGGAGACTATTACGAACTTGTCCAAGAATGGATGACACAACCTGTTCATCAAGTCCACGAACACTGCGAGCGGATTGGTTAGTTCGAAAGTCATTACTACAAACTTGTAGTGACCATAACGAGTTCGGAAGGCTGTTTTGGGAACATGTTCCTCTAAAACTCGTAACTGGTGATACCTGGATCTTAAGTCAATCTTTGAAAAGTAGCTTGCTCCTTCAAATTGGTTGAATAGGTCGTCTATCCACGGTAGAGGGTATCGGTTCTTAATGGTAAGTTTGTTTAGCTCGCACTAGTCTATGCACATATGGAAAGATCCATCCTTCTTCTTCACGAACAAGATCGGTGCTCCCCAGGGAGAAAAGCTTGGTCTAATGAAACCTTTGCTAAGAAGTTCGTTCAACTAGATGGATAGTTCCTGCATTTCTGCCGGTGCAAGACGATAAGGTGATTTGGCTATGGGGGTAGCTCCATGGATTAAGTTGATTCTAAATTCAACTTGTCTTTCTGGTGGGACTCCTGGAAGATCATCGGGGAAAATTAATGGGTTTTGAGCATTCTAACACTCCTATGGTGTACATGCAGCCCTACAAACCTTGGATTCATGTTTTGTCTAATATTCAAGTAAATTTGATTTTTCCAAGGTTCTCATCCTAACTTGCATGCCATTGGGTACTTGTAATATAAAAACTAGTAGAATGACATAACTTTCTTGTCGCTTGGATTCCTTTAAGACATTGTGAGCCTAGCACCCCAAATGTGATGCCTCAAATGTTTCACACAACACAACAACTCTTGGAATAACTTGAGACAAGAACATTTTCACTCAAAATCGGATGTTCCTCCTTGTTGTTGTCTTTGTGGCCGATTTTGCTCCATGAGGTCGTTTATATAGTGTGTCACATGTAGGGTTACACCATGTAAACCCTAATGTGCATGGCTTTTCATTCCCCCCATGATCCATGAGTTTTAACCTTCATCGAGCATCCATGGAGCACCCAATGGGTCCTAGCCCAATCTAGTGAATCATGGACCATAAGCCCACTATATAAGAATGAATGATTTACAAATCAATCCTCGTATATTTAATAAGTCTCTTTTTGATCACAAAATTAATTCCAAATTAACTCTTGATCAATACTAATTAAATAATATGATTAATATATTAGTACTTATAATATATTAACAAACCATAAGTGTCCCTTTTCTCATTTTGTCTATCCAATTGTTATGATGCCATGCAACCCAAATGGACCATGCCAAATCGGTTCAAGTACATACTAAATATAGTTATGGACTTGGACACCTTATCCAACAGTCTCCCACTTGGATAAGTCTAGTAACTATAGTTACAGCTATGACTTCAAGAACCGACCAACAATCATAACTCTTTCAAAGTCCCGTGGAACTAAGATGATGATGCACCATTTAAGATAAGTGATCATATAATCCTCTATTGTAGATATCAGTCGGACAAATACATGGAACAATGTCGTACTTATTGTCCAGCAATTTGTTTCCCGATTTTCGATTTGTTTGACATAGAACTAAACTGAACAGATCAATTTGGTTCTGACCGGTCCTAGTACATAGGTCAAAACAAAATCATCTAGGGGCCCAAATATCGATTTTAATCCTCCAAGGATCAGAAGGAACAAATAAACTTCGAATCATATGCTTGTACTAACTACTTGTCGAATCATACACGAAAGCACGTTTATAACATCGAGTTACCGATGCGTTTTCGTACAATCAATGCACAACCAACTCATAATCAACAACTCATATCTATAGGTTTGAAGACTTATATGATATTACCATCTCACGATCACTCGAGATAAATTCCATGAAGTGATACAAGTGAGCGTTGGTTGAATCCAATACTCAGAACTTATGAGCACTCATGAATGTTGTAGAAACTTTTGCTATGTCTAACACCTTAGACATCTACAAGCCAATTCATGACAGTCTTGATTCATATATACTTCCAACATATGACTGACTATGGAGAGTTTGAATAAAGTAATTATTCTGGAAGTAAAAACATGCAAAATTGAAACAATAGTAACCCATTGACACAAAATAGCAACACTTATAAATAAACAACAACTTTAATTTAATCATCAAATGTCAATTACATTTTACAAGTTTCAGAAATAGCTATCTAATCTGTAAAACTAATAAAATCCTTCAGCCCAATGCGCCTCGCATGCTGCAAATGTTTAACCCTACACACTCCCTTCGTGAGGGGATCTACTGGGTTCTCATCCCATGATACCCTCTTTACCACAAGGAGTTGTTATCCTATCCGATGTCTAATGAAATGGTATTTGCTGTCGATGTGCCTAGATCTGCCATGATCCCTTGGTTCCTTAGCTAAGGTAACTGCACCCTCATTATCACAGAAAATCTCCAAAGTCTCCTTAATAGCTGGTACAAATCCAAGGTCTCCAATGAAGTTGTTTAGCCATATAGCCTCCTTTGCTGCTATGTACTATGATTCACAAGTTGAATCAGCTACTGTTTCCTACTTGGAACTTTTCCAAGTAATCGCTCCTCCATTTAGGGTAAAGACCCAGCCCGACTGAGAGCGGAAATTATCCCTATCACTCTGGAAGCTAGCGCCACTATATCCCAAAACTCTCAAGTCATCACTCCCACCATGGGTAAGGACCTAGTCCGTAGTCCTCCGTAGGTACATGATAATATTCTTCACAACAGTCCAGTAGGCCTTGCCCGAATTCCCTTGATATCTGCTAACCATGCTCAAAGAAAAGGCCACATTAGGGAGAGTGTAAGTCATAGTATACACGACCGAGACTACAATAGAAGCATATGGTACTCGACTCATCTCAGCTATCTCAGCCTCTATGCTCAGGCTCTGAGTCTTCCTCACTTTGGCATTACTCTGGATTGGTAAGTCACCTTTCTTGGAATCCTGCATGCTGAACCTTTTCAGCACCTTATCCAAGTAGGTAGTTTGACTAAGTCCAATTTGTCTCTTACTCTTGTCTATTAATATCCTTATCCCTAGGATATAGGCAGCTTCTCCAAGGTCCTTCATAGCGAAACACTTCCCAAGTTAGGATTTAACCTCCTGCAAGGTTGGGATGTCATTTCCTATGAGTAGTATGTCATCCACATACAATACCAAAAAGCTAACTATACTTCCACTTGCCTTAACATATACACGACTCATCTTTGCTCCTCAGAAAACCAAACTCTTTGACTTTCTCATCGAAACAAAGATTCCATCCGCAAGATGCTTGTTTCAATCCATAGATGGATTTCTCAAGCTTGCACACTCTATTAGGGTGCTTTGCATTGACAAAACCCTCTGGATGATTCATGTAAACATCCTCAACCAACTTTCCGTTAAGGAAAGCGGTTTTGACATTCATTTTCTATATTTCATAATCATGAAACGCAACTATGGCTAGCATAACCATAATAGACTTACTTTTCACTACTCCCAGAGTTTGAGTAAAGCCCTTCACAACTAATCACGCTTTATAAGTGTGTACATTCCTATCCATGTCGATCTTCTTCTTGAAGATCCATTTGCACTCGACCGTCTTATGACCCGATACATTATCAACCAAGTTTTAAACTTGACTGCCATACATGGACTGAATCTCGTTGTCCATGACCTCCTTCCATTTGGCGGACTCCGGGCCTACCATGGCTTCCTTAAAGTTGTTAGGCTCATCCAAATTTACAAGTGTACTATCACAGATTAATGCATCACCTTCCGCAGTAATATGAGAACCATAGTATTGCTCAAGTGGATTCCTAACTCTTGTGGAACGCCTCAGAGGTACAGACTCATCAACATGATTTTCCTCCTCAGGTTGATTGCTAAGATTTGAGGTTCCTTCACCACTTGACTCTTGAAGTTCTTCAAGGTCAATTTTCCTCCCACTGTTTCCTTGGCTTATAAATTCTCTGACTCGAAAGATCCCTCTTCTTGCCACAAAGACCACATTCTCACTAGGTCTGTAGAAGAGGTAACCAAAGGATTTTTGTGGGTAGCCGATGAAAATACACCGCTCACTATGAGGTTCGAGCTTGTCCTGAGTTTCACATCTCACGAATGCCTCGAAACCCCAAATCTTGATGTGGTCTAAATTGGGAACTTTCCCAGTCCACATCTCGTGAAGCATTTTGGCAACCTTATTGGTAGGGACTAGATTAAGGATATGAGCGGCAGTCTCTAAGGCATACCCCCAGAATGAGATTGGTAATGAAGCTCAACTCATCATGGAACTGACCATTTCTAACAAGGTTCGGTTGCGGCTCTCAGCCACACCATTAAGGTGTGGTGTCCTGGGAGGTGTCAATTGTTAAACAATTCCACATTCCTTGGATAGTCAAGGAACTCTATGCTAAGATACTCTCCTCCTCGATCGGATCGGAGCATCTTAATGTTCCTACCCAGCTGATTCTCCACTTCCTGTTTAAATTCTTTGAACTTTTCAAAAGTTTCTGACTTATGCTTGATTAAGTAGACATAACCATATCTTCTGTAATCATAAGTAAAAGTCAGATAGAAGCGATTAGCGTCCCTTGTGGCGGTTCTGAAGGGTCTACACACATTTGTGTGTATGAGGTCCAACAAACCTTCACACCTAGCACAAGTTCCAATGAAGTGTGACCTTGTCATTTTCCAAGCAAACTAGATTCGCAACTATCATCTGCCCTTAAGTCAAATGACTCCAAGACTCCAGCCTTTTGGAGTTGTCCTATGCACTTCTTGTTGACATGTCCAAGAAGACAATGTCATAAGGATGCCTTATCCAAACTAGTGGAAGAATCGATATACAACACATTATTTTCAAAGTTGTCTACAACCGACATAGTTTCATATACACCATCACAAGGTAATGATTTAAAATAATGAACATTATTATAAAAAGCATTAATACCACCACATTCATTATCAAATGAAAAAGTAAACCCTTTTTTGTACAAATTGTGAAAAGAAATAATATTTCTGGCCATTTCGGACGAGTAAGAACACTTATTCAAATCTAACACTAACCCACTACTTTGCAACAAAGGATAAACTCCAATCTTGGTGACGGTGAAGCTTTCCTATTCCCCATGATCAAGTTTATCTTTCCGTGCTCCACATCCTCAATTCTTCTTAGGCCCTGAAAATCAGAACATATATGAATTTTACAACCAGTATGAAGGAACCAAGAATTAGTATGCGGTGAGTTATTAGACAATATAGTGTAAATACCTGCATTGGTAGGTTTGACCTTCCCATCCTTAACATCTTGCATCTACTTGGGGCAGTTTCGTTTCCAGTTCCCCTTTTCCTGACAATAGAAGCATTGAGCTTCCTTTAGGTTGGAAGAAGGAGTAATGGAACTACCTTTGGTTCCACTTGAAATTGAGCCATCAAGAGACTTTCCCTTGGTACCCTTCGAAGGGGTCTTCCTCTTCCTCCCTATAATTTGCCTGATTGCCAGAACAGGGGCGGTGTTAGGAGTAGGAGCAGTAACAACCGATTTACCTTTGAGATTGGTTTAGGTGATCTTAAAAAGTCCTTGAAGCATGCTGAGTGTGACCTCCGCCTTGTTCATATGATAGGTCATTCGAAAGTGATCATAACAAGTAGGTAAGGAGTGCAATATGATATCAATAGCCAATTCCTCTAGGAAGTTCACATTCAATTTTAACAAACGGTCCGCAAACCATTGCATTTTTTGCACTTGACCCTTGATGGATTCACCAACCTTGATTCGGGTTGTTATCATGGAAGATATGATTTCATACCTCTCTTGACGTGCACTTTGATGGTAGCGGTCCATCAAGTTCATGTGCATCTCAAAAGGGTAAAAGTCATCATAGGACTTCTGGAGTTCAGTTGTCATTGTGGCTAGCATGATACATGCCACTTTGGTAGCATCTCTCTCATGTGCCCTAAAGTCAGCGATCTCCTCTGGAGTAGCAGTAGACTCATCATTTTCTTTCAGCTCCTTGTCAAGGACATATTCCTTATCCTCATAGCACGTGACAAACCTGATGTTCCTGATCCAATCATTAAAGTTTGAATCATCAAAGATGACTCTCCCACATAGGTTCATGAGAGAGAAAGAGCCGGTAGGATTTGAGCCAGAAGCAGCATTGTTGGAGGACATCTGAAAAGAAGAAAGACAAGTTTACATTAGATATATGATCCTTAATAAGACACCCAAATTTAATATTAAGGCTAGGACCCAAAACAATACTATATAACTTGGAAGAGGGTTGCCGTAATCCAAGCCATAAAATATTTGTAGGTAGGTGAATGACGATTCACCAATTTCCACCATGAAAAATGAAATAGGTATTAGGTTTTAATGCGATTGAAACTCCTAGATTCTATTGAGATTCATTGAACTTTTCAATGGCATGTTTAAATCTCAATTGTGCCCTCTCAAGTTTGTGACTGGGATGTCGATGATCACAAAAAGGTTTGAATAACCATACCAATTAACTTGGTACCCTTAATATTTATCACCTAATCAGAGTGTTGGTTACCCAAACACGCTCCACCGATCTATGATAAACATGAAGTCACCCTTTGCCACTCTTACTAGTCCATGTTAGTGTGTCGGTTACCCACACATGCTCCACCAACGACTTGGTAAGGTACAAAGTGTAAGTTCATGTGTTAGAACCAATTTCACATATTCCTAAAGTAACTAAGAATGGGAATTTATAAAAAATTTAGTTACTTTATATTCATCATTATACTTTTAATGAGAATTATAGTCCTTGTCCTACCCGTTCGGCTAACGACCCTCCACCAGTCAAGGAAGCGGTGGGTGAGAGTGGACACCCATTAAGCTGCCATTTTATAAGCAACAACCTTATACCCCCTTATAGACCGGCTTCATGAATGAGGCCAACTAACGGTAAAACTGCTTGCTCTCATACATACATACACACACACACACACACACACACACATATATATATATATATATATATATATATATATATATATATATATATATATATATATATATATATATATATATATAACTTATAATATTATAAAGTATAAAGGTTGAATTTTAACTTTTAAAATTCTAGGGTTTGGAATTAAGGTTTTCTAAAGTGACTTAACAAATTCCAAAACTTGAGGGCAAGTTTTGAAAGTTTTCAAATTTATAATTTATGAGTTTAATGGTTTTATTAAAATGAAGACTCTTCATTTTATGTAACATATGGTTCTTTAATGAATCTTTAAAGAAATGACTTTTGGTAATCCATAACTTGAGGAAAAATTATGGACTCCATCAATAACATTTAGATCAAGAATTACATCATCAAACAATTTGCAAATAATTCCTATGATATTCCTAAAACTCATAAGCATGAACATTCATATCAAGTATTTCAAGAATCATATAAGCATATATAAAACTTGAAAATTTGATAATAACCATTGAAAATGGATATGCATAATCATTACACCATCAAAAACAGGTTTAAGTCCAAAATAGTTTAGGGTAATGATTCTAGTCCATTTCCAGTGACAAAACTCGAAAATTTGCACACAGGGCTCCTACTCACCAAGTGCAAGAACCTACTCGACGAGTAGGATGCATTTTTACTTGGACTTGTCGAGTCCCCCCATGGACTCGGCGAGTCCACTGAACAGTGAACAGAAAAATCAACTTTTCAAGCAGTTTGCATCAAATACAAAGAAAACAAGCCTAGACTTTGATACCACTTATGGGTCTTGAGCATTCTAAGACTCCTATGGTGTACATTCTACTCTAGAAACGTTGGATCTATGTTTTCTCTAATATTCAGGAAAATTTGATTTTTTCAAGGTTCTCATCCTAACTAGCATAGCATGGGGTACTTGTAATATAAAAACTAGTAGAACGACAAACCTTTCTTGTAGCTTGGATTCCTTTAAGACCCTGTGAGCCTAGCACCCAAAATGTGATGCCTCAAATGTTTCACAGAACACCATAACTCTTGGAATAACTTGAGCGAAGAACACTTTCACTCAAAATCAGCTAGCCCTCCTTGTTCTTGTCTTAGTGGCCGATTTTGCTCCCTGAGGTTCTTTATATAGTGTCTCACATGTAGGGTTACACCATGTAAACCCTAATGTGCATGGCTTTTCATTTCCCCCATGATCCATGGGTTTTAACCTCCATGGAGCACCTAATGGGCCCTAGCTCAATCTAGTTAATCATGGACCATTATCCCACTATATAAAAATGAATTATTTACAAATCAATCCACATATATTTAATTCGTCTCTTTTTGATCATAAAATTAATTCCAAATTAATTGTTGATCAATACTAATTAAATAATATGATTTCATATTAATATATGAGAACTTATAATATATTAACAAACCAGAAGTGTTGTTTTCTCATTTTGTCAATCCAATTGTTATGATGTCATGCAACCCAAATGGACCATGCCAAATCAGGTCAAATACATACTAAATATAGTTATGGACTTAGACACCTTATCCAACAAAAATGTCGGGGAAATTACAGACTTTTGGAATGCTCTCAAAATGGTTCACTTCTTGTTTCTTGTCTACCACGTAAGCTAGAAAAGCATACTACTCCTTGCGAAGATAATTTTGTGCCTTGATAC
This sequence comes from Lactuca serriola, assembly GCF_051521515.1. Lineage (NCBI taxonomy): Eukaryota > Viridiplantae > Streptophyta > Magnoliopsida > Asterales > Asteraceae > Lactuca > Lactuca serriola. Next base: position 211,534,210 of record NC_136412.1, read on the forward strand.
AAGACATGATTTGTAGGATCGCGCCGTAAATGATAAGGGTTTCGTTACTTGATAGGTTAAGGCGAATGGATTACTCGTATCAGAGGATGTCGTCACGATTAGGACTTAACCAATCCATACAAATGATGCCGTCGAAACTTTTTAGGGAGACCGGAATAAGGTCAATTGGGAAGGAAAAGTGATTTAGGGTAAGGGTACATCGTATTTATATATCGTTAGTACAGTCAGTTTTCCGGTTGGCTATTTCTATAGTGAAGTTATGTTTTAGTGGTTGGGAATTTTGTTTAAGTGGGTGTTCGAATTTATGGCTCCCGAAGCTTTTTTCAGCACCACTATGAAATAGAATGCGTGCATATGAATTGTTGAGAAGAAACATACTCGTGACCACAGTAGGATTTGCAATGACTTCCTGGTGACCAATTCCCAATATTCTTCCCACACCACTGGCATTCCTCGTCTTTAGACAGTCCCTTTTGAAGTGTCCAATTTCATCGCACTCATAACATGACCGACTTACTCCAACGCCAGGAACTTGAGTGATTGGTTGTGTAGGTGACCTACAGAAACGTGCAGTATGCCCCTTTCTGTTGCAGTTCTTGCAGTGGATTTCCCGACAATTTCCTGTGTGATGGAAATTACACTTGTTGCACTTCGGCAGATTCCCAGCATATCGCTTTGCTGGGGTAGGGGTAACAGGAACAACAGTAGGAATAGTAGCAACGTGAACGACCACTATCTGCTGTTTCTTGGAGGGCTCTTGGGAAGATTGACCCTTCCTTTTGTTCTAGGACTTTTTGTTGCTGTTGTTGTTGCTGTTTATTTTGGGTTATTCTAGAACGATAGTCATGAATCCTTGACGAACTCCGTGATCTACAAGTGACTGTGCCATTTGTTTGGCACTATCAAATGTAACAGGATTTGAATCTAACGCACTCCCTAGGATCTGAGGTGATAGTCCCTAGATATACCTTTCGATTTTCTTTCTCTCTAAGGCGACCATTCAAGCTTTTGTACTTCACCCCTCAGGCAGTTCTCTTGCATCATCATCGATTTTCAAATTTTCTCAGGTCATTGAATTAGCCACTATAAGAGGTAGTGACTGTACATGGCCATTCCACCATGTGAGAGCTCGGTCAGAAAAGGTGCAGGCATCAAATTTCACTCTGCTCCCTTCAGGGCAAGAATGGATCTCAAAGACTGCTTCGATTTTCTCTATCCATTGAGTTAGAGCCATGACTCCCCCAGTCCCATTAAAGGTTCTAGGTTTTCCATTTGTGAAGTCCTTATAAGAACACTCCCGTGCATGTCCATGAGTTTCACCATTATTGGAGGGATGAGCACCACTCCCAGAACCACTGACATCAGTGGTATTAATGTGTGACATGGCGGCTGCCACAGCTGCAGTGACCGCTACCTGAAACATAGGAGCGTCAAACCGTGTAGGTGGTGGCGGAGGTGTAGGTGGTGTTGGAGCTGCATTAACATTGAGTTGCCTTTGATTTCTTCTCGGAGGAATCTTTTTCTTTAACATTTAAAAGATGGAAAAGTAGTAAGACATCAATAGAGATTATAAATCATATGTCTTTGAACTTATTACACTAGTTCAACATGTATTCTGAAAGAAGTTTATATAGAAGTATACCAGAAGGAATAACTTGTAAAGCGATAATATGAAATTGGATAATGATTTTTCAAAGGAAGTAAGATGCCTGTCAATTTCATTAGTATATTAGATACATAGAGTTCAAAAAATTAGACCTTGAAGTAGGTCTACAATATACCAACTTAATGGAAAACTTGAGAGCATATTGACTTATCGAAAAATGAAATTTCGATGTCCTACTATGAACATGAAAACATTACTAGTGTATATATACGTAGACTTAATCTATATCCAAAAGAGTGAGTAGAGTATGCTCTACTAGGGAGGGGTGTTGTTTAGTTTCCTACTAGTTTCAACCCTGAATTTGGCCCACTGGCGTTCTGTTTCAAACAGGCGACTTTCCAATGATACTTGGCATTCCCGAAGTTCTCTGACTTCAACTCGGGTTGTATCCAGTTCTCTTTGCAGGGCCTCGGTGTGATTTCTGGTTAACTCTTGGTCTTCGCTCATGTAATGGAGGCGAACTTTGTTGACTACCGTGGTAGCACCAAGCTCCACAACTCAGTGGATGGCTGACCTTACTTGCTCGTCGTTCCGAGCAACTCGACGTACTTCCACATAGAGGGCTCTATCTACTTATCCTCCTTCATCAAGGTTGTAGAGGTTTTGGTCTCGATTGTAAGGACGGTCCTGGCCCTACTCATGACTCCACCTATTTAAGTTCACTGCCAAAAGAGGTGTCAGGCCATGGAAAATCTGTCGAGGATTGGGATTTTGGGAAACTTGAGGTGAATCAAAGACTTCTAGCTCTGATTCAGTGTCTTCTTGAACATCCTCCTCATCCTCTTCCTCGAAGTCTTCTTCTTCTATTGGAGCTACAGGTTTGTCCTCTGGTTCCTTTTCGATCCAACCCTTATTTCCTTGATTGGGAAAGTACGGGTCTTGCAGCAGATGAAATCCATCTATGATATCTACGCAAGAATAGGGATGTAAGAGACATCTAATAGACTTATTAAAGGCAAGAAAACAATATCAAGTTTCCATATAAGAAACTTATAGTTAATCAGTTAATGTATTCTGTATGGTATATTCATATTGGGTCCCCTATAACTACATAGTGTATACTAATTATATATAACTCATGTCGAATAGACCATTGAATAAATTATCCTACTCTATATCCACATCCAAACAAGGAAAAGGAAGTAAAGATAAACCACACATTCTAAGTTTATAAAACCTTAATTATATATAACCGTAATGTATGCATGTAGTACTTATAGATCTACCAACAAGGGTCCTTTCTTTTCACATAGTTGGTTCTTAGTATTATAGTGCCTAAAATACTCCTATAGTATTTTAAATTTTATGTTCTGTTCTAGAGTTCATCCGTATATATAGAGTTGGTAAGTTTTATACTTGTCGCAACACTGCCATCACTCCCAAACACATGTTGGACGTATCTCAAATAAATATAGTTGATCAAGCTATATTTATCCCAGATATGATTACATAATTGTCCACGTTTAATCATAGTGTCCAACTTCCAAATACTTTTATGTAGTTATAATTGTAATGTTGTTCTTGTATGTTTGAGTGTTAGTATACTTCTTATAAAATACATATATTTTAAAAGTATACTTGCAGTCAGAGCTCTTTAGCCCCAATGTATTTATAGTTGTATATCTTTTAAGGACTTATATAATGAGTTCACTATAAACAATGCCCTGATACCAATCTGTTACACCCCCAAACCTGAACGACCGAAATGTCCGGGGGTAGATGACTTCATGTTAAGTATCACGACACATGCATCATTGTAATTAAAGTACAACAACCATTGCATTAATAATGTATAAGTTTTACACAGCGTTCAAATCATTGAATATGACATCAAAAGTAGATATAGAAAAACACAAAAGACACAACTCTATACTGCTCCATCTTCTCAAAATCCTGGGAATGTACATGTCTACTGGTTCCCTAAGAATACAAGTATTTTGAAAAAGAGAGTATCAACATTTAAGTTGGTGAATTCATAAGTATTTATGTTTAGTAGTTTGTTATCTGTTCCTTGAAATACTGAGTATGTTTACTGTTCCAAAAAATCCAATATTTTCTAAAATAACTGAAATTAGTTTTAATACCATAAAACCGTTCTGTGTAAGTGTTGTTGTACTATGAAATAGCGTAACAAAGTTTTAGTTCACAATAACACTATGAAAAAAATGTTTTTTGTATTTTTATGTTTTCCTTTGTTGTAAACTAGTATGATGTATTTGTACTCTTTGAAAACCCTATAATTGTGTGTGTGACTGGCTCCACCAGTTGTAACTATAAGTTGTAATGTAATACTGTAATTCGTATTATTGTAAAACCAGTACGTTGTATTTGTACTCCTTTGTTTAATTATTCATACACTAATCATGTTGTTAATATCTTTTTGTGAGTTATTATAACCATACTATGACTGAGAAGGCATGATACGACACTTTATAGACGTCAGAACAGTAACGACATTTTTCACCCCAAGCATACCAGCCTAACTATTGCTAACAATTTGGGTCGGGATTGTCAATCCCTTATTGTCACACCCCCAAACCAGAACGGCGGAAACGTTCGGGGGTGGATGACTTCATGTATAGTATCATAACAACGAGTATAATAGTGAAGAAATCAAACACAACCATCATCAATATAATTGAAAGAGTTACATCATAGAGTAAGTTTACATGTTTCAGAATGAATTACATCATGATGAAAAAATAAGTTTTGAATTTAACGCCTTAGCGTCCTGTCGTCGAAAGCAGTTGATTACCTGTTTAGCGATTTCCTGAGAATACAAGTTGTTTGAAAAAGTGTCAACACAAAGGTTGGTGAGTTCATAAAAGTTTTAATTGAGAAATAAACTGTTTTCCTTGTAAAAGCAATTAAGTTGTTCCAGAAAATCTGATATTTTCCTTAAAGAGTGAATTGAAAGTTTCTATGTTATGAAATGGTGCATCCTAGAATTCCCTGTAGATTCCTTCTATAATCTCCAAGTATATATAAGTTATATAAAACTAAAGTTAGATAAAACGTTGAATGTAATGGGTCTACCCTAGGACCACAACCAAACAAGGAACATGAAATAAGGTGGGCCCACCAATTCTAGGTCAATCATGACAAGATTCTATATAGCTCTAGCATATACACTTAGAAATTATAGCTGAAAACTAACAATTCTACATAGAATGTAGTCTTAAAACCAAAGATCGAAACCAATTCTTAGTGTAGTGTATGAAATAGTAGTAGTGGCTGTGAACATAAACTATACATATCATAGTTCATCGAATAGTGATAGTGGTAGTGAACATGAACTATGCATTTTATAGTTTATCAAATGTGATGGTGATGGTGAACATAAACTATACATATCATAGTTCATCAAATAGCGATAGTGGTAGTGAACATGAACTATGCATATTATAGCTTATCAAAAGTGGTGGTGATAGTGAACCCGTTCTTGTAATGAGTTCGTAGTGTAGATGAAACATAAAATATATCTACTATATTATATCACATTTCTTGTAATGTGTATACGCCCTAACTGTACCGATTACCATTAGCGTATTCGTTTGTGGGGGGTATAATAGACTTTAACTATACTTATTATAGTTTATCATAATTATTCGTAGTGGTAGTAACCGTTTTGTATATGTAATCACTTTAGTAATGTGTTTGTTACGTAAATGAATCAAAAACCATACCTATTATAGTTTATCAAATAATTGTTGGGGTAGTGAGCATAAACTATACTTGTCATAATTTACCAATGTTTGTATTTCAATGGATATAACCTTGTAATACCATTTGTATATTTACCATACTTATGAAGGTAAGAATCCATTTGTTTTCTGATGTATGTCTATATAAAAAGACAAAATGACATGTTTGCCAATAACATATCATCACATGAAGGTACACACCTTGCTCAACAAGTTACAAGGTGCAAATGAAATTGAAGACATTTCTCTAGTATTACCATTTCTTTTCTGTTTTTATAAAATTCATAGAGAAATCATTAAAGGTCCAAATCAGAATCCGTAAACTCTGAGAGTTTGGAAAATGAGTCTAGTTTTTTTTTTAATTTTTATTATGATTTTTAGTGTTCTCTAACTTGTGTGAAAATATACATATTCACAGATTGGTCCGGATTTGTTCTTGAAATGATAGGTTGTTTTGTAAAAATCACCATAAATCATAGAAAAATCGTAAGGAGATGTGCAAGTAGTCATTTTAAAGATATGAACCTGAACTATTTGCATCTAATACAGTTTTGAAAACTAAAATGTTAAGTTGACCAAAACAGTCCGTGAATGGGGTTAAACTTTCTTGATGAAAGCTGTTGAAAAAGTTTAGTTGTGTTCTTGGTGTTTTAACTTGTATTCCCCCCCTAAAAATTTACGAAAACATGAAAATGTAGGGGTATGAACTCACCTTGAGTGATTTCAGTAGACGGATGATGGAGGAAAGAAGTGCTCAACTCAAGAACACTTGAGAGATGCTTGAAGATTTGAAGATCTAACACAAATATGACGATATTTGTGTAAGCAATCTATGATTTGGATGTAGGATACTAGAATATATAAGTGTAGGAGAATGATACTTACCAAATGTAGAAGAAAAGATTGGAAAAAAGCCTTGAATCTTGAAATCTTAGAGCGAGGGAGTGAGAGAAAATGAAGTTGTCATTTGGTGGAAAATGGAGTAATGTGAGGAGAGAGGAGGATATCTCCAACTTTTGTTCAACATTATGGCTGAAAAAGAGTAGGAAAAGGACAATTATTGAATAGGTATGGGTGAATAGTGACTAGGGGTTGTACTATGAAGGTATGGGGAGGTTGCTTGTGTCATACCCTAAGGCAAAGTCAACACTCCACTCATAAATCTTACCTACTAGATTTTATTCTTAAGCAAGGATTTTCCCCAAAATATGATTAAAATATGAATATTTGGGGTTTATTATGTTAAAATATGATTTTGGGTGAAAATACCACGTTAAAATCTCAAAAAACGGGCTCAAAACGCTAAAGATATTGAAAACCAGGTGAAAATTGTCAAAATCCAAAGTTCTGGCCGAGGATGCGAGGTTCGGCTCCTTAAGAGCTTAGAACCGAGAGTATAAGAGGAGACCGAGAGGGCGAAGAGAAGGGATAGAAGGCGAGGCTCGGTCTTGGCTTGCATCTCGGATCTGGAGGTCAAGTCCTCGGATCGAAAGTCAGGTCCTCGGACCGAAGGTGAGAAGGGGAGTCGGATATCAGTCTCGGTTCAGCATGATTAGGGGACCGAAATAGACAGAGCACTCAGTCCATTTCGGTTGAGAGGGTCTCAGTTTTCAGGAGGTTCGGCTCTAAGAGGTTCGACTCCTAAGAGGATCGGTTCCTAAGAGGAGTTTCGGCTCCTAAGAGGGGTTTCGACTCCTTAAGGCTATTTTTCGTGTATACTTCCATTTTCGAGCGGTTTTCGACTAAATTAAGAGTCGGGATGCCCCAAGTGGTTTTAAGAAGTTGAGAGAAATTTGGGAGAGATTCGACATACTTGGAGAGATTTGGCATACAAAGAGAGATTTGGGAGAGATTTCACATTCTTGGAGAGATTTCGCATTCAGAGAGATAGTTGTGAGAGATTTCACATACTTGGAGAGATTTGGGAGAGATTTGACATTCTTGGAGAGATTTCTCATATAAAGAGATATTTGGGAGAGATTACACATACTTGTAGAGATTTGGGAGAGATTCTAAATAGAGTATGCAACATTGTTTTATCGGTTTGGTTCGTTACTTACTATAGTTTTACGTTCAGGAAATCTAGATATACAAACTTTTCAATTGATGATTCCTCATTAGTGTAGCGAGTTGTATAGTCATTACCTAACGTAAACCCTAGTACACGAGGGTTAATTGAGTCGACCGGTTTGACTTGTTGACTTTGACTTGACCGGAAATTGACAGTTGTCACATCATCCCCCCGTTAGAGGGAATTTTGTCACGAAATTAGCACTTTGACCGGGACTTCTAGAATTTAGAGAAAGGATGCGGGAAACTTTTCGTAGTATAAGAAATTGATTATGGTGAGGAACGATCCACCTTATGTTGAATGCCGACTTGGAAATTCTTATTGTAACTAGAGTTAAAGCGATTTAAAGGAGTGATTGTTCTGGAATGATAGTGCATTCTATGTATGTCTTTAAGCTCTCTTTTTTATTCATGTTGCTACTACTACGACTTCTTCATGTTGTGGTCAGTGAGTACTAGCACCATGAGTGCTCCGACAAATTTTATGACGGAATTTGTAGTATAAGTCCTACCAGTTCGTTTATAATCGCTTGGTGTAAACTAGTCGTATATCATTAAGATTGCAAGGGCAGTCGAATGAGTGACTCTGCCTTAAGCCCACAACCAAACAAGGAACAGGAGGTAAGGTGAAATTATACATAACGTTTACACTAGCCATCATAGATTCCCAAGTAAAACCCCTATTTTTTTATATACGTGATAAGACTTATTTAGGTTCGTAGTGTTCGCGAGATTTATGGTTAATAAATCCTATATTGGCCCTAGTTTCACTAAAATTTTAAATCCTACATGAGGTGGTTAGGAGTGCGTACCACTATTCATGGGTGGTTCTGGGGAAGTTTCTCCTACGGTGATCATAAGTACCCTTCCACCGTTACCAACATTCCTTATCCTTGGACAGTCTCTCTTAAAGTGTCCAGTTTCACCGCACTCGTAACAAGTTAGGCTTGCTCTAACAACGGGGAACTGGTTGATGGGTCGTACCGGTGCCTTACAGAAACGGGTAGTGTGTCCCTTCCTGTTGCAATTCATGCAATGCAATTCTCTGCAAGCCCCATTATGATGGAAGCTACACTTGTTACATTTCGGAAGGGTTCCAACATATTGATTTATGGGTGTGGGAGTGGTACAGGTTGTGGCAGCATGAACAGCGACGATCTGCTGCTTATTGGTGGGGTGTTGGGTTGATTGATTATTCTCGTTGTCCCAAGACTTCCTTTTATAGTTTCCCTTGCTATCTTGCTCAGGGGTGGTTGTCATAGTGCCATGGCTGGCCCTATGGTCGATGAGTTGTTGTGCTAACTCCTTGGCACTATTAAAGGTAGTTGGTCTTGAGGCAAACACGCTATCTTGAATTTGGGGAGACAATCCCCAAAGGTATCGTTCCACCTTCTTTTCCTCAAGAGTGACCATCGCGGGAAAAAGGAGTGCTAGATCACAGAATCGGTCGGTGTAAGTTGCAAGGTCAGAGCCTGTCATCTTGAGATTCCACAGTTCTTGCTCTAGTTTTTGTATTTCGCCCCTTGGGCAGTACTCTTTCAGCATCACCGTCTTTAAGTCTTCCCAACTTCACGAGTTAGCCACTGCAAGCGTATGTGACTTAATGTGGCTTTTCCACCAAGTAAGGGCTCGGCCATAGAAAGTGCAAGCTGAAAATTTGACCTTGCTTGCTTCGGGACATGCACAGACCTCGAAGATTGACTCTGTCTTCTCGAACCATTGCATCAAAGTGATAACGCCCCGACTTCCATTGAAAGAATCTGGTTTGCTAGCGATGAAGTCCTTATAGGAACACTCTCTCGAGCGCCCTTGGCTTTCTCCTTCAGTGGAGTTATTAATACCACTCCCTATCCTTCTGGTATCATCGGTGCTGATTTGGGACATAGCAGCTGCCACTGCGGTTGTGACCACAGCTTGGAACATGACATGATCATATTGGGGAGGCGGCAGTGGTGGATTTGTTTGCGTTCTGCCAGTGCGTCTAGTAGACCTACGAGGAGGCATCTTTATGTCATAAGTTTGTAGAGAGGAACAAACGGTAAGTTTCTAATAGTAGTGACAAGTCGGATGTTATCAAGCTAGACTTTTCTATATTATGTTTCGACATAAAAGTATCTTGCATGTAATTAATAACAAAGCCCCTATGAATGAATTTAGTGTTAGTGACTCAAATGTAACTTGTGGTTTGTTTCGTGCATGATCCCCTCCTAAGATCACTTGGTATATACCAGTCGTGTATAATTAAGGTCCAATAGGCCGTCGAACTTAATGAGTCTGCCCTAGGCCCACAACCAAACAAGGAACAGGACCCAAGGCGGACTCACCATTTTTAAGTCGATTGTCTCTTAATTACACCCGACCTTGAGGCATACATTAAGAATTCTTGAATTTACCATAAGCAAATTGTATTGTAATACTGTGTTATGAAATACGTTGAAAATTCCCAATGACTTTTAATACGATCCAATTTCTTTAATATAATTTAGTGTATAGGGTTCGAGGAAATTTGTCCTTATAATAGATCTACATCTCATTAATGTAAGGAAAGATTTTGACAGTGCCACGATTCCCTTAAATAGTGTAGTCTTCGGATTTTGAAGGATTCGAATGTCTCTATACATATATGGGGGTAGTCATTAGAGGCATGCTAGTAGACCAAGTCTATACCGATATGTCAATGGTGTATACCCTACTTGTGAAGGGGGATGCTCTGTGGATCATAGAGTAAAGACATGAAAGTCTACATTGCTCTAACCTCTGTCCTGGTTTCTGTCATTGATGATATGTCTTTATTACGCGTTTTCTCTATCATTGCTTGACATCTGTGATACTCTTTAGTATTGGCTCGAGTCGCAGTTACTTCTCTCTGAAAGTTTGAACGTGGCTCCTGATTTGTTCATGGCCTCCATCCCGGAGACAAAGGCAAATTATGGTGATCCTGGTGGTAGTGCCTACCTTCATGTTTCGGCTGACGATGCTCGTGTTTGTATCCTCTGGTAAGCGATGCGGTATACTATGACAAAGAGGGCCTTGTTTACTGATCCTTCCCTATTGAGGTTGTAGAATCCTCTTTCTATACTCCAGAGGGGGTGTTTGATCTTGTTCCAAGTTCTATCTCTTTAAACCTACAGTTCATCGAGGTGTCTGACCATGGAGGTTTCGTCAGGGTGGGGGACACTGGAGGGCGTGTTGCAGACTTCGGGCTATTCGTCAGAGTTTTCTCCTATTTCCCTTTATCTTCGTCTTGATTTGGTTTCGCTTTCTCCGGATTCTCTTCCGGGTTCATCTTGTTCTAGCCACTATTGTCCCATTTAGGAGAATAGAGGTCTCTTGGTAGTTGGGTTCCCTCCACATTGTTCGTGCCAGAACAGGGGTTGAAGAGATAGTTAATAGGCATCTAATCCTATAATTACTTATAGAGGGTGATCCTTATTAGTCACTTCTATAATCACATAGTGTGTACTAGTTATAATCACATAGTGCGTCCCAGTTATACATATTCTGAAATAATAAACTAATAGTACTTTCCTTTTTAAATGTAAAGTGAATTGTACTTGTCTGCTTAGTTTTTTATTGTATTTATGTCTTAGCGAAATAGTGTAACCTTGTATACTTGGCTAGTAAAAGAGTGTGAATATATCATAAATTATCCCTATTATAATTTATATTTATGTTCTGTTTGATATGAATTTTTCATGCATGTACCCCTTTGCTCGGCATGTTACAAAGGGTAATGAATCTGATTGAAGTAACTTATATATATATATATATATATATATATATATATATATATATATATATATATATATATATATATATATATATAATTAAAATTAAAATGATATTCAGACAAATAACTCTACCCTAAGACGATATCCAAACAAGGAAAAGGAAATAAAGTGAATTATTTGTTGTAAGCCCTTCAAATCTTATATATATTTATATATATATATATATATATATATATATATATATATATATGATTTTGGTAAAATATAAGTTAAAAAGAGTTTATAAAACATTTAAAGGAGTTTAACGATATTTAAAAGGGTTTCATTAATTTAAAGTCGTTTTAGAAATATTTAGAAATCATTTATTTATAAACACAATATTCTTTTGTTAGACTTGTATCCCCCCCCCCTTTTTAAAACAGTGAAAAACAATAAAAACATAGGAGAATGAACTCACATTTTGTGAGTTTCCGGTTGAACATACGGTGTAGTGAAGCTAAATCCACAAGTTAGAATTCGTGATAAACACCGAATCCTAATTTATATTAACATCACATTAAGTATAAATTAGATAATCCAGAAATGTTTAAAGTATTAAATAACACTTAATTGTCGTAAGAAGACTTACAATTATTCTTAGAATAGTGTGTCGGTGTTCTTGGTGTTGTTCATGAAAACTAGTGTAATTTGGTGTTTTCGGCCCAATATAAGAAGATTGGAAGGTGTTTTTGTGGGATATCAAGCACAATAGTCGATACTTGCAAGATTCTAAGAAGAATCAAGGGATTTTCGCATGATGATCAAGACGATTGAGAGGTTTCGCATGTTCTTGAGAGGAGAGAAGAGATTTCGGTTGATGTTCTTGAGAGAAAAAGTGAAGTTTTTCGGCTGAATCTTGTAAGAATGATGATTGTTTTCGGTTTACACACACACAATATATATATATATATATATATATATATATATATATATATATATATATATATATATATATATATATATATATATGTAGGGAAGGGTTATATGGAAAATGAAGGATTAGGGCAACACATGCTTGAACCAATGAAAACATGAAAACACATCACTTTAGGGTAACTACATAAATAACTTCCACAATACATTACTTATGAATAAAGAAATGGACACGTGTCGTTTGATTATTGGTTCCAGCGTATGTTGCCCTAGTTATTTGTTTTCCATAGAACTCATTCCTATATATATATATATATATATATATATATATATATATATATATATATATATATATATATATATATATATATATATATATGGCAGTAGAGTGTGAAAGTTTAACATAAGTATCTAGATATTTATGTTTTCGGCCAAGAACACAAATCGAGGATAGGAGGTTCTTGGTTGGGAACTCTACCCGAGAAGCTTCGATTGCAGTCAGAAGAGGATAAGATTTACGAGGGTAAACGGTTTGCGGTCCACCCAAGTTTGTGTTTCGAAGCGAGTTGTCGGTCTGAGGAGACAAGACATTCCGAGGGTTTTCGGTCTAGGTGAGAATCCTCGGTTTCTTGTGTGGGTTTCCTTCTTAAGTTTACACATTTTAACATAATATTTTTCCAAACCAAAAGCATTAATTTAATTTTAAAAAATTAATTAAAACACAAAGTTGACTTTAATTTGATATGTTTGACTTTGGTTGACTTTTACAAGATTGAAAAATAATGGGTTGTCACACACTATTCCTAGTTCACTTAAACAAATACTATAATACCAATTGTGACATCTCTTATTTTCCATAACCAATTTTTTTCTTTACGCTTTAAAAAATTCATAACATCTTTATTTTTGGAAAATACCGGTATATTAAAACATTTTTCAGTATAGATGTTTGTTTTAAAATAATAAAACTCTAAGGATGTCATAATCACTACACAACTTAATTACAATGTAATGACCTAATGGTCTTGAACACTATTGTGTGCCCTCTCTTTAACCACTAATGATCCTATTCAAGTCTCCAACAATCTTTACACCGCAACCTGTGATTTATATAAATTGAGTGGGTCAGGTTGGGAAACCTGGTGAGATAAATAAAGTTTTCAATCCCACAATATTATTATGATAATAATGCATCATTAATAACCTGCAAAACCAAATTTTACAAAACACTATAGATATGTACTCCAACGAAGATATCTATAAAAATATAAACCCTTCCATAGCCCGCATAGTCAATTCTTACAAATCCTAATTAACAATCATCTTGAAGAATAACCCTACCCGACGAATTGTTTAAAGAAGTAGTTTAACCTAGATGGCTAGGGGATTCCATGGCTGACGTAACTCATAAAAATGCGACCATGAGGGGGATGGAATACCTGAATGAGCACACAATCTATTCTCTCGGATAATTTGATTCATTAACACTTACATGCAATGAGAATGATAGTGTTCCACCAGACGGTTTAGATTGATTAGTAGTTGTCACCTTATGCCGATAGATGAGTTGTATGGAACCAACTCTCGGGTTCATGATAGTGGTGTGGAAACAAAACTCTCCTCTACTTTCCAATCTCACACACACCCAAAATGTGTCTAACAAATATCCCACTTATCAGATAACTCTACTACGTAACCCGTACCCCGGCACATAATAATGCCATAAAACAGAGTTTTACTCGCCATTGCATTCTCGGATACATGCTTTGTATGATTACTACTCATTAATTCAAATTACTTTGAACCAATCATCTTCTATAAGACTAAGTCTATCACTAGACAAGAATAGGATTCATGTAATTAACTTCCAAAACCTTTTTCCTATTTTATGAAATACTTTCCATCTTACATGTATTTATATTCAACACATAATTCTACTAATAAGTATTCATTATACCTTAAATCCTTTTTTAATAATAATACCTATAATAAGATTGTCATGTGGTATGACCATAAATACTTTCAACACTTATGTAATCATATATGGCTTATTCACAGTGTTATGCATTATTATCAAATATACAGTTAACACTTATTTCAGATAATAGATATTCAATTAACATATAAAGTACACTATCAACATAGAATACAAATAACAAACTTTCGCCATATATTTAATCTTTTAAGTATTTAATAATTATATTAAATTGTGCCAATGAAAGTAATTATGCACTCATTTGATTGAGGTGCAAGATCCACGACTAGGCCAGCTCCTAACCTAACACTTCATTTTTCTCTTTAAAATGACCTGAATACAAATATTACTATGTCTCAGTATTCATCCGTATTTATGGATACTTCACTTGATCCCATAGAAATAGGTTAATGTCTAGCTAATAAGGAACAATGAAGTAAGATCATATCAGAGGCATGATCTGTTTAGTATACAAAGCATACTATTTGGAAAATCCATTTTAAACATATCACTACATCCAGCGTAGACATCACCCTCGTAAGTAGTTGAATCAATATTTTGGCTGGAAACACTAATAAATCTTACTTATAGGTTCATAATAAGGATAATGAAAATAAATAAAAGTCACACTTAAAATGTAGTAAGTGCAAATTAACTTACAGAAATTTCAGACAAAAGTTCGGAAACTTGTGTGCAGAACATCGACTCTGAAAACTTCACTTTGTCGAGATTTACAACACCTCAACATCTCACTGAAATATTAGAGACTTAGAAGTCGGATACCAAAGTTTTGGATGGAGTTTGAGAGTGAGATAGATATATGGATAGACACACACACACACACACATAGGGAGGGAGATAGAGAGAGAGAGAGAGAGATAGTTAAGTGAAAAAAGGCATAATATGAAGAAGATCTTGATCTCTATTTATAGTAATTCTGATTAGGCGTGCCACACTGTGGTGCACCACACTGTGACGTGCTAGCTCCTCCTAGGTGCTGCCATGTTTCAAGCGTTTGTTGGCGCCACATTATCAGGTCGTTGGAAGAGAGTCCCTCATCCTGTACGATGTGTGGCACCCTGGTACTACCACGTCACTTCCTTCATGGCAATTTTTGTCAATCTTCAAAACATCATAACTCTCGCATATGAACTCTGTTTTTGACGTTCTTTATATCCTCGGTTTCTTACCGATAAGTATTACCAGTTTCTTTTGCACTTCGTTGGCTAACTCACGTACTATTTTTATTTTACAATCTATAAGAAATAAACTATAAAAGGTTTTTAAAAATTCATAACTTCTTCATAGGAAATCCAATCTTGACGTTTTTTATATCGTAGGTTCATATTTACGAGGACATCGGAATTCGTTTAGTTTATTTTGTATAACAAGAAACCGATCTTCATTTCACTTTTATGACACATTGATGTATTTGGTTGAACGTGAAATTTTGAAAATAATAAATTTTTCATAAGAAGTCAAATTTAGACGTTTTTTATAATCACAAAATCTTCATAACGACTACTACAACTTTTGTTAAGGTTTTATCGTAAATAATCTTCTTTTTAAAATGTTAATTTATCACTAGATGATAAATTAATTATATGATTTTTGAAAACTATTATATACTCATAATATTTGTTTCCATAACATATATACTAAAATGAAATATTTATATAGCATGTAACACGTATAATGAATAATTATCCGATTTAAGGATTTTAATTATTCAATAAAATGTATAATTATAACTAACATCACTTATTCGTTTCGCCATAACTTACAAGCCTTAATGTTTTAGTCGAACAAAACAGTCAAAACATGCTTTCAATATGACCATTAAAACATAATGGAAATGTTTTAACATTTAAAGATGTCTTGATAAACAAAGACATTGAATTGCACACTGCAAAATAAAATCTTATTAGATAAAATTGTACCCATTGGGACTTCATATTCCAAAACGTATTTTCCAGATAAGGCTACAGTTCAAGACATAATCTTGCAAATAAAACTGCACTCATAGACATAAAATTGCATCCCCCGGAACAAATATCCCAAAACGCAATCTTAGACATAGGGAATCAATACCCTTAATTATACCATAATCAAATATTTGTTATCCTTAAGAATACAAATGATCTTGAAGCTAATGAGCAGTAATTACCTTCTATCATTATGTGCTGCTACTAGGAACTATAAGTTGGGTTTCTTTATAAGAAATTGTAACCATAACCTATCATTAGGGAAATTATGACAGTAACCTATCATTAGGTTCAATAACATGAATACATTCATTTACAACTATTAACTAGGATAAATACAATCTGGAAAATCGTCATGTATCCCAAACTGTGATTTCCAATGCTCGCGACATCCCTTATTTTCAAAAAAAAAAAAAACATATCTTCACACTTTAAAATCACAATATCTTTGTTTGCAGAAAATCTCAGTACAATAGAACATTTTTTAATGAAATTGTTTCATTTTGCTAATAATATCTTTAGTAAAGATGTTTTAAATTACAAAATCCTAAGGATGTCAAAATGAATACACACCATATGTCTGGCACGCCGCACCCCTCCATAGGTGGGTCACACCCTACCCTCCAACAAGTATCTCGGATTGTGTTGCCTTTTTCGAATTGGTACGATAATTACTAGTTAGATATGGTTATTTTAATTGCTTAAAATCTGAAAAAACTAGGTAATTGGATGAATAAGAAATTCGAGAATTGAGGAATAAAATAAAGAATTAACATTTTTGAAATAAATATTTTTCTAAGATAATTGTATAATTTATAAAAAATTAATATTAATTAATTTAAGGTAAATTAAAGATAATTATTAAATTGTAAACAGTTTAAAGGATTAATTAATTAAAAGTTAATTAAGATAATTGTTAACGTATCCCTCCAAGAATACGTTAAAGATAACGAGACGGTTATCTAAAGGACGACCAAGCAAATGGTCGTTACCCAACATAAGTGCTAGGCCTGGGCCTTCACCCTCACACCTATATCCCGACGCTCTAGCGCCTAGGTCCAACTTATAATAAGAGGCTCCGGTCTACAACAAGCCAAAAGTGTACCAACCGCTTCCCAGAGCGACAAGTGTATCGGTAAGAGCGCAACTTTTCAGTAGTTTTGAACCAATAGAAGATAACCGCTGGTGGTGCACGATCCGCCAATGGGACGCCTCCACGTCCAGACAAGAAAAAAGGTACTGTCGCGGACATGCTCCCATGTCGATAGGTATAAAAGTGATCCTTCTTCTCCGGAATAAGGGATCGCCTACTTCTCTGCCATAAGCTAAACCCTAATTCCCTCATCCAATAACTGACTAGAATGTCGAAGCCTCGTTGTAGGACCCCCTCCCGAGTGACGATTGACGTCTGTTCTTTCTTTGTTGTGATTCTCAGGCTTAACTCAAACAAAACTACAACAAACAACGTTAAGATCGAGGAACATATTACAAAATTTGGCACCATCCGGTCATATACTCAGATTTACACAACCTTGATACGACCCTAGTCGTCAGCGATGAAGGGAAAGAAACATGCGGTGTTCGGCGGAGGAGAAATGAGCCAACTCAGACCAATGTTGTCGCTAGATGGAAAACAACAATTTGGGTCAAATGGACAAGCCTCCACCCACAAACTAATAGCGCATACATCAGGACTGATAACGGGAATCACAACAGCGGAAATTGCTGCCCTATGGCGACAATCACATGTCACAACAGAGCAGCCGGTTACAACCACGACCGTAGCACCTCAATCGACAACAACTCAACAGTCGTAATCACCGACCCAACAGTCACAAATACTTGGTCCCCAAGGACCATATTGTCCTCCACACAATACCTAATGTCAAGCTATCAATTCTCCCAGTAGCAGGAGTATTGCACATTCTGGTTTTCGCTCAACAACCTCCAATGTTCAACCCCTATTTCGAGCAGTTGCATAGATCCAACCCCCAAACACGACCGTCGCAAGAATCCAACCCCTATTTGTCATCGGCGCAACAACTCAATACCTATGCTCAACAGACTCAGGAGACAATTCCGAACATGCTCCAACTACTGGAAGCAAGCTCACAACTACAATAAAGCACACAATCGAGCCCCCAATGGCAACCATACACCTCGCAAGTAGCAATGTACAACCAAGCATACGAGAACCCGTAGTACGCTCAACAATTTATGATGTAATGTGGTTTTCCATACTCTCACATGGAAAACCTGGTGAGAAGAATAAGCTCTTCTTTTTTGTAGGAGCTCTTGCAGTATGAGATCCCACACTCCGCGATGATACCAAACATCCCCAAGTATGACGGTACAACCGACCCCAACAAGCACATTGACACCTATGAATGAACGATGACATCACTGAGGATGGACAAGCGGTTCACTTGTACGTATTTTCTTGTTATGTTATCAGGAAACACAAGAAAATGGTTCAAGGCACTACGATCGGACAATATGTTGGGTCTCAAGCATGTATATTATGATAGATGCATGCTGGCAATGCTCAACGTCCCAGGTTATGAAGATTTCCTTATAGCTGGCGTCATCGCCCAAGGTCTACTCCCCGGCCCTTTTGTCAAAGAAGATGCAGCGGATGGTAGCTCAATCAAGAGGCGAGCTTAAATACAGAGTCGAGAAATACCTTTAACAAATTGAGGGTGAGGAACGGAAGGAAGGCAACCTAAATATTGTCGCAAACGTGTACATCAAGCAAGAAAAAGCAAACTCCCACGTAAGCCCTAACCACCGAGACCACCATGATAGAAGCCTTGATAATCATAAATAGCACTCGAGACACCCATTTTGAATATTTTGTCCATTTGGCAAAGATGAGCCTCGAAGCCACCAAGCTGAGGTGCATGCCATTGAGAAAACACCTCAAAAGGCGGACAAAGAGAAAGGGAAATACTGTGAGAACCATAAGATCAAAACTCATGATACCGACAAGTGCACAGTTCTAAGGAACGAAATTGATAAAAAATATCTAACAGGCGACCTCTTGGCAATCACAAAGGATTTGAGGTCCAAGTTTGATGCCGACCAGAGGAATGTTAGAGATCGGAAAGATACCGACAAGCGCCAAGTTAAGGAGGAGATCCATACCATCACAAGGCCCCATCAGAGAAGCGGGTGCTACGAAACGGATGATGACATCGAGGTACTTCCTAAAAACATCCTTAATGTTAGGTTTTTATAAGAAGATCCGAGGATTCCGGAATGGAACCGAAGGGATCCGCTTTTGATAACTGCCCACATATGTCAAATACAAATATACCGTGTCTACATAAGCAATGAAAACGGTACCGACATCCTTTCCGATCATTGTTTCCAATAATTGTTGGCCACCTGGAAGGATAGATTAACAGCTAAGACTGTCGGCGCCGAACAAGGTCTACAAGGAACAACTTATGGTCGCTAGGAACAATATATCTCCCTCTTACTATAACCAGTCATGACGGGAAAGACAGGGTTACATACGCGATAAAGTTATCAGTAGTACACTCGCTAGCAGAGCACGACGTCTTGCTCAGACGGCCGACTCTTTTCCAACTAAGAGCCATACCATCAATGATCCACAACACCATGAAGTTTAGCACGGGCACTTTATTGGTTACTATTGTTGCCTTTAGCCTACGCGTGCCCCGTTACCATCAGGCCCTCGCTGCCCTAGGTATAGCGCGAACCTCAACCGATGAATAAAAAGGGGGCAATAGGCGAGAAGAGAAAGATAGCAAAACCTAAAGTCATAAGGCTATTATGTGCAAGCACCCCCATGAATCGATATCCTTAGTCGGGTCACAAACCAAAAGGCAACAAGAAAACTTTGCAAGTGATAGCGAAGCCCATCAACTATGTCGAACGAAATGAGACATGCCTACCCCACGATACTACAGGAACGCATATGACGCCAAGCCTAGGCAATTTCATCCTATAGGAGGGGAAGGGCCAACCTTCGGATAACCAAGTAAAAATCACCTTGAATCAGAGCAAGATTCATAAGCCCATGATAGGGAATGAAACAACAGACAAAGAAGGACACCCGACATGGTCCATTTGGGTTGCATGGCATCATGCATTTGGATAGACTATAATGAGAGAAATAACACTTAAGGTTTGTTAATATATTATAAGTTATAATATATTAATAAGATTCTTTAATTAGTATTGATCAAGATTTAATCTAGAATTAATTAAGTGATCAAAAGAAGACTAATTTAATATATGGGTTGATTGTGTAAAACATCCATACTTGTATAGTGGGCTAATGCTCCATGGATTATCAAGTTGGGCTAAAACCCATATGATGCTCCATGGATGCTCCATGGTGTATTTGAACCCATGGATCCAAGGAAATGGAAAGCCATGACAATTAGGGTTTACCCTAATTATAACAACTATATAAGATCATATTCTTTGGGAAAAATCGGCAGTAAGTGGAAGAGAAGGGCTAGCCGATTTCAAGTGTTCTACATTTCTCTCAAGGTTATTCCAAAAGCAATTGATGTTGTGTGAACCATTTGAGGTGTCACACTTGGGGCACTAGGCACTCAAGCTTCATGAAGACATTCTACATCAAAGAGGTATGTATTTTATCTTGTTTTGTATGCTAGATTAGGATAATACCTTGGATGTTCATATTTGCATGTATAATGGAGAAAACATAGATCCAAGGTATTTAGGGTTTCATGTATACTTAGGAGTGTTAGAATGCTCAAAACCCTATAGTGGTATCAGAGACTAGGCTTGCTTTCTCTTATACTTGATACAAATTGCTGAAAAACGCTGAAAGAATCGATTTTTTGGCTTTCTGGGCACTGGACACGCCGAGTCCACTGATGAACTCGCCGAGTCCATGAGTAAAATCATCCTACTCGTCGAGTAGGTTCATGCACTCAACGAGTAGGAGCCCCAGACAGCATATATTCAACATTTTTGGCTAGAAATGGACTAGGAACATTACCCTAAGTTGTTTTTGGACTTATAAAGTTATTTTTGATGTGGTAATGTTCATACTAATCCAATTTCAAAGATAATTGTCAATAGATTCATGTTTTGTATTAGTTTAAGAGTTATGCTAATTACATGAAAAAGTTTGATTCCAATTATCATGTTCATATGAGTTGCTTATATTAATAGAAAAGGTTGATTGATTATGTGTCTTTGATCCGTTTTAATCTAAGAATTGATTCTAAAATGTGTTTGTGCAACTTGTCCTCAAGTTACATGAAAAGTCACATTAAAGTTTCTTAAAACTCATAAAAGTTGGCAATGGTTATAAATATGAAAAGTCTTGTTTTCATTAAATGGTTTTATGACTCCATAACTTGTCCTCAAGTTATGGAGAGTCAAGAGTCACTTCATTAAGTAATAAAATATGTAACTTTAATTAATTCCATAAGTTACAAAATAAAGAAAAGTTGCATTCTTTAATAGTTTAATGTTTTCCATAACTTGTCCTCAAGTTATGGAACTTGAAGAGTCTTCTAATTAAAACTACTTTAAGCACATAAGTTATGAAATTAATTAGTTTTGAATAGTTTCAAAACTTGCCCTCAAGTTTTGGAATTTGAAATGTTTTCTCTTATGAATACATTAATTCCAAGTTAAGCCCTTAGGATTTCAAAAGTCAAAATTCAATCCTTATACTTTATAATAATATAAGTCAACAATATTTATATATGTATAAGAGTAAAAGTCAGTCTTATCGTTAGTAGGCCTCATTCACGAAGCTGGTCTATAAGGGGGGGTATCAGGTTATTGCCTATAAAATGACAGTTTAATGGGTGTCCACACTCACCCACCGCTTCCTTGACTGGTAGAGGGTCGTTAGCCGAACGGGTAGGACAAAGACTATAAGTTCTCCCTTCATTAAAAGTATTAATGATAAATACTAAGTAACTAAACACTTATAATTCCCAATCTTAGTTACTTAGGAAAATGTGAATAAGGTGCTAACCCATGAAATTATACTTGCCACTTTGCTTAAGTCGGTTGGTGGAGCGTGTGTGGTTTACCGGCACACTAGCTTGAATTAACAAGGTAGGCAAAGGGTTTCTTAAAGTTTAATCATAGGCCGGTGCAGCGTGTGTGGTTTACCGGCACATCGGTTGGGTGATAAACATTTAAGAGTACCAAGTAACTTGCATGGTTACTTCACACCCTGTTTTGTGATCCTCGTCATCCCAGTCACAAAACCTGAAGGGCACACTCGAGATCGAAACATGCCATTGAAAAGTTCAATGAATCTCAAAAGATCTAGGAGTTTCAAATCCAATTAAAACTTAATTATATTTCGTTTTTCATGGTGGAAATTGGTAAATCGTCATTTACCTACCTTCAACTATTTTATAACTTGGATTACGACATCCCTCTTCCAGTTATAAATAGGTTGTTGGGTCCTAGCCCTAATATTTCATATTGGGTGTTATATTAAGGACTTTTAAATCAACTAAACTTAAATATCTCCCAAAAGATGTCTAGTTTAGACATCTATGATCTTCCCAAATCTCTTGGAACTTCACTTCCTCCACCTCTTCCAATTATTCTCCCTAACCCACAAGTTAAAGGTCACTCAAGCCCTATTGGAAAGGCAAGGTCTAGGTGTGATCACATCTTGGAGATGTAGTCACGTACTGACAAGGCGGGAGAGTTGGGTGTCAAAGTCTTGAGAAAGTTGGTGGATCAATCACTTTCTAAGTCACATAGTGAGTTCCTTTGGGACGCCTATGAAACAGACTATGACAAGACCCTTACTAATCTTATCTATTTGCTTGGTACTGTTGAATCAACAATGATTTGGAAGGCTAGTAAAGCAAATTTGATTAGAAGATCGACTTCCCAAAACTTTATGGACATTGACAATGATGACACTGGAAATCCAGAAAAAGCATTCTCTTCCCAATGGAAAGGGGTTGGCCATAGTCAACTAAGTTGACCAAATGGTAAATATAAATGATAAGTCTGTGATAGTCCCATGTACCATTATCAAAGAGCCCATATGTTAAATTGCCAAAGGAAGGGGCATTGGTTACGAAGCTGCCAAACTTACCTAAGGATGGTAAAGTCAATGGGTTTGACTTTATTTCAGGTAAAGTCCATTGTCTAACTCTGTTAAGTTTCTACTCTGAGATTCTTATTACATGATGTGACTGGGTCATATAGTGATGTTTTAAGAATCAAAGAAAAAGTGGAGAAGGAAGTATATGCTGATTCTGATCGCGAAGATGGATTTCGATCGCATGGTTAATGATCAGAATTTTGAGCTGGTGCTTAAGACTTATGATAAATTGCTTAGGAACAGATAACAACAAGTTTTCATATACATTTGCATTGTAAGGATTAGTTTTTCCGCGAAGTTTTAAAATAAAAGAAAAGCTTTTAATTTTATTTATTTTAAGTATCCTTACAATGGCATTTGTGAATGAAATTGTTGTTTATATGATTCCATTGATGGCAATAATGGAAAATGGTTTTGATTTTTTCATTTGTGGTTGTGTCTAAATTTACCAAATAAAGAAAATTTCACATCACCCAAGTTTCAATTCGACCGAAACATGGAATCATGCAAGTTGTATATTATGATGAATGAGAACTTTCAAGCATTGGAAAATTAAGACTAATTACTTGTTCACATGGATGTGTGAGTCAAGTAAATGACTAAGGGATCGAGTACACATTCATGTGCACTTGTCAAAGTCCACCACAAATAATTGATAAGACTATTCGTCATGATTTACTAAAGTTTAGTAAATGTGGTTATACTTACAGGCTTAAGTGTAATTCTGATACATTGGAAAAGTCTCGATGTATGGCAGAATGAATGAGAAGAATCAAATTAGGCAGAAGGATAAAAGTTTCTCCAATCTGAAAAGATGGGAGAGTACTTTATGATATATGATCATCTTAATGAATAAGATGCCTTATCACAATTCATCCTCTAAGTGCATTCTGATAGCTAAGAAGAGGAGTTATGAATTGTTGAAGTGGTTAAATCAAGAAGATGAGTCATACTTCGTTCGAAAACAATTCTTAAAGTTATACTCCAAGATTGTAAGTTGAGTGACATATCTTAAAGAAGGTTTATTAACACTAGTCAAATGTAAGAGTTAAAGGTTATCTACTCTTATACGTTTGAAATTAGTAAGTTGTGATGTTTTGGATAAAAAAGAGACCAACTTAGAAAAATTGTGTGAAGTGTTTGTCTTGATAAAGAATCCGCACTATCCCTTGAATATTTGACAAGAGAGTCTTATATGTCAAGAGGACAGTGGGAGGCTTAAAGGTCTTGAAAGTCTCAAGAACTAATCAAGAATAAAACCTGAGGTTCTTCACTAGCACACGACTTGAGGTTTATAACCTATCGTGTTGACATATTCTGTGCCCATTCCTGTTAAAGTTGGCTTTGCATATGAGTTCTTAGAGTTCTCAATTGGTTGCATAACAACTTGGAAGCAATGGCAGACCCTGTGCTGCCAGGTGGCAAGAAATTAAGATTGAGTTTAGTTCATATGGGTTTGGATTTGTCATTATCCTTGTCTTGTGATTATGGTTTTGACAAATTCACATGGATAAGAACACATACACCATAAAATCTAAGTGTCATAAGATTTCTCACCGATTCATGGAAATGATGGCGAGGAAAAACTACCACCAAGTAGATTTGAAGGAGATGGCAAAGGTCTAAACAATTGAGACTATGATGACAGCATTCCTTTTCATAGTTCTGAAATTGTTTAGACACACCTGTGTTCTATCTAAGATAAGGTGTATGATTTTGATAAAGTCTTATCAAAGCAATCTAGTATTGATTTCTAGAAGTCCAGCTGATTTCTGAGTACATGTTAAAGCTAGTGGGAGTATAGTGTGAATTTTGGAAGGGCCATATTGACATAGTCTGAAAAGAGGCAACTCTTGTTCAGAAGTAGTAGTCAATATGGGAAATAGAGTTGTCTCTATAGATAGAAGCAGTCTGTGTAAGATTAGAAAGAACTTCATGCAAGAAGCATGTTCAAAGCAATGCATACTTTGAACATAAGGATTTGTGTTCATGGAGTAGGTCTTCATTGGAATACCCTGTAATGGTTGTTGACATGTCTTTGTGACTGTGTACACCATTCATTGCAAGAGGGTAGTGCATTTAAGTTTAAAGCCTAACAATATTTCGATTTGGGAGTGTGAAATTAGAATCATTGAAAGTTTGGTCAATTGGTTTATTTTACAAAGTAAGGATCATAGATAAACATAGAGTGCATACTTGGTGTATGTCAAAGCTATTGTTTAGAAAAACATAGTGCACATGCTTGGAGCATGGGACAACTAGTGTTTTTAATTCAAGTATCAAGTTAATAAAACCGAAACAATGAATAATGAGTAATCAGTATGGTGATAAATAGAAAGTGTTTTATTTATATTCATAGGTTTTGATACCATATTAGATTCATTTATTCTTCTATATCACTTTGCATGTTTTGACTTCCATAATAACTAGGTTATTCTTCCGGAATGACTAAGTTATTCAAAACCATCCACAGTCGGTCATATGTTGGAAGTAGATATGAATCAAGACTGTCATGGGTTGGCTTGTAGAGGTCCAAGTTAGTGCACAAAGTTGTACTACAACGCTCATGAGTACTCATAAGTTCTGAGTATTGGATTCAACCCGCGCTCATTTGAATCACTTCATGGATTTTATCACGAGTGATCATGAGACGATAATACCTTATATTCTTCAAACCTAGAGATATGAGCTGTTACTATGAGTTGGTTATACATTGATTGCACGAAACCGCATTGGTAACTCGATGTTATAAAACGTGTCTTTGTGTATGATTCAACAAGTAGCAGAACAAGCCATATGAGTCGAAGTTTATCCATTCCTTTTACCTTCGGGATAAAAGTGATATCTGTGGGCCCCTCGATGATTTAATAATGATACATGTGAGTGCTTGGCCAAGCCATAACTGATTTCATTTATTCAATCAGTCAGTCGTCATAAATCAGAAATCGGGAAACAACAGATGGACAGAGAGAACGATTTATCCATGTCTCAGTCCATATGATATCTAGAATGGAGGAATATATGATCACTTATCTAATGGACAAGTCATTGACAAAGGTCAGAGATCATTGGCAAGGTCAGAGTTCGACGGAAGATTTTGAGAGCTACGATTGCCAGTTGGTTCTTGAAGTCATACACAATAATACTTTTAGACTTATCCAAGTGGGAGATTGTTGGATTAATGTCTAAGTCCATAACTATAATTGGTCAGACTTGACCCGACCCGACATGGTCCATTTGGGTTGTATGGCATCATGCATTTGGATAGACTATAATGAGAGAGATAACACTTAAGGTTTATTAATATATTAGAAGTTACAATATATATATATATATATATATATATATATATATATATATATATATATAAGATTATTTAATTAGTATTGATCAAGAATTAATCTAGAATTAATTAAGTGATCAAAAGAAGACTAATTAAATATATGGGTTGATTGTGTAAATTATCCATACTTGTATAGTAGGCTAATGCTCCTTGGATTATCAAGTTGGGCTAAAACCCATATAATGATCCATGGTGTATTTGAACCCATGGATCCAAGGAAATGGAAAGCCATGACAATTAGGGTTTACCCTAATTGTAACAACTATATAAGATCATATTCTTTGGGAAAAATCCACACTAAGTGGAAGAGAAGGGCTAGCCGATTTCAAGTGTTCTACATTTCTCTTAAGGTTATTCCAAAAGCAATTGATGTTATGTGAACCATTGGAGGTGTCACACTTGGGGCACTAGGCACTCAAGCTTCATGAAGACATTCTACATCAAAGAGGTATGTATTCTATCTTGTTATATTCATTGTTTTGTATGATAGATTAGGATAATACCTTGGATGTTCATATTTGCATGTATAATAGAGAAAACATAGATCCAAGGTATTTAGGGTTGCATGTACACTTAGGAGTGTTAGAATGCTCAAAACCCTAAATTTGATGCCACCCACATGGACAGAGATCAGAAGGGCCAAAGATGCCAAAACACAGAGAAAGAATATGCACGATTCAACGATAACTTCAAGGTTGAACAAACCCATCGAAAGAAGGTTACTGATACCAATGATCTGGACAGGTTGCCCTTAGCATCCTTCGACAACTATATCAAGATGGTACCGACTGAAGCCCTCTAGGGAAGAGACATCAACAAAAAATAGATCATCAATTCAACGGGTACGTCCAGTCGTTGCAAACGTTCAATTGGTCACTTCTCATGTAGGTATCTTCCAAGCAATCTCCCAAATGAAAAGAAGGAAAATGCCAAAGTTGTGCGACTCACAATTGAGAAGGTGCAGCCAGGAAAAGAAATATAATTGCACTTAGAAAAGAATCAAGAAAGCAAAACCAGAACATGAGGAGGCCTGAGAACTGTTGTCGGAAGGACGTCTCGACTAGGAGTAGGTCAACACGACACACACAAAGACAAGATTGAACTCTCGAAAAATACTACTGAGGAATGCCCAAAATACCAGGTTCTCATTCCTTCTCAAAGCCAAAACGCCAGGACTCTGACCAACAACCCATGGTTACCTGGTCAGTGGGGTGGCAACGCCATGAAGCCACCCCCATCAACACAGGAGGAGCCAGGTTCCCACTGGTCACCTCTGACCATTTCATTAAGCAGGCTAGGATTATGCATCCATCAGGATCAAAAAGAGTCGGGGTTAGAGAACCACCATCAACGTCTTAGCTACATCTCCAGGCCCCAAGACTCGATGTCAGAGGAATACCCTTAAATTCGACATGAGGTGCAAAATCAATATCACCACTTGGGATTGCAAACAGGCTGTTGCGTGTGCCAAACTATGGTGCAACCGCCAACAAATCAAGGCATCGTCCAAACATGAACAAACTTAACAAGAAACATGAGACAGTTATACTCAGTCAGACGACCAATAGGGGAAATGCCAAAAATCAACACACCTAATGTATGCGAGTCGAAAGCTCTGAAGAAGAAGTATGGGCATCGGAAAAGAATGGGTCTAGCCACGCATGACCCTAAAGAAAGTTGAATACCGTCAAGGAACATGCGAGCAAGACCACAAAAGCACACAAATATGGATTTTGCATCCCAAGATTTCAGGATGGAGGAGTCATTTCCTAGACATGGAGTGCATGCAGTTCGCACCACCACCCTTCGAGTATGGAGGAAGTTCCAAATAACGCACATCCAAGGTGAGGGTAATGTGATCAAACATCGAATGGATAATCACAACCTAACAAGTCAACCCAAGAGTTAGGATTTGGTTTATCCTATGATATAGACATCTCTCTTTTTCTACTCATGAAACCATGTAGATGTTTCTAAAACAATATCAATGAAGTGTAAGATGTTGAATATCCAAAAAACTATTAGAACATTTTTTACTATTCAAGTTTGATATCGTTTACATAAGAGGTTGTATACATTTACACAATCGTAACAAGGACTGATCATCCACATCATTTGAGTGAAACTATTGTGAGAATGCAACCATAGGCGGTAAAGGTTCATAACCTTTCCCTAAACATGTCAAGTCATCCCAAAAGGCAACAAATCTTGACCATAAATGAATAAAGGCTTCTAAGGTTCATAACCTTTCACTTGTAACAAATAATAGATAAGTCCTAAATGCCTTGTGATGATGATCTCAGCTTGACTTAGGTTATTAGGGCCGGAGTGCAACTCTCCAAGGCCCATGACTTAGAACAAAGTACCAAAAGGGTAATCTACATACCTTTGCTAAAAAGGACACCCTAACAAAGCATATTGGATAAAAGGCCTGAATATAGAAACAATGGTATATGACCTAAAGAAAGGGTCAGTTTCGAGCTCCCAATGCAATCTCCAAAGATTAGCCAAAAGGACCATAAGCAAATATGAGTCCTAGAGTCATAAATTAGGAAAATCTAGTAACATGGCTAAATCGCCAACCCAAACATCCGCCCATCGAGCAAAAAAAATATAATTCCTTATGAAGCAAGAAAAGAATTGCCTTGAGTTGACCCGTGAAGGCGAACATAATCCTCGGTAAAGAATCGCCCCAACAAGGAAAAGTAAGGGCACATGTATATCAGTGGCCAACATAAACCACTTAGGATTAAAAGCAAAAGCATTAAAGAGACAAAAATAACCATATTATCAAAAGACAAAAAAAAATTGTTCTGCCGGACAACTCATGGACTTAAAAGGGCCATGTAGGGGCAAACAAAAAAAAATATTGTGTTTGATACATCGTCTCTAGAAGATCAAAACTTCAAACATTGTTTCACACAAACAAGCTACAAAGAGAGGAGGATCACTTACGAAGTGAGTCAGAGGAGGTGCCATCATTGGAAGGATCATGTTATGCAGGAATATCCTTGGCATCAAGATCATTGCACAATTGGCGGAGGCCACCCAGGTCAAGCTCACCCAAGCAGAGATACGAAGTGATGTTTGTCACTATAAAAGCCTTCACAGAGGCATGTATGGGCTGACTTGGCTCCATGATAGTGCTTGATTCCCCATGAATGGACTTCCTATAATCCACCTACTCCTTCACGACATCAACCATACATGTTGCTTTCATCCACCTAACCCTAAGCGAGAAATCTACGCTCTCCACCACCTTGTCCACTACCCATACAACACCCTTCTAGAGTAGCCACATCATATCATCCTCTACGTCCTTCCTCCTCAACACTTCCGCCTCTAGCTCCCCATGTTGTTCCTCTACTTGGCTCTCCAACACCTTCTTCTCCTCCACCAAGGCTTAAATCTACTTGAGAAAAGCATTGCACCGACCCAGCCAACATTGCCACCGGCTCCTCCCTGGATGCCTTATATTCAACGAAGAGGTCATAACGCTCCTCTAACTTTTGCTTCTCCTCCTCCAACCTGAACAATTTTGTCCTTAGCTTGTCCCGCTTGGTCCTAACAGTGGCAAGTACTGTTGAATCTAAATTAAACTGGAGAAGGCACCGTGCGGCTGCCACCATGTAAGGAGTTACTTGAGCCATCACGTACTGAAGACTATTGGACATGTGAGAGTTGGAGAGGAGCTCCAATGCTTCAATGGTAGTAGGAGGGAATGCATAACTTAACCACTCATATACAATAATATGTTGCGTAAGAAGGGACTCTCGAGTGAGCTCCTACTCCTGTATATAGTTACCAGGGACCGCCAAGGGCAGAGATGAAGAACCTACAACAATATCATCCTTCGCTGAAGGTGAGGTAGAATCAGGAGAAATTTTAAACCCATAATCTGAATACAACCCAGAGACACCTCCCGCAGGGTTAGTAGAATGCTCTGCCTCCTTCTTGGGTTCCTGATGAAGTTCAGTTGCCTCTTCATCCATTCCTTCTGATAGTTTCAGAACGTCATCATCGGGAATTTCCACCACCACGTCCGAACGTCATCATCGGGAATTTCCACCACCACGTCCGACTCCACCAAAAGGAAGTCCACATTTTGCATCTAACGAAGACCCTTGCCAATAGTGCTAAGACATGCGCCTTTACTAAGCGGGGAGTCTAACCAGGCCAATCACCACTTGGTAGTCAAGGGGCTCCCCCCCAGTTGTCGCCTCCTTCGACGCCTCGTCTTCCAGATTAGGAGGGGTAGGATCTTCACGATAAACCCCCTCTATAGGCGCGTCAACCAACTCTTGGTCAGCATATGGACCAGACCCTTGCGCCACAACAACGATAAGGCTAGTAAGTGCGATAGAAAGATCTTAAAGGTCTAGTATGTTCAAGTGTCATATTAAAGTGATATTGCTAATTAGCATATGATACTAATGGGTCACACTAACAACAACTTGATATAATTGATTATTTATTAGAAATTGATTTTAAGAAATATTTAATAAACCTCTTATAATTAAATTGAAAATTATTTATTTCATGGAAACATTAATTTTCATTAGCAAGTAACATAATATATCATATGGTATGATTTATAAGTCATGCACATTATTTTGGACTAGAAATACTTTTGTCTTTTAGCCAAAAAGCAAACTTTATAACTTATAAAAGGCTTTGAATTTTTTATAAAAGTTTGACTTCTTTTATATATTAAATCTGAAACATGCTTCTTGGAAGCATGTTATGGGCTTTTGATTATTTTAAAGGAAAGTATGGCATGTCTTAAGGTGCATGGGAGACAAGTAGGCTTTAGGAGACATTATTGTCTTAAAGTGTTAAGGACTTATGGTCCATAAATTCACTTTATGCATATAAGATATGAGTCTTGCACTCATCTTTTCATCTTAATGCTTGATGGCCAAAACTTGCTCTCTCTCTCTCTCTCTCTCCCTCTCTCGGTCTTTTTCTCTCTTTCTCTCTCTAGTTTTTGGTTAGAAAACTTGAAGAACACTTTCATCTTTTGCTCTCTTTGTGTTCTTATTTTGATAAGAACACAAAGCTTAAGGGTTTAAGAGTTTTGGACTAGCATCTACATCAAGTCGAGTCATTATTGGTCTCTCAAAGCTTCCACATTCTTCATCAACTTCCAAGCCTCCCCTTGAGGATTCAAAGTCTACAAAGATAGTTAAACACTTCTTCCTCTTTGGTTCATGTTTTCTTTCCAAACATTGTAAGGATATCCTTAGTGGGTATAAAATGTTTATGTTATTTCAAAATTAAAGTTTTCCGTTGCCTTAATTTTCTAGTTTATGAAACTATTTTTGAACTAAAACCGAACAATTGTTATTAGATCCACCTTGCAAGTATGGTTAGAGTTTTTGATTTTTGGAAATGTTAGTTTTTGTAGAATATGGATAAGTTGTTTTTTTATAAAAAAAATAAGTTCGTACATATTTTCTATGAGAACTTTATATTTGTTATTTTATGTGACAAAAGTTCCATGCATCTTTTGTCATTTACAAGTTGTCTTAGAAAAACAAAAGTTATTTTATGTGTATATTGATGTGTATGATGTGCATAAACTAGCCAATGACCATTATGAGTGTTGTGTTTGTTATTTTTGTTATAAAAATGGTTGTAATAATTTATTTATTCGTATGGTATATAATAATTAAATAGATTAGCTTTTCTTTTTTATTTTTTTGTAAAGTAATATATTAATTTTTAGAGAAAATTTATTTTACAAACATGTAAAAAGAAATGTAGTTGGAGCCATCTTTTGAAGAAAAAAGGGAAATTTTTTAGTTCAACATGTGTCGGGCAGAACATGACACTTTCTGAAAAGTGTCATGAATGCTACACATGTGCTGAACAGAAAGATGACACTTTCTGAAAGGTGTCATGAATGCAACAGTTTTTCCGTTAAAGAAGTGCTTCATATCTTTTGCAAGAAATTGGTGTTTACTCAAGTTGGAGCTTCTACAATAACATTACAAGAATATTTTTGATCCCCTTAAAGGTCCCTTTAGGAATGGTCTTGGCATGTTTTATGAGATTATTATGTGTGGTTGATAAATTAGTTTTTCACATGCTAAAATAATATTGGACAAAATAAACATCACATGGAGTTTGGGTTTTCAAAATTGGACATAAGATGTAACTAGTTATTATTTTAAAAATAAAACCCGATTTTATAAAATCGTTAATAACGATAAATTTTGAAATACTCCATTATAAGTTTAAAAATGGTGATTTTTGTAACTTATACAAACTATTTATAAGTAATTGAATGAATTTTTTATTAAAGATATATAAGGTTCAAATGCACTCAAAATTAATACCAGTTATTAAAATTGAATGTGTCAATTTATATAAAAACTAGTTTTTTTTATAATATAGAACCTTTAAACGTGATTTTCTATTGAAAAATGATACCATGGTTTATTATATACATGTAATAAACATGATATCGTATGTTTTCAAACTAGAATTATAAAACATATAAATACCTTTTTTTACAAACCTAAAATCTATGCAATCCTTTTGAAGAACACTCGCACATCTCTTGTATGCACTAGTAGGATAAATGATACCTAACCGTTTACACAAGTTATAGGCTGATTACACAAGGATTTCAAATTGGAAGATTTGATCGGATCTTTTGTCATAAAGGATACCTAAGCAAGATGGGATCAAACATGTCTAATTAAATTCGTCATTAGCGATCCCATAAATCTAGGAATTATATAGCAAGACATAATTGATAATCGATATCTACCGGGTTGGAATCCAATGGATGGGATAATGGATACCTAATCATTTATTATTTTTGCAACTTGGAACCTAGACTTTGATAATTAATATTTTTGGAAACTAAAAGGATATTAATTAATGAAAATATTAAATGAATTTTGTTAAAATTTTCTAGTTGAATAATCCATTCTCATTATCATGAATTGTCATTTTCTTTAATGACTTAATGAAACTATAACATTCAGTAGATACAACTTCAATGAATGGGTTCATGTCACAAGAGACAATCTCGTGCGAGATATGAAATTGTATACACTTAAAGGTCATTGTCCTATACTATTGTATACACGTAAAGGCATCACTATGATGCTAAAGATGCTTCTAACATCAAGCTAGGAATAGTTATTCATGACTTCTAGGGAGTCTTGGATAACTTAAACATATATATGATGATATAACAGGTCAAGGAATATATTGCAAAAAATATAGTGAATTTTATAAAGCTGGTTTAAACTTTGGAATAATGAAAGGCTAAAATAGTCACCTAGTGTGATCTGAGAGGCCCATGTTTTATGGACTGAACACCTTTAAGCCCAAGAATATACTAAAGCCCACATAGATGGATCTTGTTTCTTTTGTGAAGAAACTAGACACTAGAAGAGGATTTACTCCTCTTATTTGGAAAGAAAGTCTAGAAGAGACTAGTACTCTTAGTATCTACTACATAGAACTCATACTTTTCATACACACTTAGGTACTTGGTACTTAAATGTTAATATAATATTTGTAAATGGATTGTAGATATTTATTGAAGAGTAACCAGTTGAGCACAACCAAGTTAGAACTACACTCCCAGAGTATAGTTTTTTATTTATGCTTAGAACATAAAGTATTTGTAATATAAAACAATATTTGTTTTGAAACAATGTATGTTTTAATTTAGCATGTCTATATTTATGTATCAGTTATTTATTAAAATGTTTGATAATTTACTCAATCGTTTTGCATAAGGATAATATTCATATTCTGAAATGATTAACTTCTATTTATGATACTAGATCTCTTAATAGAATTATAATTTAAATATCAACATTTTATAACAAAATCAAGTTCTATATACAAGAACTTTTGACTTAAACTTGTTTTAAATCAAACTCATCTTTATTATATAAATGACATTCACCTATTCCAACTTCAGGAAAGGGATCTTTGAAGGCAAATAATGTAGGTTATTTGACATATGTGAACCTTATTATATAAATGACATTCACATATTCCAACTAATTAGTAGATTAAAACTTTATAAGATTTAGTATGGAAAGGCTCCATCCTTATCTTTCTTAATGTTTTATAGAATTGAAGTCAATGTTAGACTAAAGCTTCTGAACCCAAAATCTACTATATATATATATATATATATATATATATATATATATATATATATATATATATATATATATATATATATACACTTAAAATGTGGCTTAGATTGGGATATGCAAACCCACCGAGAATTGGTTATTTTATTCTTATGAAAGCCAAGTTAGTATAAAGCAAGCTTCTAATGACAAAGCGGGTGGGAGGTACATGGAACATGAAACAACTCAAGAACCATAACCTTATGTAGTAATGGTTGGAACTAGTTTTATCAAGGATTGTTAAACTTGAATAATATCTATTCACAAACACAAATTGTTCACATAATGGTACAAATCATCTATGACGTCAGAAATGTGGAATCTCTCATTGATGAGATTTTATTGATGGTTTCTGGAAAATCCATCAATTACCAGGATGCTATGTCTGATCTCAAATGTAATAAGATACTTAGAGTCATAAACATGAGATGTAATTCATGTATGAAAATAAAGTATGGGCTTGATTAAAATTTATCCTTATAGCAAGGCTAGAAGGAGTAAATGGTTCTTCTAGAAAGAATAAATTACATGGATAACCATACACATTTAAAGCAAGACTTGTAGTAAACGAATTCTCTCATACTCATGTCATTGACTATGGTCCTCATCATACTCAAGACACTGTCTGTGATCAAACCCTTTTCACAAGTAGCTATGATTAGATCAACAAGGATGTTATTTACTATTAATTCATATTCTTAATATGAGATATAACAAATAGATTTCAAGAAATACCACTTTTCTTAATAGACATCTACTAGAAGATATCTATATAGCTTAGCTTCGAGGTTTTCTTAATCCATGTTATCCTAAACAAAATGTGTAGAGCTTAAGATCCACTTGTGGACATAAAGCAAACATCTCAATGTTGAAATCATCATTTTAATCTAAAACCACATGGTATGTTTTTACATGAAAATGAATAGAACATGTGTGTTTACTAAGAACTAGTGGGAGCATAGTGAAATTCCTAATCTTGTATGAATGAGACATACTTAATCATTTGAAATCACATTCCGAGTAAGCAAGGTCGTTTTCACCTTAACTCGGAAAGTGATTCTAAAATGAAAGAATTAGGAAGGAATGGATACATTCTTGGAATGTGAAAACTATAAGCGATAGATAAAATGAATGTTAAAAGTTTCATGTCCTTATATAAATATTGGAAATATATTGAAAGGTATCAAGACACAAGATTCTGTTGGGCAATTCTTGGCATTGTTATATAGCACCATTTTGAGTTAGCCTCAAAAGTACACAGCTCATAGGCTTGAACTAGATGAAATGATTTATATTCTATTTGCTTGATTCATCATTTACGCTATATTATACTTATGACATGATATTTGATCATGCCTTAAGCATGTTATCCTAACTAAATACATGGTCAAGTCACTGGATGAGCAAGAGAGAGCATTCTAAGAGTACTTTAGATGAAATAGGAGAATGTAAATGAGACACTCAGTTTAGAAAGCATCATTATGGAAAGATCTACACAAGATGTTAATTTCTAAACAGATATAAGTAATTATGAATTGTAATTAGATTTTAACTTCATTATAGAATGAAAAGTAAGTCTTGTTGGAATGAGGTCCAAGCAAAACATAATGACACAATCTACTACAAAATAAGAATATACTACTTTAAAAGTTGAATTGAAATATGATTGGATGAATGGGATTACTGAAAAACTATGTTTATGTCTGCCATTCAAGGATCACAAAGAAATCTTTGTGACTTTGAAGTATAATTAATCAAGCTCAAAGACTCTATATCACGAAAGAAAACGAATCATATTCTCTAAGATATTTAATTATACTTAGATTAAAGTTAAGTATAGAGATGGTAGTATTCATAGAATCCACACAAATTAAATTTTGCCAGATCAATTGATAAAGTCATTCTTTTGATCTAAGTATGAATGGTCACACTTCAACTATAAGACTTTATTATTCTAAAAATGGGTTTTTGATTTGGATTTAGTATTTGGATATTGGAACATTATAAAAACAAATATCAGATAATGTTATGATATATGGGGATATAGTAATCACATTAATAATTGTTGTGTTCTATATTAACATGTTTAAGCCATGAATAATGTTATTATTTTAAAAGATCATAG
Organism: Lactuca serriola; assembly: GCF_051521515.1. Lineage (NCBI taxonomy): Eukaryota > Viridiplantae > Streptophyta > Magnoliopsida > Asterales > Asteraceae > Lactuca > Lactuca serriola. The sequence continues at coordinate 211,570,991 of NC_136412.1, forward strand.
GCGGTTATAATTGTGGGAGTAATTATAAATAAGACTAATATGAATTGGATTGGTTGACTCTCACTAAATGAAAGTAGGCAATTTGTTGTAACCATGTTTCATAGCTACTTGTTAGAGAATTGGTATTGAATTGACCCGCACCAAGATCATCTCATGGATCGGTATCATGAATTATACTTGATTAAGAGGTACTATATTTGTATCCTTAAGTGTAGGGAGTATTAGGCTTTGATAAGGTCAAATGTTGTTCCTTAACCGGGCAGTTATAAAAGCCATTTTTAGGTATGGTATAAGCTATGCAAGAGGCTTATGTAATCAAGATGGGAGTTGTTCCTCTTATGTGTTGAGAGTTAGACATCTATGGCGCCTTACCAAAAGTTGAAAAACTAATAAGATTGATCGTGATCTGTATCTCATGTTCAACATGATGTTTGTAGCAAAGAGATAACTGATAAACTTACCTTATAAATCAATTCTAGCATTGAGATTTTTAGTAATTGGGCGTTGATAGAATGGCAAAAAAGTCTTATGTTGTTGGGGGCAGTGAAATGTTGCTAGACGTTCACCCCTGTCTATATCAGTCTAATATTAGTCTTTTGCAAGTGGGGGATTGAAAGGTCTAGTGTGCTCAAGAATCATATTAAAGTGATATTGCTAATTAACATATGATACTAATGGGTTACACTAACAACAACTTCATATAATTGATTATTTATTAGAAATTGATTTTAATAAATATTCAATAAAATTGTTATAATAAAATTGGAAATTATTTATTTGATGGAAATATTAATTTTAATTAGCAAGTAACATAATATATCATATAGTATGATTTATAAGTCATGTACATTATTTTGGACTAGAAAGACTTTTTTCTTTTAGCCAAAAACCATATAAGTTATAAAAGGCTTATGAGTTTTTTTTATAAAATTTTGACTTCTTTTATATATTAAATTAAGCATGTTATGGGCTTTTGATTATTTTAAAGTAAAGTATGGCATGTCTTAAGGTGTGTGGGAGACAAGTAGGCTTTAGGCGACATTATTGTCTTAAAGTGTTAAGGACTTACGGTCCACAAATAAACTTTATGCATATAAGAGATGAGTCTTGCACTCATCATTTCTTCTTAATGCTTGATGGCCGAAACTTGCCCTTTCTCTCACACTCTCTCTAGTTTTCTTTAGAGAACTTGAAGAATACTTGCATATTTTTCTCTCTTTATGTTCTTTTTTTTATACGAACATAAAGCTTAAGGCTTTAAGACTTTTGGACTAGCATCTACATAAAGTTAAGTCATTGTTGGTGTCTCAAAGATTCCACATTCTTCATCAACTTCTAAGCCCCCTTTAAGGATTCAAAGTCTACAATGGTTGTTAAACACTTCTTCCTATTTGGTGCTTATTTTCTTTCCAAACATTGCAAGGAGATACTTGGTGGGTATAAAATGTTTATATTATTTCAAAATTAAAATCTTCCGTTGCCATAATTTTCTACTTTACGAAATTATTTTTGAACTAAAACCCAACACGATAAACGCTGACTGGTGGAGGAAGTATCTTGACGAAGGGCACTTCTCTATGCTGGATATTGCCCTGGAACCTGACCCATAGCTCCATATCGAAAAGCATGATCCTCTTACGAACTACAAAAAAAAATTATAACATACATAAGGGGATCGAAAAAGCCCAAACTTCACCTCGCCGATATTTATACATAGGGGGTGGGGAGGAGATGCACACTTACCATCCTTCTCCATGAAGAATTAAGGCATCATCCCACGTGCCCTCCAGGTGGAGCTCATACCGACGGTGGTCAAAATGTAGTTCTCCGACTCTTCCCCGTTGTAGTAAATGGTCCTCAATGCTTGTGATACAGTCTCGAAGCCCCCCCCCCCCCCACCATAGATGATGCGTCCTGTCCGTGAAAGTGGTTATGTGAGGATAGCCAAAACTTACCAAGTTGCGGTTCACCCATACCCTTTCATCCGACCACTTATTCTTGGGGGCCTTCTACTTTATGATGAATGCATCGACACCCCCCCCCCCTCGGTTAAGAGAACCTATGCATGCAGGATTGGGAAGAGGGTTTGAAGTATTACTTGAAATCCTAGAATTAAGGGTGCACAACCAAAGCTCGATAGGCCATATTGAAAGTAGCTATTGTGTTGACGACATCAGGAGTCAGATCATCAATAGAGAAGCCATATTGGTAAATGATCTAATAAAAAATTCAGTTGTTGGCAGCCGGAGACCCGTACCAAAGATCAGGATTGGGACTCCAACCTTGCCTTCTAGTGGCCGAGAATTAACTGCCCCCTTTCTGGGATATTGCACACCATGCTCAGAAGGAAAACTGAATCGGGTTTGCAGGTCCTCAATCTGTGACGTGTCGGCTCAATTCTCGTAGTTGGTGTCACCATGGATTCCGATAAACAAGAACGACGCAAAAGAGAGAATAAGTAGAGTGAAGACGAAGACAGTTAATGAAACAGTAGAGCGAAAAAAAAAAAGGAAACGGTCCCTGATAAGGGAAGTCTTAAATGCAAGGTGGGAAATTCACACAGTTAGAATGATGAAACCGTCTATGCACACGACTCCATCACATTAGTGGACATCCGAGCCATCCCAATCGAACACGTGTCTTGGGACTTGTTACTAGCCTACGGGACTTGTTAATGTATCCCTATAGGAATACGTCAACGATAACGAGACGGTTATCTAATGGATGACCTAGCTAATGGTCGATACCCTACATAAGTGCTAGGCCTGGGCCCTTGCCCTCATGACCTCGCACTTAGACCCTGACGCTTTAGTGCCATAGTCCAACTCAGAACAAGTGGCTTCGGTCTAAAACAAGACAAAATAGTACCCACCGCTCCCAAGAGCGACAAGTGTAGTGCTCAGAGCGCTTCTCTTTGGTAGTTTTAGCAGATAACTACTAGTGGTCTACGATCCACCAATAGGATGACTCCGTGTCCTGATGGTCTAGACAAGGCAAAAAGTATTGTCGACGACTTGCTCCCACGACGACTGATAGAAACGTGATCCTTCCTCTCTAGAAGAAGGGATCACCTCCTTCTCTCCTGTGATATCCCCAATTTCACGGCTAGAAAAGACAACTTTGTTTATGCTTTATTTGAAAATCAGAGTATCCTTTTGAAGAAATATGTTGGAGAATTTGTTCCAAAAAATATGATAAGTAAATTATCAAAGAATTTCCGAAGAAATGTGTTTTCATTATATTAAAAATGTTGGGATGTCATTGTTAATACAATACATAAGCAAAACCAAAAATAGTACAGGCCTAACAACATCTATTACTCTAATGGTCTATAATCCATTGATCTCTTATCAGATCGTCACTCTTGTGCTATATGGCCACTACCTGTAATACAAGAAACTGAGCGGGTCTGGCTTGGGAGCCACGTGAGCATATAGGGTTTTCAATACACAATAATTAATTTTATTAATTTCATCAAATCACTCAACCTGATTACCCGTTCCCGTTATCCTTACTTTTTGTCCCTAAAGCATTTATATTAAGGGACCTAGACTAAGGATTTTCATCGGTATGGACAGCAATGCTTAGGGGATTCCTTAGCAATATATGTCAAAAAGGAAAATATGAGGGGGATAGAGTACACCTGGTGAACACATAGTTCAAAAAAACCTACAGGTTGCGAGCCTGCCAGAGTTCCACTAGACTATCTAGAATAGCCCGTGGTCGTCATCTATACTCTTCTAGATGATTGAATCAACTTAAACATCGAGGAACAGTAACAACGAAAATTGTTGTTTGCATGGGCACAAATTTAACATCCACATAATTCATAGGAGGTGGTATTTGGGAGCAAGTATCCAGATGATCAACATGAGAGACAGAGGTTCGAAGCTTCCTTGTCATTGGAGCATAAAATTCCCAGAATGCCCCCACCCTATAACAATATCAAAAGAATTAACTTCCAAAATAACATCATTATTTATAGGCTTATTATCTTTCATTCTTTCCACAGTATCATAGATAACAAATGGATCGTATAGTAAGTATGTAGGTATGCAATTATGTATACTTTTTGGTACCTGTCTACTTGTGTCCTGAGAATACAAGTTATTATGAAAGCGTAGATCAGCATTTAAGTTGGTGAGTTCATAAGTATTTAGTGTCCATGTTTGTATAAGTTTGATGAAAATGTTTGAAATTGAACAATGTAAATGTTAGTATATGTTTGAAAACTCCTAGAAAATCCTATGTTTTCTACTAGTATAAAAAGTAGTCTTCTATCAAGACCCAATTGTTTTGTATGTTTGTCTCTTTGTAAAGTGAATGCTTTTCCAAAGTATGACTAACATTACCAAAATATAGTTTTATATTACCCCTTATGTGACAAGATCACAATTTAAATATAATGGGAAAATATATGTGTACTACAGTATTATTTGTATTAATCACTGAAGTAATAAATATCTTAAAACCAATGGTCTAATTAAGGCAAAATGTGATATGATTGTTACCATACTAATCTGACTAAAACACGACGATGAAATACGTCGGAAGAAATGACATTTAGCACCCTTAAACTTACAAGTCCCACTGTAGCGAACAACAAAGGCTTATGATAGTAAATCCAATATAGATCTATACACAAACTCACGCTCTTTCTCTAGGAGATTCTGGTTACAAAACGAGACATAACAAAATGGTTGATGTGTCACAAAGTAGTATCTCACATTATGTTAAATGTGAATCTTGTTGTAGTATACTTGTTATAGTAATAGTATTCCCTGTATAGTATCCTTTGTATAGTATTCTCTGTTATATTCTTCTCTGTCTAGTATTCTCTGTTATAGTATTCTCTGTTATAGTACTTGTATATAATAGTATTCTCCTAAACTATACCTGTTATAGTTTACTAGTAAGTTATGTATCTGAATAGACGAATGTATACCTTTGCTACCCAAAGGTACTGAACTGATTGAATAGAACTTTTATGTCCACATATGAATACATAATATATATCTAATATTTAGATGACCTTCGGAAAACTGACGAATACCCTACGTCCACATGCAAACAAGGAAAAGGAAATAAAGCGAGCTAGTAGTCCTAAGTCCTTTTTATAGTATATATAAGTTAAAAAGAGGTTTTGTAATACATTTAAAGAGTTTTGAACAATAAATAAATAATGACTTGATGTCAGTTTATAAAACGATTTAAAAGTAGTTTGTTTTGAAACATAGTTTGAAGTATATGAAATCCTTGATTGAAACACAGTTATAAATCACATGTGATTCATCTTATAACTAGCATGTTTTCTACTTGTATTCCCCCCCCCCCCCATAAAAGCATTTAAAATCATTTAAAAGATAAGTTTAAGGGGTATGAACTCACCTAAAGTGAGTGATGTGAATGTAAGATCGGTAAAGGATGCTAAGTGTCAAGTGAGGACTTGAGCACAAACAGGTCCTATTTAACATATAATGAAACATATATGCTTACAATTAGTATTTATAATAACTAATTAGGTAATGGAACAACCTTAGGGACTAGGAAACACTTGTACTGAAGTGTTAAACCACATAGGGTTGCATATAAGGGGTGTAGGACCTCACTTGGTAGTTTATGGCCCATATGGTAAGAACCACATGAGTTTACGGCCCAAGGACCATTTCCTCATGAGTTTACAGCCGTAAACTCATGGTACTAAGTATCGAGATGTGACACAAGGTCTTATAAGTAAAAGTGAGGTGTTCTATGATCAAGTCTAAGCCTTAGGAAGGAATGGTGGTACCATTGCACCACTAACAAGTGTTTACGGCCTAAGGACCATTTACCCATGAGTTTATGATCGTAAACTCATGGTATCTTGTACCAAATCATAGTTTAAGGTCCTAGCTTAAGATGCAAGTGTTCTAGACATGATCCCAAGGCTTTGGAAGAGGTTAGGGCTCATTTGGACCCATAAAATAGAGTTTAGGGCCCAAGGAGATTCCTTGGCCGTAAACTCCCTTTTGATTATGTTTTCATGATGATTTCTAAGTGTAAACTAGTTGATTCAAGCATTCAATGAGCTAAGACAAGAGTACTTACAATGTAGAATCTTGAAAGGGGGCTTAAGGCTCAAGAACACTAGTGTGTGTTCTTGGTGTTCTTGGTGAAATGAAGAACGCCTGATTATTTATCAAATGAAGAGATTTCACGGATGAAATCATACACATACACTAGATAATGAAGTTTATTAACTAATCAAGGAAGAAACACTTACTAAGTTGAAGTTCTAGTGATGATACTTGAGAGAGAATGAGGTTCAGGACTTCAAAATGGTTAAAAATGACAAAAATGACTAAGTGTAATCTTTATACCCTAGAGTTTACGGCCTTAAACTCCATGTAAGGGCCGTACACTCCAAACTCTTGGATTTTTGAGACTTAAGTGTTGTGCAATTAACCCTAGAGTATACCTCCTATGATTACCTTTGATGTATTTGAGATCAAAACACCCAAACTGACTCCAAAACTGCTAAAATTTAGCAATTGAAAGTTTGACTTTGATTGAATGCAGGGTTTGTTATGATAGGAATTTCGAGTTGTCACATCATCCCCCCGTTAGAGGGAATTTCGTCCCGAAATTAGAGTTTAAGCAAATAAGTAGTTACAATTAACTAAGTAAAAAGATGAGGATATTTCAGTTTCATTTGATCCTCGCGCTCCCATGTGAATTCAGGCCCTCGCTTGGCGTTCCAGCGAACCTTCACTATCGGGATATTTCAGTTTCATTTGCTTCGTTTGCTTGACCTCTCGATCCATTATCTCTACAGGTTCTTCCACGAAGTTGAGGCTCTCGTTAATCTCGATCTCGTCGAGTGGGATTACAAGAGTCTCGTCGGACAGACACTTTTTCAAGTTCGAGACGTGGAAAGTAGGATGTACGTTACTGAGTTCACGTGGTAGATTGAGTTTGTAAGCTACAGGGCCGATTCTAACAAGAATCTCGAAAGGCCCTATGTATCTTGGATTTAGCTTTCCACGCTTTCCTAAGCATATCAAGCCCTTCCAGGGTGAGACTTTCAAAAGGACTCGGTCTCCCACCTGGAATTCCAAAGGTTTCCTTCGCTTGTCTGCGTAGCTTTTCTGACGGTCTGTATAGGCTTTCAATCGTTCACGAATCTGAACAATCTTCTCTGTCATTTCCCGTACGATTTTTGGACCCGTGAGAGTGCTGTCAGGAACTTGTCCTTTAGCTAACTGGGTGTCACCCACCTCATCCCATCACAGAGGGGATCTGCACTTTCGGCCATAGAGGTCTTCAAATGGAGCAGCCTTTATGCTCGTGTGGTAACTATTGTTGTAGGAAAATTCGACAAGGGGTAAGTGAGTAACCCATGCCTTCCCAAAGTTTATCACACAGGCTCTCAGCATATCTTCCAAGGTTTGGATAGTTCTCTCACTTTGTCTGTCGGTATATGGATGGTAGGCTGTACTCATGTCTAGCCTCGTTCGTAGGGAACTTTGTAGCGACTGCCAGAACCTCGAAGTGAATCTACTATCTCTATCGGAGATAATGGATATGGGAACACCATGCAGTCGTACAATCTCCCTAATGTATGTTCTTGTTAGTTTCTCCAGCTTGTCAGTCTCTTTGATTGGTAGGAAATGCGCGGATTTGGTCAATATGTCGACGATGACCCAAATGGTATCAAGTCCACCCATTGTCCTGGGCAACTTGGTTATGAAGTTCATAGTAATCCGCTCCCATTTCCATAATGGTATCTCCGGTTTCTGAAGTAAACCTGATGGTTTCTGGTATTCAACCTTAACCTTTGCGTAAGTAAGTAATTTACACACGAAGGTAGCAATCTATGCTTTCATGTTAGGCCACCAGTATAACTTTTTAAGATCCAGATACATCTTATGTAAACTTGGGTGAACGGAATATCGAGTGTTGTGTGCCTCGGTCATTACCATGTCTCTGAAGCCACCTTGTTTCGATGTCCAGATTCGGTCCATGAAATATAAGGCTCCGCCACCTTTGATTTTGAAGTTCTTATCCATCCCTCTCAAGGATTCACCCGCCATATTTTCAGGTTTCAAATCGTCAAGCTGATCCTCTTTAATTTGTGTGGACAAGTGTGAATGGATAGTTATAGTCAATGATTTGACTCTACGACCAGAGTATTCTTTCTGACTTAGGGCGTCAGATACTACGTTAGCCTTGCCGGGATGATAACGAATTTCACATTCGTAGTCATTGAGTAGCTCGACCACCGTCGTTGTCTCATGTTGAGTTCCTTCTGATCAAATATGTGTTAAAGGATTTTGTGGTCTGTAAAGATAGTGTTTTTCGTACCTAACAGATAGTGTCTCCAGATCTTTAGAGTAAACACAACTGCTCCTAAATCAAGATCATGCGTGGTGTAGTTTACCTCATGTGTCTTCAGTTGTCTTGAGGCATAGGCGATGAACCTACCTCGTAGCATCAGAACACTTCCGAGCCCTTGGTTGGATGCATCGCAATAGACTACAAAGTCTTCTATTCCTTTTGGGAGGGATAGTATTGGTGCGGTGCATAAGGGTCGTTTCAGCGTTTGGAACGCCTTCTCTTGTTTCTCTTCCCAGTCAAAGGCCACGCCTTTCTGGGTCAGTGTAGTAAGCGGCTTAGCGATGCTAGAGAAATTCTATATGAACCTACGATAGTAGCCAGCGAGACCTACGTATTGACGAATTTCTATAGGTGTCTTCGTGAAAGACCCCAACTTTCGTATTTCTAAAAGACCCAAACTTTCATACTATTCAAACATTATTCTTAAGTTACTTCCTCAAAACATGCTACATGCATATTTATAAAACAACATTTTATATTGATAAAGTGATTACAAAAGATTGGATAAAAATCGACTAAGTTTTATTACATTATATAACTACCTAGAAATCTACTATTCATATACATACATGAACATCAAAGTATAGAGAAATAGTATTAACTATTCTAAATCTTTCAGCAGTATAAAACTATATTGGATACTTATCACCTGCAATTGTTTAACAGTGAGAGGGATAAGCGATAACGCTTAGTGAATTCAATAAATAGATACAATATAATCTTATGCCTTATACATACCAATATGACAGAAGCAATAGGGAACAAGAACAACAATAGCATATGTGTATCATATGTCAGGCTTTCAATATCAACTCAAGATTTGATTCAAAGATTTATGATCAATGAGACATAACGATTTCAATAATTGATATGCATCAATAAAGCTTTGGCCCAAATGCCGCAGAGGGAATATAATTTATGATTAACATTTTGGTAGATTTCAGGCTTATAGCCCTGTCTAACCATTTGCCAATACCATAGAATAGAGGTCATTCTCTTACGGAGTCATGCTCTACATGGTCAGAGGCTACATATCAGTTCTATCTAACCTTTTGCCAATGCCATAGAATAGAAGTCATTCTCTTACGAGACATATTCTACATGGCCAGAGGCTACATACCAGTACCATCGTGAATCTAAGTCCTTTCACTGATCACATGGTTAAATGTATAACTTTGCTATTAAAAATAGCGAATAAAAATAACACAGGAAAATAACTCAGAATAACACTGAAAAGCACATAGCACATATAAGACATAACATACAATTGTACCTATATATTGAACTCGCCTTAAAATAATTGGGGGTTAAAATAGTAATTTGAGCACCATATCGGCTCCAAATATGGCTTTATTCGTTGAAAACCGGGAGAATTAGCTAAAAACCGGACTCTAAAAAGGTAGAGCTTCAAAACCAAAAAGATAAATTTTTCGGGCTTCACGGCACTTTGGGGCGTGTTTCGGGTGTTAAAATTGACACCGGGGCTTCGGGGGATGTCAAAATAGTCAAAATATGGAAAAATGGGTGAAAAGTGCCAATTTTCTAAATTTTCTCGGAAGATCTCGTAGCCCTCCCTTTTAGAGGGTCGAGGTTCAGACCGGAGAGGCAGGTGGCAGCAGCAGCGAGGACCACGCGGCGCAAAGGCGAGGCTCAGATGCGGGGGTTGGAACCGTTGGCGCGAGGTTCGGACGAGGTTGCACACGCGTCGCTCCTCGGACGCGCCACGACTTCGGAAGCGAGGAGTCACCGGGACACGCGTCAGATGCCTACTGGACCGAGCTCGGTCCCGGGAAGAACGCGACACATGGTTGCTGACTCACCGAAATCAGCCATATTGTTGCGAGATTCCTCGGAAAATGAGCCCAAATCTTCTAAAATCCATAACTTTCGCATACGAGCTCCGTTTTTGACGTTCTTTATATGCACGCGTAGCTAAAATTATGCTCTACAATTTTCATTTTGACCTCGTTGGCTAATTATGACTTTAATTTTAATATTATTATTTTTAACAGACCGGGACAGGAAAATCCTTTAATAATTCATAACTTCTTCATATATGGTTCGAGTTTGGGACACGGTGGAATTCTACCCGATACTGATGTTAAGCGAGGCTTTTGGTCGCACCCGATTTAATTGTCGTAACCTGACGTGGTCTAAGCTAAAAATTTTCCAATTACTAATTTGGGATGTTTTCATCTGTTTCTAATGGGTTTGGATACTTACGAGGTCATAATAAAAGTATTAAATTAATTGACTTAATCCAAAAACGAATTCGGAACAATTCACAAAAGACGAGTTTTTATGGACAGAATGGGTTACGCAATATAGTTGCATCTCAACAAGCTCTACTAGCTTCAACTTGGTTCTCTGTTATTCCTGACTATAACATCTCTTCTCATACGATACTATGGGTGTATTTCTTCTTCAATTAAGCATTCTACCTTACTTAGACAAGTAAGTTGCTTAACCATTTACCACTAAATGACTCAATTCACCATCCTAATATTGTATGCTAAAGTCGACCTAACACATTTTGGAACTTCCATAAGGATGGGGTATAAGTCAATCATCACTTAGTATTATTAAATTCTAAGTCTGAACATCTTTTATAGGGTTACTACTCGAACTACATACTAGATCACAAAGTCTTGACTTCATTAGCCTTTATTTTGATCTTCATTTAATTCTTCTAAATCTTGCACAACATTAATTGTGATACTACCGAAGTACTAATCACCATCTTCGGTTCTTTCGACTCTATTAAATAATCACTTCTTCAATCTGTACATCGGTGGAACAATGTCGTGGATTTGCACCAACACATTTATCTTGCCCAAACGTGTTTCAAACGCACATCTTTCTTCCAAAGATGTTATTATATATCAAACATACTTTAAATGTATATTACCACTCTATTGGTATTAATACACTTATTACGATAACAATTCATATTTATTATTTTACGATATCTCGCGATCATTTATTTATAAACTTATCGATGTCAACTATCATAAGTCTCTTTATCACTTCGAAAAATTCTATTATGAAAATTCTTAGAATTCTGAACATAAAATTTTCTAAACCAAGGTCGGAAACAAACCTTAAACTTTCTCAAATAACAGCAATTATAGATAAGCACCCTAAGGCATGCTATGTTCATTTATCATTTAGCACATATTAGAATATAAGGCATATCTCCTCTTAATATTCTAGTGCTTGACTCCATTAGGTATTCAACCTAAAATATACCAGATACATATCGTATCATCTTTACTTAACAATTCTTGTTTAAGCTTAAAAATTCTCAAAATTCCTAGTTCACTTAAACTAATTTTCTGAAAATTCTGAAGTAACTTAATATCTTAGAATACTAGGGTTTATCATTACCCAATCCCCCACTTAAGTATTTCCTAAGGTTTGTATCCATATACTTATAATGATTCAGTTCATATATTGAACTTCCAATAGTTTAAGTCTAAATACCAATCCGTGGCATTTAGTTCGCTTAAAAAACTGCTCTGATACCATGATTGAAAGACCCCAACTTTCGTATTTGTGAAAGACCCAAACTTTCATACTATTCCAACATTATTCTTAAGTTACCTCCTCAAAACATGCTACATGCATATTTATAAAACAATATTTTATATTGATAAAGTGATTACAAAAGATTGGATACAAACCGACTAAGTTTTATTACATTACATAACTACCCAGGAATCTACTATTCATATACATACATGAACATTAAAATATCTAAATCTTTCAGCAGTATAAAACTATATTGGATACTTATCACCTACAATTGTTTAACATTGAGAGGGATAAGCGATAATGCTTAGTGAATTCAATAAATAGATACAATATAATCTTATGCCTTATATATACCAATATGACAGAAGCAATAGGGAACAAGAACACCAATAACATATGCGTATCATATGTCAGGCTTTCAATATCAACTCAAGATTTGATTCAAAGATTTACGATCAATGAGACATAACGATTTCAATACTTGATATGCATCAATAAAGCTTTGGCCCAAATGGCACAGAAGACATATAATTTCTGATTAACATTTTGGAAGATTTCAGGCTTATAGCCCTGTCTAACCATTTGCGAATACCATAGAACAGAGGTCATTCTCTTACGGAGTCATGATCTACATGGTCAGAGGCTACATATCAGTCCTATCTAACCTTTTGCCAATGCCATATATAAGAAGTCATTCTCTTACGAGACATGTTCTACATGGCCAGAGGCTACATACCAGTACCACCGTGAATCTAAGTCCTTTCACTGATCACATGGTCAAAGGTATAACTTTGCTATTAAAAATAGCGAATAAAAATAACACGGGAAAATAACTCAGAATAACACTGAAAATCACATAGCACATATAACACATAACATACAATTGTTTCTATATATTGAACTCACCTTAAAATAATCGGGGGTTAAAATAGTAATTTGAGCAGCATATCGGCTCCAAATATGGCTTTATTCGTTGAAAACCGGGAGAATTAGCTAAAAACTAGACTCTAAAAAGGTAGAGCTTCAAAAGCGAAAAGATAAAATTTTCGGGCTTCACGGCACTTCGGGGCGTGTTTCGGGTGTTAAAACTGACCCCGGGGCTTCAGGGGATGTCAAAATAGTCAAAATATGGAAAAATGAGTGAAAAGTGCCAATTTTCTAAATTTTCTCGGAAGATCTCGAAGCCCTCCCTTTTATAGGGCCGAGGTTCGGACCGGAGTGGCAGGTGGCAGCAGCAACGAAGACCACGCGGCGCAAAGGCGAGGCTCGGATGCGAGGGTCGGAACAGCTAGCGCGAGGTTCGGACGAGGTTGCACACGCGTCGCTCCTCAGACATGCCACTGCTTCGGAAGCGAGAAGTCACCGCGACACGCGTTGGACGCCTACTGGACCGAGCTCGGACCCGGTAAAAACGTGACATATGGCTGCTGACTCACCGAAATCAGCCTTATCCTTTCGAGATTCCTTAGAAAATGAGCCCAAATCTTCTAAAATCCATAATTTTCACATACGAGCTCTGTTTTTTACGTTCTTTATATGCACGCGTAGCTAAATTTATGTTCTACAACTTCCGTTTAGACTTTGTCGGCTAATTTTGATTTTAATTTTAATATTATTATTTTTAATAGACCGGGACAGGAAAATCCATTAAAAAATTCATAACTTCTTCATCCGACATCCGTTTCCGTCAGATTTTTACCGTTGTACTACTAATGATGAGACCTTCAATTCTCGTTTAGGTTGTGTCGGCTAAAAATCACTCGATCTAAAATTCGAGTTTTTAGTTGTCTACTGCTAAGCTGAAACTTGTAAAAATCATAACTTCCTCATACGAAGTCAGATTTTGGCGTTCTTTTTATCGAACTTCTTGGTTTAACGAATACTAAGATTTTCATTTAGATCACTAAGGCTAAAAAGTAGTTTATCAAAAACTCACTTTTTACATCATTCGGTGCCGTGCTGGTTTTGTCGCGGATCTTCGATTGGTCATAACTTCTTTGTTATAACTCGGATATTGACGAGGTTTTCGCCTAAACACTTCTAACGAGATTCTCTACAACATCAAATAATAAAATTTTACTTATCTCAATTTTTATATTTTCGGTAAATTTTCATTATTTGGCTATTAATTGGAATCTAATAAGACTTCCAATATTTTATGAGTGATTCTAAACATAGTTTTACTTCATTTCTAGTAAAAACTATCTGTTAGAACTCAACACTCAATTTTATTCACTTTTAATAATAACAATACATAATTTTAGAACGTGTATGTTACACTTCGGTGCTGACATGTTCTCAATGGCCTTGATTTTGGAAGGGTCCACGTGAATTCCCTCTTCACTAACAACGTGGCCCAAGAATTTGACTCTTTAAATCCAAAACTCATACTTAGAGAACTTTGCATAGAGCTTCTTCGATCGTAACGTTTCTAAGACTCTTCGTAGGTGTTGACTATGCTCCTCCTTACTTCGAGAGTAGATAAGTATGTCATCGATGAAGACAATGACGAACTGATCCAAATAAGGACGACACACCCTATTCATTAGATCCATGAATACAGCTGGTGTGTTGGTTAATCTGAACGGAATCACTACAAACTTGTAGTGTCCATAACGAGTTCAGAAGGTTGTCTTGGGAACATCCTCCTCTAACACTCGTAACTGGTGATACCCGGATCATAGATCTATCTTTGAGAAGTAGTTTTCTCCTTGTAGTTGATCAAATAAATCGTCAATGCGGGGTAGAGGATAATCATTTTTAACGGTAAGCTTTTTGAATTCACTGTAGTCGATGCATATACGAAACGATCCGTCTTTCTTCTTGACGAACAAGACCGATGCTCCCCATGGTGAGAAGCTGGGCCTAATAAATCCCTTCTTGAGAAGTTCATTAAGCTGACTGGAAAGTTCCTGCATCTCTTCTAGTGCCAAACGATATGGAGATTTGGCTACTAGAGTAGCTCCTGCCACTAAGTCGATTCTGAACTCGACTTAGCATTGAGGTGGTAATCTCGGTAGTTCTTCTGGAAAGATGTCGGGAAAGTCGCGTACTTCTGGAATGTTCTGAATTTCCTTCACTCCTCCACTCATATCGACGATGTGTGCAAGGAAGGCATGACATTCCTTTCGCAAGCACTTCGGAGCTTGGATACATGAAATGATGCGAAGGTTCGTACTAGATTTGTCGTCATAGATAACTAGAGTGTCGTTGTTAGGGAGGCTAAGACGAACTGCTTTCTCAAAGCACATGATGTCAGTGCGAAGATGACTTAACCAATCCATGCCGATTATGACGTCGAAACTTTTAATTGAGGCCGTCTTGAGGTCTATTTGGAAAGAACGACCATCTAGAGTTAGAGTACAACCTATGTTTATGCAGTTAGTACTTTCCGTTTTCCCATTTTCCATTTCTATAGTGAATGATTCCTCTAGTGCACATGGTTTTTGTTTAAGTAAGTGAACAAATTTCTGGCTTACGAAGCTTCTCTCTGCTCCGCTATCGAATAGTATATAGGCATATGAATTATCGAGGATAAACTTACCAGTAACTATCGTAGGATTAGCTACGGCTTCCTCGTGGCCTATCGCCAGAATTCTTCCCACTCTGCCGGCATTCCCTGCGTTTGGGCAGTCTCTCTTGAAATGACCAACCTCGCCATAACCGTAGCATGCCTGGTCCACAGTAATGTCGGGGACTTGGTTAATTGGCCTCGCCGAAGCCTTGCATAATCGGGCAGTCTGCCCTTTTCTGTTGCAGTTAGCGCATTGCATTTCCGGGCATGCACCATTATGATGGAAAGTGCATTTGTTGCACTTGGGCAAATTTCCGGTATACGGCTTCCTAGGCGCTGTAGCAGCAGGTACAATTACGGCATTAACAGCCACCACTTGCTGCTTCTTGGCAGAGTTCTGCGTCGATTTGCCTTTCTTTTTATCCCAGAACTTCTGCTTGTTGTCAGCGGCTTTGGAGGGTTCTGGGATAGCTAGGGTTGTTGTTGTTGTCGGGGTAGAGACTCCGTGATCAATGAGTCTCTGTGCCAATCGCTTAGCACCATCGAAAGTAGTGGGGTTTGAAGCTAAGGCATTCCCCTGAAATGGAGGCACTAGCCCCCAAATGTACCTCTCAATCTTCTTCCCCTCATTGGGAACCATATTGGGACATAGCGCCACCAGATCGTTGAATCTGGCAGTGTAAGCCACTATGTTGGAGACTTTCATGGTCAGACTCCAGAGTTCCTGTTCCATCTTCTGAACCTCGCCCCTCAGGCAGTGTTCTTCAACCATCAGTCCTCTAAGAGCTTCCCAGCCCATAGCATTTGCCACTATTAAGGTTAGTGACTTGACATGGCTATTCCACCACGTCAGGGCTTTATCACTGAAGGTGCATGAAAGAAATTTTACTTTGCTCCCTTTAGTACAGGAACATATCTCAAAGATCGATTCTGTGTTTTCGAACCGTTGCGACAACGCAATGACTCCACCGATCCCATTGAAGGTTCGAGGTTTATAGTTGGTGAAGTCATTATAAGTGCACTCTCGCGAGCTCACGACGACGTCACCTTGCATGGAATTAACGAATGTTCCACCTCCACTAGTACCCTTGTTATTGTGATATTTTGCCATGGCTGTATCAACAAACATGGCTACCGCAGCATTGAGAGCTGCCGTATCAAATTGTGGAGGAGTTGGTGTTTGAGTTGGAGTAATCGGAGGATTACGCCTTGCTGACTTGCAAGGAGGCATCTTTCAACTATAATTTTAAGAGATGATAATAATGATAAGAATTCAATAGTGAAGTTAATGAATGAGTCCCATGAACTAAATCGCCATAGTTCAACAACTAGATAACAGTACGAGTTCCATAGAGTTCTAGAATCACAAGAATGAAAGTATTTAAACAAAGATTTCTACACAAGATTAGCTGACTGCCAATATCATTGATATTAAGGATGTAATAAGTTTTGGGAAAAGTTGACATAAGAGTAGGTCTTACATCATATCTGAAGTAGCAAAACTTTGACAACTTAGAAGTCTAGTTAAAGTACTTGAGTGACAGGAATATTTTACAGAAAAGTGCTTCATAGAGCACAGATTACGAAAGGCTATTCCTTAAACCAAAAAGAAAAGGTGAGGCAGACATCTTCTACTGGCGACGGGTATTCCTTGGGTGAACCCTCAGATCTGCCAGTTGATGTACTACGTCCTGAAGATGTCGCTCATGAGCTCTCTGACGCACTCGAAGTTCTATAATCTCAGCGCGGGATGCAACTAGCTATTGTTGCAAAGCCTCATTGCTTCTCTTAGTCCATTCCATGGCTTCTTTGACTTGGCGAATACGGACCGTGTTAACGCTAGAGTTAGCATCAATTTCCATAACTCAGTCGATAGCTGCTCCACCTTGCTCAATATTCCGAGCAATCCTGCGGACCATAATCGACAGGACTCGGTCAGTAGAGCCTCATTCGCTGAGATTGTAAAAGCTTCGGTCTCCATTGAAGGGTAATGTTTGACCCTGCTCATCACTCCAGCGATTCAAGTTTGTTGCCCACAAGGGTGTGGGACATTGAAATGCAGGTCGGGGGTTGAGATTTGAGTTCTGAGCTATTTGAGGTAGGTTGTTGACTTCTGGTTTGGAATCGGAACCATCCAAAAAGCCTTCTGCGAGGTGATCATCCAAAGCGATTAGATGGTCATGTTCTGGCTCTTCGTCTAGCCATCCAGCATTGCCCTGATTCGGGAAGTACGGGTCTCCGGGGATATGGAATCCAGCGATGATATCTATGTGAGAAAAGGGGTATAATAAGTAATTAATAGAAGTACTAACTAAAATAGTTATAATATGATCTTTATTAGTTACTCCAACATTTGCGTAGTGCATACCAGTTATATGTAACCAAAACAGGATAGACCTTCGAATAAGCGATCCTAACCCTAAGTCCACAACCAAACAAGGAACAGGAAGTAAAGCAAAGATCACAGATTATAAGTCTATGCCACCATAGTTACATATAACCGTAGTATATCCACTCAACAACTATTGACATACTAATAAAGACATGTTTAGTTCTCAAATAAGTAATTATAGTAACACAAAATACTCCTATAGTATTTTAAGTTTATGTTATGTTCTAATGTTCTCATTGTAGTAGTGTTGGTAAGTTCTTAGACTTGTTGATACATCACAACCATTCTCGGCATATGCTAATCACTTCTCGGACCAACATAGTTGATCAGGCTATGTCACTCCCAGAACTGACCATACATCCATGAGCTCACTTGTGATGTTCAACAATCGTAATACTTTTGTTATGTTCTAGTACGACATTGTTCTATAGTAAGTATGTAGGTATGTAATTATGTATACTTCTCGTTAAGTATTTTAGTACTTAAAAGTATAAACTCTTGGTCAGAGTATTTTAATCCCGATGTGTTTATAGTTTGTATATCTTTTATGGGTTGATATACTCGATTCACTATAAACAATGCTCTGATACCAATCTGTCACACCCCAAAACCAAGAACGGCAGAAACATTCTGGGGCGGAGGACGTCATGTACAATATCATAACAATGCAAAGTAGTAAATAAGCAACAACATCATCCATTGCATTAATAGTATAATTTCATACAAGTGTGTTCTTTAATAGTAATAAGACACCAAAAAGAATAATCAAAATAAAAGACGAGTCTTGAAGATGCTCCGTCTTCTCAAAACCTGGTCATCGGTACCTGTCTACTGGTGACCTGAGAATACAAGTTATTTTGAAAGCGTAGATCAGCATTTAAGCCGGTGAGTTCATAAGTATTTAGTGTCAATGTTTCTATAAGTTTGATGAAAATGTTTGAAATTGAACAATGTAAATGTTTGTATATGTTTGAAAACTTCTAGAAAATCTTATGTTTTCTACTAGTATAAAAAGTAGTCTTCTATCAAGACCCGACTGTTTTGTATGTTTGTCTCTTTGTAAAGTGAATGCTTTTCCCAAGTATAACTATCATTACCAAAATATAGTTTTATATTACCCCTTATGTGAGAAGATCACAATTTGAATATAATGGGAAAATATATATGTGTACTATAGTATTATTTGTGTTAATCACTAAAGTAATAACTACCTTAAAACCAATGGTTAACTTAAGGCAAAATGTGATATGATTGTTACCATACTAATTTGACTATAACACGATGATGAAAGATGTCGGAAAAAATGACATTTGGCACCCATAGACTTGCAAGTCCCACTGTAGCGAACAGCAAAGGCGTAGAATAGTAAATCCAGTATAGATCTATACACAAACTCACGCTCTCCCTCCAGGAGATTCTGGTTACAAAACGAGACATAACAAAATGTTCGATGTGTCACGAAGTAGTATCTCACATTATGTTAACTCTGAATCTTGTTATAGTATACTTCTTATAGTAATAGTGTTCTATGTATAGTATTCTCTGTATAGTATCCTTTGTATAGTATTCTCTGTTATAGTATTCTCTGTCTAGTATTCTCTGTTATAGTATTATCTGTTATAGTACTTGTATATGATAGTATTCTCCTAACTATACGTATTATAGTTTACTAGTAAGTTATGTATATGAATAGATGAATGTATACCTTTGCTACCCAAAGGTACTGAACTAATTAAATAGAACTTTTGTGTCCACATATGAATACATAATATATCTAATATTTAGACGACCTTCAGACAACTGACCGATACCCTAAGTCCACATCCAAACAAGGAAAAGGAAATAACGCGAGCTAGCAGTCCTAAGTCCTTTAAACATTATGTATATAACTATACATATATAGATATGCTTTTTACATTATATATAAGTTAAAAAGAGGTTTTGTAATACATTTAAAGAGTTTTGAACAATAAATAAATAATGAATTAATGTCAGTTTATTAAATGATTTAAAAGTAGTTTGTTTTGAAACACAGTTTGAAGTATATGAAATCCTTGATTGAAACACAGTTATAAATCACATGTGATTGATCTTATAACTAGCATGTTTTTTACTTGTATCCTCCCCCATAAAAGCATTTAAAATCATTTAAAAGATAAGTTTAACGGGTATGAACTCTCCTGAAGTGAGTGATACGAATGTAAGATCGGTAAAGGATGCTAAGTGTCAAGTGAGGACTTGAGCACACACGGATCCTATTTAACATATAATTGTTGGATTAGTGTCTAAGTCCGTAACTGTTTTGGTATGTACTTGACCCGATGGTGCATGGTCCTTTTGGGTTGCCTTCACCAAAGCAACTTGATAGGATGAATTATGGAGAGAAAGGATTAAATATGATTTATTAATATATTATGGGAATAATATATTAAAGGAGAAATCATATTGTTTAATTAATATTAGTCAATAATTAATTGGTAATTAGTTTTGTGACTAAAAGAGATTAATTAAACTTAAGGGACTGGAATTGTAATTATAAGATAATTGCAATTTGGGCCATGGATTGTCTTAAATCAATAGGTGGACGAATTCTTATGGGAAGCCCATAAGGAAATCGTCCAAGGGCTTGATTAAAGGAGTCTATGGGTTGCTTAGGGCTTAAGCAACCAAATTAGGGTTTCCTTGTTAGATAACCCTAATAGCCTCACTATAAATATAACCCTTAAGGCTCAAAAACGTGGGGAACTTCTTTTCTAGGGTTAGAACACGTTTTGGGCAGCCTCCATCCTCTCTCCTCTTCATCCTCTTGCTTATGGTGTTTGTGAGCCATTAGAGGAGTGACACTTGTGACTCTAAGTCTTCCAAAGCCAATTCAAGGAGGAATTGGGATTGTTATTGCTACATAAAAATCAAGGTACTATCTTAAACCTAATTATATGTTAATATTGATTTCAATATGCTAGATTTAGGGTTTATAGTCTTGGATTCAAAGCATATACAATAGAGAAACCTAGATCCAAGCATTAGGGTTTGTATGAGCATATAGGATGTCTTATGACCAAAACCCATCAGTGGTATCAGAGCCTAGCTTAGTTTCAATTGTATTGATCCATTGCATATCTGGAAAATTCGTTTTTTAGGTTTCTGGAGGCTGGACTCGCCGAGTCCATAGCTGAACTCGCCGAGTCCAAGGTGACTCGCCGAGTCCAGGCTTGACTCGACGAGTCAACTCGTTAGATGGAGGTTATCTCGGGATTTCTTGTTGTTTTTGCATTGGAATAGTTACCTTATCATGTTAGATCAATATTAATCCGTTTATATGATATATTTGACTATAATTTTGACCTAATTGAAGATATTTATCAATTAATAAGATAATTGTTTCCTTATAAGATAATTGATTAATTATTTTGACTAAATTGATAAATTGTTTTGCAAGAAATCATTAAACAAATCAAATATGGATAATTATGTGATTAAATGTTAATTTAAATTATTTGTTATTTGATCCTTGTTGTTATGAAAAGTTTCATATTTTGCCATTTAGGTTTTATAGTTTAAATTTGAACCCAAAAGTTTTGTTGTTTTGAAATTTAAATAGTTGAAACCCTTATGTTTTGAAAAAGGTTTCAAAACTTGCCCTCAAGTTTTGGAATTTAAATTTTGATTAAATGGTTTTATTTTGATGTATATTTAAATTCTAAACCCTAATGTTTGTAATGTTTCAAAACTTTCCCTCAAGTTTTGGAATTTAAAAGTTGATTAAAAGTTTAATTAGGAATGTTAAATTCTAAAACTCTAGTATAGTTTTGAAAAAGTTCAAATCACACCCTTATGGTTTTATTAATTAATTAAGGTGTATAATTAAAAGAAGATTAATAAATCCATAAAGTTTTGGTTTACAATTTAATTGAATTAAAAGTATAATTGTTAAATTTAACCACCTAATATTTTAAAAATGTAAAATACACCCTATACTATATATAACATTATAAGTCTAACATTATATATATGTATGAGTAAAAGTCAGTCTTATCGTTAGTAGGCCTCATTCACGAAGCTAGTCTATAAGGGGTGTTTAAGGAAATTGCCTATAAAATGGCGATTGAATGGGTATCCACTCTTACCCACCGCACTCTTGACTAGTGGAGGGTCGTTAGCCGAACGGGTAGGATAGGACGAAACCCTCCATTATAAGTATAATGAATTACAAAAGTACCTAAATGTTTTCATAAAATTCCCAATCTTAGTTACTTAGGCAAAAGTGAATTGATGCAATTCCATGAAATTACACTTTGTGCCCTTGCGAAGTTGTTAGTGGAGCGTGTGTGGTTTACCGGCACACTAAATGGTTCTAAGCAAAGGTAGCAAAGGGTGACTCAATGTTGGTCATAGTTCGGTGGAGCGTGTGTGGTTTACCGGCACATCGAATAGGTGACTGTAACAAGTGAGGGCACCATGTAAGTTTGCATGGTTATTCACACCCGCTTTGTGATCCTCTGCATCCCAGTCACAAACAAGAGGGGCATATCGAGATTTAAACATGCCATTGAAAGTTCAATGAATCTCAAAGGATCTAGGTGTTTTCATAGATTTAAAACTTAAATTTCTTTTTCGTTTTGATGGTGGAAATTAGTGAATCGTCATTCACTTACCTTCAAATATTCTGCAATTAGGGTTACGACATCCCTCTCCCGAGTTGTAGAATATTGTGTTGGGTCCTAGCCTTAGTATCTCATTTGTGTGATTTACTAAGGACTCAATCAATCAACTAACTTGAATTCGTTTTCTCCCGTTTTGTAGATGTCAAAGTTTGACAACTACGGTCTTCTAAAATCCCGTGGAACAAGCATTCCACATGAAGATGATATTCCATGATTCGATCGAGGAACAAGAGATCATACTTCACCTCCTCCTCCTCCTCCAAATTATTCTCCCTAACCCACAAGTTCAAAGGCTTGAAAAGTTCAAGATCACTCAAGCCCTTTTGGCAAGTAAACATAAAGAAGGAAAGTCGGTGTGTGCACACGTCCTAGGGATGAAGTCACACATTGATAGGTTAAGAATGTTGGGATCCGTTGTCTGTGAGGAAATGGTTGTTGATTGGTTTCTTCAGTCACTTCCTAACTCATATAGTGAGTTCGTAAGAGAGTACTATATGATGAACCGCGACGTGACCCTTATAGATCTCACCAATATGCTTATTGCTGCTGAATCAGCAATGGTTTGGCGCAATAGAAAAGCAAAGTTGATTGGTGAATCTGCCTTCAAGACCTCTATGGATAAAGACAATGACAATGAAAGACATGCTATGATCGAAAAGTTTGATCATAAGAGAAAGGCAATGTCTGAAGTAGTTCCATGTCAAGTTCCAAAGGAGTCAATTTGCTTTTATTGCCAAGAGAAAGGGCATTGGAGACGAAGCTGCCCCATTTACCTAAGAGATCTAAGAAATGGGAGAATCGAAACGTATGGCTCTAATATAGGTAATATCCACTAACTAACTCTTTTAAGCTTCTATTATAGATTCTTAATACATAATGTGATAAGATTACAATTGATGTTTTGTAGAATCGAAGAAAAGAAAGGAAGCTTAAAGGAAGAAGTGAGCAGAATCTAACCGTGAAGGAATGGACTTCGATCGCATTTCTCGAAGATTAGATTCTTAAGCTACTACTTAGAGTTAGAATTAGATTGCTAAGAAAGATGTATTAGCATAAGTTTTTCAATGAGTTGCATTGTAAGGACAATTTTTTCCGCAATAAAATAAATTTTGATTTTAAATTTTATTTATTTATCCTTACAATGGCGTGTATGAAAAATTGATGTTAAAATGTTTCTATTATTAGCAATAATGGATTTGGTTCTTATTATGTTATTTATGGAAAGTCGAGAATTTACCAAATAGGGAGAGTTTCTCATCGCCCAAGTTTCAATTGGACAGAAATTTGGAATCATGCAACTTGGTTGCACGATGAATGAGAAATTTCATATTTGGAAATTAGACTAATTCATTGACAAGGTGTCAAGTGAAGGACTAGGAGATCGAGTACACAAAGTTGTGTGTTGATCAAGTTCACCATAAGAGTGACAAAGATATTCGTCATGATTTACTAAAAGCTTAGTAAATATGATTATACTTACAAGATTAAGTGTAATTCTGAATTGATTAAAGGGTTTAGATCAATAGCAGAACGAATAAGAAGAATCAAGTAGGCAGAAAGGTAAAAGTTTCTCCATTCTAAGAAAAAGGGAGAGTACCTTTTATGCTTTATGATAGGTCTTAATGATTAAGAACCATATCTCAATTGATCCTCTAAGTGAGTCTTAGTACAATTGTATGTTTAAGAAGAGGAATCAAGAATTGAAGAAATGGTTAAATCAAAAAGTCAATCATACTGCGTTCCAAAACAAGTCTTAGAGTTAAGATTGTGACAATGAGTGACAAGTAAGGTTTATAACATTCATCAATTGTGGAAAGTTGTGATGTCTTGGATAAGATAAAGACCAACTAGGACCAAAGTTATGAAGTGTTTTGTCTTCATAAATGCTACACTAACTCTTGAATATTTATTTGTCAAGAAATGATTTGACAAGAGAATCTTATATGTCAAGGAGTCAGTGGGAGTCTTAATGGTCTTGAAAGGTTTCAAGAACAAATCAAATAAACCTTATCAATCATCACTAGCACACGAGTTGAGGTTTACAACCTATCGTGTTGACATCATTTTGTTTATATGTCGTTCCAATTGAGTTAATTATGCATATGAGTTCTATGAGTTCTCATTTCGAACGCATAAGAGGCAAAGCACCTTAATCTATGAAAGGTAAATTGATAGGAAAGGGTGAGCTGCTTAACTAATTGGAAGACATGGTGGGCAGTTGTGCTACCATAAGGCAAGAAATCAAGATTAAGAAAGTTCGATCCATATGAGTTTAAATTTGTCGTAAACTTTAGTTTTGACAAATTCACATGGATAGGAACACATACACCGTTTAAATCTAAGTGTCATAAGATTTCCTCCTTCATGAAAATGATTGTGAGGAAATACTTTCACTAAGAGAGATTTCAAGAAGATAGTGATTGTAAAATTGCATTCTCGAATTCAACTATGGTTACGGTATCCCTTTCCATAATTTGAATTGTGAGGTTTGGCAATTGTTTACACACACATATGAACTACCTAAGGCAAAGGTGTATAAGTTCAAGAAGCCTTGATAACAGATTATCAAAGCACTAAGTATTAGAAACATGAACTTAAGAAATTCAATAAGCATTGTTTTTTTCTGAAAGTTGAGCTGTTTCTAAAGACATGTCGAAGCTAGTAAGAGCATAAGTGTTATGAATTATATTAATCATCATGATAGTGGGAGCATAAAAGTTATGATTCTATGATTATTAAGGAAAGTATTGCAAGGTTGGCAATATTAATTATAGAAAACAAAAGTTATACCTTGCAAAGTCGTAAGGGTTGTAAAGTTGTTTTGCTATAATTAAGGGAGAGAATATTATGCTTCATTTCAAATCTAAAGGCTTAGGTTATGGAATGTTAATAAAATTTAGTCAAAGGTACATAGTGTGTTCTTAAAATTTTGATTATGATTACGACATCCCTCTTCACAATTCGAATTTTGAGAACATAGCAAATAAAACATTATGCGTCGTGTCCCATACGCTTCGGGTATATGATCGATTGCAAATCCTTTAATATTTGACCATTCTAGAATTTTCCAAATGTCGAGCGTATTTAGAGGGAAAAGGGACTAGAATTGGTTTTGACTAAAATAATTAAACAACTATCAAAGGACAATCCAAAGTTTGACGAGGATTGGTCGCTTGTGAGTAGTTGGAAGCATGGTATTGGATGGAGCATATCGACATTATTATGAATAGAAAAGATTCTATTAAGAATGAATTATCATATGGAAATTATGGAAATGTTTCCATATTGGATGGACCATATCGACATCATTACGAATATATAAGATTCTATTAAGAATGAGTTGTCATATGGAAAATATGGAAATGTGTCCATATTGGGAATGAATATTGAAAAATCTATGTCTAAGTTTAGAAACTTTTATGCAAAAGGATTTTCAAAGGAAAGTACCTTGAGTGAGAGACATCATATCTAAGGAATTTCTTGTAACAATCTTCGATAGAGGACTTTGTAATATCATTGGCAATAGTCTTTGTGACTTTGGTGCAGTGACATTACGAAAGGATAGTTGCATACAATGTTAGAATCTAGCATATTCTATAAGTAGCAAGAATTTGATATTCTTTAACTTATAAAAAAAAAGGATTTGGAGTTGTAAAATGAGAATGATTGGAAATGTGCTCAATTTGGTCTATTTCACAAAGTAAGAACCATAGGTAAACATTGTATGCATGCTTGGAGCATGGGACACGTGTAATAATTCAAGTAAGAAGTTGATTACCCGAAACAACAAGTAATGAGTAATCAATATGGTGATAAATAAAAGGTGTTTTATTTATGCTCAAAGGGTTGAGGCCGTATGGGATTAGTATTATTCTTGTGTTTCACATTTGCATGTTTTGACTTCCAGAATAATTGAGTTTATTAAGAGTAATCGAATTATTCGAACGAGCCACAGTCGTTCATATGTTGGAAGTAAGTATCAATGAAGACTGTCATGAATTGGTTTGTAGATTGTCTAGAGCGTATTAGACATAGAAAAGGTTTGCTGCAACGTTCATGAGTGCTTATGAATATGATTTGAGCATTAGATTAAACCCATGCTCATTTGGATCACTCCATGAATTATATCACGAGTGATTGGTGAGAGGATAACATCTTATATTCTTGAAACCGAGATGTGTGAGTTGTATCTTGCGAATCGGTTGAACATTGATAATATGTAAACGCACTAGTAACTTGGTGTTATAAAACATATTGTTGTGTGTGATTCGGTGAGTGAGTGCAAGCAAGCATTGTATCAAAGTTTATCCGTTCCTTTTATCCAAAGTAGGATAAAAGCGATATCTTTGGGCCCCTCTATGATTTAGTGATGACAAACGTAAATGCTCGGCCGGGCTAGGGCTAATTTGATTTGTTCAATTAGTCAGTCGTCATGAATCAGAAATCGAGAATTAGTACAAAGAGAATGATTAGAAATCATATCTTACGATATCTAGAATGGAGGAATATATGATCCCTTATCTAAGGACACGCGTATCTGATAGGATCAGAGTTAACAGTGGCTTTGGAAAGCTACGATTGCAGATCATGATCTGAAGTCATACGCATAATAGTTATTAGACTTATCCAAGTGGGAGACTGTTGGATTAATGTCTAAGTCCATAACTGTTTTGGTATGTACTTGACCCGATGGTCCATGGTCCTTTTGGGTTGCCTTCACTAAAGCAACTTGATAGGTTGAATTATGGAGAGAAAGGATTAAATATGATTTATTAATATATTATGGGAATAATATATTAAAGGAGAAATCATATTGTTTAATTAATATTAGTCAATAATTAATTGGTAATTAGTTTTGTGACTAAAAGAGATTAATTAAACTCAAGGGACTGGAATTGTAATTATAAGATAATTGCAATTTGGGCCATGGATTGTCTTAAATCAAGAGGTGGACGAATTCTTATGGGAAGCCCATAAGGAAATCGTCCAAGGGCTTGATTAAAGGAGTCTATGGGTTGCTTAGGGCTTAAGCAACCAAATTAGGGTTTCCTTGTTAGATAACCCTAATAGCCTCACTATAAATATAACCCTTAAGGCTCAAAAACGTGGGGAACTTCTTTTCTAGGGTTAGAACACGTTTTGGCAGCCTCCATCCTCTCTCCTCTTCATCTTCTTGCTTATGGTGTTTGTGAGTCATTAGAGGAGTGACACTTGTGACTCTAAGCCTTCCAAAGCCAATTCAAGGAGGAATTGGGATTGTTATTGCTACATAACAATCAAGGTACTATCTTAAACCTAATTATATCTTAATATTGATTTCCATATGCTAGAATTAGGGTTTATAGTCTTGGATTCAAAGCATGTACAATAGAGAAACCTAGATCCAAGCATTAGGGTTTGTATGAGCACATAGGATGTCTTATGACCAAAACCCATCACTAATTAGGTAATGGAACAACCTTAGGGACTAGGAAACACTTTGTCCTGAAGTGTTAAACCACATAGGGTTGCATATAAGGGGTGTAGGGCCTCACTTGGAAGTTTATGGCCCATATGGTAAGAACCACATGATTTTACGGCCCAAAGACCATTTCCTCATGAGTTTACGGCTGTAAAATCATGGTACTAAGTACCAAGATGTGATAAAAGGTCTTATAAGTCAAAGTGAGGTGTTCTATGATCAAGTCTAAGCCTTAGGAAGGAATGGTGGCACCATTGCACCACTAACAAGTGTTTACGACCTAAGGACCATTTCCCCGTGAGTTTACGGCCGTAAACTCATGGTATCTTGTACCAAATCAAAGTTTAAGGTCCCTAGCTTAAGATGGCAGTGTTCTAGACTTGATCCCAATGCTTGAGAAGAGATTAGGGCTCATTTGGACCCTGAAATAGAGTTTACGGCCCAAGAAGGTTCCTTGGCCGTAAACTCCCTCTTGATTATGTTTTCTTGATGATTTCTAAGTGTAATCTAGTTGATTTAAGCATAGAACAAGCTAGGACAAGAGTACTTATAGTATAGAAGCTTGAAAGGGTGCTTAAGGCTCAAGAACACTAGTGTGTGTTCTTGGTGAAATGAAGGACACTTGATTATCTATCAAATGAAGAGATTTCACGAATGAAATCATACACCTACACTAGATAAGGAAGTTTATTAACTAATCAAGGAAGAAAACAATTACTGAGTTGAATATCTAGTGATGATACTTGAGAGAGAATGAGGTTAAGGACTTGAAAATGGTTAAAAATGACAAAAATGACTAAGTGTCATCTTTATACCCTAGAGTTTACCGCCGTAAACTCCATGTTAGGGCCGTAAACTCCAAAATCTTGGAGTTTTGATACTTAAGTGTTGTGCAATTAACCCTAGAGTATACCTCCTATGTTTACCTTTGATGTATTTGAGATCAAAACACCCAAACTGACTCCAAAACTGCTAAAATTTAGCAATTGAAAGTTTGACTTTGATTGAATGCATGGTTTGTTCTAAGATAGGAATTTCGAGTTGTCACACATTATTAAAACCATTCAAATTGCGTTTCTTGGACCAAGAATATTCAGGTTTCCAACGATGCTTGTAGTGAGCCTAGTCTATGATGAAGAATGCGGAATAAGAAATGATTTAGTGAATCATGCAAGAATCATGAACATGGTGAACACAAGGATGTAAATAATCTCATTTTAATCTCTCACTAGTCCAAAAAGTATTACAAAGTGGGTCATCCAAAAATACTCTATCACTAGACTAATCTCTCACAAGTTCTTTTATAAAATGAGTGTCACTCACTTCCTTATAAAGGAAAGACAACTCATTACACATATACAAAGGAGCAAGCACACATGACATCCAAGACTGAATTTGCACCGTAACATTTCCCCCCTCAAAGATAGGATTGGATGTCCCTGCTTCAGTATCCAACGATCTCGCATTATCAAGACCAACTCTCCCTCGAAGTAATATCATTCTTTAATTCCGCAAATGAATACCCGAGAAGCTTTGAATACCATTTCTTCATTCTCCCTTTCTATAATCAACAAGTGATTATCAAACCCACAAAGGACAAGAAGCGCTTGAGGTATAAACTTCACGAATCTCCCCCTTGATGTGTGCTAATAATGAAACCACAAAAAACTTGCACGGTTTGACCATCAAAATCATTCATCAACATACTCAATCGACACTCACAATTTTGAAAATTTGAACTTGCATATACACCTTGTTCGAAATTGAAACAATAACCCTTTTCTATTAGCCATTTGCAATTCCATTCACCCACTAAAGACTAATAGCAACTTACGAACATAAAAATCCTTCATCCAAAATAGATCAAATCTAATTCAGACATATTTGACTCCTATAACCCATCAGTCAAATTCAAAATTGACCCCAACACGGTCGATGCAAATGCCAACAATCAATCCTCATCAGTTTGTCGTGAACACAACTAAAATTCGATTTCGATTTGAACTCAACAACAATCACCTCTGAAATCAAGTTTGACTCCAAGTTGTTTTCCTGTCTGATTTCTCAAAACACCTTCTATTCATTATCACGATCTGATCATGAATTGATAAATAGGTCAAATTTTGACTATTATTCATCAGCATACACCCAAATTCGAACAGGGTAATATACGAATAGGGTTATAATGAATAATAACTAGATTTGGGCTCAAGAATGGATGAATAATAACTCAATCAAGGAAAATTTGAATTTTACTTTTGGCTTTTGAAAAATTGATTTCGAAATGAGTTTAATAGATGAATAGTACTCGAATTTAAGTTTGGGCTCATCAAACAATTGAATGAACAGTGATTATCGAAATTTGAAATAAAAAATGGATTCGATATTAAGAAAAATTGTGAGAATATTATTTTGATTTTTGGATTGATCTAAAAAAATAACTGGATCAACAATGGGGTTGAAACAGAGTAGATCTAATGAATCAAAATGATCAAAAATGAAAAATGCAAAGCACGAATCGTAATCATGAACGGTTTAGAATCCATTTGAGAATTTGAGATACCTTTTTGTTGAACGAATTCAAAGGTTTGATTCCAAACCAAGATAACAACTTTCGATTCCATTCACAAAATCATATGATTAAAATTCCAATTTTGACTTTGAAATAGTCGACTTTCTCTTCACATCGAATTGAAAACTAGAACATCATGTATCAATTAATTCGTTCGTTTTGATCACTGATTCAAACTCCGACTGCCCAACTGATCCGATTTTGACTTTTTGATTTGACTCTTCCCATAAAGGCTTACTTCTCAGACTTTGCTTTGATATCAAAAACTTCTAGAATCACTCATCCAATTCTTCTGTTTCGATTCATGGATACATATTCTGACTTCCTAACTGATCAATAATAACCTCAATATTGAACCACAATGATTCCAAAGAGACAATCATTAATCATCACCATCTATTCGTCTTTTTTTCATTATCGTTAGTAGATACTGAAGAACATCACATATTTATTAACCTTTCACACACTTTGACTTCCAAATCAAATGAGAACGAGTTTAAGCAACTATCCAAATCGACCATCACCCTACAGAAATCAATCGACTCTAAACAAATCACAGTGATAAGTTGAATTTATCTTTAAACACTTTCAAAATCAAAATTGACATCATTGAAAATTAATTCGACTACAAAACGCCATGCAACTCAATTCGATTTCACAGTTCTTGATTTTGATTCCAACTTAACATAACTACTATCGAAACTCGTAATCATACCCTTAATCATCGTGCAAGATCTATCAACATATCGATTAATGATCTTGAAACACCAAGTCAGAGATACGCAAATGAAATGCAAACGTAGTGGATCAACATAAGAGATGAACATTGTTCGAGATTATTAGGACTTAATTTTTGGATTACATGAATAGTGAACGATTGTGATATGATTGGGCTCAAAAATTAATTGATGAAGAGTGAGTTTCAAAATATTGGGCTAAAATAACATTGATTTCAAAATTAAAAAATGTTAGAATATGATTTTTATTTCTAGATTGATAAAAAAATAATTGGATCAACAATGGGGGTTGAAACAGATTTGATCCAATGAGAAAAAGTGATCAAAAATCAACAACGGAAAGCACGAATTGAAAAATTGATTGAATAAAAGTTTTTAAGCAAACCTTTATCAATCTTCATCGGATCATCAAAAATCAAGAACATTTTGGAATCCATTTAAGAATGTGATAAATCTTCTTGACGATTATTTTTCCGTTTGCAACACACGAATCAACCATTGAAGACCTTGGTTCTTTTGTTGGAACAAGAAAATCACCAAATTGAATATGATACCACCCATGATGCGTGTTGTACAACTCATTATTTCTGTTCTTCAACGATCTAACACCATCTTCATAAGAACCATCAACACTTTTGGGTTTTGAATTCAAATTCATTGCAACACTTTATGATTGTTTCTTTGGAACCCAAATTTGCTTCATAGATTTTTGCTTCACAACAACATTTGAAAATTTTTGTGAATAAACCCATTTGTTCTTACTTTTGATCTTTTTTTTTTCTTTCTCATCTTTTTGTATCTTGAAGATTTGAATCCAAGAACAACTTCATTCTTGACAACTTCAACATTGAAAGTTTGAATCAAATCTTTTGCAGTTTGATATTTGTGAATTTGTTGATTTGATGTCTTTCGATAAGGAATCATTCCTGCAAACGAATCACAAGAACACAAAATATCATTGGTTTGAACTACAATCGAGCAAAAAACTTTTTCATCTTCATGAAAATCAACTTGTATCTTCTTATCTTGAACTTCAAGAACATCATGAACATGATGAACTTCTTCAACAACCTCCTTATGATCTTCATTAACTTTCGGGTAAAGTTCAAGCACACTGAAACCATATTTGGCATTATCAATATGAATTCCTTGAATGATTTCATCTTCTTTCTTCTTCCTTCTTCTCCCATTATAAGTTGCAACCAAACGATTAAGCAAAACTTTAATCTTTTCATGACCAACTTCATATACAATCATATTTCTAAATCCATCTTTTTCACCACAAGAAATGATTGAATAACTTTTAATTGATCCAACTACCAAAGAATAGAGATGTTCTTCAAAATTATATGAACATGGATGTCTTCTTTCTTCCAATACAAACCACATTTCACAAATTGGTTCTTCCATTTCAAACAAATGATGAAAGAATCACAAGAGCTTGAATTCTTCTAGAGAGAGAAAGTGATTTTGAATGGGTTTCTAGATAGAGAAAGCAAAAATCACTTGAATTCTATTGAAGAAAATCAAATTATGAATCAAATCAATGAACAATTCGATTTCTAGAATCCAATAACTCTCCAAACACGAAGATCAAATAACAATGAAGAACACCTGCTCGGATACCAATTGTAGTGATCCTAATTATGATGAAGAATGCGGAATATGAAATGATTTAGTGAATCATACAAGAATCATGAACACGAAGAACACATGGATGTAAATAATCTCATTTTAAGCAATATTTCTTTCACTAGACTAATCTCTCACAAGTTCTTTTATTAAATGAGTGTCACTTAATTCCTTATAGAGGAAAGACAACTCATTACACATACAAATAAGTAAGTACATATGACATCCAAGAGTTACTTTGCACTCTAACGATGATCAAAAGAGTTAGAACCCATCAGAATAGTCGACTGCCATTCACTCACGAAACAAACCATCGAAAGAAGATTATAGTATGAGAATTAGATAAAGGAGAACAATGCGAGGGGGACAAATGGAACGTCCAGCGCCGATGATGCCTACCGACGTTTGATCTTGCCGGTGAGGGCCGCCTTGAATTCAGAAAAGTCTCCTGAAATCGCCGGACCTTTAACTATTTGTTTTTGTTGTTTTTCAATACTAATAATAAATTGACTACGCTAGAATGTTCTTATGTATATTTCATAACACAAAAAGTTATTGAAGTTTTCTTTATATATTTAAGTCACTTAATTATGAAAAAACTCAATAGTCACGTTTCCCCCCTAAAACTTTGACGAGTCCATTAAAATAAAATAACCTTAACACCTTATTATAGTCCAAAACCTTCACAAATGTTGAGGTTTTCGAAAATACATTGGATCTTTGGCACAAAGCCCTACAATATATGCTCAATTTTGTATCTTATTCCTTTTATCATGGGAGTCACCTATGTGTGTGTGGCTTGTGTGTGTACTGAAAAGGCATGATTTTACAAAAAAACAAGAAAAAGGAAATTTCCCAAAAGGCATAAATTAGGAACAGCATTTCGGTCTTCAATTCTTGCACATATGTCGGCATGACATTCAATAATCATTAATCAACACCGAATTATATATATATATATATATATATATATATATATATATATATATATATATATATATATATATATATATATATATATATATGTTCAGGTTTATTTGAGACCATTCTAATTTTGTGAGACCGTGAGACCAAATCTAAAAATAATTTTAAAATACAAAATAAATGGAAAAATCCAAAAATTCTTTTTTTAAATATTATTTTCGAAACTTGAATTAACTAAAAAAATAAAAAATAAATAAATAAAAAATTCCGTTTTTTTTTTGAAAAATACGTGAAATATTCTAATACAATATTACACTGACATATTCTAAAATAATTTTAAAATGCAAAATAAATGAAAAAATCTAAGAATATTTTTTTTAAATATTATTTTCGGAACTTGAATTAACTAAAAAAATTTAAAAAAATTCAAAAAAATTCCATTTTTTTTTAAAAATAAATGAAATATTCTAAAAAATAATTTTAAAATGCATAATAAATGGAAAATTCCAAAAATTCTTTTTTTAAATATTATTTTCGGAACTTGAATTAACTAAAAAAAATAAAAAATAAATAAAAAAATACGGCTTACGGTCTCACAAAATTAGGCCGCCTCACATTAACCTAACCCTATATATATATATATATATATATATATATATATATATATATATATATATATATATATATATATATATATATATATATATATATATATATACTCCTAAAATGAATATTACCTTTAGATACTCTTCCGGATGTTTATTATTTTTATGAAAATAGAGATATGTTTTGCTTCGTCTTTGCATGCAAGTAACGATGCTGTATTATTAGACTTGGTAAAACATGATATAACACGATTACCCGATATGAAATTAGGGAGTTTAGGTAAGAAATTTTAACATTTTTAAGTAAACAAGTTAACACGACACGAAACAAAAATTAAACGAGTTTGGTTAGGGTTAAAACTTTCAACTCATATATAACTCAAATATGACCCATTCAACCATATATCAATCTTTATAAATTTTATATTTTTCTAAATATATAATATATTATAGACTTGTATTGAACCAAACTGAAGAATCAAAATTAAAATACAAAACTTTAAGTTGATTAAATTTAATCCTCCTCACCATTTATCCCTTTTACTTCTCAACTCTAATTCTTTATGTTCTTTCTTTTTAACTTACTATAAATTTTGTTATTTCACCTTCCAAATCCAGTGTTTTACTTTTCCAATATCGTCTCTTCGTCTCCTACTTTCCAACCTTTAAAGTATTTAAAACCAGCCATAACATATTTACAAGGTCTAAAACTTAACATGAAACCCACACGGAAATAAATTCGTTGACACCACACGACACGATAATTAAACGGGTCGGGTTATGTTCAACATCTCTCAACACGTTTAATGTTTTGACACGACATGAACCTGATACAATATGACACATTTGCCACATCTCTGTATTATACATGTTAATCATCGATGATTGAAACCGTCATAATTACAACTTGGCATCTCTACTATAAAGTCATTATCCAACAACATTTTATTTTATTTTCTTATGAAAATTACATAATAACCATCTAATAAGTTGATCATTGTTTAAAATTATCTATCGCAATAAACATTTAGGGTAAATGACATAATAGTCCTTAAGTTTTCAAAAAAAAAAAAAAGCGGTTTTACCTATGGACGTATATTTGGTTCAGATGATTTGTTTAATTTCATCATTTATACCATTTTAGCCGGTTTCCAAGTAACCAATCGTAACACCTGATGCAATAAAGCCATTGAGCTTTAAAAAATGTTCGAATTTACCCTTAAGTTTTAAAAAAAATGGTCGGATTTACCTTTACTTTGATTGTTATTATTATTATTATTATTATTATTATTATTATTGTTGTTGTTGTTGTTGTTGTTGTTGTTGTTGTTGTTGTTATTATTATTATTTGTTTAATACATTTTTAAATGTATAAAAATTGTTTTATATATTTAAAAATACATTTTCTTGTATTTAGTATTTATATACACTTGAAAGCCAATGTACAGTTTTAAAAATGTATTTATATATTAAAAATATCATTATTTGTATTTAATATATATATATATATATATATATATATATATATATATATATATATATATTGTATAAAAATATATTATATGCATATAAATAAATTAATATCTATTTATATGGTTTATCTTGTATAATAGATATAATTACATGTATTTGTAAATATTAATATATATATATATATATATATATATATATATATATATATATATATATATATGTGTGTGTTTATACATATTTATATGGTAGATACATATAAACGAAACATTTTTTAAATTCTTAGGGTGACTCAGCGACCAATAAAAAGGTTTTTGCTTACTAATTAAAAATATCTATGTATTTTATATTTGTATGTATACGATAGGTTTTATACAAAATAAACATATATTAATATCTATTAAATACAATTGAATAAAAATAAATATATCTATTAAATACAAATAATAACGTGTTTATATTTTTAAAGCATATTTATACATTTAAAAATATTTTTATTTGTATTTAATAGACATACATATGTATTTATTTTGTATAAAATCTATCATATGCATATAAATTTGAAATAAATACATATCTATACTTAGTAATATGTACAAATACATATAATTATATATATTTTATACAATATAAAAGTATAAATATGTATTTTATATTTATATGTATACAATATATTTTTATATGAAAGAAATATATATTTATACCTACTAAATATAAATAAATATATTTTTTTTATATATAAATACATTTTTAAAGGAATATATAGGCTTTCAGATGTACCTAAATACTAAATACAAGTATATATATTTTAATAATATATTGATATTAATAAAAACATTTTTATACATGTAAAAATATATTTAAAATATATAGTAATAATAATAATAATAATAATAATAATAATAATAATAATAATGAAAATAATAATAGTAATGATGATGATGATAATAATAATAATAATAATAATAATAATAATAATAATAATAATAATAATAAGATAATGATAATAATAATAGTCAATATAATCAAAATAAAACTCAAAGTAAGGGTAAATCTGAATATTTTTTAAAACTTAAAGGTAAATTCGAACATTTTTTTAAAACTTAAGGGCTTTATTGACATTAGTTAACCGGTAGGGTACCTAGAAACCGTCTAAAATGGTATAAATAAAAAAAATTAAACAAAACCAATGACTTTACTTAACCTAAAACATGTCCAAGGTTAAAACCAACATTTTTGTGAAAACTTAAGGGTTTATATGTCATTTGCCCAAAATCGACAATTTCAATCCTGTTTAAGGGCTATTTTTTCTTCCCAACTAACAAGGTCAAAAAGTAGACTAATCAGGTCTAAAATAGACTACATATGTAATAATGGGTTATTAGGTCTAAAAGTACACTATTTTCTTGATATGTCAATGCTATATTATTGAAGGACCAATTTTGCCAAAATGGCAAAACCTTTAGCCTTTCAGTGTGTGAGGTTTTGAAGACAAAATTGAGAGAATTCTTTTTTTTCCGTATTTTGTGCCATATTTGTAGGGTTTAAACCCTTCATCACCAAATCATTATAGCTCATTGTAATCGCTTTGACCAAGCTCTATAAAGTCTCCAATATTTTAGTTGATTGGT
The DNA here is from genome assembly GCF_051521515.1 of Lactuca serriola. NCBI lineage: Eukaryota > Viridiplantae > Streptophyta > Magnoliopsida > Asterales > Asteraceae > Lactuca > Lactuca serriola. The sequence continues at coordinate 211,608,503 of NC_136412.1, forward strand.
TCTCGGCTTCCTTCACATGTGGTTTTTCCTAATTTCTTTTTTCTACTCAAATCTATGTGTCTGTTAGATCTATTCGTTTACTTAGTATTTTTCATTCCGTGTGGTTGATAATGGGTTGATACATTAGTCATATTCCGCTTCAACTAATATTGTTCTTATGATTCGGATTTCTAGGTTGTTTAATGCATTAGGGCTTTTTTGTTTTAGTGCATCTTACCCTTTTTGTTAACTACAAGTTGTATCAGAGCCTCCGATTTAATATTTGTCTGTTGGGATTAGTTTGTGATGATGTCTTCAATTAAATATTATATTTTGCTGTTGGACCAGAACATTAATGGTTTCCATTATGACAAGTAAAGATGAAATTGTTCTTATTTACATAGATAAACCCCATAAAAATTCTATAACTTGATGATTTATCTCATTAGTCCTTTCTGTTAAAGTAGAGTGAATTAAGATTCTAAGTTTATTTGCTTTTAATTTGTCTTTGAGTGTAGTTATATAATAAATAAGTAACAATTTAGGAGTACAGTCAACATATGGCCTTTGAAACTCGGTGAGTATTCCTTGGGGACATTTATATATATCCACCTAATTATAAAAGCTTGGATGGATAGAAAGAAAGTTATTATATGGGTTTTTATCAAAAGTTATGTACCCCATTAGGGCCTATGAGATTCTGAGTACTCCAATCATTTTCTTAGAAAGTCACAAACTATAGTATTAATAAAAGTAAAGTTAGTAATGTTTGCTTGCTTAAATGTGGAAGTTGAAATTGAAATATTGAAAAGAAAAAGAAAATGGAAAAAATGGTGAAATAATGAAAACAAAAAATAGATCTTCTAAAATCAGTGTGAAAAAAAGATTAGTTATATTTTTAGGATATATATATATATATATATATATATATATATATATATACACACACACACACACATATATATATATATATATATATATATATATATATATATATATATATGTGTGTGTGTGTGTGTGTGTGTGTGTTATTAATTCATGTCACTTGTAATTTGACAATAACTTTTGAAACAAGATAGGGCAAATAAAAGGGAATATCTGGTAGGATTATGAAAATGAATGTTGTTCAAAATAAGTGAGGAATGTTTATGAGGATTTTGAGTATTTAGGACTTGGAAACTATTTAGGATCTTTAAGACACAAATATATGCATTGAGGCAAGGCATAATTGTTGTTTAATTCAGATTGTTTTGTATGATATTTGTAAGAAAAGTTTTAATGTGATGTACTTATATAAATTTTTGCTTAGGGCAAGCAAAATGAAACTATGGAGTATTTTGATATTGATAAAATTATTCATATATTCTAAGCAATAACTTTATGAAAAAATCAATAATAAAAAGTGTTTTAGTTATGCTACGACTTTCCTAATTATGCAATCAGTCCAGATGTGGTTATTTAAGATGTGTTCTATCTAATCTACTACTGAAAACTACTAACAAGATCTAGTATGTTCTCTTTTACCAAATTGATTAAATAAAACAAGCTCTTTTAATCATACATTTTTAGTAACTTAATTAAAAATGTAGCATTATGATCTGTGTAAAACTCCTAGTACTATTCAATACTTCTCACAAGCTCGGAATCGAAAGAATATGTGATTTTTAGTTTATATAGAGAGTGAAATCCCAACAAGGAACCGATATGTTACTTCTTACTTCTTACCAAGTTACTAAAACACTTATGGATTTTAACAACTGATTAACTGGAATGATTTAATCTGAATCATGTGATCAGTCTAAAGATAATTAAAATCAGACACTTATGAAGCATAAAATTGAAACCACTAGATAGAAACACAAATTAAAAACCAAATCTTTAAATCAACTGCATGAAAAGTATGAGTCTATGCAAAACTGAAAACTTGGGCTTTTGGACAGACATGACTAAAAATAATCGAAACCTAATAAAACGTAAATGAAATGATAAAATTAAACTAACTGGACTAACTGGTAGGATCGCAATCTTTAGATCTTCATAGTTAGTAGGAAAACGTTATATTCACCAGAAATTCGTTAGAAATTCATCTGATTTTGGTTTGGTGGAAGTCTCTCTTCATCTGAAAGTCAAGAAGTGTATTTATAGGCAGCATGTAGGTTTACATAAGGGTTCTAGGCTGATAGGTACATAATTTCAAAAAAAAATTGCGAAAAATATGAAACGACAAATCTCCTAATTGACTTTAATGAAGTACAATGTTGATTCTGACCTATTTTTTAGCATAGGCCATGCTTGCCTGTACATGTCGTGCCTAAGTGCATATTGAAAATCTGAGAAGAACAAAAAATTACTTTTGGAAGGAACCATGGGCAGGAAACAAATGTTGACCACCAAGGAACATAAGTTTGGGGGCCGAGGACATCATGCTCGGGGAATAGTTGAATCCTTTTGTCTTTTTCCCTAGAGACAAAGTTTATACATCAGGGTTATATATAATTAATATCCAATATGTAGTGGAATGTGTGATTTCCGCCTTACTTCCTGTTCCTTGTTTAGTTGTGGGCTTAGGGAAGATACACACATTTAACTGTTTGTTCGATATTGTATTATATATAGCTAGTATAAACTAAGTGATTATAGAAGGAACTATTGTGGTTACCATTTACTAAAGAAAATATATGATTTTCTTAAGGAATATTTTCATCAAATATAAAAGAACTATTATAATTAACTCCATAGGCACTTAATAAATATGCCATGGTTTTATACAATAAAGATCTAACAAACAATGGGATGTGTGACTTTCCGCCTTACTTCTTGTTCCTTCTTTGGCTGTGGACTTAGGGCAGATTCACACAATCGATTGTCTGTTTGATCTAGATTGTATATAGCTTGTATTCATTAAGTACTCAAAGAAGGGATTGTAAGAGTCATTTTTACTGTCATTTATCACATCAGAAAATATAGGATTTTCTGGAGGAACAGGCGAACATTTCTAAAGAATTAAGAGTATACTTTTTATAATAAAAATTCTTATGAAACCCACCAACTTAAGTGCTGATCTACTCTTTCAAAATAACTTTTATTCTCAGGAAACTAGTAGATAGGTTCACGCTCAGGAATTCAGAAGATGGAGCATAGTAGCTTCATGTCTTTGTTTTTTGTTATTTAGTTTTGGAGTAAATCTTTTGTGAATCAAATATAATGTAAACACTTTAATATTTATACAATGGTTGTTTGTTACTTTGATTACTATGATGCATGTGTTGTAATACTGAGCATGACATCCTCGGCCCCCGAACGTTTCCGCCGTTCCGGTTTAGGGGTGTGACAGAAGGAATGGTGCACTCATTCAAGAGTACAAGCCTCTTATTTATATGCATAAAGTGAAGGTATTAACCATTAGTCCTTAGCACTTTAAGCAACCTTATCCATATTGTAATGAGTGTGTCATTGCATGTTTCTTAGGCTTAATACTTTTGATTAAAAAAGCCAAAAACCCATACTCCTCCTCTACCCTTCAACTTTCGGCCATGGTGAGGAGAGAGAGAAAATTATGTTTAAATTTTATAAACTCAAAGTTTATAAAATATAAACTTTGTCTTTAGGGAAAAAGACAAAAGGATTCAACTATTCCAAAAGTTTGTATATGACTTATAAATCACACCAAGGAAACAAAAGTTTGCACCATTCCTTCTGTCGCACCCCCAAACCGGAACGGCGGAAACGTTCGGGGGCCGAGGACGTCATGCTCAGTATTACAACACATGCATCATAGTAATCAAAGTAACAAACAATCATTGTATAAATATTAAAGCGTTTACATTATATTTGATTCACAAAAGATTTACTCCAAAACTAAATAACAAAACAAAGACATGAAGCTACTATGCTCTATCTTCTGAATTCTTGAGCGTGTACCTGTCTACTAGTTTCCTGAGAATAAAAGTTATTTTGAAAGAGTAGATCAACACTTAAGCTGGTGGGTTTCATAAGAATTTTTATTATAAAAAGTATACTCTTAATTCTTTAGAAAAGTTCGCATGTTCCTCCATAAAATCTTATATTTTCTGATGTGATAAATGACAAGTAAAAATGACTCTTACAATCCCTTCTTTGAGTACTTAATGAATACAAGTTATATACAATCTAGATCAAACAGACAATCGATTATGTGAATCTGCCCTAAGTCCACAACCAAAGAAGGAACAATAAGTAAGGCGGAAAGTCACACATCCCATTGTTTGTTAGATCTTCATTGTATAAAACCATGACGTATTTATTAGGTGCCTATGGAGTTAACTATAATAGTTCTTTTATATTTGATGAAAATATTCCTTAAGAAAATCATATATTTTCTTTAGTAAATGGTAACCACAATAGTTCCTTCTATAATCACTTAGTTTATACTAGCTATATATAATACAATATCGAACAGACAGTTAAATGTGTGTATCTTCCCTAAGCCCACAACCAAACAAGGAATAGGAAGTAAGGCGGAAATCACACATTCCACTACCTATTGGATATTAATTATATATAACCCTAATGTATAAACCAAGGAATTATAGAATTAACCATTTATGGTCCGTTATGATATATTGGTTTAATAATGTGTATTAAACCTTTTATAGATAAGTTTCTAGTTTCACTAACTCAATTGTGAAACATGATTTTAGTAATAAATGTTATTGTTTTCAGAAAGTGCTATCGAAAACTGTTTGTCTTAAAAAAGTGATGTTTACCATAGAAAATCCTATATTTTCTATAAAACCGACTGGTTGTCTATGTTGTTCCAAGATTTTAATGCACAAGTATACTCAATATACTTACTTCAATGATATCTAGTTTTGTTGATATGTTAAACTGAATAAAGACTTGTTTACCCTGAAAAACCTGATACGGCGATACTACCCTCCTATGATCACTTAATACATACGAGTTGTATATAACCAAGACCAAACAGACAGTTGAATGGGTGATTCTGCCCCAAGCCCACAGCCAAACAAGGAACAGGAAGTGAGGCAGAAGTCACACATTCCGTTGTCTATCAAATTTCAGTTTTATCTGACCCTATGGTATATAATGAGTAATCACATAGTTATTATTCCTTGAGATTGTTCATGAAAAGTATATCACTACGTAAATATATCGTTGTTAACTTTTTGTGAGTTTTACAACCATACTAATTTGAATAGTGTAAAACACAACGTATTGTAGACGTCGAAAAATATGACGTTTGTCACTCATAGACTTGTCGGTCCGGCTGTAGCTAATAGCGAGGTTTGGGATTGTCAATCCCATATAGATCTATACACAAACTCACGCTCTCCCTTTAGGAGACTCTGGTCATAAGGGTAGACTTCCACTGGTACTTAAGTAAGTACCAAAGACATGTCCCATAAGCTAGATTAACAACTTTACAAGTAATAATGCAAAAAACCCTTTTTATAATTAACAAATAAGTTTATAAAAATATCCTTTTGTTCCTTAAACTACACTTATTAAATTTTATAAGCTCATTTCCTATTCTATTCAAAGTTTCATGTTCTAAATACAGTTAATTGGTTCAAAGACATAATAAGCAATTTATATTTTAAAACACAACATATCTTGTGTTATACTTGTACTCTCCCCCTAAAACATTTAAAATTTTGGAAAATGATATGGGGGTATGAACTCACCTTATGTGGTAATTCAATGGAAGATTCGATATAGGACGATAGGTTCCACGAATGAAGTCCGAAAACACAAATGAGCCCTAATTAGCATATTATCACACATATATGTATACATTTAGTGAATCTAACATCAAAAGTGTAAAGGGAACAATCTATGGTGTAAGAAATACTTACACAATAAGTGTTAGAATCAAAAATTGAATGTTGAAAGGAGTTCACGGCCCAAAGATCCTAAAGATCTTGAGTTCACGGCCCATCTAGGTGTTCACAGCCCAAGAACAACTTGAAGAATGATGAACATTTGAAGTTCTAAGTCAATTCTAAGTTCAATCCAAGAAGATTTCACAAGAAAAATGAAGGAAAGAAGGCGTTTCTCTTGGTCTAGAGGAGAGAGGAGGGTGTTTGGCTGATGATACTTGAGAGAGATTGGATGAGTTCATGGCCATAATTGAAGAAATGAAGATAAAATCGATCAAACACTTATATATAGGGAGGAGTTCACGGCCAAGAGAGAGTTCACAGTACGAAGTGTTCACGGCCTGAAGTTCACGGTCAGAAGTGTTCACGGCTCGGAGGTTCACGGCTTCGGAAGTTCCCGTCTGCGAGGGTTTGTGGTCAATGCGAAGGTTCTTGGTTCCTAAGGCTTTTCCCTCCAAACTATAACACACTAGATACAAGGCTTTAACACTTATAATCCAATAATCCATCTATTTTAAGATAACGGAAGGAATAAGTTTGACCAAAGTTGACTTTTCTAATAATAAAATTTTCGGGTTGTGACACCTTCCACCCTCCTTATGGCCAAGTTCTCTCTAGGAGACTCTCCATCTCGTCCTTGCTTTAAGTTTTTGAAGATTAGATTCATATCTTTTGCTCTCTTGAAGTTCATATTGGTTATTAACCTCAAGCTTAAGAGGTTAAAAGTTTTGGACTAGCATCTACATCAAGTTGAGTAATTGTTAGTGTCTCAAAGGTTCCACATTCTTCATCGACTTCCAAACCTCCGAAGAGGACGCAAAGAACTACAAAGGTTTTTATTTCTTCATCATTTCTATGGCTGGTTTTTTAATCTTTCTATAACTTGCAAGAAGATCCTTGGTGGGTATAAAATGTTTATTTTATTTCAAAAACGAAAGTCTTTCGTTGCGATATTTTTCAAGTTTATGAAACTATTTTTGAACTAAAACCCAACAATTGGCGTCAGAGCCATCTCACAAGTTTGGTTAGATTTTTTTTTTTTGGAAATCTTAGTTTTTGGAGAATATGGATAACTTGTTTTTGTATAAGAATAAGTTCATATATATTTTTTATGACAACTTTTTTTTTGTTATGCTATGTGATAAAAGTTTCATGCATCTTTTGTCATTTAAAGTTGTCTTAGAAAAAACAAAGATTGTTTAATATGTATATTGATGTATATCATGTCCATAAACTAGCCAAGGACCAATGTGTTGTTATGTTGGTTATTTTTGTTATAAAATGGTTGTAATAATTTATTTATTCATATGATGTGTAATAATTAAATAGATTAGCTTTTCTTGGTTATTTTTGTAAAGTAATAGATTAGTTTTTATAATTGATTTATTTGTACAAAAATGTAACAAAAATCAAGTTGGGACCATTTTTAAAGACAAAAGAGCAATTTTCAAGTTTAAAAGGTGTGCAGGATTTTCAGTGACATTTTGTGAAAAGTGTCGCTAATGTTGTTTACAAAGGGTTGTTGGACTTTTACCGACAGTTGGTGAATTTTAGCTTTCATGAGTTTTTTCTATCTTTTGCAAGCAATAGGTGTTTACTCAAGTGAGAGATTCTACAACAACATTACAAGAAGTTTTTTGGTCCCTTTAAATGTCCCTTTAGTAATGGACTTGAAATTTTTGTATAGGCTCACAAAATATCATTAGTTGGCTATGTGTATGCACATATCTTTTTATGTATGTTTGTGTTCTTTATTTATGCAATTATTATGTATGGTTGATAAATTAGTTTTTCGCATGATAAAATAATTTTGGACAAAATAAACATCACATGGAGTTCATCTTTTTCAAAATTAGCCACAAGATGTAACAAGTTATTATTTTAAAAAGAAAACCTGGTTTTATGGAATCGTTAATAACGGCAAATTTTGAAATACTCTAATATAAGTTTTAAAATGGTGATTTTTTTAACTTATACAAAATCCAAATATATAAGTAATAAAATGAAGTTTTATTAAATATATAAAAGGTTCAAATGCATTCAAACTTAATATCGGTTATTAAATTGAATTGTGTCAGATTATATATATAAAAAAACCTACCTTTTTATATAGAACCGTTAAAAGTGATTTTCTTTTGAAAATTGATAACCTGGTTTTTTATATGCATGTAATAACCATGATATCATATGTTTTAAAACTAGAATTATAAAACAAATAAAGACATTTTTTTTACAAACCTCAAATCTATACAATCCTTTTAAAAAACACCCATACATCTCTTGTATTCACTACTGGGATAAATGATACATAAGCGCTTAATATTGTCTTTGATGGTGGGGGTGTATTCATGATTTCTATAACCAATTTATAGGCCGATTACACAACTTTTTCAAATTGGACGATTTGATCAGAAATATTTTGTGATAAAGGATACCTAAGCAAAAGAGTTTCGAGACATAGATGGGATCAAACATGTCTAACTAAATTAGTTATTAGTGATCCCATAAATCTAGGAATTATATACTAATACATAATTGATAATTGATATCTACCGAGTTGAATTCAAATGAATGGGATAAAGGATATATAACCATTTATTTGTTTTGCATCTTGGATCCTAGATTTTGATAATTAATATTTCTGGAAACTAAAAGTGTATACGTTATTACAGATTAAATATTCAAAATATTAAATGAATTTTGTCAAAATTTGATAGTTATATAATCCGTTCTCATTACCATGAATTGTCATTTTCTTTAATGACTTAATGACACAATAACATTCAATAGATACAACTTCAATGAATGGGTTCATGTCTTAAGAGACAATCTCGTAAGAGATATAAAATTGTATACACTTAAAGGTCCTAGTCCTAAACTATTTGCTTTGAGCAATGAACCTGAACATGATACCTAGTAAAGGCATCACCGTGACGCTAAAGATTCTTCTAACATCAAGCTAGGAATAGTTATTCATTACTTCTAGGAAGTCTTGGATAATTTAAACATATATCTAATGATATAACAAGTCAAGCAATATTCCAATAAATATAGTGATATTTTATTTAAAGCTAGTTTAAACATTTGAACAATTCAAGGCTAAAAGAGTCACCTAGTGTGATCTAAGGGGTCCATGTTTTATGGACTGAACACCTTTAAGCCCACATAAATGAATCTTATTTCTTTTGTGAAGAAACTAGATACTAGAAGACGATTTACTCCTTTCATTTGGAAAGAAAGTTTGGAAGAGACTTGTATTTCTAGTATCTACTAGATAGAACTGTTGAGTTTTAAGCACTATAACACTCCTATGGTGCACACGCAACCCTAGATGCTATGGGTTTCGGTTTTCTCTAATTATACATGCAATTTCAATTTTCCAAAGCATACATCCTAACTAGCATACAATAGAGGATATACAACATAAAAACCAAGTTAGATGAATACCTCTTGATATAGTTTGTAGTTCTTGGCCTTAGAAAGATTTAGCACCTCAAGTGTGATGCCTCTAATGTGTCACAAACACCAAATGAAAAAGGAGGCTTGAGAGAGTAGGCTAGTTAGCTTAAAATCAGTTAACACTCTCTTAGAATGAATGGGCCACCGATTTTAGGGCTAGGGTTTTGCTTTTTGTAATGCTCGTAGATCTGGGCTAGTCAATTTAGAGATAATACAAAAGATTATTTTGAATAAATAATCTTAACCAAGTTGTAGAATATGTCTCAAGGCTTCCATACATATAAAGAATGCCGAAATCCGAGTTATAACGAAGAAGTTATGGCCCGTCGATGTTTTACGGAAAAACTGGCATGACATTGGGAGACGTAAATAGTGAATTTTTGATAAAGGAATTTTTAGCCTTATTGATCCAAATAAAAGTTGTAGTAAACATTAAACCGAGAACATACAAAAAAAAGAATGCCCAAATCTGACTTCGTATGAGGAAGTTATGAATTTCTAAGATTTGGCATAACACTGCACGACCCAAAACTCGAATTTTAGTTCGAGCGGCTTTTGGCCTACGCGACCTAAATGAGAATTGAAGATCTCATTAATAGAAACTCAACAGTAAAAAGACAGACTAAAAAAAAAGTATGTATGTAGAAGTTATGAATTTTACGCGGACATTTAACAATATAATCTCCTCGTACTGTTAAATTTTAAGATCGGTCGAGAATTAGCTGACAGACTCAAAATGAAAGTTGTAGATCTTATTTTTATGTATGCGTGGATATAAAAACGTCAAAAACGGAGCTCATATGTGAAAGTTACGGATTTTAGAAGTCGGAAGTGTGCTATGCGAAAATGGGTGAGGTGATACAATCTTAGCCATTGCTTTCTCCCTAAGTCTAGCCACTAGATGGTGACATGTGGCACAAAGTTCAGCCATTTTCACCCTATAAATAGAACCTCTCCCACCCTCATTCTCTTCACACATTTCCTATTCTTTCTTCTCTTTACTCTCTTTCTAGAACCTCTCTCTAGCCCCGAACCCCCCCCCCCCCCCCGAAAAGCCTAGGGAACCTCCCTAGCACGAGGCAAAAGCCCCGGAGTGCTCGATGGCTCCAAGAACAAGAGCTTTTCTGCTCAGGAACGCTGCTCCAATCAAAGCCCGGTTTTCTATAAAACCCGCTGTAAGTGAGCTACGCCTACACTATTTTTAATATATCGTTTATTTAATTATAGTAACGTTATTAGGAACTTATGATAAGTACTTGGGCTATTATTATGGGTTATATAAGTATTGTTTAACGCTTATATAATAGTAACAATAGCTAGACTATTAATTAGTCTCGGCGAATAATAGACTAACCTCTAGTAGTAATAATAATTATTAGGTTTCGTCGAAAGAAATTATTTTTAAGAAGCAAAGCGCTATCTGAGTTTGGATTCACCCCCTTTTCAAGTGAGTGCTTGGTCCCTTTCATCGTACACATAGATATGAAGTATTTTATATAAATTATGTGCTATGTGTGCATATTACCTGAATACTTGTTGTCTATGATGGATGAATGATTTAATACATGTTTTAAATGATTTAAATATATATTTATTTTATATCTACAAATATGTTGGGATAAAACATGGGTATATGAAATAGTTGGTGTGTGATGAAATAAAATGATTAGAGATAGGTGATGATAGGAAGGTGATGATAATTAAATAATGGATAGGTGATGATGAATCAGTGATGTAGGATGAAAGATACTATAACCTTGTCCGGCAATTTGGAGATGTAGTCATCTACTAGAGTATAGATGGTGACCACATACTATTCTAGACAACCCGTGGAAATACCAACAGACTTATAACCTGTAGGTGATGAATTACGAGTCCAAGTGATGTGTTGACTGTATATTCATGTAATGATACTCTAACCCTTACTATGAATTACGAGTTCATGTGACGTTGTAACTACGTATTCATGCCTTAGAAACGAGCATATAAGGAAATGTGAGGTAAAAAGATGAGATGTAAATATGATATAGGAGATGACCCTTAATATAATTCTTTAAGGAATATCAAAGAAGATAACGGGGATGGGTAATCGGATTGATTGTTTGATGTTTAAATATAATAATTATACTATTGTGGGTTGAAAACCCAATGTACTCACCAGGTTTCCCAACCTGACCCACTCCAGCTTATTTGTATCACATGTGTTGATACGAAGCTACTTTGCACTGAGAGATTTAAAAGAGATGTAGATCACTAGTGTAAATGAATGTAAGTTCTGTTTATGCTTATGTTTCTGTATTGACGATGACATCCCAAATGTTTTAAATGAATAAAAATATATTTCTTCGAAAATGCTTTGATAACGTATTTATCATGTTTTTCTAGGAACAAATTCCAAAACATTTTTATTAAAAGAAGTACTCTGAGTTTTATAAAGCATAAACAAAATCGGTCTTTTCTGGCCATGAAAATGGGTATGTCACAGTTGGTATCAGAGCATTAGTTTAACTGAACTAGGAATATGGATTTATTTCTAGACTTAAACTTAGAATGCTAAGCAATGATTGTGAGGAGTGTGTCTTAGGTAATACACCTGAATAGACACAAGCACTACCTTATTTAGTGAAAATGCCTAACATGCTTTTATGTGCTAAATGATTTATGATGCTAAATGTATGAACGGATCTATGGTCTATTGCCGACCGGATCTAGAATTTTTATGTGTTCAGAGTTCTAAACGTTTAGATACGGTATTAGAACTGGCTTGTAACTTATCGGAATAATAGGAAGATTTACACGTCGATCGTAAATAAAATCTTTCCTATCTTAATTCTTGTCATTATATACCAAACGTCTATAGATCGAATGGCTAGAACCCGAAGCGGAGTCGGGAACGCAAACGGAAATGGGAATCAATAGCCCCCGGTGATTGAGTAAATACCTGTTGTAATGGGAGCTGCACCTGAGCTAGTCACCATGGTTGGAGTACAAGCCATGATTTGGGCTATGTTAGATGAACAAAGGGAGGAAATGAGACAAATGTTGCATGAAAATAGGGACGAACCGACCATGCCCATCGAGTAAACCGAACCGATTCCTAAGCAGTCGGAGGAAGGGAACTACAACCGTCAAGTGAGTGAAATATGGACTCAAGGTGAACGAAGGGATGGCCCAGAGAGGGGTAACAACAATGATGGGCGAAGGTATAAGAACTTTTTTAGTGCAAAACCACCAAGTCTTTCCGTAAGCCCGAAGCCGGTTGAGATTATGGACTGGATCTCCGAGGTGGAGATGGTGTTTGAGAGTTGCGACTGTAGCAACAAGCAGAAAACCGTCTTTGCGATCAGGCAACTGAAGAGTGGAGTCTTGAGCTGTTGGAAGATATTGGCAGGTACGATCGCCAAGGGAGTAGGAAGTAAGATGTCTTGAGAACATTTCAATGTGCAACTGAAAATGCAGTACTGCTGTGAGCAGGATCTACGAGAGATCAACAATGAGTTTCAGAACCTAAAGAAAGGAAAAATGAGCGTTACCGAGTACGCTGCATGTTTTACAGAGAAGTTGAATCTTGTTCCTTATCTAGTTCCAACGGAACTTTCCAAGGTCAACAGGTTTGCCAATGGATTACCAGCGGACTTTGGTCCAATGGTCAAACAAGCAACCACTTTGAAAGTCGCCATCTAGGCAGCCAAGAATGTTGAGACCCAAATAAGAGAAAAGGGTCTAGAGAAAGTTGAAGTTGGCGAGAAGAGGAAGCTGGAAGGATCCTCAAGATCTGATAATAAGGGAAAGTTCTCGAAGTCTATCCTGGACAACTGTAGGAATGGAGCCAAGTGGTGTGAGAAGTGCAAGAAGAAGCACTTCGGAAGATGCGATGGAGAAGTGACGTGCTATAAGTGTGGTAGGACCAGTCACTATTCCAGAGATTGTACATTCGACAACAAGAAGTGCTACGAATGTGGAAATGATGGGCATATTTCAAAGAACTGTCCAAACAAAAACGAAGCTGCAAGACCAAATGCACCGCCGAAACCAAGGGCATTCCACATGATCCTCGATGAAGCAAACAACAACGCGAGGAATCAAGAATGAGGACTTCTTACCTGAAGATCGAATTATGCAGTGGCCATAGTTTCGTATGATGTAGCCTAGTAGAGGCATAGTCTAGGGTGAACTTGAACACCTATGTAATCGTTTCAAGAAATAATACAAAACCTTTGTTTTGTTATCTGATGTGTTAAGTTGTTTGTGTGGTTTTCTTGTATGGTGACTTGGAAAAACTGCGAGACAATACTTGGGACGAGTATGAGTAGGTGTGAATGGTAGTAGAGGCCTATACTACCAGAAGCACAGGATTCACGCTTGGATTAGCGAAAGTCACGAGGTTACCAAGAAGCTAGTAATTGATACCGTTTTATTCAAATATGTCGTTACCATCGTTTCGATACTTACTAAGAGGATGATTGTTATTCCGACCCTAGTGGTCATATCGAATCGAGTCCGACTACAATGAGTATATTACGTGGTTTAGAGAACCAAGTTTGATGTAGCATCTAACATAAGCCGGAAGATTGAAATAAAAGATAATCAAAGCGATCAGTAGAAGTATCGCGATAGTTGCTTGTAACTAGAAATGCTACCATTTAAGATGTGATTAGAACATGAAGAAATGTATAGTCTATTCTGGAAGACTCTAAGAGACCTGAGTCTAAGCGTGGGAACATACGATGATAAGTCATTAGAGTATGACACATCGGTCCATTGTAGTAATAAAATAACTTATCTTAAGTTTGTTAAGAAGAAGAAGCAGTCTCTAGTAAGGATCGAGATTGTGACTTGAAGCTCATAATTTGGAGTCTAACGTGACATAGGGAGGAAGTGCAAGATCGAGCACCGCCTGCAATCAGGAAGTCATACAGATAGATACTCGTTCGAAGAAACATCAACGTTATCGTTATTACTTAGGATGAAGAGACAACGTATGGATTCATCATGTGAGCCATGTTTCGTTGATGATTCTGGGACGTAATCATCATAAGGGGGGAGATAATTGTAATGCCAGTAGATCTGGGCTAGTCAATTTCGAGATAATACAAAAGATTATTTAGAATAAATAATCTTAACCAAGTTGTAGAATATGTCTCAAGGGTTCCGTACATATAAAGAACGCCGAAATCCAAGTTCTAACGAAGAAGTTATGGCCTGTCGAAGTTTTACGGCAAAACCGGCACGACACCAAGAGACGTAAATAGTGAATTTTTAATCAAGGACTTTTGTGATCTAAACAAAAGTTGTAGTATACATTAAACCGAGAACATACAAAAAGAGAACGCCCAAATCTGACCTCGTATGAGGAAGTTATGAATTTTCTAAGATTTGGCATACCAGTGCACAGCCCAAAACTCGATTTTTAGTTCAAGCAGTTTTTGGCCTATGCGACCCAAATGAGAATTGAATATCTCTTTAATATGACCTCAATGCTAAAAATACAGACGAAAACAAAGTCTGTATGTAGAAGTTATGATTTTACGCGGACATTTAATAGTATAATCTCCTCCTACTGTTAAATTTAAGATCGGTCGAGAATTAGCTGATGGAGTCAAAATGAAAGTTGTAGATCTTATTTTTACCTACGCGTGGTTGTAAAGAACGTCAAAAATGAAGCCCGTATGTGAAAGTTACGGATTTTAGAAGTCGGAAGTGTGTTGTGCGAAAATGGGTGAGGTAGCACAATCTTGGTCATTGCATTCTCACCAAGTCTTGCCACTAGATGGTGACATGTGGCACAAAGTTCAGCCATCTTCACCCTATAAATAGAACCTCTCCCATCCTCATTTTCTTCACACATTTCTCATTTTTTCTCCCCTTTACTCTCTTTCTAGAACCTCTCTCTAGCCCGAAACCCCCCGAAAAGTCTAGGCAACCTCCCTAGCACGAGGCAAAAGCCCCGGAGTGCTCGACGACTCCGAGAAGAAGAGCTTTTCGGCTCGGGAACGCTGCTCCAAGCAAAGCACGGTTCTCTATAAAACCCGCTGTAAGTGAGCTACACCTACGCTATTTTTAGTATATCATTTATTTAATTATAGTAACGTTATTAGGAATTTATGATAAGTACTTGGGCTATTATTATGGGTTATATAAGTATTGTTTAACGTTTATAAAATAGTAATAATAGCTAGACTATTAATTAATCTCGACGAATAATAGACTAAACTCTAGTGATAATAATACTAGGTTTCGTCGAAGGAAATTATTTTTAAGATGTGAAGCGCTGTCTGAGTTCGGATTCACCACCTTTTCAAGTGAGTGCATGGTCCCTTTCATCTTACATATAGATATGAAGTATTTTATATAAATTAGGTGCTATGTGTGCATATTATCTGAATACTTGCTTTCTATGATGGATGAATGATTTTATACATGTTTTAAATGATTTAGATATATATTTATTTTATATCTACAAATATGTTGGGATAAAACATGGGTAGATGAAATAGTTGGTGTGTGATGAAATAAAATGATTAGAGATAGGTGATGATAGGAAGGTGATGATAATTAAATAATGGATAGGTGATGATGAATCAGTGATGTAGGATGAAAGATACTATAACCTTGTCCGGCAATTTGGAGATGTAGTCATCTACTAGAGTATAGATGGTGACCACATACAATTCTAGACAACCCGTGGAAATACCAACAGATTTATAACCTGTAGGTGATGAATTACGAGTCCAGGTGATGTGTTGACTGTATATTCATGTAATGATACTCTAACCCTTACTATGAATTACGAGCTCAGGCGACGTTGTAACTACGTATTCATGCCTTAGGAACGCGCATATAAGGAAATCTGAGGTAAAAAGATGAGATATAAATATGATATAGGAGATGACCCTTAAGATAATTCTTTAAGGAATATCAAAGAAGATAACGGGGATGGGTAATTGGGCTGATTGTTTTTGATGTTTAAATATAATAATTATATTTTTGTGGGATGAAAACCCTATGTACTCACCAGGTTTCCCAACCTGACCCACTCCAGCTTATTTGTATCACAAGTGTCGATACGAAGCTACTTTGCATTGAGAGATTTAAAATAGATGTAGATCACTAGTGTAAATGAATGTAAGTTCTGTTTATGCTTATGTTTCTGTATTGACGATGGCATCCCAAATGTTTTAAATGAATAAAAATACATTTGCTTCGAAAATGCTTTGATAACGTATTTATCATGTTTTTCTGGGAAAAAAATTCCGCAACAGTTTTATTAAAATAAGTACTCTGATTTTTATAAAGCATAAACAAAATCGATCTTTTCTAGCCGTCAAAATGGGGATGTCACACTTTTATAGTGTGACAAAAGCTATGGTTTCATCCATGCAAACCCTAAAGCACCCTGACCCTTCATATTTCTTAGGCTCCATGGGTTAAACCTCCATGGCCTATCATATTGGTTTAGCCCATCCTAATCAACCATGGATCATTGGCGCACACTATAAGAATCATTGATTTAGGTTATCATTCCTTGTATATTTAATCAGTCTCTTTTGATCACTAAATTAATTCCAAATTAATTATTGATCAATACTAATTAAATAATATGATTTCTCAATTAACATAATATAATTATAATATATTAATAAATCACAAATAACCTTTTTCTCAAAAGTCCATCCTATCAAATTGCTCTGTTCAAGGTAACCCAAAAGGACCACGCTACTATCAGGTCAAGTACATGCTTGTTATAGTTATTCGGCTTACACACCTAATCCAACGTTCTCCCACTTGGATAAGTCTAATAACTATAACTGCCAATCTAACTTGAAAATCTGATTAGCACTCGTAGCTCTTGAAGCCGATGTCGAACTCTGACCTAGTCAGTGATGCGTCCTTTAGATAAGGGATCATATATTCCACTGTTCTTCAAGATATCATGCGGACAAATACGTGGAACATAGTCATATTTATGGTCATGTAGTTGGTTTCCTGGTTTTTTATTTTTCTGACATAGAACATAATTGAAGACATCAATTTAGTCCTGACCGGTCCTAGCACATAAGTCAAAACAAAATCATCGAGGGGCCCAGGATATTGCTTTTAATCCTCTTAGGATAAAAGGAACAGATAAACTTCGACTTATATGCTTGTACTAACTACTCGTTAAACTACTCGTTAAATCATGCACAACGATACGTTTTATAACATCAAGTTACTGATGCGTTTTCATATCATCAGTACACAACCAACTCATAGCCAACAACTCATATATCTTGGTTTGAAGACTATATGATATTATCGTCTCACAACCACTCGTAATAAATTCCATGAAGTGATTCATGTGAGTGTGGGTTTAATCCAATACTCAAATCTTATTTCAAGAGCACTCATGAATGTTGTAGCATACTTTTTCTATGTCTAACACCTTAGACAATCTACAAGTCAATTCATGAAAATCTAACCTCACAACCTACTTCCAAAATATGATCGACTATGGATTGTTTGAATAATCTTATTATTCTGGAAGTCAAAACACGCAAAAGTGAAACAATAGTAAATAATTGACATAAGATAGTATTTTTATTTATAAATAAAACTCCTTTTATTCAATCATTAAATGTCAATTATAGTTTAGCTATTACAAGTTTCTAAATGTTTATCTAATCACTAAAACTAATATCCATTGTTAGCCCAATGCCCCTTGCATGCTGCAAGTGCTTAACCCTACTCAATCCCTTCGTAAGGGGATTTGCTGGTTTCTCCTCTAACGATATCCTCTTCATAACAAGGTTTCCTTCTACTTGATGTCTTATAAAGTGGTACTTTCCATCGATACTCCTGGAAAGAAAGTTTGGAAGAGATTGGTACTTCTACTATCTATTAGATAGAACTGTTGGGTTTTAAGCACTATAACACTCTTATGATGCACATGAACCCCTAGATGCTTTGGATCTATGTGTTCTCTATTTATACATGGAATTTCAATTTTCCAAATCATGCATTCTAACTAGCATACAATAGAGGATATACAACATAAAAACCAAGTTAGATGAATACCTCTTGATGTAGTTTGTAGTTCTTCGCCTTAGAAAGCTTTAGCACCTCAAGTGTGATGCCTCTAGTATGTCACAAACACCAAATGAAGTCCAGTGATGCCTCTAGTGTGTCATAAAAACCAAGTAAGATGAATACCAAGTCAGCACCTCAAGTGTGATGCATCTAGTGTGTCACAAAAACCAAGTTAGATGAATACCTCTCAAGTCATCACTTCTACCGAGGGTAAGAACCCAATCCATAGTCCTCCGCAGGTACTTAAGAATGTTCTTTACTGCAGTCCAGTGAGCTTTACTAGGATTCCCTAGATATCTGCTGACCAAGCTTAAAGCAAAGGCCACATCAGGGCGAGTACAAGTCATAGCATACATGATCCAGCCAACTCCGGAACCTTATGGTATTTTACTCATCTCTGCTATCTCGGTCTTTGTACTCGGACTCTGAGTCTTACTTAGTTTGGTAGTGCTTTGGATAGGTAAGTCACCTTTCTTGGAGTTCTCCATGTTGAAACTCTTTAACACCTTGTCCAAGTAGGTACTTTTACTAAGGACTTAATTTCCTGCAATGTTGGAATGTCGTTTCCTATGAGAAGTATGTAATCTACATACAATACCAAAAAGCTAACTATACTCCCACTAGCTTTGACATATACACAGGACTCATCCTTGCTTCTCGAAAATCTAAAATCTTTGACTTTCTCATCAAAACAAAGATTCCATCTGCGAGATGCTTGTTTCAATCCATAAATGGATTTCTCAAGCTTACACACTCTAGTAGGGTACTTTGCAATGACAAAACCCTCTGGATGACACATGTAAACATCTTTAACCAACTTTCCATTAAGGAAAGCGGTTTTGACATCCATTTGCCATATTTCATAGTCATGAAATGTAGCTATGGCTAACATAACCATTATAGATTTAATCTTTGCTACTGTTGAGAAGGTCTCATCATAGTCAACTCCCTGAGTTTGAGTGAAGCCCTTTGCAACCAGTCGTGCCTTATATGTGTGTACTTTCCCATACATATCTTTCTTCTTTTTGAATATCCATTTGCAACCGACTGTCTTGCGACCTAGCACATTGTCAACCAAGTTCCAAACTTGATTGTCATACATGGACTGAATCTCATTGTCCATAGCCCCTTTCCATTGTGCAGACTCGGGGCCTGCCATGGCTTCCTTATAGTTGTTAGGTTTATCCATCAATGTACTATCACTAATAAATGTATCACCTTCAGTTGTTATATGAAAGCCATAAAACACAAGTGGAACACTAACTCTACTAGAACATCTCAGAGGTACAAAATCTTTAATTGGTTCAACAGGAGTTTCCTCCTCGGGTTGAGCGCAAGTGTTTGAGGTTCTTTCATCACTTAACTCTTGAAGCTCTTTAGGGTGAATTTTCCTCCCACTGTCCTCTTGGCATATGAGTTATCTCTCGCAAAAGACTCATCTCCTCGCAACAAAGACAACATTGTCACTCGGTCTATAAAAGAGATACCCAAAGGACTTCTGCGGGTAGCAGATGAAAATACATCACTCACTGCGAGGTTCGAGCCTTTCGTAAGTCTCTCGTCTTACGAAAGCCTCGCAACCTGCAACCTTGATGTGATCCAACGAGGTAACCTTCCTTATCCACATATTGTGAGGTGTTTTGGCATGCTTCTTAGTAGGGACTAGATTAAGGATATGGGTGGCAGGCTCTAAGGCATATATCACACCCCAAAACCAAGAATGACGGAAACGTTCTGGGGCGGAGTACGTCATGTACAGTATCACAACATAGTATAATAGTAAACAAGTAAACAACATCATCTATTACATTAAATATATAATTTTAATACAAGTGTGTTTTGTAGTATATAAGACACCAAAACATGAATCAAAATATAAGAAGAGTCTTGTATGCGCTCCATCTTCTCAAAAGCTGGCATCGGTACCTGTCTACTGATGGCCTGAGAATACAAGTTATTTTGAAAGAGTTTATCAGCATTAAGGCTGGTGAGTTCATAAGTATTTAGTGTCTATGTTTGTATCAAAATGTTTGAAGTACGAATTTGTAAACGTTTGTAGTAAAAGTGTGAATATGTTTGTAAGTGTTTGTAAGTGTTTGTAAAAGTTTGTAACTCCTAGAAAATCCTATATTTTCTACTAAAAGTAGCCTTCTACCAAGGCACAACTGTTTTGTATGTTTGTTTCTTGTAAAAGTGTGTAATTCTCCCAAGTGTAACTATCATTATCAAAATAGAGTTTGTACATTAATGTTTAAGTGAAGTAATCACCAAATAAATGTAAAGGGGTAAATTAATGTAGTACTGTAGTGTTGTATTATAGGAACTACTGTTGTACTAACTACCTTAAACCGGATTTATATCAAGGTATTATGTTATTAATTGTACCATACTATCGACTATGAAACACGACAATATAAGTCGTCAAAACGTATGGCATTTGGCACCCGAAGACCTGCTAGTCCCACTGTAGCTAGCAGTAAGGTGTAGGATAGTAAATCCAGTATAGATCTATATGCAAACTCACGCTCTCCCTCCAAGAGATTCTGGTTAGAACTCGGGCCATGACGATGAAGGCATGTGCCGATACAGTGGATCACATTTATGTTATTGTATACTTGTATATGTAATGTATGTACTTGTTTAATGAATGTATCGTTTCTCATCATAGTATCGTTATGTATGTTCTCATCCTAGTATAGTTGTATAACTTCTCGTCATAGTATAGTTGTATATGCTCTCATAGTAGTATAGTTGTATAAGTTCTCATAGTAGTAAGTAATGACTCATGAATGAACTGACTCCTGTATGCTTCATTGGATTAGAAGTAGTAAGTAGTATAACCCTAAATTATACGTATTATAGTTTATTAGTAAACTTGTTTGTACGAATGAATGTATTGAACCGAGATAAAAGTCTTTATATCTATACATATACACATAATATATAAGTAAGGATTCAATGACACTCAGACAAACAACCGGTTACTTTAAGTCCACAACCAAACAAGGACAGGAAATAAAGTGGATTATCTGTCCTAAGTCCTTCAAACCTTATTTATATAACTATATATGTAGTAGACATGGTTTTAACAATATATAAGTTTGAAAACTATAAAAGAAAGGTTTAGTATACAAAAGTGAATTTGATAATGAGTTTGACATGTAAAATAGTTTGATAAGCAGTTTGAAGTCATTTGTTTGGTCAAACAGTTTAAAGTATAGAAAATCCATTTGTATGCTAGTTATTAATCACATGTGATTGATCTAATAACTAACATGATACAACTTGTATTCCCCCGCATAAAAGCATTTAAAAACATTTAATAACATTTCAAAGGTTAATTAATGGGTAAAACTCACATGTAGTGAGTGGATTGTAGGGAAGTGTTGGACAAGGTGCTATGTGTCAAGTGAGGACTTGAACACACACAATGATCCTAGTTAATATATAATAAACATGTATGTATCTAATTAGAAATTTAATCACTAATTAATCAAGTTAAGATACCCTAGGACATAGAAATACTTTGATTCAAGTGTTATAGGTACCCACGGGTTGCATCTAAGGGTTGTATGGCATGGCATTGGAGTTTATGGCCCAAGGACCACTCCTTATGGAGTTAACGGCCCATTCCCATTTCTTCACGAGTTTATGGCCATAAACTCATGGTACTAAGTGCCAAATTTTTTTTTGAGGTCTTACAAGTCATGATTGAGCATCCGATGATCAAGTCCAAGCCTTAAGAAAGCATTAAGGGCACACTAACACTACCTTGTAGAGTTCACAGTCTAAGGACCACTTCCTTAGGTGTTTACGGACGTAAAATCTCATGGGGACTTGTTTTGGTTGTTGTTTAAGGTCTTAAACACTTCTAGGAAGGATCAAGGTTGGCATCCAAGGCTTAGGAAGGAACTAGGGTCCATTTAGCCACCTTAAGAGGGGTTCACGGCCCAAGAACATTCTTGGCCGTGAACTCGTTTGTTCTTATGATTCTTGATGATTTTCAAGTGTTATCAAGTTCATATTAAGCACACAAGAAGCTAGGGCAAGTGTACTTACAAGATAGAAGCTCGATTGGGTGTTTAAGGTCCAAGAACACTAGTGTGTGTTCTTGGTGTATTGAAGATCTAAGTGAAAAACAATAACAAATGGATGAAATGATGTATAACTACTAGATATTAGGTTATAACAACAAATCAAGTCAAGAAATACTTACGTTTCGGAAGATCCGGCGAAGAACGGGATGATAGTTGAGAGAGAATGGGGAGTAAACTTGAGGGTGAAAGTGAGAAATGAACCAATTGGGGAGTAAACTCATGTCTAAGCCACGAGTTCATGGCCAAGCTAGAGTTCACGACCCAAACTCCCTTTATTTTGCCGTGAACAGCTAACTAAGGTGTTGGTTGTTCCATTGCTATCTTGATATTCTAGAAATCACTTCCTTTTATCCGTTCGATTTATGAATAATTAATAAAAATACTCAAACGGACTTTTAACAGGCTAAAATTTAGCAGAAATGTAATTGAATTTTAATTGAAGTGATTGACTTTAGAGTTTGTACAAATGAAAATTTGTACTGTCACATCATCCCCCCGTTAAAAGGAATTTCGTCCCAAAATTAAAGTCTAAGCAAATAAAGTAGTTACAAATAACTAAGCGAATAGATGAGGATATTTCAATTTCATTTTACCCTCGTGCTCCCATGTGAATTCCGGTCCTCGCTTGGCGTTCCAGCGAACCTTCACAATCGGGATGCGGCTTTGCTTCGTCTGCTTGACCTCACGGTCCATGATCTCATCGAGTGGGATTACAAGAGTCTCGTCGAATAGACACTCTTTCAATTTTGAGACGTGGAATGTAGAATGTACGTTACTGAGTTCGTTGGGTAGATTGAGTTTGTAAGCCACAGGGCCGATTCTAGCGAGAATCTCGAAAGGCCCTATGTATCTTGGATTGAGCTTCCCATGCTTACCGAAGTGTATCAATCCCTTCCAGGGTGAGACTTTCAAAAGGACTCGGTCTCCCACCTGGAATTCCAAAGGTTTCCTTCGCTTGTCAGCGTAGCTTTTCTGTTGGTCTCTAGAGGCTTTCAATCGTTCATGAATTTGAATGATCTTCTCTGTCGTTTCCCATATGATTTTCGGACCTGTGAGAGTGCTGTCAGGAACTTGTCCTCTAGCTAACTGGGTGTCACCCACTTCAGCCCAGCACAAAGGGGATCTGCACTTCCGGCCATAGAGGGCTTCAAGTGGAGCAGCCTTGATGCTCGTGTGATAACTGTTATTGTACGAAAATTCGACAAGGGGTAAGTGAGTATCCCATGTCTTTCCATAGTCGATCACACAGGCTCTCAACATATCATTCAGTGTTTGAATGGTCCTCTCACTTTGTCCGTCGGTCTAAGGATGGTAGGTTGTACTGATGTCTAGCCTTGTTCCTAGGGAACTTTGCAGTCACTGCCAGTACCTCGAAGTGAACCTACTATCTCTATCAGAGATAATGGATATAGGAACACCATGCAGTGGTACGATTTCCCTAATGTATGTTCTCGTAAGCTTTTCCATCTTGTCAGTTTCTTTGATAGGCAGGAAGTGTGCAGACTTGGTCAATCTATCGACGATGACCCATATGGTATCAAGTCCACCCGTTGTCTTGGTCAACTTCGTTATGAAATCCATAGTGATCCGCTCCCACTTCCATTCTGGTATCTCTGGTTGTTGAAGTAAATTGGAGGGTTTCTGGTATTTGAACTTAACCTTTGCGAAAGTAAGGCATTTACTCACGAAGGTGGCAATTTCTGCTTTCATGTTAGGCCACCAGTATCACTTTTTAAGATCCTGATACATCTTATTTGAACCTGGGTGGACGGAATACCGAGTTTTGTGCGCCTCGGTCATGACCAAGTCTTGGAAGCCACCGTGTTTCGGTGTCCAGATCCGATCCATGAAATATAAGGCTCCGCCACCCTTGGCTTCTAAGTTCTTATCCATTCCTCTAAGGGATTCATCTGCCACGTTTTCAAGTTTCAAGGCTTCAAGCTGAGCCTCCTGAATTTGTGTAGACAAGTGTGAATGGATAGTCATTGTCAACGACTTGACCCTTTGACCACAATATTCTTTCCGACTTAGGGCGTCTGTTACTACGTTGGCTTTACCCGGATGATAACGAATTTCGCATTCGTAGTCATTGAGTAGCTCGACCCACCGTCGTTGTCTCATGTTGAGCTCCTTCTGATCGAATATGTGTTCTAAACTCTTGTGGTCAGTAAAAATGGTGCTTTTCGTGCCATACAGGTAATGTCTCCAGATATTCAGGGCAAACACAACTGCCCCTAGCTCAAGATCGTGTGTGGTGTTGTTGACTTCGTGTTTCTTTAGCTGTCTCGAGGCATAGGCGATGACCTTACCCCGTTGCATCAGAACACAACCAAGCCCTTGGTTGGATGCATCGCAGTATACAACGAAGTCTTCTATCCCCTCGGGAAAGGATAGTATCGGTGCGGTGCATAAGACTCGTTTCAGCGTTTGAAACGCTTTTTCTTGTTCCTCTTCCCAGTCAAAGGCCACTCCTTTCTGGGTCAGTGTAGTTTTGAAATCCGGGAGAAGTTCTGTATGAACCTGCAGTAGTAGCCATCGAGACCTAGAAATTGACGAATTTCTGTAGGTGTCTTCGGTGCTGACCAGTTCTCAATGGCTTTAATTTTGGATGGGTCCACGTGGATTTCCTCTTCGCTAACCACGTGTCCTAAGAATTTGACTCTTCGGATCCAAAATTCACATTTAGAGAACTTCGCATAGAGATTCTCCGTTCGTAAAGTACCTAGAACTTGTCGCATGTGATCGCCATGTTCTTCCTTACTCCGAGAGTAGATCATGATGTCATCAATGAAGACGATGACGAATTGATCCAAGTAAGGTCGACATACTCTATTCATCAAGTCCATGAATACTGTCGGCGCATTGGTCAATCCGAATGGCATTACCACGAACTCGTAGTGTCCGTAACGAGTTCGGAAGACTGTCCTCAGAACATCCTCCTCTAGCACTTGTAACTGGTGATATCCGGATCTTAGATCAATTTTGGAAAAGTAACTCTCCCCTTGCAGTTGGTGTAATAAATCGTCTATGCAAGGCAGAGGGTAACGATTTTTGACCGTCAGTTTGTTGAGTTCTCTGTAGTTGATACACATACGGAATGATCCGTCTTTCTTCTTAACGAACAAGACCGGTGCTCCCCAGGGTGAGAAGTTTGGTCTAATAAAGCCCTTGCTGAGCAGTTCGCTAAGTTGACCAGATAGTTCCTGCCTCTCTGCTGGTGCTAATCGATAGGGCGATTTGGCTACTGGGGTAGCTCCTGGGACTAAGTCGATTCTGAACTCGACTTATCGTTGTGGAGGTAATCCTGGCAGTTCTTCTGGAAAGATGTCGGGAAAGTCGTTCATTACCGGAATGTACTTTAGTTCTTTCGTTTCTAGGCTCGTATCGACAACGTGAGTAAGAAATGCACGATATTCCTTACGTAGATACTTCTGTCGATGAATACTTGAGATGATACGAAGACTCGTACCGGTTTTGTAGCCATAGATAAGGAGAGTTTCGTTAGACGGAAGATTAAGGCGTATAGCCTTTTCGTAACACATAATGTCGGCACGATGAAGACTCAACCAATCAATGCCGATGATGACATCGAAACTTTTAATCGAGACCGACATGAGGTCGATTGGAAATGAATGGCTATCTAGAGTTAGGGTACATCCTATGTATATGCTATTAGTGCTCTCAGTTTTCCCATTATCCATTTCTATAGTGAATGGTTCCTTAAGTATGTGTGGTTTTTGTTTAGGTAGGCGAGCAAATTTATGATTTACGAAGCTTCTCTCCACTCCACAATCAAACAGTATGCATGCATAAGAGTTTTCAAGGAGAAACGTACCAGTCACCACCGTAGGGTCAGCAACTGCTTCCCCTTGGCCTATGGCCAGAACTCTTCCCGCTCCCCCAACATTTCTTGCTTTGGGGCAATCCCTTTTATAGTGGCCCACCTCCCCACATCCATAGCAAGCCTGGCCCATGCCAGCGTTGGGAACTTGGGCGATTGGCCTTGCAAGAGATTTGCAGAAACAGACAGTGTGTCCTTTCTTGTTGCAGTTGGAGCACTGCATTTCTCGGCAGGGGACGTTGTGGTGGAAGTTGCATTTGTTGCACTTTGGCAAACTTCTAGTGTATTGCTTCATCGGAGCAGCAGCGGCGGGTGCTATCGCGGCATGAACCGCCACTATCTACTGCTTTTTGGCAGCTTTCTATTTCTTCTTGTCATCCCAGAACTTACGCTTGT
Source organism: Lactuca serriola (assembly GCF_051521515.1). Lineage (NCBI taxonomy): Eukaryota > Viridiplantae > Streptophyta > Magnoliopsida > Asterales > Asteraceae > Lactuca > Lactuca serriola. The sequence goes on from NC_136412.1 coordinate 211,635,220, forward strand.
TGTCAACGGGTTTGGAGGGTTTTGAGATGGACAGGGTTGTTGTTGACGATGGGGATTGGACTCCATGATTGATGAGTCGTTGTGCCAATCGTTTGGCATTGTCGAATGTAGTAGGGTGTGAAGATAGGACATTTCCCTAGTACGGAGGCACTAGCCCGCAGATGTACCTTTCAACCTTTTTCCCCTCGGTGGGAACCATGTTGGGACAGAGGGCCACCAGTTCACTGAATCTGGCAGTATACACGACTATGTTGAAGCCCCTCATGGTCAGGCTCCACAGCTCCTATTCCAACTTCTGGATCTCGCCCCTCGGGCAGTACTCCTCAATCATGAGGTCTTTCATAGTTTCCCAGTCCATGTTGTTTGCCACTATGAGAGTTAGTGACTTGACATGGCTATTCCACCATGTCAGGGCTTTCTCTTCGAAGGTGCACGCAACAAATTTTACTTGGCTCGCGGCAGGGCAGGAGCAAATCTCGAAGATTGACTCCGTCTTTTCGAACCATTGTGAGAGGGCAATGACTCCACCAATCCCTTTGAAGGAAGTTGGCTTTCAGTTAGTGAAGTCCTTGTACGAGCACTCTCTCGTGCGCACAAGGAGTTCACCTTGAGTAGAGTTAACAGGGGTTCCACCTCTGCTGGCATCAGTGGGGTGATATTGAGCCATGGTCGTAGCCACAGCCGCAGCCACTGCAGCATTCAGAGCTTCCACATCGAATTACGGAGGAGGTGGTGGCATCAGAGTTTGAGTATTAGGAGGATTACGCCTTGTTAATCTGCGAGGAGTCATCCTTCAACTATATGTTCAAAGGAAAGATGTACATGCTGGTTAGAATCAATTGTGAGCATGGTGAGAGTGTTCCATAGGCTAAATCGCCATATTCCAATAGTTGAGTGAGTGTATGTTTTGTTGGGTTTTGAGCAATCTAACACTCCTAAGTGTACATGCAACCCTAAATACCTTGGATCTATTTTTTCTCTATTATACATGAAAATATCAACTTTCCAAGGTATTGTTCTATTCTAGCATACAAAACTTTGAATAACACAAGTTAGAATAACATACCTTTTGTTGGTGCTTGTCTTCATGAAGCTTGAGTGCCTAGTGCCCCAAGTGTGACACCTCAAATGGTTCACACAACACCATAAGCACCTGGAATAACTTAGAGAGAAATTAGAACACTTCAAGAATCGGCTTGCCCTCCATGCATCTCTAGTCGCCGATTTCTCACATCAATAAGATGCTTACATAGTTGTTACAATTAGGGTAAACCCTAATTGTCATGGCTTTCCATTTCCTTGGATCCATGGGTTCAAATACACCATGGAGCATCCAATGGGTTTGAGCCCAACTTGATAATCCATGGAGCATTAGCCCACCATATAAGTATGGATGATTTACACACTCAACCCATATATTTAATTAGTCTTCTTTTGATCACTTAATTAATTCTAGATTAATTCTTGATCAATACTAATTAAATAATCTCTATTAATATATTAGAACTTATAATATATTAATAAACCTTAAGTGATATTTCTCTCATTTTAGTCTATCCAAGTGCATGATGCCATGCAACCCAAATGGACCATGCCGGGTCGGGTCAAGTCTTACCAATTATAGTTATGGACTTAGACATTAATCCAATAGTCTCCCACTTGGATAAGTATAAAACTATTATCGCAAGTATGACTTCAGAACCCGACTAGCAATCGTAGCTCTCAAAATCTTCTGTCGATCTCTGACCTTGTCGATGAACTCTTACCTCTGTCAATGACTTGTCCATTAGATAAGTGATAATATATTCCTCCATTCTAGATATCATATGGACTGAGACATGGATTATAATCATTCTCTCTGTCCATTTGTTGTTTCCTGATTTCTGATTTATGACGACTGACTAATTGAACAAATCAAATCAGTCTAGGCCCGACCGAGCACTTACTTTTGTCATCACTGAATCATCAAGGGGCCCACAGATATCGCTTTTATCCTGAAGGTAAAAGGAATGGATAAACTTTGACTCATATGCTTGTACTGACTACTTGTTGAATCATACACAAAGGCACGTTTTATAGCATCGAGTTACCAATGCGTTTTTGTACAATCAATGTATAACCAACTCATAGTCAACAACTCATATATCTAGGTTTGAAGAATATAAGATATTATCGTCTCATGATTCACTCGTGATAAAATCCATGAAATGAATCCAAATGAGCGTGGGTTGAATCCAATACTCAGCCCTTATGAGTACTCATGAATGTTGTAGCAACTATTGCATTGTCTAAAGCACTTTAGACAAATCATACAAGCCAAATTCACGACAGTCTTGATTCATATCTACTTCCAACATATGACTGACTGTGGATGGTTTGAATAACTTGGTCAATCAGGAGAATAACCTCGTTATTCTGGAAGTCAAAACATGCAAAGTGAAACACAAAATAATACTAGTCCTATATGGCCTCAACACTTTGAGCGTAAATAAAACACCTTTTATCTAAGCACCATATTGATCACTCATTATTCATGTTTCGATTAATCAACTTAATACTTGAATTGAAACAGTAGTGATGCCATGCTCCAAGCATGCATACTATGTTTCTCTAAACAATAGCTATGCCATACTCCAAGTATGCACACTATGTTTACATGTGGTCATCTCTTTGTGAAATGTATATCAATTGAACATGACTTCAATGATTCTCATTTTACAATCCCAATCCTTATTGTAAATGTAAGAATACCAAGTTCTTGTCATTTACCATAATCTATGCAATGATCCTCTTGTAATGATATTCACAAAAGTCACAAAGACTTGGCAACAAACATTACAAAGTATTCCAATGGAAAGCAATTCCATGGAGATGAAGTCTCAAATTCAAAGTACATTCCTTTGAACATCCTTCTTTGCATTAAGTTCTTTAATCTTACACAGATTCAAAGAATAACTTCCACCTATGGAAACAATTCCATATTCCCATCTTGACCATCGCTTTTGAACAAGAGTTGCCTCTTTCCAAAATATGTCAAGACGATCCTTACTCTATACTTCCAATTGTCCATGAGTAACCAAACTTTGGAAAACCCCAAATTGTTCTCGACAATTGCTTAATCATCTTAGTCATATCTAGTTCTAATCCCTTTTCCCTTCTTAACGCCCTAAGCATTAGGAAAATTTAGAATTGATGAATATTATAACACATGCAGTCGATCCTATATCCGAAGCATATGGGATACGATTCATGCTATAAAAATTTTATTTGCCATGTTCTCATAATTTGAACTATGAAGAGGGATGTTGTAATCATAATCGAATTTTGAGAAAGCAACATATATAGAAATTCCTTATGTTGAACCATTCCAACATAACATTCATATATATTCTTGACTAAAGTTGATTAAAATCTCAATCTAAGCTTGTAGAATTGGAATGAAGTATAAATTTCTCTCCCTTAATTATAGTAAAACAACTTTTTTCAAAGCGAGTTGAAACTTTTTGTCTTCTATAATTAACATTGCTAACTTGCAACATATTCATCATGCTCCCACTAGCATAATGATTATTATCTAACTAGCATAACACTTTCTGCTCCCACTAGCTTTGACATGTACCTAGAAATCAGTCATATTTCTGATACTAGATTGCCTTGATAAGACTTTATCAAATCATACACCTGGAGTCTAATCCTTTCCTTAGATAGCTCACATGTGAGTCTAAACCTTTGCCATTCTCATTAGTTAGTGTGCCGGTTAACCACGCACGCTCCACTAACGACATGAGAATGCAAACTTCACACTTGCTATCCACTTAAATCTACTTAGTGAAAGAGTTTCCTCACTATCATTTTCATGAATCGGAGAGAAACCTTGTGACACTTAGATTTTAATGGTGTATGTGTTCCTATCCATGTGAATTTGACATAACCATAATCACATGACAAGGTTAATGACAAATCCAAATTCATATGGACTGAACTTGTGCAGTCTTAATTTCTTGCCACCTGGTAGCACAAGGGCCTGCCATTGCTTCCAAGTTGTTATGCAACCAGTTGAGAACTCTCAGAACTCCAATGCAAAACCAACTTTAACTGGAATGGGCACAGAATCTGTCAACACGATAGGTTACAAACCTCAAGTCGTGGTCTAGTGATTAACAAAACTCTTGATTAGTTCTTGAATCTATCTTAAGATCCTTTTAAGACTCCCACTGACCTCTTGACATATAAGATTCTCTTTGTCAAGAACCACTCCTTGACAAAAACGAATATTCAAGAGTTAGTGCAGATTCTTATCAAGTTAAACACTTCTCACAATTGGTCTTAGTTGGTCTTTGTTTTATCCAAAATATCACAACTTACCAATTTCAAATGTACAAGAGTAAGAACACATTTTACTCTACATTTAACAAGTGTTTTAAACCTTTCTTAAGATTATGTCACTCAAGGCTTAATCTTGCAGTATGACTCTAAGATTTAATTTTGGAACGAAGTATAATTTATCTTTTGATCTAACCATTTCAACAATTCATGATTCCTCTCCTTAGCCAAACAAAATGAACTAAGGTGTCCTTAGAGGATCAATTGTGACATGGTTTCATAATCACTAAGATAATCATAAAATAAGACACTCAAGTACTCTCCCATCTCTTCAGATTAGAGAAACTTTTATCTTTCTGCCTTATTTGATTCTTCTTACTCATTATGTCTATCATTGAAACTTCTCCAATGATCCAGAACTATACTTAAACTTGTAAGTATAACCATATTTACTAAACTTTAGTAAATCATAATGAATAATCTTATCAACTTTGTGGTGGACTTGATCAGCGCACACCCAAGTGTATCCGATCCCTTTGTCCTTCACTTGATTCACATATACATGTGAACAAGGAATTAGACTTAATTTCCCAAATATATAAAAAAATTCTCATGATCATACAATACAAGTTGCATGATTCCAAGTTTCTATCCAACTGAAACTTAGGTGATGAGAATCTTTCCTTATTTGGTAAATTATGTCACTTCCACTAATGAAAGAATCAAATCCATTTACCCATATTGCTTATCAATGGAAACATATAACCAACATTTTTTCACAAATGCCATTGTAAGGATACTTAAAATAAATAAAATCAAAAACATTTTTCTTTTATTTGAAAATTTTACGGAAAAATTTATCCTTACAATCCATATGGAAAACTTGTTGTTATCTATTCTTAAGCAATATATCATAACTCTTAAGTAACAACTCAAAATTTTGATCACCGAACCATGCGATCAAAATCCATCTTCGCGATCAGAATCAGCATATACTTCCTTTAAGTTTCATCACTTTTTCTTTGATTCTTAAAACATCAACATGTGACCTCGTCTCATTATGCAATAAGAATCTCAGAATAGAAACTTAATAGAGTTAGACAATGGACTTTACCTGAAGTAGAGTCAAACCTATTGACTTTACCATCCTTAAGATGTTTCAGGTAAATTTAGCAGCTTCGCAACCAATGTCTTTCCTTTGGCAACAGAATCATATGTACTCTTTGGAAACGGTACATGGGACTATCACAGACTTAACCTTTCTCTTTACCATTTGGTCAACCGAGTTAACTATGGCCGACCCCTTTCCATTGGGAAGAGAAAGTTTTTCCTGGACCTCCAATGTCACCATTTTCAATTTCTAAATAGGTTTGGAAAGTAGATCTTCCAATCCAACTTGCTTTACTAATGCTCCAAATCACTGTTGATTTAGCATCATCAAGCAAATAGGTAAGATCATTAAGGGTCTTATCGCGACCTGTCATCAGGGAGTGACTGAAGAACCAAGTCAGCAGCCAGCTACCTCGAGACTTCGACACCCGACTCTCCCGACTTGTCAATATGTGGCTTAATCCCCAAGATCTAAGCACATATAAACTTTGCTTGCCAATAGGGATTGAGTGACTTAGAACTTATCAAGTCTTAAAACTTGTGGGATAGGGAGATCTATTGGAGGAGGTGGATGAAGTGAAGTATGATTTCTAGTCCCACAAATGCCCAACAAAGGGATTGATCTTTCACCTTCATTTCCATTCGGGATATCATCTTCTTTAGGAAGCTTGTTCCTAAAGATTTGGGAAGACCATAGCTGTCTAAACTAGACATCTATAATGGGAGAAATTCAAGTCAGTTGATTTAAAGTCCTTAATATAACACCCAATATGAAATATTAAGGCTATGACCCAACAACCTATTTATAACTGGAAGAGGGATGTCGTAATCCAAATTATAAAATAGTTGAAGGTAGGTAAATGACAATTTACCAATTTCCACCATGAAAACGAAATATTTTATTATTAGGTTTTATTGGTTTTGAAACTCCTAGATCTTTTGAGATACATTGAACTTTTCAATGGCATGTTTGAATCTCGATTGTGCCCTCTCAAATTTGTGACTGGGATGCCGAGGATCACAAACAAGGTGTGAATAACCATACAAATTGACTTAGTACCCTTAACAATATTACCTAATCAATGTGTCGGTTAACCACACACGCTCCACCGATCTATTATAAAGCCAAGTTACCCTTTTCCACCCTTACTAGTCCATGTTAGTGTGCCGGTTAACCACACACGCTCCACTAACGACTTGGTAAGGTACAAAGTGTAATTTTATGGGCTAGCACCTTTTCACATTTTCCTAAGTAACTAAGATTGGGAATTTATAAGTGCTTAGCTACTTAGTATTTTTCATTATACTTTTAATGAAGGGAGAATTATAGTCCATTCCTACCCGTTCGGCTAACGACCCTCCACCAGTCAAGGAAGCGGTGGGTGAGAGTGCACACCCATTAAACTGCCATTTTATAGGCAGTAACCTTATACCCCCCCCCCCCCCTTATAGACCGGCTTCGTGAATGAGGCCTACTAACGGTAAGATTGACTTCCTCTTATACATATCTATATAATTATAATTATAATAATAGTATAAGGGTTGAATTTTAAACCTTTTAAAATTTCAATGTTCTATTTGGAATTAAAGTATACATGAGGAGTAACTTTTCAAATTCCAAAACTTGAGGGCAAGTTTTGAAACTATTTCAAGACTCTTTAAATCATAACTTATGAGTTTAATGGTTCATTAAAATGAAGACTCTTCATTTTAATGTAACCCCTTATTCTTTAAAAACACTTTAAAGAAGTGTCTCTTCAACATCCATAACTTGAGGACAAGTTATGGAGTCATTAAACTATTTAATGGAATAACTCTTATATTTTATGTAACCTACAAAACTTTTATGAGTTTTTAAGATTCACAAATATGACTTTTCACATAACTTGAAGACAAGTTACAAAAACATATTTTATGAACTTCTTTTAGACTAATATGGATTGAAAACAACTAAAACATAATTTTTTTCATTATCAATCTAAACTAACTCATAAATCAAGGAAACATAAAATTCTTGAAAATTCATAACTTGAGGACAAGTTATGAACTCTATACAATTTTCAACAAGATCATGAATTATATCAACAAACTATTTGCACACAATTCCTATGATCTAGCAAAACTCATAAGCATGATCATTCATAATCAACAATTTTCAAGAATAACATGAACACATATAAACTTGAAACTTTTATTACAGCATTGAAATTGGTTTAACATAATCATTAGCACATTCAAAACAAGTTTTATAAGCCCAAAACAGTCAAAGGTAATGATTCTAGACCAATTCCAGCACCAAAACTCGAAAATAAGCTGTCTGGGGGTCCAACTCGTCGAGTGCTTGAATAAACTCAGAGAGTTGGATGCATTTTGCCTTGGACTCATCGAGTCCCTTCATGGACTCGGCGAGTCTGCTGGCCAGACAGCACCAAAAGTCGATTTTTAAGCAGTTTAAGCAAGTACAACAAGAAAACAAGCCTAGGCTCTGATACCACTGTTGGGTTTGGAGCAATCTAACACTCCTAAGTGTACACGCAACCCTAAATACCTTGGATCTATGTTTTCTCTATTATACATGCAAATATCAACTTTCCAAGGTATTGTTCTATTCTAGCATACAAAACTTTGAATAACACAAGTTAGAATAACATACCTTTTGTTGGTGCTTGTCTTCATGAAGCTTGAGTGCCTAGTGCCCCAAGTGTGACACCTCAAATGGTTCACACAACACCATAAGCAACTGGAATAACTTAGAGAGAAATTAGAACACTTCAAGAATCGGCTTGCCCTCCATGCATCTCTAGTCGCCGATTTCTCACATCAATAAGATGCTTATATAGTTGTTACAATTAGGGTAAAACCTAATTGTCATGGCTTTCCATTTCCTTGGATCCATGGGTTCAAATACACCATGGAGCATCCATGGAGCATCCAATGGGTTTGAGCCCAACTTGATAATCCATGGAGCATTAGCCCACCATATAAGTATGGATGATTTACACAATCAACCCATATATTTAATTAGTCTTCTTTTGATCACTTAATTAATTCTAGATTAATTCTTGATCAATACTAATTAAATAATCTCTATTAATATATTAGAACTTATAATATATTAATAAACCTTAAGTGTTATTTCTCTCATTTTAGTCTATCCAAGTGCATGATGCCATGCAACCCAAATGGACCATGCCGGGTCGGGTCAAGTCTTACCAATTATAGTTATGGACTTAGACATTAATCCAACATGTTTTGCAATAGAAGTACAGTAGAAGAGTAGGGAAATACAACAGTACAGATTTTTCCAACAGATTAGATATCTGTCAATATTACTGGTATTACTGATGTAATTGAGTTCGGGAAAAACGACCTAACACTAGGTCTTACATCAAACCATATGAGGGAAAATATTTGACAGCTTAGTAAACTAGATAGTGTACTGAAAGATAGGAATATTTTACAGACAGGTGCTACATAGAGCATAGATACGAAATGCTATTCCTTAATCAAAAGAAAAGATATGCTAGACATCTTTTAACAGCGGTGGGAATTCCCCAGGTGAACCCTAAGATCTACCACTTGACCAACCACCTCTTGAAGGTGTCGCTCATGAGCCCTCTGGCAAACTCGAAGCTCTATGACTTCAGCTCGGGAGGCAGTCAACTATTTTCGCAGAGTCTCATTGGTCCTTCTGGTCCTTTCCATTGTTTCTTCGAGACGGCGAATGCGTACTGTGTTGACACAAGAGTTGGCATCAATTTCCACGATTTGCTTGATGGCTGCTCGACCTTGCTCGATATTCCGAGCAATCCTACGGACCATGATAGGCAGGACTCGGTCAGCTGAGCCACCCTCGCTCACGTTGTAAAAGCTTCGGTCCCCGTTGTAGGGTAAAGGTTGACCCTGCTCATCACTCCAGCGATTTAAGAGAGTTGCCCACATGGTTGTGGGACCTTGAAACGCGTGCTGGGGGTTGTTAATTGGGGCTTGACCTACTTGGGGTAGGTTGTTGACTTCAGGCTCGGAGTCAGAACCATCCGAGAAGCCTTCTGCGAGGTAATAATCCAAAGGGATTCAATTCTCATCTGCGGGCTCTTCTGCAAGCCAACCAACATTGTCGTGGGGTGGAAAGTACGGGTCACCATGATGAAATCCAGCCATGATATCTACGCAAGAAAAGGGGTATAAGAATCTTATATAAATAGATGTACTACTTAAGATAATTATAAGATGATCTTTATCAGTTATGTCAACACTTGTGTAGTGTATACCATTTATATGAAGTCAAAGCAGGATAGACCTTCGAATAAGTGGCCCTAACTCCAAATCCACAACCAAACAAGGACATGAAGTAAAGCAAAGGTCACAGATTATGATTCTATAACACCTAAATTTCATATAACCTTGGAGTATCCACTTAACGACTATTGACCTACTTGATAGAGACCTTTTTAGTTCTCAGATATGTAATTATAGTAATACAAAATACTCCCATAGTGTTTTAGACTTATGTTCTGTGCTAGTGTTTTCATTGTAGTAATGTTGGTAAGTTTTTAGAATTGTTGCCATATCACAACCATTCTAGGGCATATGCTAATCACTCCTCGGACCAGCATAGTTAATCAGGCTATGCCATTCCCAGGACTGACCATACATCCCCGAGCTTACTTGTGACATTCAATAATCGTAATACTTTTGTATTTGTCATTGTGACACTGATTTTAGTACGAATGCAGGCTTGTATACTTAGTTAAATATTTTATTATTTAAAAGTATACACTCTTGGTTAGAGTGTTTTAATCCCATTGGGTTTATAGTTAGTATATCGTTTATGGGTTGATATACTCAATTCACTATAAACAATGCTCTAATACCCATCTGTCACACCCCAAAACCAAGAAAGGCGGAAACGTTCTGGGGCGGAGGACGTCATGTACAGTATCACAACATAGTATAACAGTAAACAAGTAAACAACATCATCCATTGCATTAAATATATAATTTTAATGCAAGTGTGTTTTCTAGTATATAAGACACCAAAACATGAATAAAAATATAAGATGAGTCTTGTATGCACTCCATCATCTCAAAAGTTGGCATCGGTACCTGTCTATTGATGACCTAAGAATACAAGTTATTTTGAAAGAGATTATCAGCATTAAAGTTGGTGATTTCATAAGTATTTAGTGCCTATGTTTGTATCAAAATGTTTGAAACAGTGTTTGAAGTACGAATTTGTAAACGTTTGTAGTAAAAGTGTGAATATGTTTGTAAGTGTTAGGAAAGCATTAAGGGCACACTAACACTTCCTTGTAGAGTTCACAGCCTAGGGACCACTTCCTTAGGTGTTTACGGTCGTAAAATCTCATGGGGACTTGTTTTAATTGTTGTTTAAGGTCTGAAACACTTCTAGGAAGGATCAAGGTTGACATCCAAGGCTTAGGAAGGAACTAGGGTCCATTTAGCCACCTTAAGAGGGTTTCACGGCCCAAGAACATCCTTGGCCGTAAAATCCTTTTTTCTTATGATTCTTGATGATTTTCAAGTGTTATCAAGTTCATATTAAGAACACAAGAAGTTATGGAAAGTGTACTTACAAGATAGAAGCTTGATTGGGTGTTTAAGGTCCAAGAACACTAGTGTGTGTTCTTGGTGTTTTGAAGATCTAAGTGAGAAACAATAACGAGTGGATGAAATGATGTATAACTACTAGATATTAGGTTATAACAACAAATCAAGTCGAGAAATACTTGCGTTTTCGGAAGATCGGGCGAAGAACGGGATGATAGTTGAGAGAGAATGGGGAGTAAACTTAAGGGTGAAAGTGAGAAATGAACCAATTGGGGAGTAAACTCATGTTTATGCCATGAGTTCACGGCCAAGCTAGAGTTCACGGCCCAAACTCCCTTTGTTTAGCCGTGAACACCTAACTAAGGTGTTGGTTATTCGATTCATGAATAATTAATAAAACTACTCAAACGGACTTTAAATCGGCTAAAATTTAGCAGAAATGTAATTGACTTTTAATTGAAGTGACTGACTTTAGAGTTTGTACAAATGAAAATTTCGGGTTATCACAGCATACCCCTAAGATGAGATAGGTAACGAATCTCAACTCATCATGGAACGAACAATATTTAGAAAGGTTCGATTGTGCCTTTCAACCACACCATTCAACTAGGGTGTCCTAGGTGGCGTCAATTGTGAAACAATTCCACATTCCTTAAGATAGTCGTGAAACTCGATACTAAGATATTGTCCATCTCGATCGTATCAGAGCATCTTTATCTTCCTGTCTAATTGATTCTCCACTTCCTGATTAAACTCTTTGAACTTTCTAAGGTTTCTGACTTATGCTTCATTAAGTAAATATATCCATATCTATTTTAATCATCAGTAAAAGAAACATAGAAGCGGTTAGCATCCCTTGTAGCGGTTATGAAGGGTCCACACATATCAGTGTGTATGAGATCCAATAGACCTTCACACCTTTCACAAGTACCAGTGAAGGGTGACTTGGTCATATTTACAAGCAAACAAGATTCGCAAGTGTCATCCGACTTCAAGTTGAATGACTCCAAGACTCCATCCTTTTGGAGTTGGGTTATGCACTTCTTGTTGATAAGTCCATGAAGACAATGCCACAAGCATGCCTTGTCCAAAACATTGGACAAATCAATATTCCACTCATTGTTTCCTAGGTTATCTACAACCATCACCGTTTCTTATATACAATTACAAGGTAATGCTTCAAAATAAAATGTACCATTATAATAAGCATTAATACTACCAATTTCATTATTAAAAAAAGGTAAAACCTTGTTTATACAAACTGTGAAAGGAAATAATATTTCTCGCCATATCCGATGAGTAACAACAATTATTCAACTCTAAATTTAACCAACTACTAATCAATAAAGAATAAACTCCAACGTAACGCCCGTGTTTCTGGGTTTGCCATTTTTAGCAATGTAATAGTCTAGGTTAACCTTTGTAACCCCAATTTGAAATAATAAAATGTATTATTTGTGAATTATTTGAATTATGTGATTTATGTGTGTATTTTCTTAATTTTTATAATTTAATGAATTAAGAATAAAATAAGCGTCAAAATTAAAGTGTGAGATAATCCCCATATCTTTGCATAAAGTTGTGATGGTTGAAACAAGGATTCCGGAGATATAAGGAATGCCAAAATCCGAGTTATAATGAAGAAGTTATGACCTGTCGAAGTTTCGCAACGGAACCGGCACGACTCCGAGTGACGTAAAATATGAATTTAAGATAGAGCGATATTTAGCCTTAGCGATCTAAATGAAAGTCGTAGATTTCGTTAAACCGAGAGTGTGCATAAAAGGAACGCCCAAATCTGACATCGTATGACGAAGTTATGATTTTTCTAAGTTTCGACTTAGCAGTATGCAGCCCGAATACTCGATTTGAGATCGAGCGGTTTTTAGCCGAAACAATCTAAATGAGAATCGAAGATCTCGTTGTTAGTAGCAAAACGATGAAAAGATAGGCGAGAACGGACGTCGGACGAAGAAGCTATGATTTTATAACGAAGTTTTCCTGTCCGGGCCTTCTAAAAATAAATGATAAAAATAAAAGTCAAAATTAGCTGACAGAGTCTAAATGAAAGTTGTAGAGTATGGTCTGACCTTTGCGTGGATATAAAGAACGTCGAAAATGGAGCTCGTATGCAAAAGTTACGGAATTTAGAAGTTCGACGAGTCAATTACGCCCAACGTAATTTGAGTACGCCCAGCATACTCAGTCGGATGCAAGTTGTCTGACCAATAGTCGAGTGCCACAGATCGACGCATGCAGTGATGTCAAAGTACGCCCCGCGTACTGAGTACGCCCTGCGTAATCCCAGACCCTCATCCTATAAATAGAACTCGAAATCAGCCATTTTCTTTTGTTCAAACTCTTCCCTCTCTCTAAGTTTTGCCTCGATTTGCGTGCCAATCATATCCCGAAGCCCCGGTATCACTCCCGAGCCCCGAAGCAAGATCCGAAGCCCCGAGGATCCCGAAGAGCGTTATTCCCGAGCCGAAGCTCTACCCGCGAGGAGTTTGATTTTGGTGGAGATCTTCCAGATCTATCAAAGTATACTACTTCTATAAGTCGTAGTGCTGTCGGATCATATTCTGATCAAGTGAGTGTGTAGTTATTTTCATTCCAACACAATATTATGAAGTATTTAATATAAAATACATGCTATGTGTAAATATTTTGTGGTTATATGTGTGAATGTATATTCACTCTCTTCTATCTCATAGATCTGATATATTCTCTATGAAATACGTGTTATGTGTGTATGCCTCATCTGTTATGTGGAATATGTATTGATTAAAGCATGCTATACAGGTTTTTAAACAATGTATAAAAATGTATATTTTTATCTACTAATATGTTGGGTAGAACATGGGTAGATAATTGGTGTGAAATAAACAGATGAGAGGCCTCGGTGTTATTGGTGTTATGCTAGTCATTCAGCATAGTATGGATGACGACCACGGACTATTCTAGACTGTCATGTGGAACACTAGCAGGCTCATTACCTGTAGGTGTTGTGAACGACGTGTTCACCGGTGTACTCTATCCCCCACATGGTTGCCTTTAGGACACTTATTGTTGAGGAAGCCCCTCTGCAGTAATGTCCGTCCCGATGAAAATCCTGAATTAGGTTCCTTATAATAGAAGTTATTTTAGGGACGTAAAGTGAGGATAACGGGAATGGGTAATCGGGTTTATTGTGGATTGTTGAAATTAAATATAATTATTGTGGGTTGAAAACCCTATATGCTCACCAGGCTCCCAAGCCTGACCCACTCAGTTTATTTGTATTACAGGAAGCGGCGCAAGATTTTAAGATGGGCGAATCATCAACTAGTTTTTGTTTACAAGTCTGTATATGTATATATTTGTTGAACGACTTGTAATGTTATCGTTTATGCTTTATGATCTGTATCGGAACATGACATCCCGACTTTTGATTATGAAATGAAATCATATTTCTTTATGAAATGTTTTGATAAATATCTATTTTATCATGTTTTGTTTTTGGGAACAAATTCCGCATCTCTTTTAAAACTAAAAGGATTTACTCTGAAAATTTTTAAAAAGCATAAATGAAATCAGTCTTTTCTGGCCGAGATTTTGGGGATGTCACAGTTGGTATCAGAGCATTAGTTTAAGCGAACTAGGAATTTGTAGGATTTCTAGACTTAAACTTAGTATGCTAAGTGGAGATTGTGAGATGTGTGTCTGATAAATTTTAGACACGAGCACTAGTTTATTTTAGGAAAGTTGCCTAAAGTGCTTTTATGTGCTAAATGTTATATGTTGCCATATATGATTTTGTTTGTTCGGATCTACGGTTTGTTGCCAACCGGATCTGAAGGTTTATGTGTTTAGGATTCTAAGCGTATGTATACGATATTAGAACTAGCATGTAATCGTTTGGAGTAATAAGGTGAAATTATTCGGTGTGTAGATCAAAAATGGTGAGAACAAGAAGCGGAGTTGGAAATGCTGATGAAAACAGGAATCAACCGCCTGTAAATCAACAAGTACCTGTTGTAGCTGATGCACCTGAGCCGATAACAATGGCTGGTGTACAAATGATGATTCAAATGATGTTGGATCGTCAGATGGAAGAAACAAGACGCCTGCTTAGGCAGAATCGTGAAGAACCGTCAATTCAAGCGGAAGAGCCCGAGGAGAATGGAGGGCAGTCTGAAGGAGAAAACTTTAGTGGGATCATTGGTCAAGACGAACAACCAGTGGTTAGACGCAATAACCAGTATGGAGGAAATGATGGTCGTGGGTGCAAGTATAAGGATTTCACAGCATCCAAACCACCATGTCTATCCGGAAGCCCGACGTCGGTGCAAGTTATGGACTGGGTCTCCGAAATGGAGACTATGTTTGAAAGTTACGAATGCAGCAACAGGCAGAAGACCGCTCTTGCGATCCCTCTTCTAAAATTTGGCGTGTTGAGTTGGTGGAAGCTGTTAGCTGACTCTATGCCCAAGGGAGAAGCAAGCAAAATGTCTTGGGAAGACTTTGTGGAACAACTAAAACTGCAATACTGCTCCGAGCAGGACCTTCTGGAAATCAGTAATGACTTTCAGAATTTGAAGAAAGGGAAATTGAGCGTTACTGAATACGCTGCAAGTTTCACAGAAAAGATGAAGATTATCCCATATTTGGTGCCTACAGAACTCTCTAAGGTCAACAAGTTTGCCCTTGGACTACCAACGGACTATGGTCCAATGGTTAAGCAAGCAACCACATTGAAAGCTGCCATCTGGGCTGCTAGAAATGTTGAGACCCAGATCAGGGAAAAAGGTCTGGAAAGGTCAGAGGTTGGTGAGAAGAGGAAAATCAATGGATTTTCAGGGTCCAGCAAGAAAAGTAAATTCTCGAAGTCTAGTTCGAGAGGAAGTCGAGTAAAGGTAGAGGCGAAATGGTGCGACAAGTGCAAGAAGAAGCATCATGGGAAGTGTGGCGGAGAAACCACATGCTTCAAATGTTGAAAGCCAGGGCATTATGCCAACGACTGCACCTTCACCAAGAATGTTTGTTATGGTTGTGGTGAGGAGGGGCACACCTCAAGGGATTGTCCGAAAAAGAAGGAAGCAGCAAGACCCAACATTCCACCAAAGCCAAAGGCGAGAGCATTCCATATGACACTGGAAGCTGCTAAAGATGAAGCTGATGTCGCTTCAGGTACCTTTCTCGTTAACAAATTTCCTGCCCAAATTTTATTTGATTCTGGAGCCAACTACTCCTTTATATCGCATGAATTTGGTAGAAAACTAGCTTTGCCTGTTGATAGACTAGATAATGCTTTATTAGTCGAAGTTGCTAGTGGCAAGTTTGTACCTGTTAGCCATCGTATGAAAAACATCTTAATTGACTTGAATGGGAATAAGTTCCACGAGGAATTATTGCCTATCGAACTTAACGGTTTCGACATCGTTTTGGGAATGGATTGGCTTAGCGCCAATGATGCCGAAATTTTATGCAAGAAGAAAATAGTGAAAGTGAACCCGCCTGGGAAGGAATCGTTTATGGTGTATGGAGATAAATGCAAAGTAAATTCTGGGATCATTTCTCTAATGAAAGCCAGAAAATGTTTGACCAAGGGGTGTACATCATACTTAGCATTCGTGATCGATGCTAAGAAGGAAAAGAAGGTGATGCAAAATATTCCTGTTGTGTGTGATTATCCGGAAGTATTTCCCGAAGATCTTCCTGGATTACCGCCCGATCGACAAGTAGAATTTCGTATTGACTTGTTTCCCGGAACAACGCCAATTGCAAAAGCACCTTATCGATTAGCACTGACGGAGATGAAGGAGCTGATGATGCAACTTCAGGAGTTATTGGACAAAGGTTTCATAAGACCTAGTTCATCACCCTGGGGAGCTCCAATGTTATTCGTAAAGAAGAAAGATGGAAGCATGAGGATGTGCATTGATTACCGAGAGCTGAATAAGGCAACAATAAAGAATAGATATCTGTTGCCAAGGATTGATGACCTATTCGATCAACTACAAGGTTCAAGTTATTTTTCAAAGATCGACTTGAGGTCAGGATATCATCAGCTGAAAGTAAGAGAGCAGGATATAGAGAAGACTGCATTCAGAACGCGATATGGACACTACGAGTTTTTGGTTATGTCGTTTGGACTAACCAATGCTCCAGCAGCATTCATGGATTTAATGAACAGAGTTTGTAATCCGTTCCTAGATAAATTTGTGATAGTGTTCATAGATGACATTCTGATTTATTCAAAAAGCCAAGAAGAGCATGGCAGACACTTGCGAGAAGTGTTGGAAGTCTTGAAGAAGGAGAAGTTGTATGCGAAGTTCTCCAAATGTGATTTTTGGATTCGTGAAGTCCAATTCTTGGGTCACGTGGTCAACCAAGAAGGGATAATGGTTGATCCAGCGAAGATCGAAGCTGTGATGAAGTGGGAACAACCGAAAAGTCCCACGGAGATCCAAAGCTTTTTAGGATTAGCCGGATATTACCGAAGATTTATCCAAGACTTTTCTTCGATCGCTAGTCCATTAACAGCTTTGACCCACAAAGGAGCTACTTATGCTTGGAATGATAAGCATAAAGAAGCATTTGAGAAGCTAAAGAAGAAACTATGCGAGACACCGATACTTTCTCTACCCGATGGAGTTGAAGACTTCGCTGTTTATAGCGATGCGTCTGGGGTTGGATTGGGTTGTGTTTTGACCCAAAGATAAAAGGTGATAGCATATGCGTCTCGACAGCTGAAAGAGCATGAAAAGAACTACCCGACTCATGATTTAGAGTTGGCAGCGGTAGTTTTCGCTCTGTAAATATGGAGGCATTACCTTTATGGCACGAAGTGCAAAGTTTTCACTGATCATAAGAGTCTCCAATATCTCTTTAGTCAGAAAGAATTGAATATGAGGCAACGACGCTGGCTGGAATTACTTAAAGACTACGACTGTGAGATACTTTACCACCCCGGTAAGGCCAATATTGTTGTTAATGCTCTCAATCGGAAAGTCAATCTTGAAAGGAGAAGGCCAAGAGCGTTGAGAATTGAAGTTGTCTCGACTATTTTGGAAAGTATAAAGAAAGCTCAAAGCGAAGCTTCTAAGAAGAATGACCAGAAGGAGGAACGTTTGGGCAAAACGTTGGTGTTCGGTATAAACAGTCATGGACTGAAGGTGTTCCAAGATCGGATTTGGATACCTAAGACAGGAGGAGTCAGAGATCTTTTGATGGAAGAAGCTCACAAAACCATGTACTCGATTCATCCTGGTAGCACAAAAATGTATAGGGACCTGAAACCCTATTATTGGTGACCGACGATGAAGCTCGACGTTGCGAAGTATGTGGCGGAATGTGTGACTTGTGCAAGAGTCAAGGCACAACATCATAAACCATACGGGAGTTTAGAACCATTACCTGTGCCTATGGGTAAGTGGGAAGACATTGCTATGGATTTTGTCACTAAACTGCCCAGAACAAAAAGTGGTCACGACATGATTTGGGTGGTCGTTGATCGATTCACTAAGAGTGCGCATTTCATAGCATCCAATGAGAAATGGTCTATGGAAAAGCTTGTGAATTCTTACGTGAAGGAAATTGTGAGGCTTCACGGTGTTCCGCTAACGATTGTGTCGGATCGTGATAGTCGTTTCACCTCGAGGTTTTGGAAAAGTCTACAAGAGCAATTGGGTACCAAGTTGTGTTTAAGTACAGCTTACCATCCGCAGACTGATGGCCAGAGCGAACGGACGATACAAACACTTGAAGATATGTTGAGAGCGTGTACCTTGGAATTCCTAGGTAATTGGGATGAACATTTACCTTTGGTAGAATTTTCCTATAATAATAGTTTTCACTCGCGCATAAAGATGGCACCTTATCAAGCATTGTATGGACAGAAGTGTCGTACGCCGTCTTGTTGGCTTGAGGCTGGGGAAAAGCAGTTTATGGGGCCGGAGATAGTCCATCAAACTGCTGAAAAGTTGAAAATAATTAGGGAAAGAATGTTAGCAGCTCAGAACCGTCAAAAGAGCTACGCTGACAAAAAGCGAAGACCGATGACTTTTGAAGTTGGAGATTCGGTTTTGCTTAAATTCTCGCCGTGGAAGGGACTTATAAGATTTGGTAAAAAAGGAAAGTTAAGTCCAAGGTTTATTGGACCGTTTAAAGTTCTTCAGAGGATTGGGAACCAAGCTTACAAGCTCGAACGACCAAAAGAACTGAATGGAATTCATAACACTTTCCATGTGTGTTATTTGAGGAAGTTCACGGGAGAAGTTCCCAACATAATTCCACTTATGGAGTTGAGGATCGATGAGAACAAGAGGTTGATTGAGGAACCAGAGGCAATCGTTGACCGAAAGACTATGAAGTTGCGACGTAAGATGGTTGAGTTAGTGCTTGTCCGATGGAAACACGCGAATGGGCCGAATCTCACCTGGGAGACGGAGAGTGACATGATGAGTCGCTATCCGCATTTGTTTGCTGGTGTGTGATTCCGGGGACGAAATCATTCTAAGGTGGAGAGAATTGTAATGCCCATGTTTCTGGGCTTGCCATTTTTAGCAATGTAATAGTCTAGGTTAACCTTTGTAACCCCAATTGGAAATAATAAAATGTATTATTTGTGAATTATTTGAATTATGTGATTTATGTGTGTATTTTCTTAATTTTTATAATTTAATGAATTAAGAATAAAATAAGCGTCAAAATTAAAGTGTGACATAAGCCCGATATCTTTTCATAAAGTTGTAGTGGTTGAAACAAGGATTCCAGAGATATAAGGAATGCCAAAATCCGAGTTATAACGAAGAAGTTATGACCTGTCAAAGTTTCGCAACGGAACCGGCACGACGCCGAGTGACGTAAAATATGAATTTAAGATAGAGCGATATTTAGCCTTAGCGATCTAAACGAAAGTCGTAGATTTCGTTAAACCGAGAGCGTGCATAAAAGGAACGCCCAAATCTGACTTCGTATGAGGAAGTTATGATTTTTCTAAGTTTCGACTTAGCAGTATGCAGCCCAAATACTCGATTTGAGATCGAGCGGTTTTTAGCCGAAACAATCTAAATGAGAATCGAAGATCTCGTTGTTAGTAGCGAAACGATGAAAAGATAGGCGAGAACGGACGTCGGACGAAGAAGTTATGATTTTATAACGAAGTTTTCCTGTCCGGGTCTTCTAAAAATAAATAATAAAAATAAAAGTCAAAATTAGCCGACAGAGTCTAAATGAAAGTTGTATAGTATGGTTTGACCTTCGCGTGGATATAAAGAACGTCGAAAACGGAGCTCGTATGCGAAAGTTACGGAATTTAGAAGTTCGACGAGTCAATTACGCCCAACGTAATTTGAGTACGCCCAGCGTACTCAGTCGGATGCAAGTTGTCTGACCAATACTCGAGTGCCACAGATCGACGCATGCAGTGACGTCAAAGTACGCCCCGCGTAATGAGTACGCCCTGCGTAATCCCAGACCCTCAGCCTATAAATAGAACTCGAAATCAGCCATTTTCTCTTGTTCAAACTCTTCCCTCTCTCTAAGTTTTGCCTTGATTTGCGTGCCAATCATATCCCGAAGCCCTGGTATCATTCCCGAGCCCCGAAGCAAGATCCGAAGCCCCGAGGATCCCGAAGAGCGTTATTCCCGAGCCGAAGCTCTGCCCGCGAGGAGTTCGATTTTGGTGTAGATCTTCCAGATCTATCGAAGTATACTACTTCTATAAGCTGTAGTGCTGTCGGATCATCTTCTGATCAGGTGAGTGTGTAGTTATTTTCATTCCAACGCAACATTATGAAGTATTTAATATAAAATACGTGCTACGTGTAAATATTTTGTGGTTATATGTGTGAATGTATATTCACTCTCTTCTATCTCATAGATCTGATATATTCTCTATGAAATACGTGTTATGTGTGTATGCCTCATCTGTTATGTGGAATATGTATTGATTTAAGCATGCTATACAGGTTTTTAAACAATGTATAAAAATGTATATTTTTATCTACCAATATGTTGGGTAGAACATGGGTAGATAATTGGTGTGAAATAAACAGATGAGAGGCCTCAGTGTTATTGGTGTTATTCTAGTCATTCAGCAGAGTATGGATGACGACCACGGACTATTCTAGACTGTCCTGTGGAACACTAGCAGGCTCATTACCTATAGGTGTTGTGAACGACGTGTTCACCAGTGTACTCTATCCCCCACATGGTTGCCTTTAGGACACTTATTGTTGAGGAAGCCCCTCTGTAGTAATGTCCGTCTCGATGAAAATCCTGAATTAGGTTCCTTATAATAGAAGTTATTTTAGGGACGTAAAGTGAGGATAACGGGAATGGGTAATCGGGTTTATTGTGGATTGTTGAAATTAAATATAATTATTGTGGGTTGAAAACCCTATATGCTCACCAGGCTCCCAAGCCTGACCCACTCAGTTTATTTGTATTACAGGAAGTGGCGCAAGAGTTTAAGATGGGCGAATCATCAACTTGTTTTTGTTTACAAGTCTGTATATGTATATATGTGTTGAACGACTTGTAATGTTATCGTTTATGCTTTATAATCTGTATCGGAACATGACATCCCGACTTTTGATTATGAAATGAAATCATATTTCTTTATGAAATGTTTTGATAAATATCTATTTTATCATGTTTTGTTTTTGGGAAGAAATTCCGCATCTCTTTTAAAACTAAAAGGATTTACTCTGAAAATGTTTAAAAAGCATAAATGAAATCGGTCTTATCTGGCCGAGATTTTGGGGATGTCACATCCAACCTTGGTGACAGACGACATTTTCCTATTTCCCATGATTAACTTTATCTTCCCATGCTCCACATCCCTACTTCTTTTTAGTCCTTGCAAATAAGAACAAATGTGAAATCGACAACCTATATCAAGGAGCCAAGAGTTAGCATGTGATGAGTTATTAGAAAAAATAGTGTAAATACTTGTGAAGGTGGGCTTTATCTTCCCATACTTAATGTTCTGCAAGTATTTTGGGAAGCTTCATTTCCAGTGCCCTTTTTCATGACAATGGAAGCACTCTACTTCCTTTGGATTGATAAAGGGATTAGCAGAACCAGCTTTGGTGCCACTGGAAGAGGATCCATCAAGAGACTTTCCCTTGCGGCTCTTAGAAGGAGCCTTCCTCTTTTTCCTTTTCCCATGTCCAATTGCCAGAACAGGGGCAACAACAATAGCCAATAGGAGTAGGTAAAAACGCCTTGCCTTTCAAATTGCTTTCTGCAGTTCTTAGTAGGCCTTGAAGCTTGCTCACAGTGACTTCCTCTTTGTTCATATGATAAGACATTCTGAACTAATCATAACAAGGAGGCAACGAACATAGGATGATGTCAATAGCCAACTCTTCATCGAAGTTCACAATCAACTTTAGCAAGCGGTCCACATATCTCTGCATCTTTTGCAAGTGGGTTGTGATGGACTCTCCATACTTCATTTTGCTTGTAATCATGGTGGCAATGATCTCATACCATTCCTGCCGAGTACTTTGAGGGTAACTTTCCTTCAAATCTTGGAGCATTTCGTAGGGCAACAAGTCCTCATAGGACTTTTGAAGCTCAGCATTCATGGTAGCAATCATAATGCACGACTCCTTTGTCACATCCCTCTCATGAACCCTGTATTCCTCGATTTGCTTGGGAGTAGTAGGTTGTTCCTCGATCTCCTTTAGCTCTTTATCGAGTACATATTCTTTGTCCTCATAGCGAAGGGCCATACAAAATTTTCTAATCCAATCGTTAAAGTTTGACCCATCGAAGATAATTCTCCCAACCAAGTTCATGAGGGACAATGAGCTAGAAGGGTTAGAGCCTGAAGCATTGATTGGGACAGACATCTAAAAAGAAAAAGAACATAGTTTAGATTACATGAGAATCCTTAATAACCACACATGCTCCACTAACGATTTAGCAAGGTGCAAAGTGCAATTTCATAGAATAGCACCATTTTCACATTTTTCCTAAAGTAACTAAAATTGGGAATTTAATAAAACATTTAGTTACTTATATAATTATCATTATACTTATAATAATAATTAATGTCCTATCCTAACCGTTCGGCTAACGACCATCCACCAGTCAAGGAAACGGTGGGTGAGAGAGGACACCCATTAAACCACCATTTTATAGGCATTAACCTTATACCCCCTTATAGACCGACTTCGTGAATGAGGCCTACTAACGGTAATACTGACTCGTCTTATATATATATATATATATATATATATATATATATATATATATATACATATATATATATATATATATATATATATATATATATAATTAAACTTATAATATTTAAACTTTTAAAATTCTAAGGTTTGGAATTAAATTTTTCATAAGTGAGACTTTACAAAGTCCAAAACTTGAGGGCAAGTTTTGTAACTCTTCAAAACTTTTGATTTCCATAACTTATGAAAACTTATGAGTTTTATTGTTAATGAATGAGACTTTTCATATAACTTGAGGACAAGTTACAAACTCACTTCAAGAACAACTTAGATAAATTTTAACTAACAACATTATCATATAATTTACCATTGACCTAATCTAACTCGTATAGGAAGGCAATTCATATCAAATAATACAAATAATTATCTTATTATCTTAAAATTTGACAATTATCCTTTGATTGGATGAGGATCATCATTACCAAATCAGAAAATACGATTTTTATGATACAAACATTTTGTGGTAATGATCCTAATCCAATTCTGGGCAAAAACTCGAAATTCTGCAAACAGAAGCCTCTACTCGATGAGTAGATGAACTAGACTCGTTGTGTTGCCCTTTTAGTGAGTGAACTCGTTGAGTCAGATCATTGGACTCGACGAGTTCATCAGTTAAAGGCCAGAGAATTGATTTTTTTAGCTTTGAAAAATAACCAAGCATCAAATATAATAGAAAACAATCCTAGGCTCTGATACCACTGTTGGGTTTTAAGCACTATAACACTCCTATGGTGCACATGCAACCCTAGATGCTTTGGATCTAAGTTTTCTCTAATTATACATGCATTTTCAATTTTCTAGAGCATACATCCTAAGTAGCATACAATAGAGGATATACAACATAAAAACCAAGTTAGATGAATACCTCTTGATATAGTTTGTAGTCCTTGGCCTTAGAAAGGTTTAACACCTCAAGTATGATGCCTCTAATGTGTAACAAACACCAAATTCAAAAGGAGGCTTGAGAGAGTAGGCTAGTTAGCTCAAAATCGGTTATCACTCTCTTAGAATGAATGGACCATCGATTTTAGGGCTAGGGGTTTTCTTTTATAGTGTAACAAAGGCTAGGGTTTTATCCATGCAAACCCTAATGTAACATGACCCTTCATATTTCTTAGACTCCATGGGTTAAACCTCCATGGACTATCATATTTGTTTAGCCCATCCTAATCAACCATGCATCATTGGCCCACACTATAAGAATCATTGATTTACTTTATCAATAACCGTATATTTAATCAGTCTCTTTTGATCACTAAATTAATTCCAAAATAATTCTTGATCAATACTAATTAAATAATATGATTTCTCAATTAATATATTATACATATAATATATTAATAAATCACAAATAACCTTTTTCGCAAAAGTCCATCCTATCAAATTGCTCTAGTGAAGGCAACCCAAATGGACCATGCTACTATCAGGTCAAGTACATGCACGTTATAGTTATAGGCTTACACACCTAATCCAACAGTCTTCCACTTGGATAAGTCTAATAACTATAACTGCCAATGTAACTACAAAATCCGATTAGCAATCGTAACTCTCGAACCCTGACCTAGTTAGTGACGCGTCCTTTAGATAAGAATCATATATTCCTCTGTTATTCAAGATATCATGCGGAAAAATACATGGAACATAGTCATACTTATTGTCGTGCAATTTGTTTCCCGATTTCCTATTTGTATGACATAGAACATAGTTGAACACATCAATTTAGTCCTGACCGGGCCCGACACATAAGTCAAAAAAATCATCGAGGGGCCCAATATATCGCTTTTAATCATCTTAGGATAAAAGGAACGGATAAAATTCGACTTATATGCTTTTACTAACTAGTCGTTAAATCATGCACAACGATACATTTGATAACATCAAGTTACTGATGTTTTTTTATATCATCAATGCACAACCAACTAGTAGTCAATAACTCATGTATCTTGGTTTGAAGACTATATGATATTATCGTCTGACAATCACTCGTGATAAATTCCATGAAGTGATTCATGTGAGCGTGGGTTTAATCCAATACTCAAATTTTATTTCAAGAGCGCTCATGAACGTTGTAGCATACTTTTGCAATATCTAACACCTTAGACAATCTACAAGCCAATTCATGACAGTCTAACCTCATAACCTACTTCCAAAGTATGATCGACTGTGGATAGTTTGAATAATCTAATTATTCTGGAAGTCAAAACATGCAAAAGTGAAACAATAGTAAATAATTGATGCAAGATAGTAACTTTACTTATAAATAAAGTAACTTTTATTCAATCATCAAATGTCAATTACAGTTTAGCTGTTACAAGTTTCTAAATGTTTATCTAATCACTAAACCTAATATCGTCCGTTATCCCAACGCCCCTTGCATGCTGCAAGTGCTTAACCCTACTTAGTCCCTTCGTAAGGGGATGTACTGGATTGTTCTCTGACGATATCCTCTTCACAACGAGGTGTCATTCTTCTACTTGATGTCCTATGTAGTGGTACTTTCTGTCGATACTCCTGGAAAGAAAGTTTGGAAGAGACTGGTACTTCTAGTATTTACTAGATAGAACTGTTGGGTTTTAAGCAGTATAACACTCCTATGGTGCACATGTAACCTTAGATGCTTTGGATCTAAGTTTTCTCTAATTAAACATGCAATTTCAATTTTCCAAAACATAGATCCTAACTAGCATACAATAAAGGATATACAACATAAAAACCAAGTTAGATGAATACATCTTGATGTAGTTTGTAGTTCTTGGCCTTAGAAAGCTTTAGCACCTCAAGTGTGATGCCTCTAGTGTGTCACAAACTCTAAATGCAAAAGGAGGCTTGAGAGAGTAGGCTAATTAGCTCAAAATCGGTTATCACACTATTAGAAAGAATGGGCCACCGATTTTAGGGCTAGGGGTTTGCTTTTATAGTGTAACAAAGGTTAGGGTTTCATACATGCAAACCCAAATGCACCATGACCCTTCATATTTCTTAGGCTCCATAGGTTAAACCTCGATAGACTATCATATTGGTTTAGCCATCCTAATCAATCATGGATCACTGGCCCACACTATAAGAATCATTGATTTACTTAAACAGTCCCCGTATATTTAATCAGTCTCTTTTAATCACTAAATTAATTCCAAATGAATTCTTGATCAATACTAATTAAATAATATGATTTCTCAATTAATATATTATACTTATAATATATTAATAAATCACAAATAACTTTTTTCTCAAAAGTCCATTCAATCAAATTGCTCTGGTGAAGGTAACCCAAATAGATCATGCTACTGTCGCGCCATGTACATACCTGTTATACACGGGGATTAAATTATATAATCGGAGAGGGAAAAATATAATTTCAACCAAGTAATTAGTAATAAGATGGGTTACTTGGATCAAATTTTAGGCATTTTAAATTTTACTTTAAGTATATGTTTTATATTATTTTTATTTATTATCTCTGTTTTTTTTATTATTTGGGGATTCCTCACACCCACCTCCGATCAACTTAGGGATTACCCGGTCAAACCAGATGCGTGTTTTGAGTTCTCATTGGGTACGAGGCTTTCTACCATTAAAGCTATTATTTTTCAAGGGGTTTATGTTGAAGTCACCACTCACACAAATGTTTTGGTTTGTGAGATTGTGGTACCGTAACTAATAGTACCGTTTTCAATATATAATGTAAAAATATATTAAAACATCATCTTCCTCTTATTTTTAACATTGTAAATTTTCATTTTCACCCTTTCGTTTTATAAACTTTCGTATTTATCCACCGTCCCCGTGGGATATATGTAATATGATTTTCTCTCATATAGTTTGAAAATACGCGAAAAACCACGAAAAAAATAACGGGAAAGCGCGGGCTTAATTACTAATTAGTATACAATAACTAATTATTCAAATTATTTTTCTAAAAATACTCATAATTACGGTATATATGTGAATACCGTTTAGATGAATACATGTTTTCTTTTGTTAGATATTTATTGAAACAAGCAGACTTGGTCAAGAAGCGGTATAAGTGAGAAAAACATAAACAGGAGAAAAGTAGGACCATTTGCTCTTTATTTTTATTTTCTCTTCAAAATTTCTTTAGATGTAGACACAAAGACAAATATTGGTTTGAGAGTTGTCTTGCTTTGATGCATGCATGTGGTCATGTGTCATGTGCGACATTTTCTAAACTTAGGCCTTTGCCCATCCACACCATGTGTTCTCATTTATTGTGATGTTTGCTTTCCTCTTTCACCTCCATATAAATCATTAATTCTGTTAGAAAATTATCAAATTATGTTTTAAGACAAATATTTTAATATAACGAAACATTAAAATAAGTATTCTCAAACACTTAAATCGGTTGGTTCTTTTTGGTACACATATTTGTTAGATGGTGGTTGATATATATATATATATATATATATATATATATATATATATATATATATATATATATATATATATATATATATATATATATATAGCTAATGTCATAAAAACTCTTAAGTTTTCGGGGTTTTGTCGGTTTTACCAAAAGTTGAATTTTATGTTCGTTTTTACCTAACATTTTCAAAAAAATGTTCGATTTTACCCTTCTACCGACAATAACAGGTTTTTCAGGTTACCATTATATTAACTTCGTAAAAAACCCTTAAGTTCACATTTTTTTACGTTTTTACCCTTAAATTTATAATTTTTATTACAATTTTACCCTATGTATTTTTTCTTTCGTATTATACGTATTAATGCAGAAAAATCATATTTATATACGAATTTTTTTAACTAAATAATGTATTCACATTTTTTTAATGTTATTTATTTATGTGTGTGTATGTATATATATATATATATATATATATATATATATATATATATATATATATATATATATATATATGAGTCTTTTTCCTGGATAAATCATTTAGAATGTAAAAAAAACAAATTAATATGTTTTTAGAACTACAAATACGTATTTTTATGTACTGAAAATTATACATAATTATACATATGAATAAAAAAACTTGTTCAATCATAAACATGTTTATATAAGTATATACATATATTTTTAGAAGTGTAAATATGTATTTTGATATATGTTTTTTTTAATTATAAATATTTTTGTAGAAATATAGATAAATATTAATATTATAAAAATGTAAAAATAAGAATTTATACTTCGTATAAATAATCAAAAATATTATTTATCCTTTTAAATGGTATAACCTTGCAAACACACAAACAAATACATATATATATATATATATATATATATATATATATATATATATATATATATATATATATATATATATATATATATATATATATATAACATTAAGAAAAATATAAATACAATGTTTAATTAAACATTTTTTCGTATATAAATATGATTTTTCTGAATGACTACGTATATTATAAAAAAATATATTTTGGGTAAAAGTGTAAAAAAAGTTATAAACTTAAGTGTAAAATGGTAAAAAAAAAACGGTAAACTTAAGGGTTTTTTTCGAATTTAATATAATGGTAACCTGACAAACTTGTTATCACCGGTAAAAAGGTAAACCGAACATTTTCTAGAAAATGTTACGTTAAAACGGACATAAAATTCAACTATACGCAAAACCGACAAAATTCTGAAAACTTAAGGGTTTTATGACATTAATCATATATATATATATATATATATATATATATATATATATATATATATATATATATATATATATATATATATATATAAAATATGTTAGTTTTAATATAGACCATCAATATTACAGTGACAAAAGCCAATCAAAAATCTACATGTGACATATGCTACTTTTGAAATGTTATTTATCGAATTAAACGTGTTAATAATGTTTATTTAGATATGTATAGATGTAATCATAACTAAGAGATGACGTGCAAACGTTTGCTTGTCTTCAAACCCTAGTTTACGTTGTCGTGATGATTTTCACGTGGAATGATGAAACATAGCAATTGAGTTTGGTGAAGATAGACATTAACACGTAAAATTATAGTTGTCCTATGAACGATTTTATCATAAGCTATTGCCCATGCCACATTTATTCTAGAAAGCAAAGATTCACCCTCCAGGGGCCGCGTGTTGTGGGACATAATATAACATCATAAATAATAGAGAAAATGACTAATAATTTGTTTTTTTTTTCAAAAAAATTTATCATAAAATAACCTTAAAAATGAAAACTAACCATACTAGTCATGATTTTAAGATGCGACCATCTGCAAAATTTATATCATCTGCGGTTTGTTTTTTTTTTCTTTTTTTTTGCTGCTTTTTTTTTTTTTTTTTTTTTTTTTTTTTTTTTTTTTTTCAAAACCACATTGTTTTAGGATATTCATTGAATATTGCAGCGTTGATTGCAAAAATCTACCCAGACTTTCACAGATTTGTGTTACGAAAATCGAGTTTTTTTTTTTTTTTTTTTTCTTAATTTTAAACATTTATAATTCTTTTATATGAAGTTTTTTTGTAATGAGTGTTTTTGTATTGTGTTTTGTATAAGAACGGTTATTCATAGACATATAACACTTCAAATTTGGATGCCGGAAATATCTAT
This sequence comes from Lactuca serriola, assembly GCF_051521515.1. Classification (NCBI taxonomy): domain Eukaryota; kingdom Viridiplantae; phylum Streptophyta; class Magnoliopsida; order Asterales; family Asteraceae; genus Lactuca; species Lactuca serriola. Next base: position 211,665,047 of record NC_136412.1, read on the forward strand.
TTTTTTCGGTACACATTAGGCTCCTCGATGAATATATATATATATATATATATATATATATATATATATATATATATATATATATATATATATATATATATATATATATATATATATATATATATATGACAAAATTGCAAAAAAAGTCTCTATGGTATGTATTTTTTTGGGTTTTGATCCAAACACCGACTTTTTTGAATTTGTGGTCATTTTAGCCATGTTTCTATGTAGATTTGGTCTCTCGTAAAATTGAAATTACTAAATTACCCTTATTATATTTATTTTCCATTTTCTTTTTTTAAAAGTATTATTATATATTAAATAAAAATAGTCTCTCTCTCTGTCTCACACACACACACACACACACAAAACCAACTTCCCTCTCCCCCCCCCCCCCCCCACACCTTCTTCATTTACAATCAAGAACACCCCACCGGAGGTGGAGTTGTTTTCCAACCACCAAGAAACACAGCTGCCACCATCCGTCTTTCTACCACTTTGAATCACTTTCTTAACCCCAAATTGAAACTCGGAGGAATGAGAGGTCATAGGTGGCGGACTGCTGCGACGGCGCCAGACTACAACGACTGTGGAAGGGCATAGGTGGAGGAATCTCATTCTCTCTCTCTCTCTCTCTCTCTCTCTCTCTCTATATATATATATATATATATATATATATATATATATATATATATATATATATATATATATATATATATATATATATATATATATATATATATATATACGGAATAGTTATATAGAAAACGAAAAAACGCAAAATGAACCTAAAAATCATAACAATGCATAAAAATATTTAGAGATCATAAGTCTTTTTTTTACTTAATATTCTTAAAAATCGCAGCTTTTTTATAAATTCGTTGAAAAAAAATTGAAACATCGATTTTTTTTATATTTTATTTTTTCATTTGTTTTCAAAAAAATTTCAACAAAGTGAGTTTGAGATAATTTTTTTTCATTATGTTTTATGTAACACGATATATCAATGGGCATATCACACCTCAAAATTTGATATTCGAAATACATATTTTTTTACGTCCAAAATAAGCTTCAAAGTTTAGGGTTTTATTTAGCTGTTTTTGGTATGTAATAAGAAGTGGTGATAACTATTGTCTTTTATAATTCCAAATCCAAACATATCTAATTTTGAATAAACATAAACTATTCGATTACTTTAAAAGTTAAAACGACCATCATTCGATCTAGTATTTCTTATTCGGAAGGAGTCGATAGAGGATGCACAATTATTGTTTGGTTTGTAACTCGATACACATCACACCACTAATAAATATGAACCATATGGTAAAGTCTATCTAGGTTAAAAACATGATGTTGTCATAGCATGATTGCACGCAATACCACCACTGCGCCATTTCCCACATGTGCAAGTTCGAAGTTGCGGATCTATAACACAAGTATTCCTAAAATGTGTTACTTAAAACGTGTGGAACGACATGTTTCATGTATGTCACCGGGCAGACTTGTGCATCCTTTCTTGAAGCATCATCTCTACATAGGAGTTGATTACAACATTAAACCTCCTCCTTCCGGTAAAAGAAATTTTTTTATTTTGGTCATTCACAACTACATAATATTTCGTTATGTAAAATACTATTTTACTTCTTAAGTCACTATGTTGAATATAACTCCCTTATGTATACTCACGGGCAACCTCAATTAGAGTTGTTATCAATAAATTGTGTTCAACAAACTTTTTACTACCATGTATGACCTCTAATTTTTCATTTGTAATCGGACACACCCTCTAGTTCATGGTCCTTATTTCTCATTTACCAACCTTCTTATCTGCCAGTGTCGTTAATTTGGTTGTCATATCCATTACATAGAGTAAAAAAATAATTATTGATAGTTTCACTTTATGTTAAATGGAAGATTTAACTATATATTGTTCATTCTTGCTAACTATAATTACTTTATTTTGATGCTTATAACACAACTATTGCATGGTCATTCAAAATAACTCAGTGAACATCATTACTATTATCTTACACGCATCTTAAGATAATGCTAGGATGAATTTTGCATTATTTGATGTCATAAGATTATTAAAATAACCTTGCAAATATGCTTGTAAACATTTTTTTGATCTGCTTCTCTTAAATACTTCCATTAGGTAGGTTTCTTCATATGTAGTGCTTACATATAGTAATAAAAGTCTTCTACTGTATAAGATTTTGCAGCCTTCTAAAATAATGTTTTTCTGTAACATTATGTTTGACAAAACATGACTACCATATACACCATGATACACATTTGGAAAAATATGTGCATTGGTCGTGGCTATGGAGGGCGCCCTATGAGAAATGAATGTTAATGATTCCATGTCCCCAATATAGTGATGTAGTTTTTGTAGGAACTACGATCATGACTCCATTCATTCACTCTTGCTTATTTTATGTGCAATATGCAAAATTTGGTTGTTTCTGTCCATCGTTACTGCCATGTTAGGTCATACTTAGTGGTACGGGCTAGGTTTCTTTATGTATATATCTTGGTAGGGTTTGGTCTTGTTGTTTGGGTGTTTGCGGCCATGTAGGTGTTCACGGCCGTGAACCTGTTCGTGGTCGTGAACCTTGTTTATGGTTGGTCTGTCCCTATTTATATGAGTCTGTCAGAGTGTTGTCAGTGATATTGCAGAGAGTTGTCCACGGTCCTGTGTGTGTGCTCAAGGTGTACCTGGCGTTTTATGCTATAAATATGTGCATTGCTTGATTAATCATTTTCTCTACTCTATTCTTGTTTGTTTGATTGATTACTTGTATGATCACTGTTTTGGATCCGTGGATTTAGGACTCTACAATTGGAATCAGAGCCAATCTGATGTCAAATCGTTTTTGGTGTTTACGGCTCAAGTTTCTCTTCATTTTCGTTGTTGATTCGTGTTTGGTTGCTAGATATATGCATTTGTTCGAGTATTCAAGGCTAAAGGATCAGAATGTGCTCGAAAAACTGTTGTTTTTGGTGTTTAGGATTCATCTTGTTGAAGATTTTACGGTCGTAAACTAGGAGTACTACCGTGAACTATTCATCCCGTGACCGTGAATCATTCAATTCCTTTGACCATAAACTGTTGTTGGACCGTGTTTCATTCATTCACCGTGAATCATTCATTGTGTAAGGCCGTGATCTAGTATACAGCTGTGAACCATTCAAAGTTATTGACCGTGAACGAAATCTTTGACTGTGATCCATCCTCTGACCGTGAAACCTTCATCCTCTGACCGTGAAACAATCATCTTCAACTGTACGGCCGTGAACTGCCTTGTGTACGGTCATGAAGAGTGTACGGTCGTGATCTCTATACGGCCGTAAACCCATTTGGTCATTGAAATTTTTTCGTTTCCAATTGTACTTTTCTTTTTAGTTTGTTTAATCATGAAAATAATAAAAAAACAAAACAAAAATGGATTCACAAAGCTCAACATTTCATCAAGAGTTGGACTTGATCATGGGAACCACAACTCGAATTCCTCGCTTATTGTCCGCTGAAGGTTTCCCAGAATGAAAATATCGAATGGAAAAATACATCAAGATGAAGGACTTCAAAATATGGCGTAGCATCTTGAGAGGACCAATTCGAATCACTACTACACTAGAGAATGGAACAATCATTGATAAGGCATTTGAAAACTATACCGATCAAGATTTTAAAAAGATTGAAGAGCAAGAAAAAGCACTGGCTACACTCACAATGGCTTCATCCCCAAAGATTGGATATGGTTTTAGAGAATACAGTTCTACAAAAGCTCTATGTGAGGCACTGATCGAGGTTTATGAAGGAAACGAAGACATGAAGCAAATTCGCCAGGATATGCTCAAGCAAAAGTTTAATATGTTCAATTATATTCTGGGAGAATCCCTAGAGGCTCAATTGTAGAGGTTCATCACTCTTACAACCAAGATGAGCTCTGCAGCTATCTTGGTCACGAGGTCCAAAATAAACAAGAAGCTGCTAAACTCATTGCCAAAGTCATGGGATATGAACGTTTCTATGATCAAGAAGACGAAGGACCTCAACCGTCTAAGTCTCGCTGAAACCATGGAAATTATCAAAGCTTGCGACCTGGACGACAAGCAGAAGGAGATTAATCATGTGAATTCATACTCAACTGCCAACCTTGAGATTCAATCCAATAGTGCATTCTCATCCTTCACTACCCCACAAGTTCAAACTTTTGTTGCTCCTCAACCACCATCTTATGCCACTCTACCCATGCAAAGAGTCCAATCGTCAATGTCTTATCCAAAAGCTGCATCTTCCTCAAAAGCATCTACTCCAGCTCCTGCTCCCAAAGAAAGTGATGAAAACATAGCTTTAGCTACTGGCATTGTCAACTGCTACAACGCCTTCGTGGCTGGCGAGCTACCTCCTCAACTGTCCCTTGCTGACTTGATCAAATACATCCAGAGGATGTTGAGGAGATGAATATCACATGGCAGATCACTATGTCCCTTTTCAGAGTAAAACAATTCTCCAAGAAGACAGGCAAAACCAATTAGGGAATGAATGCTGAAAAGAAGGTGGGCTTCAGTAAGAGCAAATGTAGATGCTTCAACTACCATGAGCCTAGCCATTTTGCCAGAGATTTCCCAGAGCCAGACAGGAGGGAGAATAGCAAAAGAACAATGTTTCCTGCGGGAAGCAGCAGGGGAGCTACCACCAACAACCAGACCATTAATCTTGCTATAGTGGCTCAGTCGTTTGACTGGGAAGACTAGATATAGGCCCTGAACATTTCAAGACCTGAAAATGCACACCGTGCCCAGATCAACGACATCCCAAACGGAGAAACTGAGGTGCACCCAGAGGTGGAGATGATGGAACTACAATTCGCATTTATGGTGCAGACTACCCCAGAGCCTGCAAAGCCAGAGGTCAGTCAACACTCTTGCTCTCAAACTTGTTTTGATACTATCAAATTATTGCATGATAAAATTTAATTAATTAAAAGAGAGAACGAGGATCTTAAGTATGAGGGATATAACCTTAGGAAAGGCCAGAGACCATTAAAAGAACAATTAGAGGCCAACACTAAGGATTTTAGGCAGTTACAGGAAGATTACAGCAACAAGTGTGAGAATTATAATGTCATTAAGAAACAACTTGTTGTTGTAACTGAAGAACTTGACACATTGAAAATACGTTTTGAAAATGCTGATTTTAATTTCAAGAAATACGATGCGTCAAGTGAAAAAGTTGCAACAATAATTGAAAAACAAATAAATTTAAAGGACCAAAAGCAAGTAGGAATAGGTTATGAGAGTGTCCCTCCCCCATTCAATCACAATTACACTCCTAAACCTTTGGCTCAGGAGGATATTAACCGAGAGCCATCTATGTTTTATGGTAAACCAGCTACTGAATAGGCAACATAGTGTAGTGCTCGGGAGTTAGATACTAATGTTTCTACTTCCCATGTAGATTTGTTAGTAAGCAAGGGAAATCAAGAGGATGGAAAGATTGAGTCTGATACTAATTTTGTGTCAAAATTTGGTGTTCCTATTTTGAACAGTGATTAGTCTGTATCTGTTAAAACTGATTTGGTTTGTGATGATTTGGTATCAAACTCTAATGTTTCTGATAAATGTGGTGTTGTCTTTGTGAAATCTGCTGAATCTGACACTAGCACATCCACACCTTCTACACCTATCACACAATCTGACTCCTGCACTTGCACGTGTGGGAAAGTTAGAAGAGTCAAATAGAACACAAAATCTGATAAAGGCGGTACAAATTATAATGATAAAAAAATATATGTTTCAACTGTGGTATTGCCGGCCACATTGATCGCAACTGTCCTAATAGGGAATTTGTACATTTTTCAACACCGAGAAGAGAGAAAGAGTCTCGAGGAAGGTCTCTAACGAGAAATTCCTCGAAATCTCGTCTTCGTGATCATGATCCGAAAGTTCATAATGATAAGAAAAGGGTTGATCTTAAAACGAACAAACATGTTTTAACTAAACCAACCACAGGTGCTTTGTTGAAATCGAATGCGGCTGAGCCAATATCGATTTTGTCAAAGGGTGCATTTGGATCTTCGACTAATCCTAGCCAAAAATATCAGCGCTCAAAGCAAAAGAAAAATATTTCTAAATCACCTGTGAATTCTTCAAAACCTAATTATCAGTGGGTGCCCAAATCTACACTTGTCCAATCATCGTCATTTTCTGACGGTGCATCTGATTGTAATTCAAAAATGAAAAACTAAAAAGATAAATCTGTGAATGTAAAGGGTAAACCCAAGGCTGTAATGATCTGGGTCCCCAAATCTAAATGATCATGCTCATTGTGCAGGAACAGCTACGGAGGAATGTTGCCAGACCATGGTATGTTGACAACAGTTGTTCTCGACACATGACAGGAGACATCTCCCAACTTCACAACATTCAAAATTTTAATGGGGGATATGTTTTCTTTGCGGGAGGGGATGTCGGAAAGATTACTCAAAAGGGAACAGTTTCCAGTGGAGTGCAAAGCTTTGAGAACGTCCACTACGAGCCTGAGTTGAAGAACTATTTGTTGAGCGTCTCTCAAATTTGTGACAAGGGCTACGCGACGCCTTTCACCGATAAAGAATGTCTAATTTTGAAGCCAGTAATTGTCATCCTAGATGAACGGATCCTTGTGAAATTGAAACGGGACGACAATGCATATATCAATGACATGATCAAAAACCTCCCTGAACAAGTCACCTATCTTTTCTCAAAGGTTTCTGAGTACAATGCTACGTTGTGGCACCGTCGGCTAGGACATGCTAATGCAAAAAACCTGAATTGACTTGCAAAGAATGAAATAGTGTGTGGGCTTCCTGTCAAATATTTCATCACGTTTGACACACGTTAATTCAAATTGCAAAGGTTTCTGAGCACAAAACAGGTTAATTCGATCAACCATGTGCTCCAATTATTGCATATGGACTTATTTGGTCTGGTCAACGTCCTCAACATCAACAGAAATTCATACTGCTTGGTAGTGATAGATGATTTCTCACGGTTCACGTGGGTCTTCTTCTTGTCCAACAAGGCTGGGATTGTTGACATGATTAAGAAGTTTGTTGTGATGATAGAGAACCAGACCAATCACTGGGTGAAGGCTCTTAGAACTCACAACGGGACGGAATTCAAGAATGCTATTCTTGATCATTTTTGTGCGGAAAAAGGGATAATGCGTCAATACAGTACCGTTCGTACACCGTAGCAAAATGGTGTTGCTGAGCGGCGAAACCGAACACTGCAAGACGCCGCAAGGACGATGTTATGTGACTCTTAACTTCCGGTTTTCTTTTGGGCCGAGGCGATCAACACGACATGCTATGTTCAAAATTGTGTCCTGATCAACAAAGCTCAGATGAAGACCCCATACGAGATTCTCTACGGTCACAAGCCATCTGTTAGTCATTTCTGTATCATTGGCTATCATTGTACCCTCCTTCATCTGGAATCCAACCACATATTCAACACCAAGGCTAATGATTGTTACTTTGTGGGTTATGTTGCTCGCATGGCGTACAGGGTCTACAACAAGAAGACAAAGCAAATTATAGAATCCTTCGACGTGCGCTGGTTGGAGGAGAACGACACGGGCGCCCGAGTCGCTTCGGATTGGTTATTTGATTAGACATCTCTTTTCAAATCATTCAATGTTTTTTCAAATGATTTGTCTGGTCCTTGCTTCAGTTCAAAGGAAGTTATTGAAGATGAAGAAGAAGATATTGTGTACAGACCAACATTGGTGCCTTCTATGACTCCTACGGTGGATGAAGTTGTTAAAAGTACTTCCTTAGGTTTTCCATGCCAAAGAACCGATCCCGATGCTAAAGCCACTCCTCTTAAACATGGAGAAAGAGACTTTATGACCAGAGACACTTCCGCTGCAACTCATACTTTCATGGAGTTACTCTTTCCCGAGCCGATTGCTAACGAGTATGTGGCCAACACTTCTAATGATTTCAGATCATCTGAGGTGTCTAATACAGCAGATTACCGTCTCATCAATATCAACAACCATCATGTAACGCTCAATGACATCAGCTAGGAGCTTCCCATCAGACTTCAACGCGATCACCCGATCGAAAACGTCATCGGTCAGCTGGGCAACGATGTTAGAACACGAAGTCAGAGTGGAGACATCAACACATGTCTCTAATCTTGCTTCATCTCTCAAATAGAGCTAAAGAATGTCGATATGGCGCTGAATGAGCCTAGTTGGGTTGATGCAATGCATGAAGAGCTGAATCAGCTCGAAAAGTTGGGGGTTTGGAAATTGGTTGAATTAACTAAAGGCAAGAAGTCCCTCGACACGCGCTGAGTTTATCGCAACAATCAAGATGATTCAAGGGTGATTGTGCGGAATAAGGCACGATTGGTTGTCTATGGATTCAAGAAAATAGAGGGTCTAGACTACACCGAAGTTTATGCACCAGTTACTTGCTTGGAGGCTATTCGCATTTTCCTCGCGTATGTTGACGATGTGCTACAGAAGTTCGGGTTCAAAGACGCAAAACCTGCCTTGACGCCGATGGTCGAGCGACCCCTGTTGACTCCAGATCTTGAAGATGCATCCGTAGATCAGACTGAATACAGATTGATGATGTATCTGACCGTGAGCAGGCCAGACATCATGTTCACGGTGTGTTAATGCGCACGTTACCAGGCTAATCCTAAACTCTCCCATTTAATTGGTGTCAAAAGAATTTTTTGGTATCTTAAAGGCAACCCAAAATTGGGTCTTTGGTACCCGAAAATTTTTGAATTTTATTTATATGATTTTGCTGACAGTAATTACGGAGGTTGTGAGCAGTTGGATTAGTGTCTAAGTCCATAACTATATTTGGTATGTATTTGACACGGTTGTCCGTGGTCCTTTTGGGTTGTCTTCACCAAAGCTACTTGACTGGATGAATAATAGAGACAGAGGTTATTATGGTTTATTAGTATATTATAAGAATAATATATTAAAAGAGAAATCATATTTGTTTAATGAACATTGGTCAAGAATTAATTAAGAGCTAATTTTATGGTCAAAAGAAGTTAATTGAACTAAGGGGACTGAATTGTAATTATGTGATAGTTACAAGGTTGGGCAAGGAAACCCTAAAGGATAGGGTGGACGAATTCTAAGGAAAAGGCCTTAAGAATTTGTCCAAATGAGGGATTCTAGAGTTATCTTATGGGCTTCTTGGTGGCTAAGTAACTAGATAAGGATTATGACTGAAACCCTAAATTCCCACACCTATATAAAGACCCCTTAGGCATGAGAATTCGGCTACACCTAACCCTAGAAGTCTTGGAGCCAAATTTTCCCTCTCCCCTCTCTCTCTCTTGCTTCATCCAATTGCTTTTGGTGTTTGTGATTCATTAGAGGCACAGCATTTGAGGTGCTAAGGTTCTCAAAGCTTCAAGATCTACAATCAACAATCAAGGTATTCATCTAACTTGTTTATTTGATATTCAATTAGTTTTGTTGTATGCTAGATTAGGGTTTTTCATGTCTTGGACAATATGCATGTATCATTAGAAAAACTAGATCCATACATTAGGGTTTGCAAGAACACCATAGGAATGTTGTTATGCTCATGAGCCATCATGAGCTTGATAGGAAATCAACTTCTGGGGGATGTCAGTTTCTGGGAGATCGACTGGTGTCATGGCAGTACAAAAAACAAAACACAGTGTCAACCTCAACGGCGGAGGCAGAATATGTCGCTGCTTCTGCCTGTTGTTCACAAAACCGTTTAACAAAGCTCGATTAGATGTGCTTGTTGGATTTTTGAAAATGATATGCTTTGAAGATTGATTTTTGTTTTAGGATAATTTAAATTTTCGCATTTAATTTCCATTCTCTCCTATGCACAAATTTAGGGGGAGAAATAAAAACAAAACAAAAATCAGAAAATTCTAAAATATAAAAATCAGAAAAATTAGAAAATCCAAAAATAGTTGGTCTATAGGTGATGTATTGGGAAGTGATATAAATATGTGATAACATGCATTTTGAATCTGTGTAAAGTACGAAAGTTGAATTGCCTAGGCTCTGTGTCCGATGCGCTGGTAGGCACGAAAGATTTAAATGGACTTGACTAGGTACAGATGAACTTAAGGAATCTAGAGACTTGACAAATCTTGACCTAGATAGATCCATTTAGCCTGACAATACGACACTCGGGTAGGTTGAGCAGGGAGATATACATGGGAATATGTGGAGTACACTAAATAATCTATATCTAGAACCGTAGTTTAACTTTTCCTCGATGTACGGATTTTGTCCTTAATTCCGGTATTGACGGGGCAACCGGGGAATTCCACTAAATTAGCTCTGTAGTAGGTTATTTACTTGCTTTCTTTCTGTTAGACATATGTTTCCTCTTCTGCGTGATTGAAGTATATTCGACCTGGACTACAACATATGCAATTCTATCTCTCTGCATCTTCTATCTATGCAATCCTTCCTGTCTGTTAGCCATATGTTGTATCCTCTGTGTGATTGAAATACATCCGACCTAGTAGACAACATATGCACCATTCTACTTCTCAATCCCTCTAAATCTGATTAGTCATATGTTTCACCCTCTGCGTGATTGGAAGATATCTGGGTGTACATCATATGCATTCTAAATATGACTTCCCCATTAATAATTTTCTGCTCATTTAAAGCAAGGAGTATTTTGGATGTCCCTGATTATTGGGGTATATCAGGAAGTAAGAAACATGTTCTAGTAAATCTAAAATTAAATAATTAATAGGTTGTCTGTAGATCTCGCTGCTCAATTTAGTTGGAAAACAATATCCTTGGTCGTTATCAGATGAATGGTCCTTAGGAATTTTATCTAGGAATGTAAGATCACAATGTCTTGTCACTTGTAGTATGTCCTAATTTTGTGAAAATCTTTCGTCTTTAAGTGGACCACAATAGGGGAGATTGACCAGATCTATTCATGAAGGGGGAGGTATTGAAAAACATATTAAGGCTGTCTAAGAACTTTGATCCCAAACTCACAAAAATATTATTAGCATTGATGAAGAGAAATTAGTGTTAATTCATTTTAATTTCAATTTTATTTTTATTTTTATTTTGCTAAAAAATCAAAATCTAAAAAAATATATATATTTTAGTTTATATTTTTAGATTTTTTTAAGTCTTCAAAATTTATTATTTTTAAATAAATTATGGTATTGGGCTTGGATTTGAGGCATCTTGGGTTGCAGCCCATGGGTGATGGACCGGGTATGGTCCAGGTATAAAAGGAGGATGTTCATGACAGTAAACCTTCTCCTCTCTCATTTGATTGATCTTGACCATGAACTCCTACACCTTCTCTCTCACTATCGATCTTTGATTCATCATTTTTCGTGAAACTGTTTGTTTCCTCACACATAGGTATGTTCATGGCGAACCTTACAAAGATACTCTTCATGAGAATCGACCGTGAATCGAGGGCTTAATTGATGAAAAACATTTTTTCGGCGTTCATGGCCCTTTGAAGGGTTTATAGCCCTTTGAAGGGTTTACGACTTTTGAAGGGTTCACGGCTGTGAACCCCCTTCTAACTGTGAAATCCAATTTTTGGACATGAACATTATTTTTCCAACACTTAATCATCAATTAAAGCCTAATTAAATTGTTTAATGGGTAAACCTTTAATTTTAACTGTTTAAATCAATGGTTTTCTCACTTGGCTTGGTTAAGTCTAAATCAAAGAAATGGATGCTTTGAAGATTGCTAAAAACCATAATTTTGATGTTTTTCTTTTGGATCCACTAATAGCTCACGACGACTTCAAGTCCATGATTTATGGACTGAAGAAGTGTTGCTTGGCGTATACTCTTACTGCAAGTCCCATCATTTACCAAAAGCTGGTGAAACAATTCTGGAACACTGCTATAATACTCAAAGAAGATGGTGAAGTTGTATTAGTGGATGCTACTATGCACGGAAGGAAAGTCTCAATAACCGAGCAAGTCATTCGTGAAGTTCTCGAGATCGACGACCAGCTGGGTTTTTCAACTAAAATTCCAATGGACCAGACCGAAGAAATCGTGGTTCACATGGGTTAAGAGGGTGTGTTTCCACCAACTATCAAGAAGTTACTTCCACCCTATTGGAGGTTTTTGGTCCACATATTTATAAGTTGTATTTCGGGAAGAAGAGTCGGGGCTGATGAGGTCTCGTTCGACAACACATGAGTAATTGTTGCTTTGGCTACCGATTTGGATTTCCATTACTCAAGATTCATACTGAATGATATGGTAGGCAACATTGAAGGGAAAGGAAGAGATAAATTACTCATGTTTTCGAGGTTCCTTCAGATGATCTTTAACATGAAATACCCGGAACTTGAGAATAGGGGAGAAATAATTGATCTGAAGTCCCTTGGTTCCAACACATTTGGGCTTATGAAAAAAAACCGAAATGGAAAATTCATGTTTTAGGGAAAGTATCCGTCAGTGAAGTTTTGAAATTTTACTGAAGTTAGTGATGCATCAACGACTGAAAGCTCCTCAGATCATATGGAAACAGAAGAAAATGTTATTACTGCTTCAGAGTACGAAGAAGACAGAGTTCCTCCTATTGCAATCGTGGTAGAGGAACATGATCAAATGACGAATGTAGAGGTGCAAAGTGACCACAATGAGGGTGAAGATGCGGGTGATGATGATGATGAGGAATTTGATAATGATGATGAGTTTTTTGGTGGCAACTTGTCACGTTTCAATAAAGACTTCAATTTTGAGTTCGAGCACAACGATTACTGCCAAACAAATGAAGACCTCGAATCCTTCTTCGACAATATCGATGATGTTGAACAACACACAACAGAGATAGGGAGTTGACGATGTTCAAAAAGCGACGCCTCCTACTTCAGAACGGATGGTCGGTGCTACAATTGATATGGATGCAACATCAAGGATTCCTCCCCTTCATGTTGCTATTCCAACTTCTATGCCATCTGCGAGTGATCCTCTAATGATTCAAACCTACCAGCCTCCGTTGAAAAGGAGACAACATGATCTGAGGCTGGGAGCACTTATTCAGGAACAGGCCCCGCCAACACAGCTTGCAACCACAACAACAACTGCTACACCAACTGTACCGACCAAAGAAGGTCCAAGCCCTATGTTTGAAACCGGGAGCTCTTCAGTTCCTGGAGGTTCCCCCTCCCAAGCCCTATGCACAACATCACCTCTGAGAGGCTTGCAAGGATCTTGGCTGAACAAGAAGCAACACGCCTTCCTCCTTGCGGAAAAGGCATATCAATTGAGGAAGGCAGCTCAGGGGGAGTGGACCCATCTTTCCAAGAGCTCAAGGAAGAAATGGGTGTGCTGAATCACAGAATCATTGAGAGAGATGTTTTGATTGAAAACCTCAACACCCAAGTCTCGGAGCTTAAAGCAGGAAATTCTCTGAAGACAACATAAATCTCTAATTTACAAACTCACCTTGGTGCCTAGACTACCTGTTACTTCGACCTCAAGAATAAGCTAGCTATGGAATTTGGTGAAAAATTCAAGTCATCTATAGGAGAACCAGGACGAGCTGAGACCTCCACCATTGACCTTTCCCAAGATTCACAACAAGAACCCCCTGTTGATCCTCCCACTATAAGAATAACTTGAATAGTGGATCGATTTGAACATGAGCCAGCTTAGGCTCCTCACATAGTTGCTTTGAAGCGAGCTCAACAAGAATCATTTTCTAAGAAACTAAAGTGGATGTTCAAAAAGAGCTCAGATCAGAATGCTCGTGGAGGTCAACCCGAACTCACTATAACATAACTCAAGAAGAAACAATTTGATTCCAAATACGGTGATACGCCAGGGATAGTGTCGTGGGGTTTTCATGAAAAGTTGAATATGTGGCTTGTGAAGCGCAAAAGTTCGAATGTGGAGTATTACAAGGACAAACATGACTTTTGTTCATGGACGAGAGTTGATCTGTCTGGACTTGCTAATGCTCCCTTTGCTAATCCATCCCATGATCCACAGGCAACAGATTTCAAGCTTTTTCTGGAAGATCAAGTGAAAAAGGGTTTTACTGATATGAAGACTGCTGAATCTTTCATTAAGAGCTTCCCAGATGTACTAGATCCAAACACCAACGAGCCTTTCAAGAAGGTGATGTGGCCTCCCACTAACCAATTGAGATAGATTCCTATTGTGCAGAACTTCCGCGATGGTTCACTAAAAGTATGCTTTATTGGGTCTATGATGAACCCACAACTTTTTCTGTCATCAGATTTCCTGAAGGTGTATTTCAGATATATGACAAGAAGGATCTACTTTAGTTTGGAAAACGGGATATACATTATCTAGCTCAACATCAAATCCAGGTTGTTGACGATATTTTTGAAGCTGCTGCTAAGGAGTATACTTCGATGATTGTTGAGATTATCGAGAATGAGATGTGGCTTGGTTCAATGGGGAGGTCTGATGTGCTCATAATCGAGAAAGACCGAATCAATGCCAGCCCCAAACCAAGGGGGAGATTCTTAGGTCATAACTTAGTGGTTTGGGCTAGGTTTCTTTATGTATAAGTCTTGGTAGGGTCATACGTTTTAATGTGTGTGAATGAGCCATGATTATACTTTTCCAAGTTGTAATCATTACCCAAAACATCTTCAATAATATGTCCTAACATTTTTTTCTTACTTGGCGATGCTTTGTTGAGGAACATGTATGTTGGTCTATAAGTATGTGGATTTGGAACATGTTTAAGTCATTTACAACCAAAAATGTCAGTCATAATTATTATCAACATGTGCTGTCTACAATCTTTTTTTTTTGGTAAATCTAATAATTTTGTATTAAAATACATCATTTATACTTTTTACTTGTAGTGCTAATTAAATAGCTTCTTTCTCACTATAAACCTGTAGCACCTTTATAAGATCAATCGGTTTTGGTTGTGCGACGGAACGACTGTATAAACATGGTTATGGCAGTGTGGTGTATTTGGACTACCAAAAAAGGCCTTTGTATGTGATTGTTGACTATAATCGGCCATTCAATTTCAACATCATCTTATTTTGGAACTGGTTTCATAAATCAACTTCGTATGATCAATTTCTATAAAATCATTATCATCAACTTCATTAGGACATGTACCATCATTGTTAAACATGATTTTTTTTTATGGAAATGAGTTTCTAATATCAAAAATAAATTGCTATAACTATTAGAATAATAACAAATTCATTTTTGGGTTGACCTCAATATCTAGAATAGCTAGAATAGATTTATGATATTGAGATAATTAGTAAATTGATTTATTACATGTTAATAAATTAATTAGAAACTAATTAGAATTGGTTAATAATTAATAAGAGTTAAATTGGAATTAATTAGAATTAACCAGGAATTGATTAAAGGTCCAAGCATTGCATGTTAATTGTTAAAAAATTGAACAAGATGAGTTTTCTAGAAACCCTAAAGAGTGTAGACGGTTTTGGGGCTTCTAGAATCATTCTTGGTAATAGATAAAGAAAATTTTTGAATCGGGTTTAAATTTGATTATTTAATTGATTCAAATCTGATTAACCTGCAAGCTACCTCAATTGTATAAGGAACCCTCTGGTGTTCATAATATTCGTTCCAAATCTTCCATAGGTTGAGAATTACGATTTCTCTAGCATCTTTCTTCTCTCTCCTAAATATCCTAGGGTTTTAGTCATTTGGGTATGAGCCAATAAAGGCATTCTACTTTGGGTGTTAATCCTTCCAAGTGATTGCAAGTAGTTCAAAATCTTCAAGTGGAGCAAGTATATACGATTATACTTGAAAGGTTAGTAATCCTCTCAATTTTAATAGTCCAATTTCATAAATTTGAAAGTATGTTTCTATAATAGTAAAATATAGATATTAAGGTGCATGTACGCTTAGGATGAATTTTGAATGCTTATATTGCATTAATTTAGTATATAGTTGCATAGAAAATCTGACACTGCTATGAGAACCTTAAGTTTTCATTATATGTGCAAGAATTAAAATTGACAAAAATATCAGAAAAAACCTACTGTCGCATGATGCGGCACACCGTGCCAAATTTTAGGGTTTCGATTTTTTTGCAATATTTTCCAATTTAGGGTTTATCTTTAGTTTAAATTATTATGTAAATTTGTCTAAATCTTTTTAATTAAAATAGGAAGATAAGTATGCCTAATTGATTCGAAGATAATGATAATGATTTAAATGTTAATTATTTAAAATTTAATTAAAGATAATTAGATTAAATCATATAATTTTAAATTGTTTAAAATACACCCCTCATAAAATTATAAAGTTTAAAATAAAACCCAAAGTTTATAAATATGTAACACTTTACTATACGTAAAACGAAAATTACAACATGTTCCCTCGCATGTTTAATTAATGACCATTAGTCAAATCAAAACTAGACCTAATTAATGAAACCATGCTATATGCGAGTTATAAGGTAATGGCCTAAAAATGATCGTTGGATGAGTTCTATTTTCACTCACTGCTTCTTTTTGTGGTGGAATTTCGTTAGTCGAAAGGGTTCGATAGGAGGATGTCTCGTTAAAAGTATAAAAAGTATACGTAATAAAAAATAAAATTCTCGTTCTTAGTTATTTTATGAAATGTGAATAGTTGCTAATCCATGATTAACATACATTATTTGTTGTGAGCGTAATTATGGATAGTGTGTGGTTAACCGATACATAAATTTGAGATGTAAACGGAAAATGATGTCGCACGTGTGGTTGTGGTTTGTTGACAGAGCCTATGTGGTTAACTAGCATGGGAATTTGAGATCCATGACATAATTAAGGGTCATACGTTCTTGCATGGTTAGTTCACAATCTTATTTGTGAGACCGCAGTATCCCTGGTATAAATAGAGGATGTGAAAATTCGAGATTAACATGCCATAAAAATAGCTTTAATGAATCTTAAAATATTTAGGAGTTTCATAGTGATTAAAATTGGTAAACTGCATTACCAACCTAAATAACTTAGTTGTATGTTGACAACATCCCTCTTCACATCACAAAGCTAGATATGGATCCTAGCCTTAGTAAATAATAAATTAGGGTTGAAATAATTATTTAAAGGATCAATAAAACAAACAAGAATAAAATTAAAATTTGTCACGCCCCAAAACCGGAACGACGGTAACGTTCGAAGGTGGAGGACGTCATGTTTAGTATCACAAGACATGCATCATAGTAAGCAAGTAATGAACAACCATTTCATTAGAAAGAAAGTGTTTACAAAGTATGTGTTCACAAAACATAGAGTACATAAGCAAATAACAAAACAAGACTTGAAGCTATACTGCTCCATCTTCTGAATTCCTAGAGTGAGTACCTATCTACTAGTTTCCTGAGAATACAAGTTATTTGAAAGAGTTGATCAGCAACTAAGCTGGCGAGTTAATAAGATTTTAGTGATGTAAGTACGTTGTGGAAAGTTCTTGTAAAATGCAGTTGAAAAATGTAGTAAGTTGTAAGTTCTGCTTAGAAAAGTTCACAGGTTCCTCTAGAAAGTCCTATATTCCCTACTCTAATGAAAGATAAGTAAAATGCCTCTACAATCCTTTCTATGAGTACTAAGTGGACACAAGTTATATAAGACTCAGAGTAAAGAAACAATTGATTATGCGTATCTGCCCTAAGGCGGAAAACACACATCCCATTGTTTGTTTGGTCATTGTTTTATATAACCCTGGTGCATTCACTTGCTACTCATGGAGTTAATTGTAATAGTTCCTCTATATTTGATGGAAAGATTATTTAAGAAAACCCTTATTTCTTATTACAAAATGGTGACCACTGTGATTACTTCTATAATTACTTAGTTTATACTCGCTATATATAATCTAATCTCGAATAGATAGTTAATTGAATGAATCTGCCCTAAGCCCGCAACCAAACAAGGAACAGGAAGTAAGGCGGAAAGCACACATCCAACTACCTATTGGGTATTAATGATATATAACCATGATGTATAAACTAAGGTATTATAGATTTAATAACCTAACATCTTTTAATTTTATATTGGTTTAATAAAATGGAGTAAACTGTTTACTAGGAAGTTTCTAGTTTTGAATACCAAAAGTTCTGATTTAAAAAGTATGATTGGAACTAGAAATTTGTGTATTGACTTTGTGTCATGTGAATTGACCCACACCTGGTACCTTTATGATGAATTAATGTATACCAAACATATATATATATATATATATATATATATATATATATATATATATATATATATATATATATATAGAATTGAATAAGTGATAGACTGGGTGAATCAGTTCCAAGCCCACAACCCAACAAGGAACATGAAGTGAAGCGGAGAGCACACATCCTATTTTCTGTCGGATCCTATTGATATATATATATATATATATATATATATATATATATATATATATATATATATATATATATATATATATATATATACTTTGATGTATACATTAACGAATCATAAGGTTAGCATTATGGTCCCCTTTTTACTAAACGTAGCCTTCTACCAAGGCATCAAATATTATGTATGTATGTATGTAAAATGTAATTTTCCCTAGTTTACAACTATCTTAACTTGAAAATAGTCTGTATTTGACTTTCAAGTGGTAATGTCACTTTATGAAAGAAATTTGAAAATGTAAGTATTGTAGTATTATAAATAGTACTACTGTTGTACTTAAATTTGGTTATTAAGGTATAATGTGATGGCTAGATCCCATACTAAATGCTCTCCCTGTCAGAAGATTCTTGGAACCAAACGCGACCTTTGCAATAATTGCAAGCCATGAACATCCACATTAAAATTATATGATCATGTACACCCAATATAACTCTCACATTTTGTTTAGAACAATGCGTTAGTGATTCACTGGAATAGTTAGATCATGTAAGTGTTCCATGCTATAGCAAATTAGTATGTTCGTTATGTTATAGTACCTTAGTATCTTCTCTTGCTATAGTATCTTAGTATGTTCTGTTTCTCATATAGTATGCTCTATTGTATAGTATATAGTATGTATGAATAGTATGTACTAGAGTATGCTCTCTCTGTCTAGTGTGTAATATGTATTGTTTCCAGTATGTATTGACTCCTGTATAAACTGACTCTTTGTATGCTTCATTGTACTAGAAGTTTATGTATTGACTCCTGTATAAACTGACTCTTTGTATGCTTCATTGTACTAGAAGTTATGAATAGTATCTTCCTCAACTATACATATTATAGTTTACTAACGTTTTACTAGAACTTGTTATTGAAAAGACTCATTTATCTACTAAGTTATGCTTGTACTTTAAAAACAGAGTTTTGTTAAACTATAAAGAAACATAACTTAAAAGAGTTTTTGAAATGTTATGATCACTTGTAAAATACATAAGCAATCTTTTGAAAGATGTCTATCACAACATTTTCCACAATTATAATTATCTTCAACTTGTATCCCCCCCTTAAAGCATTTAAAACAGTTAAAAGATTCATTATGGGGTATAAACTCACTTGATGTGGGTGATTCAACGAATACATGCGTAAGGATGAGAAATTCCACGAATGAAGTCTTGAGACACAGTAAGTCCTAAATGACATATATTGGCAGGAATATAGTGTTTAAAGGTAACCAAAGGCAAGGAAACACCTCACGGGACTAGGAAAGACTTTGTCTAAGTGTTGGAATCAAATGTGATTGACCTAAAGGGTGTTTATGGCCATGGTTTGGTGTTTACAGCCATGTGTTTACGACCAAGGGAGTTTAGGGACGTAAACTCATGGTTAAAAGTGCATATGAGGGTGTTTGAAGGCTAGGGAAGGTTGAGGGACATTTTCTCTTCTCAAGGATGAGATAGACCAACTCATTGGAGAGTGTTGAGGTGTTTACGGCCAAAGGAGTTTACTCCTGGACCTAAACTCTCTAAATGGTCACATTTAGGGTCTTAAAGGTAAGGAGTCTCAAGGGTCCAAGTATTCTAAGGTTAAACAAGAGCCTAGATGTGTCTATGGTCCAAAACTTGACCATACTTGGAGTTTACGGCCAAGGGTATTTACTCTTGGGCCGTAAATTCTCTAAATGATGAGTTTGGTGATGATTCAAGGTCTTACAAAGTATCAGGGAGTGTTCTAGCCTCAATTCCAAGCCTTAGGAAGAGTTTATGGCCAAAATGGCACATTTAGAGGGGTTTACGGCCATGGGAGATGGCTTGGCCGTAAACTCCTTTTTTCCTTATGTTTTTGATGTTTTAAGGTTCTAAGCATGAGTCCTAACTAGAAGTGTAGTTAAGAGTACTGACGATATAGAGGCTCGAAATGGTTGATTTTGGCCAAGAACACTAGTGTGTGTTCTTGGTGAAACTTGAAGATCTAAGAAAACATGATTTCCATGGATGAAATCAAAGAGTGTAACTAGGAGATGTAGTATAACAACAAATCACAGAAAGAACACTTACGAATTTTGAAGATCGAGGATGAAGATCAGGTTACATAGGGGAGTTCACAACCAGGGTTGAGTTTACGGCCGTAAAATCCATGTTTATGGCCGTCAACTCCACATGTTGGAGTTTAAGGCTTGAATCTTGTACTGTGGCTTTAGCAGATAAATCCCAACACTGATTCCTTAAGTGTACTTGGCTCAGAACAGTCAAACAGACTCTAAATCGTGCTAAATGATAGCAGGAATGAGTCTGACACTAGGTTGAGTTGACTGACTGAGCTTTCAAAGGAAAAAAAATTCGGGTCGTCACATCATCCCCCCATTAGATGGAATTTCGTCTCGAAATTATCTTTCTTGCAGTACTACTGGGGTTGCGCTCCTCTAATTTGCAGAATCCCCACTCGTACACCTGGCATTTTGCCCTAGTGTTCATGATAGGATTCGTACTTGGTCCATCTATCATTTCCTCGTATATACAAGTTGTATATAATTAGGATTAGCAAGACGTTCGGATGTGCGACTCTAACCCAGGTCCACAACCAAACAAGGAATAGGAGATAGGGCAAAAACACACATACTAAATCTGCATAATCATAATCATATACTACCCTTGCGTATACACTGAATAGTGATAGGTGGGCTGTATTCGTCTGTAGCCTCTGTGCTCGAACTTGGTCTGTTGTACGAGTGGTATTTCGTGATGGTTTGCGGACATCTAACGGTAAAGCTTCGGAGGACAAAGTACTCTTCGCACGAGCACTTCGGGGTTTAGAATACGAAAGATAAAACTGAGGTTTATGTTGGATTGTCGACACATACAAGATTAGTATGGTGAGGACCATGCCAACTCATGATGAATGATAGAACAAACTCTTTACTGAACAAAGTTTTGGCCAATTTGAAAGAAACGTATGATATACCATGACGCATCCCTAGTATGTTAGACAATGTACTCCTAGTGTGTTCGACAATGTTCTCTTAGTAAATGTTCTAGTGCTTTCTGTTTTCCCTTTGATGTTAACACTCCTATGTATCGTACCGCTATGTGCGCATACATACAAATGAATGTGCTTTGTTAACTGGTGATGATATTTAATATCATAATCCTCCTTGGTACCACTACGATCGCCTGTCATGTATAAGTTATGAATATTTAAGATGAATAAGACAGTCGACTAAGTAACTCTGATTCAAATCCACAACCAAATAAGGAACAAGAATTAAGGCGGAATCACCCACTCTAAGTCTGCAACATCTTAGTTATGCACAACCCTGATGTATATGCTAAGTCGTCATAGCTTCTCTAAACGAATCTTTAGTTCTCTTGAATACTGTGATCTATTTCAATATGTGAGTGATTAAAATTACTTTTTAAGTCTAATCCCCTTAGTTTTAATCTTATATAAATATAAATTAATTTTTAAAGTAATTACTAGGTCGAAGACGTACCGTTGCTTGTTGACGACTCTGGGGTTGATTCTCCTGCGGTGATCATCAGAATGTGTCCATCTGTGCCTGAGTTCTTTGTTATCGAGCTGCCGCTCTGGTAGTGACTAGTCTTACAACAGCCATAGCAGGCTTGGTTTTCTTCAACTCTAGGGACTTGGGAGATCGGTTAAGCCGGTGCCCTGTAGAAACGGACTATGTGTCCATTTCTGTGGCAATTCAGACACTGCATTACCCGACATACTCCGGTGTGGTGATAGTTGCACTTTCCATACTTCAGAAGGGTTCCAGCATACCTACTGGCGGGTGCTGGAGCAGCAGGCGTTGTAGCGGCGTAAATAGTACTCGCTTGCTGCTCTTATGGGGTTCCTATGTGGTTCGCTTCTTCTTCTCCTTGTTTCCCGACTTCTGTTTATAGTCATTTCCCTTTGATGGCTCAAAAGCGAGGACTTCTACACCATGGTGGACTCCATGGTCAATGAGTCACTACGCCAGGCATTTGGTGCAATCATATGTGGTTGGGTTAGAGGATAGTACATTTCCTTGGGTCGGGGCAGTCAGACCCCAAATGTATCATTCTATCTTCTTGCTATTCGGGGTAAACATCATGGGGCATAGTGTTGCCAAGTCGCTAAACCTGTCAGTTTAGGTCACTATGTCTGAGTCGACCATCTTGAGCTCCCATAGTTCTTGTTCCAATTTTGTACCTCGCCCCTTGGGCAGTACTCTTCCAGCATTAACTCTTTCAGGCTTTCCCAACCTATTGAGTTAGCCATTGATAGGTTCAGTGACATAGCATGGCGGTTCCACCATGTCAGGGCTCTGTTGGAGAAGGTGTAGACAGCAAACTTCACTTTGCTCCCTTCAGGGCACGCACAGATTGCAAAGACCGAATCGGTTTTCTCGAACCATCGCATCAGAGCGATGACTCCACCATTTCCATTAAAGGGAAGGGGTTTGCAGTTGGTGAAGTCCTTGTAGGAGCACTACCTCGAGCGCATAGGGACCTCACTTTGAGTAGAATGACAGGTGCTCCACCTCCGCTGGAACTGATAGGATGATATTGAGCCATGGTTGTTGCCACAGCCGTAGCTACTGCAACATTTAAAGTTGTCGCATCGATTTGAGGGGAAAGCGTTGGAGTTATCGGATTAGTGCATCTGTTTGATCTGTGAGGAGGCATCTTTTTTAAAAGAATACAAAGATGATACGGAATAAGTCTAGAGCAATGGATACAAGCCGAAAGTTAAAAGACAAGGTTATCCTAGTTCTGAGTGTATCGGGTCCTGACTTCCACAGGGTTCTAGAAACAATTCATAAAAGTCTATACTAAATGAACTTTATGAATTATAAATGGCTATTCTCGAATGAATATCTGTTACTTGAATAACTTTTACCAGCTGCATGTAGAGAAAATAATCCTAACACATAATGTGAGCTATGTCTCCACTCGCTCATTAAGGTAACACGATTATTATTTATTAGTGTGACGTGTCAGATGTTTTGGTTACTTCGGTTGATCCTTCTTTAAAAACTTCTCATGAACTTGCTCTTGTTCCACCTTGACTCCTCTGTTGTCTTCGATGAGGAAGTGGTTACATCTATCTAGGTTTGTCGTGCGAGAATGAATGTGACTAAAGAATCTATGAGATTTAAGGTAACTTTATGGGGTGATCCTTACAAAGTCATGCTATAATTGTACAATGTATACAGGTTTTATATAATTTAAGATTAGATAGACCTTCGAATAAATGATCCTACTCCAAAACCGCAACTTAATAAGGATTGGTAGTGAAGCGTAGATCACAAATTCTAAGTCTATAAGATCTAAATTATATAAAACCTTGGGAGTATACATTGTAAGATTCTAGACCTATCCGTAAGGTTCTTTTAAGTTATCATGTAAGTTATTTATATAGTGCCTAAAGTACTCCTATAGTACTCTAACTCTATGTACTTGATCTAGAATTCTCTTGACTGGTGTTTAGGTAAGTTTTAAGACTGTTGCAACACCACATCGCTCCCAAACACAAGTCGGTCACATCTCGAATGAATATAGTTGATCAGGCTATATTGATCCTAGCTATGATAACATAACTATTCAGGTTTGATGACAGTGTTCTACCTTTAAATACTTTAATTATGTTCTTCTTGTGATACCTGTTCTACATGTATATGCAAGTAGGTATATTTTTATAACTTATTGTTATACTCCTAAAATATACCATTATCTAGAGCACTTAAGCCCCATTGTATTTATAGTTGTATATCTTTTACCGGTTGATATACTTAGTTCACTATAAAC